>NC_092370.1:180292982-180964648 GCF_030028105.1 Mobula birostris | reverse complement strand
CTCAAAAAAACCAAGACCTAACAAAGGGTGGATGAGCTCCTTGTGAGCCAACGGCCATCTTCCGTGGAAGAGATTAAAGCCTCACCACATGTCTACGAATCGTATGCTATGCACCTAATTAGAAGAGACTGATGAAATTGGGGGCTGCACCATGTGCCTGGACCTGCCCAAGGCCTCCGCCTAAGGAAGGGCTGAGCTGGAAGAAGCGGCCGCGGCTGGAGGCCGACACGGCCTTGGGCTCAAGTTTGGCGGGGCGACAGCGGGCAGTGCCAAGGAGGCCTGTGAGAACAAACTGGAGGAGAGGCTGTACTCGGTGCTGTCGCAAGATCGAAGAAGATGGAGGTGCATAGTTGCCAACCCCGGATTCGGGACGGCACTCACTGACTGACTGACTGAGTATAAATGGGGATTGATAGTCAATGCAGATTCAGTAGGCTGAACGGCCCATTTCCTTTCTGTATTGCTCCACGACTCTGACACTGATTGCATCACACACATAGATTAGAGTTTAGTATTATATTTATGGGGATAGTATCATCTAAAGTTATTGCTCATGGTAGTAAAGTATAAATCAGGATTATATTTTCTCATTTAAAATTACTTTTATTAATGGGAGACCTGAGGTAAGGAAAAGCTTTAGATGTTACTGAGCAAGATTGAAAATTAAAATGTGATCACTTTTGTCATTTTCTGACTAAATTCAGTACGTCCTGCTGGACATAATCTGTGGTGAGTCTCCTAACATACATCATTTGCATGCTTCCAAAGTGTTTATTTACAAGTGACACACTCTCATGGAGCTAGAGACGGCTTTGCCAAAGGCAGTCATCTCACAGAATTAACCGTGTTTATTGGAGGAAGAGATAGTCTTGGTGTGATTTTACTGAGGTAACAAAAGCTTGGTCACAAATTTCCTGGATCTTAGTAAATTCCTTGGAAACCTATTAAGAGATTGTTAATCTTGTTTGCACAAAGGACAAAATGTATAGATTTATTGAATGATGTAAATTATTAAGAGGTGAGCTTTGGTGTTACCAAAAGCAAGCCTTTTCTGTTAAGAGAGCTCACAACTCTTATTTTATTAACTCATCTATTAGATTCCTGGAAGAGAAATACATGGATGCTGAAAATCTAAAAAAAAGAAAATGCTGAAAATGCTCTTTGTATTAGGCAGATTACCTGATATTTTAGGTTGAAGGTCTTTCTGATAAAAAAGATTGAAATGTTAACTTGATTTTTCCCTTCACAGATGCTGCCTGACCCAAAGAGTGCTTTCTGTATTTATATTTTATGTTGATAGCTTTCTGCCAAATAATATTAAGTAGAATGTAGCTTGGTGAACACTATACTCCTTCAGGTTATGTGGTTCCTAGATTTGCACAGGGTTGCGTCCAGGAACAAAAGACTGAATGTTGTAGGCTGCCAAACAGGTGTAGATGATTTCATCTCTCAGTGTCTGCAGTTGCATAGATACAGGGTCTCGTATTACACCTGAGCCTTCAAAGGATTCACAATCTCAATTTCAAGCATTCACTCACATTAGTTTTACCTCTCTTGATCTTTCACTTTGTTTTCAAGTCACGATGCTGAATATTTGTAATTGACCAATTTTAACCTGTACATAAATAAAATAAATCTTTCTATGAAGGGCTATAGGTCAGCTGAGTAGAAACAGCTATAGATTTTATATATCTGCCAATCTGCCTTCACAGATTCTTCAAGTGCTTGCTTTTCAGATTAAAACTTAAATTATTTTTGAGAAGTTAGTTACATCATTGGACAGTACACATTACTTCATGACATCCACCAGCTTAAAACAAACCTTGGAACTGATGGGATCTAAACCCACACTCCTGAGGGATCCCTGCTAGAGTCTCTTGACTATGCAACATCTGTCGCTTTAAAATACAATTCTTGTTCACATAAGTAGTTCAACTCTAAATGAGGCAAAAATAATAAAAGTTTTTATAAACTTTGAGAGGCTGACAAATAGAATACTTTAATTTCAGCACCCTCGGCATGGGAGATCAAAAATAATTTTCCTCTGAAACCAAATTAGTGGCAAAACAGCAGGTTCACATGGAGATCTTTTCCATCATTTTTATATCCATTAACTTTAATGATACTGGCCGTGAAGATTTGTAATTAGTGGCATCCAATTTTTATTTGGATTGGAAAACATTTGATGTTTTTCATTTAGATGAGACAAAAGGTGGTGATGAGTACAACTGAAATAGGTACTGCACAAAGGCAGCAAGTTTATTGGTATTGAGCTGAACAAATCCAGCAGTTATATAATCAGGATTGTTCAAATATGAAGTGTATATATTTTTGAAAGACAATCTTCATTATCTGTTTTCTGATTTTGATATGACACTTTGGCTTTAATCTCTGTCAGATTTATAACTCCACATCATTCATGCACTGTTTAAATTCTCATTCATGTTTTTGCAACACATATTACACTACAATCTTTGCATCTTTGGGCACTGTGCACTTCTTGTTTTATTTATTGTTGTATTTATTATTACAATGCATAACTGTTTACTTTGTGAGCTGCATGCGAACTTGGAATTTCATTGCACCCTGGTGTATATGACAATAAACTAATCTAATCTAATCTAAATAGCCAGGAAGTCAGTGGGGAATTGATGACTTTTGAAAAGAAAGTGCCAAAAAGCTAGAGGATCAAGGAAAATAATGCTTAGCACATGGATGTGTGCTTTAGATGGCGAATCCCAGGGCAGAGGTTCGGATGAAAACGCCTACAACCGAAAATAAAATGCAGCAAATCATCTCTTCCAGCCTTGGTTCCTGTCCTGGCAGATCAATTCTGGTGGGGATTCCACTACTGCTTCAACTTAAAACAACTCAGCAGAGTCCAAACTACATAATTCTCAAGGACCCTGTCAGTTTCTGGCAGGTGTCCTTACATCTCGGCTAAGATTGTGACTGATCTGATTAAGCTGGAAGGATGTTTGTTTAAGTGCTCAACCCCATTCTTGCCTGCCCCCCACCAGATTTTTGGCAGACAATACCAGTTAAAATCAAATCTTCATGCTTCTTTAATGAAAATTTGGGGGTCCAAACTTGGATTTTATTGCCTTTTTACTTTAGAATTCTGGTGAATCGTAGCTGTATATCAAATGACATCTTGTGAAGGGATAGTGGGTGGCCTGAGAAATCTGAGTACTACAAGCATGTGTAGCTGATCTCACCCTCAGTCCTCTGGCAATCTGATGATGGAAGTTTCTCGTATTGTTGTTTACTATAAAGACAGCCTACCCTGTTCTGTTGGCTGTTTGATCTTTTACATTTGCTAAAACTCTTATGCTTTAGAGGCAATACTACAGCACCATTTTTATTAAACCCAACTATAGCCCAAAGCAAATATTTAGCGAACTGAATACAATATGCTGCTCTACAGCATTAAACATGATCTGCTTGGTCTCAGGCTGGATGAAATCATGAATCTTTTGGCAGATGGATCGAAAGCCAGATTGGAATACTTCCTACATGGACTACTGAAGTAGATCCAATTTTATTGTCATCTTAAAACAAGAGATTCTGAACACAACAAGATGACTTCTTTGAAAATTTAGAAATACAAGACCATATGGACCCCAAATACCAATTTAATCTGTGCACTTCAATATAATCTTTATCATGACAATGTAACGAAAAATCTGCTGCACCTGTATTTCTCATCCAACGCAATGCATTTGATAGGCTGTCTGCAGCAGTCTAACAAGCCATTCAATTATAAAAGCAGTTCCACAAAGCATCAACACATGGGCTGCAGTGATTCAAGATAATTCGGCAACTCTCTGCAAAAACTAACTACGGACATCTGACTGTATGCAAATTTCTCAAACATTTTAATGGACATTTCAAGGTTGTAAACTTAATAATAAAATATTTCACGATATTCATTAATGACTAAATAGTATCTGAATAGTTTAATGATGGACTGTGCCTAGGTGATTATTCAATAAAATGAAGGAATCATAGCAAATGCACATGGCTGATGTGATACAGGTTACTTTAGAAACTGGGCACTTCTGATTATGGAGAAATTGGCCTACAGACAGCTCTCAGGAACAGACCACTTATGCAACCTGAGGAATGGCTATGTATGACACATAGGGGCACTTTCTGCACTGGTACCCAGACAATACGTCATAATCATAGAGATGCTCATAATGACGAAAGAGTGACATACACTGAATGGCAACAGCTCGTCCACAGAGGCATATGACTTAGTCACTGCACAGATACCAACAACCATTTTGACCACGGGGTTACTAACTGAAAATTCAATAATGCACAAGGCCTCAGACTTATATAAAGGTTGCAATTGGAATCGAGGGAGACAAGTTCAATACCTGGGGGTTTGTACTGTATTATACTAGTTTGGCTGGAAGCTCCTTTTAATCTACGAACATGGCAAGAAATTTGAAAACCTGTTTGGGTTGTGAGCGACCAATGACAAGTGTAGATTATTTCCTGTAGACACTCTAAATGATGGACATCATTATATGGTTTCAGATAGCAAAAATGGATTTTTTATACAAGGACAATTAGTATGGAAAATGTCCATCCTAATTTCTAGACTGGCATAATTTGAATCACTAAACTACTGTATTCCCAGAAATGAGGATATTCATATGACAGAATTATGAGGCAACCATTTCCAATAGCAGAAAGGACAAAACTTAGGAAATCAAATGGAAGAGATTTAGAACATGGAGTTGAAGAAAACCTCTGTATAGTTATGAAGCTGTGATCCTTGCTGCTACTCTTGCTGGCTGACTGAAAACGTGCCAATTTTCAAAATTAGACCTCATAGGTGATTGAAGAAAAACAGATGGTGAAGGAATAAAAAAAAACAGAGCAGATAAGTACAATTAGTTTATCTGCATGGAGCATCAATGCTGCCAAAACCAAATGGCCATCCTAGTGTTATAACCTTTTTATATTTTGAGACGAGAGTGTATTTTATCAGTCTAAAAGATTAACATTGTTTATTATGTACTATTATTCATCTGTTTCATTTCTTTATCTAAGAGAGCTGAAGGAAATGGAACAATGCTTAAGTAGCTTCTACTTCAGATCATTCTAATTAAAATTGAAATACTTCATCTTTACAAAAATAAATCTTAAAATTCATTGGCATAAGACATGTCTGCTGCTTTTTAATTTTGTGAGTTATCTGTATTCATTTTAGTTGAGTATCAGCCATAGAGTATATGAACATTTTTAAAAAATGGTGTACCCATTTGCCATACTTCTATTTCATAGATGCACTGAACATGTCAAAATCACATTCTTTGGATATTAGCTGGATATCCATTTAGCATCCTTCCTAATGCCATGTGGCAAAATTCAGTAAACTAAGCAGAACATTTAAAAAACAATAGGACCATGAACTATTGATAAGGTTTGCAACCATATCGCAGAATTTCATACTTCTTTAAAAAATTGGTTTTATTTAGATTTTTATTGTACATAGGCAATCTAACAATTAATTATAGATTATAGCTGACTCAATTCTACAAATTAAATAGCAATAGATTTGAAAAAGTATCTAGTGCTTTCCTGGCGTATATGACAAATAAACTCTTCATGGGCTTCCAGCTAGGTGCAGGTATCAATTTCAACCGATGTTTCAATGACAAACTTTGTCCTGATGAAGATGGCAGAGTTCGTCATCGAAATGTCAGTTAAAATCGATACCTGTACCCACCTGGAAGCCTGAGAAGAGTTTATTTGAGCCACAGATTTATTTTTCTTTACTTTTAACTGCTGCAAAACATGCACAATTATTTGCATTCTCTTGCTCACATGAAAAAAATACCAAAATACTGATTTCACAAACCATTTTCCAAGAAAGAGAATAAAAAAAGAGATTAGCTTTACTTGTCACAAGTTCTTTGAAACATACAGTAAAATGGGTCGATTGCAGCAATGACCAACAAGGCCCAAGGATTTGCTGGGGGGCAGCCTGATGCTTCTGATGCCAATGTAGCATGCCTACAACTTACCAAACTGTACACCTTTGGAATTTGGAAGGTAACCAGAGCACCTTGTGGAAACCCACACTGCCACAGGAAGAATGTGCAAACTCCTTACAGACAGTGGCAGGAATTGAACTGCGATCGCTAGCACTGTAAAGGGTTGCACTAACTGCTATGCTACAGTATTGCCCATTTGAAGAAAGGCAATTGGATTTGCAGATTTTCTTTCTACTATTGCTTTTAAAACAAAATTTAATGAAGCCAAACAAAATATTTTAGAGTTTGCAGGAATAGATCTCCTTACAATTCCAATTAATTTGATTAATCCCTTTTAGTCAACAGGCAATGAGTTATATTCTAGTGCTGTTTTACTTCACAAGCCATGTGAAGATGTTTAACCACTGTTATTGCCTTTAGCACCTCAAATTATTGGTGTATTATTTCATGCATGCACTGTCCTTTTATCAATTGCTTTTGAAGTCATGTTAATAGACTAGAAAATTGAGACATTTATGAAGTATAGGCAGTGTTTATGGAAAAAATCCATAAAATATGACAAAGGCAAGCATTGATAAAAGCTGCTTTTTAATAGATTATGGCAAAGTGATCCTGCTAGAAGCTGACAACTGACTCCTCTGAGATCACTCATTTTTATGGGATTAATTTTGTCGTACTATAAATGAAGTTAAGCGTCCTAATTGATCTGTACACAGTGTACAGTATTTCAGCACAAAACCTTATAACCCTCCTTATACTCTGCTCTGCTGATCCTCGGCTAATTATCTTCTACTGATAACTGAGAAAGACATTTCTACTGGCAAATTAAACTGATAGTTCTGACACAGTTTCACTCAAAACAGAGCAATTCTTGATAGAGCACATCAAAATCAGCTTTAATGTCAATAAGCGTTGCTAATTTATTGTCAATTTTATTGACTATCAAAGGGGAACAAACATGAAAAAAATTGACTAAATATTTAATAACAAAAATTAATGAGCTATAAATTATAATTCTCTACAATAATTACAACTGAAGCTTTAGGCAAAATATTCTCCTGTGATTACTAAAATACAAAAATCATTATTCTATCAGTTTCATTTCAAAATACAGAGCTTGTTTCACAAGTCTAAAACTAGATAGTGTACAGCTGAAATTCTTTCACCTCCAGGTTTCTTGGCTTGAAATCTAGCTCATTCTAGGAGAGACTTGAAATCATGTCTCTCCTAGATGTATTTTTGTTAAAAAGACCTAATTGTGTTTTACATATTCTTAGTTCTGTTTATAATGGATCTGTGATGCAGAACTCCTTACTATTTGGGAACAACTGAAAGTAAAATAAAACTCTAGTATTCCATGCCACTTTCTGTGTTTCATAAAAGCTCTATAGTCGATACCTTATTATGACTCAAGACACAATGATGTGGGAGAAAAACAAGGGAATAAAAATGGCAACACTCTTTGAAAAATCAGCTGACTGATGATTCTGCACCTAAGTGGGCTTTATTAACAGATTTCAGCCTCCAGGTAGCAAGAACCAAACAGAAGAGACAGCTGTGAGAAGCTCTGTCAATAAATATTTCCACTGTCACAGCAGTGTATAATATTACATATTAGAAACAAGAGCTAGTTTAATGACTCAAATTACTTAAACATTATTACAAATAAATGGTAATTTTGCGTTGCTGCCATCAGCCTTGTTCCAGCACAGTACACACATTTATAAAGGTATGATTTTCTCTCATGGTTTCCAATACATTTAGCAGCAGTCCCTACCTCCCTATAGGACTATCAATAGCTTCAGGCAACTGAGGAAATTAGCTATCAGAGTTGAGATGTTCTGTTCCTAAAAAAACATGGCTCTTGGTGCTTTGAGTTTGCATCATCGAATAATAGAATCATTCTGAAGAGAAGGTTCTTACTGCAATTAAAAACAATGCTGGTCTTCAGTATACAATAGTATTGGAACATGATTCCTTGCTTAACTTGTGACTTTTTATCCAGTATCATTGCTTACCTTTATTGACTGACTGTAAGGTCCTATGTTAGCAGGTGCCCAATGTGAAATACTCTGAACATGCATAACCTCCTTTTGCTGTTTTGTTACATCTTGGGAAGCTGATTCATTTTTGTGTAAAAGGCAATCAACTTGAAGCAATATTCCATCAGGTAACGGGACTTCCACACAAACCCTAGAAAAACACAGGGACGATTTAATACAGGGTAACTTTGTGGACTGTTTGAACTTTCAATAGTTCCAAAATATTGTGTTGAGAATGCAGTGTCAGGAAGGGTATGGTCATGTACTTTGGTAGAAGAAATAAAAGCACAGACTATTTTCTAAATGGAGAGAAAATTCAAAAATTTGAGGTGCAAAGGGACTTGAGAGTTGTTATGCAGGATTCCACACAGGTTAATTTGCAGGTTGAGTTGGTACTGAGGAAGGCAAATGTGATGTTAGCAAGGATGTAATGTTGAGGCCTTATAAAGCACTGGTGAAGCCTCAATCGGAGTACTGTGAACAGTTTTGAGCCTCTTATCTAAGAAAGGATGTGCTGACATTGCAGAGGGTTCAAAGGAGGTTCATGAAAATGATTCCAGGATTGAAAGGCTTATCATATGAGGAGCATTTGATGATTCTGGGCCTGTACTCACTGGAATTCAGAAGAATGAGGGGAGATCCCAATGAAACTTTTCGAATGTTGAAAGGCCTCAATATAGTGGATGAGAAGATCATGTTTTGTTGTGTTGGGTGAGTCTAAGACCTGAGGCTACAGCCTCAGAATAAAGGGAAGTCCATTTAGAATGGAGAAGAGGAGAAACTTCTTTAGCCAGAGAGTGGTGTATCTGTGGAATTTGTTGCCACAGGCAGCTGTGGATACCAAGTCATTGGCTATACATAAGGCAGAGGTTGATTGATTCCTGATTAGTCAGGGCATGAAGAGATAAAGGAGAAGGCAGCAGATTGGAGGGAAATAGATCAGTCATGAAGAAATAGCAGAGGAGACTCTTATGGTCTTATATTACATGTGCTATCATAGTCCTCTTATTTTAAGACATTTTCCAGAAGGAATCCCTTTCCCTCTTTGCTTTGTAGCTGAGAGTCAATGTTAACAGTGCATCAAGAATTAATGCATGATTGTACAGAATACATATTTTAATTTCATCTGTAAATCTTTTAAATTGATAATGTATCATAGAGTTGTTACAGTACATAAGGAAACCTTGGAATTTGTGACAGCGTCTGTAATAGCAGTCCGATTCTTTCACTCTTTCTCCAGAGCCTTCCAATTTATTTTCCTTCCAAATGTTGATCCAATTTTTTACCTGACCTCTCCTTCCACCACATGTACAAGCTGTGAGGATCATGTTATCATTACCTCCTGCACAAAAGAGTTTTTTCACACATCCCTCTTTTTCATTTTGCCGCCTAAAACCTCAGTGGGTCCCCAGTTATCACAAATGGGAATAGCCTCCCTCCAACTAACCCAACAATGAATTCACATCTCTATGAAACCTCTTTTTCTTCTTTATTGAGTCAAGTTAAATTTCACCTTCTTCAGTTGAACCATTAACGGCTTAAATCCTCCATTCCTGAATCTGTCTTATTATTTATTTCTGTACCTTGCCTCTGACTTCCTCATTCTTCCCAAAGGTCTAGGTGCTATTTTTCCACTGTGGCCTAACCAATGATTTATACAGGTCCAACATAGCTTCCCTATCTTTGAACCCTGGGCCTCTGTTTATAAATTCGAGCATTCTATGGGAAACACCCGAGAAGGTAATGGAGAATAACAGAGCTAAGATCCTCTGGGACTTCCAAATACAGACTGGTAAGCAAGTATTGGCCAACTAACCAGACATAGTAATACTGGGCAAGGAACTGAAGAAAACAATAGTCATAGATGTGGCAATCCCAAATGACGGTGACATCAGGAAGAAAGAATGAGAAGCTGGAGAAATACCAGGACTTGAAACAGCAGAGAGAAAGCATGTGGAAGGTTAAAGCCAGAATAATCCCAGTGGTGATAGGAGCACTTGGAGCTGTAACACCTGGACTGGGAGAGTGGCTCCAACAAATTCCGGGAACAATATCTGAGAATCTCGGTCCAGAAGACCACACGGAACAGCAAGGATGCTGTGTTGAATGTTCAAGCTCCCAGACCTCTCGTAGAGGACCCAAGATTGAGGGAAAAGTACATATACCCACCACCTACAAAGTGGTGAGAGAAAAAAATATATATACACACACATACATATACAAGAAGAGCCTAGACACATCTATAGTTTAAAAACTTCCCAGCATTGATCCCGGATTAAATAACACCTTCTCACATAAATGCACGTCTGATGTTTGAAACAAAAAAAATTGTTTCATCCTTTGTTTTTATTAGGCATTTTGCCCATCAGGCTATCTAATGATATACAGTCGTATTGTTTGATAAAGTTACTGGGAACTAATGGATTCATACTCATTAAAAACAATGGTTCATTTTTTTTTTTTACACACACACACACACACACACATATACATACACTTTCAGAGACCTGCATCATGCTAAAAGGATCAATTGCTTTCATTGCATAAAATTTTAATTGCTCGTGTCTATGAAATACCTAAATTAGTGAAAAAAGAAAATCCATGAACCTACATAAAAATCTTATCACCTCATGGTCAACAACAAATAAGAGCATAAACTGCTTTGCAGAGCATGAAGTAAATGCGTTTCTCAAAGCAGCTAACAGTGAAACTTTTTCAAAATGCACTGCCTAAAACTTTTCATCAAGAGTTAAATTCTCCAACACTGTAAAGCTAAAAATGAGAAAGCTTATGAAAGTAAAGGAAACTCTAGGTAGAAAAAAATAAAAGTATCTTCAAATATGAAAAGAATAAAAGAGATGAGGGAGTAGATATCAGACCGATGGAACCTGATGCTGGAAGGGTAGCAATGAGGGATAAGGAAATGGTTGACGAACTGAATAAATATTTTGCATCAGTCTTCACTGTGGATGACACTAGCAGTATGTTGCAAGTTTAAGAGTGTCAAGAGGCAGTAGTGAGTGAAGTTGCCATTACTAGGGAGAAGGTGCTGAGGAAACTGAAAAGTCTGAAAGTAGTTAAATCACCTCCACTCTTCAAGAAGAGAGAGAGGCAGAAATTATAAGCCTGTTAGTCTGACCTCAGTGGCTTGGAAGATGTTGGATTTGATTGTAAAGGATGTGGTTTCATGGTACTTGGAGGCATATGATAAAAAAAGGCCGAATCAGCATGGTTTCATTAAGGAAAAATTGTGCCTGACAAATCTGTTGGAATTCTTTTAGGAAATAACAAGGAGGACAGATAAGCGAGAATTGGTGGTTGTTGAGTACATGCATTTTCAGAAGGTTTTGACAAAGTGCCACACATGCAGCTGCTTAACAAGTTAAGATTGCATGGTATTACAGGAAAGATACAAGCATTGATAGAGCATTGGCTGATTAGCAGGAGGCAAATAGTGGGAATAAAGAGCCTTTTCTGGTTAGCTGCCAGTGATGAGTGGTGTTCCACAGGGGTCTGTGTTGGGACTGATTCTTTTTACACTACATTTCGATGATTAGGATGATGGAATTGTTGGCCAAGTTTGACGATGATATGAAGATAGGTGGAAAGGCAGTATTTTTGAGGAAGCAGAGAGGATACAGAAGGACTTGACAGCTTAGGAGTATGAGCAAAGATGTGGCAGATGGAAAGTGTTGGGAAGTGTATAGTTATGCACCTTGGCAGAAGGAATAAAAGGGTAGACTATTTTCTAAATGGAGAGGAAATTCAAAAATCTGAGGTGCAAAGGGACTGCAGAATCCTCGTGCAGGATTCCCAGATGGTTAACTTGTAGGTTGTAGGTGAGGAAGGCAAATACAATGTTAGCATTCATTTTGAGAGGGCTTGAATATAAAACCAAGGATGTAATGTTGAGGCTTTATAAGGCACTGGTAAGACCTCACATGGAGAATTCTAAGCAATTTTAAGTCCCTGTCTAAGAAAGGATGAGCCGACTTTGGAGAGGGTTCAAAAGAGGTTCATGAAAATGATTCCAAGATTGAACGGCTTATCACATGAGCAGCGTTTTATGGCTCTGGATCTGTACTCAATGTAACTTAGAATAATTAGGAGAGATCTCATTGAAACCTATCAAATGTTGAAAGGCCTCAACAGAGTGGATGTGGAGAGGATGTTTCATATGGTGGGGGAAATAGGGCACAGACTCAGAATAGAGGGACGTCCATTTTGAATGGAGATGAGGAGGAATTTCTTTAGCCAGTTAGCAGTCAATCTATGGAATTCGTTGCCACAGGCCGTTGTGGAGGCCAAATCACAGGGTATACCTAATGCAAAGGTTGATAAATTCTTGATGAGTCAGGGCATGAACGGTTATGGGGAGAAGGCAGGAGACTGGATCTGCGAGGGAATTGGATTAGCCATGAGGGCAGAGTTTAGGAGAGACAATGGTGCCTAACGACAACTTCTTTGCTTGCATCTTCGGAAACAGCTCTATTTCTATCCTTAATATCTCTATTTTTCCCTTTCTTTTGAAGACCCTGACTTCAGTTCTTTGCCGGAATAGGACCTGCTCTCATGTTCTCACAACTGGCCATTATTTGATATACCAAAGATGTGGCTTAGAAGATTAGCTCGCCTTCGGAGTTTTGGGATTTCGTGGCTCTGGAGGCGGGCTGACTTGAGGTCGGTGCCTGTGCAGAAAATTAGTGCTTTGTGGGAGATGGAAGATCTCTGGCTGTGTGCCCAGAGACCAGAGTTCTTTGGGCACAGAGCTTGGAAAAAAACAATGCAGCAGAAACATTGTAAATCAGTGAGTTGTTTGTTATGTCTCCCCTCTTGCTGTTAAATGGAGACACCTCTTTTTCCATTATTAGAGAGAGAGAGGGAGCCTGTGGTATGTTGAATACCGGGTGAACGAGTAGTCTTTGGGTTACTGTAAGTCCGTGCCTTTATTGATGCTTTGCTGCATGCTTGAGTGCTCAGTGGGGGGTGCTGATGCATTTTTTTTGCTGATGGGGAGGGGTGATCGTTGCTTTGCTGCTTATGTGTGGGAGGGGGGAGCTGAGGGGAGCTTTGGGGTTCTAACATTTAACTGTCATTCACTCTTTGGGGGCACTCCTCTGTTTTTGTGGATAGTTGTGAAGAAAAAGAATTTCAGGATGTATATTGTATATGTTTCTCAGACATTAAATGTACCTTTGAAACCTTTGAAATGGTGGAGCAGACTCAAAGGGCCAAATGGCCTATTTCTGCTCCTGTACCTTATGGTCATAATCTTTATTTTATCCTTTTTAATTCTGGCTAAGCTTACTTCCTATATCTAAGACTGTTTTCCCCATTAACTATAAAGGCATTCACAAAACCAAGGAAAGAGAAAAAAAATAGATGAGCAAAGCCATTGTTGTTAGCGCCTTGGTGGATCATTTTCTCAATGCTTGAACTTGCTTCAGTGAGCCATGAAATCTTAAAAAAAAATTGGAATTATTTCCATTCTAAGTAATAAGAAACTGTTATTGCACCTCAGCTCACTTTCAAAAACCTTTTTATGTTTAGACTTGTAGTGAGTACAGACTGAAAATATTTTACCAGTGTTCAAAAGAGGATAGTATTATATTTCAAAGTTTAAGTCTTATAGGTGATTCTGGTATGTTCTACTCTTTTTTTTTGGATGCTGTTTTGAGATGGTACGGATTTGAAATGAAAAACAGTATCATCCTCAGATATCTGTCCTGCTTTCTCTGTTTCTAGTGGGACCGAGCCAAGTTTATACTGAGGTACATTGGATTGTTGCTACCCTGAGCGTAATGTATAGCAAAAGTGGCATAATACTGACTGTATCTTCTGAAGAGCTAGGAATATGTTGGGAGTGACAGAAATCATAAACTTTTTCATTGAAGGAAATATTTCAATGTTTTGGGTGAAAATCAAGACAGCAATATCAACTTAACATCTATTTTTCAAAAGCTATAATAAGCAAGGCATCTGTTGTTACTGTTCCTTTGACAGCAAGCTTTTACACAAACTATGTCCGGAAATCTGAATTGGCAGCAGACAGACATTAGAAATTTGGAAGCTCACTTGGGGGGTTAAGGCCAGATTTCTGCTTCCCCTACTTCTTTACAGCAGTAAAGGCATATATAATACAAACTATTCAATAATTTAAAAAGAGTGAATGAGAATAAGCATGATAAAGAATAAGCTGCCATGGTACAGGAAAATAAAGTGACTGAAACTGATGGGATTGGTATAGAATTGTGGGACTGAATGGCCTCTTTTTATCAGAATAAATACTGTTTCCTGAAATACTGTGCTCTTGTTTTAGGCAGGATCAAGAATAACATTCTGCATCATTATTCTGTTTATTTTTCTTCTTTTGATCGTAAAAGGATTAGTTACATTGAACCTGTTTTTCAATATCCTGAAAGCAACCCATTGTACATTGTTACAAGTCAGAGTAAATTAATTTATTACCTATTTTGTAGGGAGTAGCCTAGTAATTGTATACATGAATACATGATTGTCAGTTTTAAGGATGATTTAGAAAGATGCAATGTTTTACGTCCCTTTCAACTTGGTTAATATTTTGCAATCTAAGAGTATTCATGTTCATGAAATAGTAAAATTCATCAGTCAAAATGGTCCCATGCAGCATTTCCATTACCTTGCAGGTGGGTTTAGGTTGAAGTAGGATTGATACACTGAGTTTATGGTGCCAAAATCCATTATGTCCTTTATATACAGGTGAAGCAGAATAATATCTGATAACGTGTAATCTTTCATTTTCAATTCCACTACAATAAAACAGAACAAACTTCAATCAAGTCAAAAATTTACATTAATATATTCTGAAGGAACTTTCCACATAACATTTATTTTCTCTCTTTGTTCTGATCTGGAAAGATGGAACAATGTGTTAAACATTTATGCTGCAATACAGAAACCACTATTGGAGAATGCCACTGCAAATGTAGAATGTATTTATGTTGATATATATCTTTATTTCATATAAGCCATTTATGCTGTAAATGTCAATTTTGTTAAGACTTGAAGTGTTAGCACCATTTTACCCTAATTCCCAGAATGTGATTATAGTTATCGTTATTCTACAGAACATAACAAAAGAGAGGTGATACAGTATCTTATGCCAAATTCAAATATTCCGGTATCTCTAGATCAGTTATATACATCATTACTTTGGGGAAAATCAGCTGTAAGTGTTTTTTTTTCCCACTGATAATAGGATGTTTGATCTTAGCAAGATATTGTTCTAATGTTGAGGACTATTTCCAAATCTGCCTCTATAATCCTGTTAGATGAAATGCATTATTTGAATAATTTTTAAACAATTGTAATAAACCAGATTACTATAACTTTTAACAGTTAAAATATAAAAATTATAAAGGAACTACCTTGTAACAATGAAAATAACTGCCTTGATGCATCATTAATGCTTTTTCCTTCCATGGGAAAAGTTGGCCCACTAATCCAATGGTAGCCACTTTTCGTTTTCCCAGACCAATGATTTAACTTTACTGAAAGAAAATAAATCACAAATTAATTCAAGAAAACAAATGCAGGGATGACATTGATTTCACTGAAAATTATTTTGGATGCTGCAAGACCTCATCGGGCAGCTGAAGAGTCTGTACTGCTTATGCGAGGGCACACATACAAAACTGATCATTCTGCAAGATTAACTGGAGAAGTGCAGTGAGGTTGCTGCAAAGCATTTGCTGATTTTACTGGTATTTAACTTTTATTTTGTAGCAAAGGAGTACTTGTACTAAGACAGCTCATGAGAAAGCCTCCTTATCTGAGATTTTAGGTTGTACTATTTAAACACATATGGAAATATCATTTAACTTGTATGCAATACAGCGTCTCAATGCAAGTGTAAATGTTAGCAGCAGAGTCTCATCTAGCATTCGTCCAATTCTATGCTTACTCTTGCCAGGAATTCTGACTGCTGTTTTCCCTTTCTGTAAACTAATTTGAATAATTGGACACCCACTGTTAACCCTCTGAGATCAAATAACTTAACATCTACCAGGAACCAAATATAGGTCTTCTCAGAACCACATCATCAGTGACAGCCACAAGACTCTGAAATAAAGGTTATTTCTGTGCAGATAGTATCAATATTACAGTGATAGCTTCAAACCTCTAATTGCACTTTTACCTATTGCTATTTATTTAATGTATTTCTATTGATACCATTTATTTCTCAATGGTTTAAGAACTTTGCACATTTAACAGACTTGATGAATGTCTTTGTTATGAACGTACCTGTCAGGGCTTAAATATAAACTACTGCAATTCGGAAGAGGATTTCAGAGGAAGAGTGTATATATCTTTGACAATTAATACACCCCCTATCACTCGAAGATGCTTCAAAGTTAAAAAGCCAATTCTGGGTTTGAACTGTATCTGAGACAAAGCCAGTCACCAATTCCCGTTGATACAATATTGTGGTAATTCTGGAAGGATGTTTGATAGTTTCCACTTTAACTCAGCAAATATATGGTCAACTAATTTTTTCAACTTCATCCTAACAAATTATACTGCTACTTTAATGGATGCAGTTGCAAAAATATTCACCTTTAATATCTGACCACCGTACAAGGAGTTTAGCCTTAAAAACCAGGTTCCCTCATCAATGAGATAACCGATGTATGGTCTTCCATATTTTACCTGTACCCCATATCCTGTAACACCTTGAAGAGGAAGCATCCATCAAAATCAGATATAAAGTGAACAAATGATGCTGAAAAATCTGCTGATTCTTGAACAGCGATCAAAATATTTTACCACATAAAACATGTTCAAATGTCTCATTACATCCTTCCTGAAGAAAGCAGCTCCAATCTTGATACAGTACTTGAAAGTCCAACAGAGACTAACATAATCTTGATGCTAACATAAGCTAACAGTACTTCATTTAAAAGCACTTTGCAGCCCTTTGCAACACACTATCAAATTGGATAACTTCAGGTAACTATTTTTTCCAGTTTGCATTACAACTGGACAGTTCTGGTGCATGCTCATCTGGAATGTTAATCTACTTTTTCTCTTCTCTATAGACTGTCTAATCTGTAAGGCATTTCCATTACTCATGATGGACTGGGCCATACCCACTACTTTTTGTAGGAGTTTATGTTTAAGGGCATCGGTATTTCCAGACCAGTCTATGATGCAAACAGTCAGTATACTCTCTACTTCGCATCTATAGAAGTTTGTCAAAGTCTTAGATAACATGCTGAACCTTCACAAACATCTAAGAAAGTAGAGGTGCTGCTATGCATGCTTTGTAATGGCACTTACATGCTGGACGCAGGACAGGTCCTCTGAAATATAATACCAAGGAATTTAAAGTTGCTGACCCTCTCCACCTCTGATCCTCTGATGAGGACTGGCTCATGGACTTCCGGTTTCCTCCACCTGCAGTCAATAATCAGCTCTTTGGTCTTGCTGACATTGAGTGAAAGGTTGTTGTTCTGGCACCACTCAGCTAGATTTTCAATCTCACTCCTATATGCTGATTCATTACCACCATTGATCCAGTCAAAGAGAGTGGTGTCATCAGCAGACTTAAATATGTCATTGGAATGGTGCTTAGCCTCACAGTCATAAGTATAAGTGAGTAGAACAGCCCCTAATATTACTCAATCTCTCCCAGCATCCTTAGCATTTTTGTTCTAAATCTAAAAAATGCTTATCCTTCTTTAGATAAATTTATTTATTTATTTGGAGATACAGTGTGGAATAGACCCTGCCGGCCCTCAGAGCTGCACTCCCCAGCATCTCCCGACAACCCCCGATTTAATCCTAACATACTGATGGGACAAGTTACAACAACCAATTAACCTACTAACCTGTATATCTTTGGACTGTGGGAAGAAATCGGAGCACCCAGCGAAAACCCACACTTTCCACAGGGAGGATGTACTAACTCCTTACAGAGGATGGAGAGAATGAACTCTGAACTCCGAAGCCGCAAGCTGTAATAGCATCGTGCTAACTAAAACACAACCTTGGCGTAAAATATTGAACATGACAAACTGCCCTTGGCATCTGAATGGTGTGCTAAGCTGTTCTACAGAGTACTGAAAATCAACCACACTGCTGAGCCTGGTGACACATAAAGGCACGACTAAGTAAGGATGATAAATTTCATCTCCTGAAAGACATCAATAGACTAAGTGGGTTATTCTGAAAATCTGATTGAGCAGGGGTCATCACTGCTTAGCACAAGTCTTTTAAAAATCTCAAATAAGAACTTAAATTGTACAACTGCCATGGTGAAATTTTGAATTCCATTTTCTGTATTGTTACCTCTGGTTCAGTAGTCTGGTAATGGAATTGCTGTATCACCACTCCTATACAGCTCTCTCTAAAGCCCTGCACAATCTCAGCAAGGCATCTTTACTGCTGTACTTCCTTTTAATAAGTCATTTGCTTTGGGAGGAATTTACAGAGGTACAGGAGAATCTAAACAGTAGTATTTTGAAGAGGCTACATGAGCACAGGGACCCAGTGATGCGTATTCGCAGATCTTTGAAGATGCTATGGCAAGTTGAGATGACAGTTAAAAAATGCATAAGGCACCTGGCTTTGCAAATCAAAGCAATGAACACAAAACCAAGCATGTAATGTTAACATGCTGCAAGGGGTTAGTTATACATGAGCTGTAGTATCATGTAAAATTTTGAGAACCTGCACTTTAGGCTGGTTGGAGAAACCCCCGGGAGAAGTACAGACAAGATTTTCAAGGATGACACCAGGGATGCAGTTTGAAGGACAAATGAGGAGAGGCAACATTAAGTAGGTGGTAGAATTTTAAAGAGAGTGCAGGAACAAACCTGGGTGGCTGAGGGTAGATGAAACTTTGAAGGCTGCAAAACAACTCGCGAAGGCTGTTAAAAAAGCATTTTAAACAAAGTCCTGGCTTTTTTTTAACAGAAGCAAGGAAGACAACAGCAAGAGATTTATGTTGAATCATTATAAAACACTTTGACAGGATAAATAAGGAGAAATTGATTGCAGTGATAGAAGGTTCAGAACTAAATGACACAGATTTAAAATGACTGCTGAAGGAACCAAAGGTGACATAGGAAGCTTCCTTTTTATCAGTGGGTCATTCACATCTGAAGCACAACCTGCAAGGAAATTCAATGGCAATTTTCTAAAAGGATAAGCATTTAAAAAGAAAATTATTACTGGGATAAGAACACAGGACAGGATAAATGCATAGATTTTTCGAGAACCAGCAAGAATACAATGGATCAAATAGCCTTCTCCAGTGCTGCGAAGTTAATGATGTTCTTCAGTTATGAAGATGTATTAGGCAAAATGCAATTGATCATCTCTGAGCAGACAGAGTTGAGAAGAAGCTTAATTGAGAACCTTAGACTCATGAAAATTTCTTCCATTTCCTCTGGCAGGTGAATTGGCAACCAAAAGTCACAAATCTAATACAATTGGCCAAAGAACTAGACAGGAAATTAGGATATTAGTGAGAAATTAAGGTCAGGAATGCATTATCTATAATTCTACAGGAATTTACCAATGGCAAATTGACAAATTTGAAGAGAATTAATTTGTAAAGTTATGAAAGAAATATTGATGTATGAAACAGATTTAGACAGTTCTATCAAAAGTACAGCACAGGCTCCTTCGCAGCAGGAAGCTTCTATGATCCCAAGTGAATTAAAAATATTATTAGTTTTTAAATACAGTGTTTTCATTTGCGTTTTTTTCATTGATTATCCATTATTAATTAATGTATATTACTATATTTTGGTTAATAACTTACCAGTGTCAGAAGGATTAGTTGAGGCGAGATGCCAGGTGACCTGTGGTTTTGATATCTCTCTGTAATTGTCATTTTCTATGTTAATCTCCTGATTGAAGCAGGATGAACAAGGCTGCAGAGCTCCAAGTACTATGCGAGAAGGAACATGCTTTAAAAAAAAGGTCAGTTAAAAGTTAATTTCATCTTCATGTAAAATATGTAAATGCATATAGCTCTCGATTAGATTAAATTAGATTATGAGGACACTCAGTCCTCGTTTATTGTCATTTAGAAACGCATGTATTAAAAAATAATACAATGTTCTTCCAGAATGATATCACAAGAAAAACACAGGACAAACCAAGACTAAAACTGACAAAACCACATAATTATAACATATAGTTACAACAGTGTAAAACAATACCATAATTTGATAAAGAACAGACCATGGGCACAGTAAAAAAAAGTCTCAAAGTCCCAATAGACTCATCATCTCACGCAGGCGGCAAAAGGGAGAAACTTTCCCTGCCATGAACCTCCAAATGCTACCAAATTGCCGATGCAGCACGATTGGAAGCACCCGACCACAGCGGGCTCTGAATTCCTCCGAAAACTTCGAGCCTCTGACCAGCCCCTCCGACACAACCTCTCCGAGCACCATCCTCTGCCGAGTGCTTCGACCCCACCCCGGCTGCTGAGCAATAAGTAAAGCTGAGGATTCGGGGCCTTCTCTTCCGGAGATTCTGGACCACACAGTAGCAGCAGCAGTGAAGCAGGCATTTCAGAAGTTTCACCAGGTGTTCCTCCGTGCTCTCACATCCGTCTCCATCAAATCAGGATTGTGCACGGCACCCTACTTGAGAAATAACAGACATCACCACCGGAGTGGCCACTGCAAGCAGTGTCGCATTGCCATCTTCTCCTCTATTACAACAAAGCTATTTTTGTGGCTTTCCAAAGTGATAGAAACTGGACAGAGCTGATGGACATGGCAGGACATGACCAAGGGGACACTTAGTCTTCAGAGAACTTCACGAAATCGCTGTTACAGTGTTCAAATTAAGCAGCAGGAGGTCACTACTGGGGAGGCATGTTAATCACCCAATTAACTGCTCATAGGAGAAACATACCAGAGGGGTGGGAAGGAAGTTCAAGTTTTTCTTACAAGGCATTCAATCCACAAGAAATGCAAAAAAGAGTGCCTTCCTATTTGGATTCTGCCTGGTGGTGGTGGTAGTGAAGGAAAGGTGGGGGAGGGGTTCATATTGAACTATTAGTTTCAACTTGAGTACTAGTTCTGGAAATTGCAGCCATTTTGACTCAACATACTATGCCCCGAAGATCTTAAAATAAATGTATTGGCTATAATTGTTATCCGCCATAAGTATCACAATGTCATGCTTCTTCATAAATTTCTAATTTTTGCACAACAATGAGAAACTTCTTATTTAAATAATTGTGCTGTGACGTACGTGTAATCTATCAAGACACTGTTTTACTATTTACATAAAATTGCATTTCCATTAGTGGTGTTAGATACAGAAAATATTCCAAAAACATAATTGCCTCAATTTTAGTTGCAAGAAGTTTGAAGAATAGCTTTACTATTGCATTATGCAGAACATTAAGGGATGTGTAGATTCCAAATTGTGCTGAATCATAGAAGCATTATACTACAGAGGGTAATTTGGCCCACAAAGTCTAATGTGGCTCCCTGTAGACCAATCTGCCTATGTATTCCTCCTCCCTTTATAACAAAGTGTACTTAATGCAAATTTAAATAAGTATGTCCTAAACTATACAAAGGCCATCAAATTCTTCTTGAAAGCCTTGCTTGTCTCTGCATTCACCACCCACCCAGAGATTTCTAGACCATAACCATTCTTTACTTCTGGTTCTTCACAATCCAGTCTTCATTTTCAGTCAAGTCATGGTTGGTGTTCATCTCTGTTAAATTTCCCCTCAGCAACAGATTTTTTTTTGATCAAGCTCTTATTTAGTTAGCATAAAAAATGAAAGCAAAACAACTTCTTACCAAAATAAACAAATCAAATCCTCAAACCATCCTTAAGATTCTGTATACCAACAATGCTGGTGGTTAACTACAGATTCAGCACCATTTTAATTTACATCAAAATAAAACTGGCTAATTTATGGTCTGGCAAGCAATGCTATGCTCCTACAGTACACAGTAAATGTAATACAATCTGCAATGAAATCCAAAACAAGGCGAGTGCAAACTCCATTACATTGGACTAGTATCCAGAAGTACTACCTGCAATCACAGCTGCTTTTGTGATTCACAATTTCAACATTCAATCCCAAATCTCCCAGGATTACAACTTTTATGTTCATTACAATTCAACATAATCTTTTCAAATTCAATCACTGAACCACATCCCTGTAAACAACTATACTACCTACATTATGAGTTTAAGAGTTTTCACGCCGAACACCAGTACAGATCTGGGAGCAACCACATTCAAAATTGAACTAGTTTAAAGAAGTGCATAATTTGCTTACTTTTGATCAAATTAATTTGTACACGACCACACATTCAATGGATCTGTGTAACTTAGCATAGTATAAGACATACTTATTTAAAATTTTGCATCAAACGTCCTTTGATATATTCAAAAGTGGCAACTTCAACTCTGCCGGAAAACAGGCTGTCACAAAAAAGCAAGAAGTTAGTCTTTGATTGCACATGCTGAACATCCACTCGACAAAACTCAAAGATTCAGTTCAAATGACTTTAATGGAATCCAATATCCAGGTGCGTAGAAACATTCTGCTTCTACTCTCCTACACATTTAATTAATAGCAGCAGCTAAAGTTCTCCAAAAGGGTCAAGTTTATAAAGTAAGGTAATTTTAATATGACTAAAAAAATCCATACAAAACAATTCAGTGGTTACACAATGTTACACTAGTCAGTTTGCAAATGAAAGAAATTGAAACTTTAAAAAATATATTTACCAATATCCCTGCATTTAAAGAAAAATCTGAATTTGAATTTGAATCTTATCAAATCCATGTACATAAGCAAGGAACTCCCCATGATAATTCACCTGATCAAGCTTTGAAACTTCATAAAAAATGTGAACTTCTGCAAACGTTATATTTTGTTTCCAATATGACATTCTGGAAAATTTGATAAATTATGATCAGAATGTTTTTACATCCAGAAATGTAAAAGTATTTAGAAATGAATTCCACCAAGAGGACCACAACTTTGTTGTGGTTTGGAGGCTTGTATGCCTCAATGACTCAGAGAGCTATTCTGGCTGGAATCAGGGCTTTATGCTTTGGTTTTTGATAGGGTCACCCATGCCATACAGGTCAAAGGGTAGAGGCCGGATTAAGGGCGGTCTACCTGTCCTCTGGGTTTGGGGGTTCAGCTCAGGGCAATAACCCTGACTAGTCAAGCAAAACTGTTATGAGAACAGCAATGAAGAATTCTTCAACATCTGTGTGTGATGGCATTCCTGAGTCTCCACTTGGGACTTGTACGGCTAACAGCAGTGAAAACCAACAGGAAGCTACTAGCACAATAAAGGAAGCCCTGAACATGACCAAGATCAAGACCAAAATGGGTAATTTCTCCTAACACAGATTTTAGCATTTCAAAGTCAAAAGTCAAAGTAAAATTTATTATCAAAGTACGCATTAGTTCCCATATATTTCCTTGACATTCACCTTCTTGCAGCCATTTACAGGAAAGTAAAATATAATAGAATTTATGTAAAAATATACATAAACAAAGACTGACAAACAACTTAATAATAACAACTCTGTAATACACTGTATTCACACAGTTAAACTATAAAACAAATAATCCCACATTCTGCCAATAAATTCTGTACACTCGTGCAGAGATTTTGCCCTTGCAATTGCTGTTTTATGAATCTAAACTCAGCTTATATTTAGAAATATTTTAAATCAATCCAATATACTAGTCACCTTTGCATTAAGTATATCTACATTATGGCATAGATAGATACATTCTACTTCACAAAAATAACATAGTTATTTATACCTACCTGGGGTTTATCCTCCAGATGCAAGTTCAATAAACGAAGATAGCCCACTGGTGCAAACGCATCAGCAGAATGAACAACAAGATCAGAGGAATCACTGTTTAAAATAAAAACATAATTGTAAGCATGCCGATAGAATCACCAGAAAACGTTACATTGACAGCACAAGCAATGTATCATGTTAAATTAGTACTTCATAGTCAATATTGATTGGTTGTGTTACTCATTAAGGAAAATGTGCAAATGTTCTAAATATTCTGAATCCACTTTTGAAGTTCTGTTGGTTACATGCATTATAAAAATCTTGCAACATTATTTGTAAATACGACGTTTTCTAAAATACTTCTCAACATATTTGTTCCGAGAAGTAACGCCGGCTCATTTTCTCTTCTTTTATAAAGCACATCACCATCTGAACAAAGGCAAGAGGCACTGTTTGCATTAAGATTCTCTATCACTCCAATTAAGCTGTCCATTTAGTGAAAGACACAATTAAGTCTGACAGTAATGGGGAAAAGGTGCAATTTTCTGCCTTTTTAAAAATGATTTCAACATTTTATTCATTTGCTTCTGCTTTCTGTCCCATTCCAGATTCCACATTTTTTAGCCCTTATGACTTGCCTTTCATTACAATCAATACAAGCTACATCAGAGAACTCCCATTATAAACAACCACTGGCCCTATTTTGTATCTGGTTGCTTTTAAATTGGCTTTCTCATCACTTTCTCCATATTATATACATTCATTGCTTCTAGATTTCGTTTCTACCCTGTTGCAGATTTGAAAAGATAGGGTTTCTGTTGGAATGATATCTCCTGACTTACACTGGTCTCAGTTTGACAGCTATCCTGCCTCTAGAGATCATGGGAACAAACTGATGATCTCATGGCTTCCAAAGAGACTCCACCACAGTTACTTATATTCCTACATGTGTGAATAAGGTGCAAGCAGGGCTACAAGCAAATAAGAAGGGGCTAATGGAATGGATGGGATTGCTCTGTGGGACTGGTATTGAGTAACTGGATGAGTAGCCTTCTCCTTTGTTGGTAGGAGATAATTACTTATATTTAAGGCAGCATTTTTTTTAGTTCTTTTAATGTTAGCATACATTTAGTGTAGAACAATTACAGAATTTAATGATGAAGATTTCTCATGAATGGTCAGCATTGCAAAATGTCAACTTAAATCTCCTTAACCAAATAAATAACTCCAGCACTTCCAATTGTACTTCACATCCGCAATACAGATTGAAATTTACAGCAGGAATACGAGATGTGTTTGAGAAGAATAGGATGAAATCGAATCCAGAGTATCTAATTTTATATCAAAATAAGGACCACAATAAACAGTTAGGACGTTGACTGGAATCCTGATCCTCCAATATAATTGTAGGGCTGGCTCCACGACACGCCACTTATTAGCAAAGCCTGAAAACACGTGCCTGGGCAACACTGCATCTTTAGATGAAGAACTGTGAATGGAGCTGAACACTGCTTGCAATAAACCCTTACTTATGCCATATAATGAACGGAGGGTCATTGATGGTGTAACACCCTGGTTAAGATTTTTACTACTATGCTGTAGGTATTTCATTTTAGCAGTTCTGTAAGAGCAGTCTGTTCTACTTTTAGCCAGTTTGGGATTGAGCTGAGAAAAGAGGCTTTGTTGTTCAACTTAGGAATGTGGTGTCAGCCATTCAGGATGTAGAATTGGGAAAAGGTTCTGGAGAACAGTGGTGTGGGGAGGTTTTTTTCTGGCGGGAGCTGTGAGAAGACAAGAGGAAGGATGGCTGAGAATGCCATCCCTGTTACACAAGATGCTTTGTGCAGATGCATGGCTTCAAGGAGGAAGGACCAATTCTCCCGTGGGAGACTCATTATTCAAAATAAATTTCAGGTGACATTCGAAAGGTGGTACGTCCTTTCACCCAGACCGAGGGTCCACTGTGCAAGTTACAGTTAAGTTCAAGATGAGCTCCAACTTAAGTGGACATTTGACTGCTTAAGAATAATGGGCCCTTTTTGTTTTTTGTCTTTCCAGTAATAACTGTTTGCTTAAGTTAACATCCTTAAATATGCTTCTTTATAATTTAATGCAGTGTATGATCTGGTATTTCTGTCAATGGGCGATTGCCGGGGCAGTGAATCACACAACATTCACACAAACCGGGGCTTGGGTGGGCGCGAGACATACCAACCTCACGGATTTGGCGAGACCAAAATTGTATACACCCCAGACATACGAAGCCTGAGAAAGGTGGATTTCTCGCCGTGGAGTCCAGTGGCTATTAGCGAAGGGCTAATGAGCCACATTTGCAGAGACACCCAAGAAAAAAGGGATTTCAACTGTGCCTTCAGATGGCTGGGCCTTAATCATTTTAGCCCTTCATTCTCTTAAGGCCCTTCAACGGAATTTGCCTTAATGTATCTCTGGCTAATAGAGTTAAGGGGGAAATCAAGTGGTTGTAAAGCATATTATAGTAAAAATACATAAACACAGAAAGGAAACAGTGGAGGAACAACCAAGAACCACAATCACAAAGAGCTTGAGGTTGCCAATCCAACTGATGGTTGCTGCAGGCAATTGGCCAAGGTGGAAAAGTATCAGAAGCTTTATCTTCAAGAAGTATTGGGAAGAAGGGACAGATTATAGTCACAAGCAGAATAGAGAGACCTGCTAAAAGAAATGTCAGGCAAAGACAATGACTAGAAGAAGAAGAAATGAACAGGGAAAGGAAAGTGTAGCTCCACAACAGTGGGTGGGATTCAGATTTAATTCACTTTTCTGTAAGAGGCCAAGTGGTACAAAAAGCTAAAAATAAATTGTTGTGTAAAAAAAATTACAAATGCTTTGACCAAAAAGTAAAAGCATTCTGAACAACATATTAAATGGAGACATATTCTTCTCTCAGAGTGTTCAAATTGGAACACTACCTGTTAAGTACTTGGCAGGGTCTTGAAAACATATGCCAACCAAATGGTTGGAACGTCTAAGGACATTTTCAATCTCTCAATGCTATAGAAAAAGGTTCCCACCTGCTTCAAAAGGGCATCAAATATACCAGTGCAGGTTTTTGCAAATAAAACGAAGTGAGGTGTTTTATGTTGAATGAAACTGGTAACACCTTTTATTGAACTTCAAAACCTACACAAAATAGTGTGCTAAAACTCTTTACGTAATAACATCCTTACTTCAGACCAGTCTCTTAAAGTGAAACCCCAACTCAATGTCAGTGGTTATGAATTATGTACATTTTCATCAATTATGTTACCCTACAGAGCCCTCCCTCCCACCCTCCCTAAATTCACTAAATCCGGCCTAGAGCCATGGTGTGATGTAGCCTAACGCCGAGGTTCTGGGCCATCGCAGCCCAGAGGTCTGATATGAACTGGGGACCAAAGTCAGAAGAAATATCAGATGGTGTGCAAAATCGAGCAATCCAGGTGCTAATTATCGCCCAAGCCACGACTGCGGCCATCATCGATGCTAAAGGGACAACCTCTGGCTACCTGGTGGTACGCTCCACCATGGTAAGAAGGTGTGTGAAACCATTGGCGGGGGGGAGAAGAAGACCAATAAGGTCCACATCGACATGGTCAAACCGTCACTCAGGGACCTCAAAAGGTGCCAATAGCGCTTGAACATGACGGTTAATTTTTGCCTGCTGGCATTTCACACAGACTGCACTCCAATTACGCATGTCCTTTTAGAGGCCACTCCAAATAAACCTTAATGCAAACAGCTTCTGTGAGGCCTTCAGGCCCAGATGAGAGAGATTATGTATGGAGTCGAAAACAGCCCATCTCCAGTTTGTGGGCATGATGGGGTGAGAGCGACTGGTTGAGAGATCGCACAGGAGAGAAGCCCCAGCTTCCGCAAACCTAATGTCAGCCAACCGTAGGCCTGTGACTGCTGTTCAATAAGCCTAGACCTCTGGGTCAGTAGCTTGGTCGGCTGCCACACCAGCATAATCAACTCCCGACTACATGCTGGTCATGAAAGGCAATCAGCCGCAGCATTATTTTTCCCCTTGCTATGTTACATATCAGTTGTGAACTTGGATATGTAGACCAGTTGGCATTGCTTGCGTGCAGAGCAATGGTCTGGCATTTTGGCCATCATGTGCATGAAGTCAACGAACATTGTTTGTGGTCAACGAATGCTGTGAAATGGTAACCCTCTAGAAGAAAACAAAAATGGCGGACAGTGAAGTAGAGACCAAGAAGTTCATGGTCAAACGTGCTGTACTTCCTTCTGGGCGAACGGAACCGGCAACTGAAGAAGTCGAGCAACTAATACATGCCTCCAACCAGCTGTTCACGCAAGCACCCACAGCACAGAATGAAGCGTCAGTAGAAATAACTGTGGGTGAGTTGAGGAGTGGGTCAGTAAGGTCACATTGGAAAGAGCTTGTTTGGTATCATCAAAAGCTCTGGTCATGTCCACTGACCGCTCAAGCACTTGATTAGGGGTATTGCCTTTAAGCACGCTATACAGGGGAAGCACAAGCTTAACAGCTCACAGAATGAAGCGGTGATAGAAATTTACCATACCTTAAAACTCCTGCAGTTTTTTTGTAGTGAGGGGCGGTGAGAAATCCATAATAGCGGCTACTTTTGACGGGAGAGGTATTGTACCTTCTGCGGAAATGTGATACATGTTCAGATTTGGACGTACAAGTATGTTATCCAGGTGAACAAAAAGAAAATCTAAGTCTTTTAATACAGAATCCATCAGACGTTGGTAAGTCTGTGCTGCATTTTACCAGTTGAAACAGCATGTGCAGAAACTCAGAAATGCCAAACAGGGTTATCACAGCTGTTTTGGAAATGTCCTCCGGGCAGACAGGCACCTGATGGTAGCCTCTAACTAGACTGACTTTAGAAAAAATTAACTTTCTAGCTGAATATGCCGAAAAGTCTTGAATGTGTGGGACCAGGTAACAATTGCTTAATGGGCCGAATGGCCTAATTCTGCTCCTATGTCTTATTGTCTTATGATTGAGGGTGGTGGCCTTGTTAATGCGTCAGTAGTCGCCATGTGGCTGAAATTTGTCTACCATCACAACAGGTTTACAGCAGATGCAATCTCACTGGCTCTCCACTCTTTGGAGCAGCTGGACAACAAGCATACTTACATCAAACTGCTGATTATCAATTACAGCTCACGATTCAACACCATCATCCTCTAGGTTTCTCCAATGACAAAACTGTTGTTGGCAAAACCTCAGATCATGATGAGCAGGCTTACAGGAGCCGACAGAAATAAGTCCTTTGGCCCATCTAATCTGTGCTGAACTATTATTCTGTCTAATATCATGGATGCACCTGGACCACAGCCCTCCAAGTCCCTCCCATTCATGCACTTATCCAGACTTCTCTTAAATGTTGAAATAAAATCCACATCCACCATTTCCACTTGTTCCATTATCCTCTGAGTGAAGAAATTTCCTCAGGTTTCCCTTAAACATTTCACCCTTCACCCTTAACACATGATCTGTAATTCCAGCCTCAGTGTTTGAGGAAATTTGGTAAGTGACTAAAGACTCTAGCAAATTTGTACAGACGTATCACAGAGAGGATTCTGATTGCTGCAACAGCATCTGTAAATGCACAGGATTGTAAGAGGCTTTAAACTAAGCCGGCACCATCATGGGCTCACCACTCCCACCACTAAGGGCATTTTCAAAATGTGGCATCCATCATTAAGAACTCTCACTTTCTGTGACATCCCTCTGATTGCTACCATCAGAGAGGAGGTAAAGGATCCTAAAGACAGCACTCAACATTTTTAGGAACAGCTTCTTCCCCTCTGCCATCAGATTTCTCAACAGTACATGAACACTATCTCACTATTCCTCTTTTGCCCTATCTACCTATCTATTTATTTAGCTATCTGGCCATCTATTTACTTATTTACTGAAACTTATTGCATTTTGTTATGCCTGCACTGCTCTGCTGCCTCAGAACAACAAATTTCTCAACTGATGTCAGAAACAATAAACCTGATTTTGAAAAATGCGTTTGGGATTAAATTTAAATTGCACAAATGAACGTTTCAACAGACCATTGCAATCTTAAATATAACTAAGGAATTGTGCAAAAGCCTCAGAGTTAGCATTTCAATTCAGAACCAAAGTAGCTTCAGAGTACAGGAGATCATCGTGGCTGTAATGTCAATGCTAAAACTTTGTAAATCCAATCCAAAAATAAATAACTTTAATGGTGTTTTTTCTCTCTCTCACTTGTATAATTTCTTTCTCTCCTTTCAATAGTTAATCAATTTTTCTTAAAGCAGGCAATAATTGCCTCTAGCTAATCATCCCATTATCCAGATACCACAGTATGATAAGGAAGTTTAACATGCTTGTAACTCGAGCTTATGAAGACAATATAAAAACCAGTACAAGATAGTTATAGTCGTACAAGCATTCATCTGTATTACTAGTTTAAACTTGAAAATCATAATGATTTTCAATTAAAACAATAATCAGGATTAGACTCCATCAGTGAATAGACTTTTATTTTTATTTAGCACCAACTCGGTCAGGACATTTCCTTTAAGATCCTCTCTAATGCACTTATTGTATTCAAAATTGTTCTTCTTAATTTTTGAATTTTTATCTTTTATTTGAAAAACAGATTTGTCTTTTTAAAAGGCCACTGGGGTCTTCTCTCATCTGTTGTTACAAAGCTGCCTTTTCCTTTCCCTGTTCTTCAGGTACTGCTCTTCTAGAAATTGTCAAAATTGATGTAAAATATGCACCTTTGCAATTACTAACAGCACCACCAATCAAAATAGCTTTAATTGACTGCGTATATATACACTGTGACAGCAAAATAATGCTTATTTAAATAAAATAATGATCATTTAAAGATAGAATAAAATGAATGCATTTCAAAATACTACACAAAAAGGTATTAATAAATGCATGTTTTCTGTTAATATTACAAAATTGAAACCGTAGTAATATATCACTGGTGTATTGTTATGGATAAGAATTATTCAGGTTGAGGCTTACTTGCAAACTTAGAAATTTTAAAAAAAAGGTAATTGTTTGTGTCATTGCCACCTTCTATTATCATGAAGTACAAATTCTAGATAAAAACAGCTCTCAAAACTTTGACAAATCAGTCAACAAGTTTACTGCTCCAAGTAGCACTTTGTCAGCATTTAAAAAAGGACAATATCCTCAGATAGATTTTAACTGAGGAAACAGTAACTCACATAACAATCCGCTTCCTGAATAAAGGACAATCCAACGTAAAGGTTTCATACTCTCCACCTTCTCCACATACATGCACCCCATACTTCTGAGAAATCTGCAGTAACAGATACATTTAATTGTGAGTAAAAGCTTTATACCACAGGAAAACAATACAGTCATATTTCTTGCGCTTTGTTGTGCATTGATGAGGGTGTTTCATTTTTGCTCCCATTCAAAATACATGCTCAAAACTGGAACTATGTTAATTTTGATGATCTGCATGTTTTTTCTTTACCTTTTTTTATATACTCTCTAAAGATTTTTCCAAATGTAAGGAACACCACACATCAATGACATCACAGCATAATAAAATATGTTTCACCACATGCAGTCTTCAAAAATGCTATTAATTGTGAATATTTTAAAGAATGCAACTTCAACATTAAACGTGTCTTTGTTATCAAAATTCTCTATCATCTGGTCTAATCTTCTAGATTCCTTTTATAAAATATGACAGCACAGAATGTATAGCCACTGGGTTATCTTGAATAGAAGCCTGTAAAAATGAGAAGACTTCAGCATGTACTCTAACTGAGCTGAGTTTAAACCAAAATCAATCAGACTACTAAAATATGAAAAATATCACAGGAAAACCACAAACAATAGGGGGTTGTTCTGATGTTCTTGGCATCAAAGGGCAAATATTTCCCATTTATTGTTATAAACAAGCCATATAGAAGGCTTCTTTGAAGATGCATCTTCTAGCAAATCCCAAGCTTTTTGATTCAAAAACAAGGTATGAACTTCAAGCAGGAAGGTTTAGTTGCAGCTCCTTATTTACATTTTGAAAAGATAATCTTTTCTCCTTTCGAAGAAAATTGAGGTTATTTATAAAGAGTAACTGAGTGAAAGTGTACCAAATATCTCACTGTGATCCATGGAAGAGAGCCATATAGAAAGCCAAAATAAAGTCTTGAAATTCTCTTGGAACAATCCCTGTTGTTTGCATAAGCAGAATTAAGTATTTTATACTGAAGCAAGTTCAGAAGCTACGTGCAAATGGTGTAGATTGCTGGTTCCCTTTCTTTGTACATCATTTATTTGAAATTCCAATAAGAATTTGAATATCTTTTGTTCCCAGTTTGTCTGTACATTTCTCTGAACCAACAGAACATAGAACAGTACAGTATAGCCCTTCAGCTCACGATGTAATGCCAACCGTGTAACCTACTCCAAGATCAATCTAACCCTTCCCTCCCACACAGGCCTCCATTTTCCTTTCATCCATGTGCCTGTCTAAGAGTCTGTTAAATGTCCCTAATGTATCTTCCTCTAAAACCACCCTTAGCACTGTGTTCCAAATACCTACTACTCTGTTAAAAACTATTTCTGACATCCCACCTATACTTCCCTTCAATCACTTTAACATTATGCTCTCTCATTGCTGTCATGGGAAAAAGGTGCTGACTATCCACTCAATGGACCTAAGAGTTCAATTTCCAGTTCTACCTTCAGTTATTTGTCTTCAGTGCTAAAAAAAAAGTCAAATTTTAGAACCACTCCTGCAGAACAGCATTTTAAACGTTTACTGCATCAGACTGAAAATGGTGTCAATGTTATTAGGGCAGAGGGAGCAGGAAACACAAACATAAATAGAATGCACAGGAAAAGGTAAAATGAGGAAATTGAGGTTTAACAAAGGAAGAATTATAGAAGAGGATGAGGATTTTGATGTCTGTTCAGATAGCAGGTTAGTCCATATATTGTGCCAATGACTTAGAAGATTTACTGAAGGTGTACCTCTCCAATGCTTTGAGATGCTGCTACAAGTTACCTGTGTTTCTCATGCAATGAGGGGCAGTGCCTGGTAGCCCACGTACTTTGCGCTGGACCTAAGGTCTCAGTCTTCAAGCACTATTCTCTCAAGTGGAAGAAAGCTGTGCTGGAACACTGGAGATGGCAGAAGATTGCATCACTGCCATGAGGTAGTTTACAGATGAAGATAAAAAGAGCTAAGAATGGAAGCCTCTGGATAAACTTGTCCTCTTCCTCTGTACAAATTTAAAGTACGGTGTGGCACAAAGACTTTTTATGGTAATATTCACTTTTCCTATTAAAAAGATGGTGGCATCACTAAACCAAAGAACGTAGTCCAGATTCATATTCAAACAGGGAATCTGGCAGCCTCCGTGCCATCTGGAAGGCCAGTAATCTCTGCAAACACAATCATTTTCCCACAATGTCTTGGGCTTTGATACTTAAAATATTAATCCTGAAGTTCCTTGCTAAGGTTTAAGCCACAGGGGTTACTGATCCTGGAATTTTTTATTGCCAGCAAACAAGTTTGAAACAAATGCATGTACAACTAAAACTGGATGGTTTAACTTTACTAACAGTTGCAGAAGTTTTGGATTTTCCATGACTAGGATAAGTTAAGTTCCAAACTTCACAGGTCACACTTTCTTACTCCTTATAATTTTATAAACACACCTGAGTAGACTCAATGAACAATGCAGGAGAAACAGAGGGAGCAATCCCTTTTAAGAGATATCATTGCTGTAATCTGCTATAAGCCACCTTATTCCAAGTAAATCTAGAGCTCTGGCTACATGCCAGACCTCCAGTACTTTATGATAGAGACAGACTGCCATGCAGGCTTTCCTGATACACAAAAAAAAACTTGAAAACCTTTCTCGCACAACTTGATAATCTCCATCAGTTCACATCAGGGAGTGAATGTAGTAAATTATGGATTAATAAATGAGAAAGATAAAATATTTTCAAGAACTAAGGACACTGTACCAAAAGTCATCAGGCTGTTTCTTTATTCACAGCCACTTTACTTCAAAATGTCAGAAAAAGAGGTTTTAAAAATTTGATGTTAAGAGTTAATAAAAAGCAAGTATTCTTTAGAAGCCAAAGTGAAATCTCGGAGATTCATTTTGAAAAGTCAGATTTTAGTTTAAAACATTTCTTAGACATTGGCTTTTATTCCAGTTTTCCAAAGGTCTGAATAAGGCAGAACATTTAAGACAAAAAGTTAGCATTTGGCAAAATGCCTCAAGATTGTAAGTCATGGTAGTCAGCTGCCACCAGCTTGTCTGCATACAGAGTTATACTTAACTTTCAGATGAACTCAGACAATATAACTTAACTGCAAGAGATTTGCACAGAATTTTTATTTCATTCAAACCATTTACGAACTTAAGATTTCACAGTTGAAAGCAGTTCAGTTGCATGAACTGGAGAATAGGTTTCTATTTATCATCTCCATTTTTTCTGAATGTTTGAAAATCAGTTTACCTGATTGAGATATGGTTCCATCTGATCCAAAGTTTTCCCAAGATGTTTCTCTGGATCAAGACCTGTTAATTAAAGTGTGTTTTAATGAGACAATTTTTGAAAGCCATTTTAAACACATTTCAGAATCACCACCCATCCCTGAACCCTCTAAAACAAATTCAACTATTAACAAAGGATAACAGCAGGATGAAATTAAGAACTGATACAGTGAAACAAAATAATCACTACCCTGATCATTAATGACTACCATCAGCCTTAATCAGTAAATAACTCTAATCCACATAAACAATGCTAAAACAAGCAATGAGATATATTCAGTAATGGTAAAAGCACAAGAAAAATTTAAGGTAATCACTTGACAAGAGTGAACAAAAAAAATCACTTGCTTACAAGTAATGAAAACCCCTGCCCAATCTTAAAGAAAAGGACTTAACATAAAAACAAGAGAAATGTCAGTGAGCCACCATCCAAAGAAACTGTGAGGATCATGGCCTCATAGACGTAGTGCAGCTAGTTTAAATTTTGGGATGCTGGTTCTTTGGTATTGAACGAGAGAATGCAAAGAAACCCATTTAGCTTGTTAGAATTTTGGATTGAAAACACCATGCAGATATCAATTCTGATAGGGTTCTCAAGATTGTGGCAGTCTTTTGATGGATTTCCAGGAAACCTTAACTTTTCAAGGGCACCCTGACAAAGAAAGAGCACTAACATGCACTCTCACATACAGTGCTTAATTAGTCGAATCTGCTACTATTTTTATGATTCACAAAAATTATAAGAGAACTCTTATATTTAGAGGAATATCATTTACTTTTATGTTAATATATAGACGAACAGTTTTTTTTACATCTTGTAAAGGAACCATGGCTATTACATTTATTAGCAAGTGATATAAACCTTCACACATAATGTATTAAAATTTAGTGGAGGTAACTGATTCTGTTCTCTACCAATTTTGGTTCTCTAGCAAGAAATAGATTTCACTACCCTCCCAAAAACATGTTATTTTTTGCAATCATCAGGTTAAATTGTTGGCAATTCGTTTCACAGCTGAAAAATTTCAAGACCCCGTCTCACTGGCCAAGTGAATTCATACACCAAGAGCAACCTCTCAGCAAAGGCAGACATGGATGAAGAAATTGGCCTCTTTCAAATCTACTAACAGAGCTGTTAATCAATTGGAGAAGAGTTTTCTTTTATCAAGTGTAGTCTACCAACGGTAGTAATCCCTGCCTCCAATATTCTTGACACCCGAACAACCTACAGCAAGCATCCCAAGGCACTGAAAAAAATATCAGTAATTCTGTCTCTGAAAAATTCTCCAAATCCACTGCAATGATAAGTGAACCACCTTCACTGTGCTCTCTTTGGGCAACATCCTTGGTAGAAGCTCCAGCAACACACTCTGCAGGCCAAGCTATTCACATGCCCCAACAGGAGACTTCCAAAAAGATACTCTAATCCAAGCTCTGTCACAGGAAGAGATTGCAATGTGAAGATTCAAGTCTGTGCTCAAAGGCTGCAAAGGATTGCACATTTTTCACTAGCTTCTGCAAACTGCATGTACACAACTGCGCAAAATGAAGGAGCCGCATACAGGTTGACATTGAGAAACTTAAAGACATCTGTTGAGAGTGCACAAATGCCCTTCTGAAGAAGACCACCTAACAAATAACCCATTCCCTTCACACCATCCACCATCAAAAGTCCCATCCGTGGAAGATTCTGCAATTCCCACAAAGGCCTCATCTACCATCTTAGAACCAGAGTGAACCCAAGGGTCTGCCTTTCACAAGATAATGGGAAAATCTCAGCTGTGCTTTGATGAAGAAACTTGAAGATGCATTTTAAGCCACTTAAAAAAATACTGTACCTCTGCAATTTCAATCATGCTTCTGTTGAGAAATCAGGAATTTATCATGGAAAAAAAACAAAGTCTAACCTGTCACCACTGTGAACAGAAAAGACCTGCTTCCTTAAAGCTCTGGTCTGTAAAAGGCACCAAACTCTATCTTACTTAGCTTTACAAAAAAAAGGACCATTAGCACAATTCACTCTCTGTGCTCAGCAACAAAGCATGAACAAGGGCAGCAATTAGTGCACTGCAGTTTTTCTCAGAACTCTAGGCTAAATAGTATGAGTAAAAAGTCAGGTTTCTTATTGCTGGTCATTATCCAGTAGCTTCTGGGAAAGTATATATACTTATGACAGGTTCACTAATTTATCCTTTGATTAGAAACAGCAGCACCTGTGATTTGGAACTTACCTGCAAACCATCTACAGTAGCCATACAATGTCTTATGTGCTATTCTTTAAATTGGACAGGACTGTATTCTGGTGACATAATGACAACTGTAAACTACATATTAAAAGGTAAAATTAACAGAAAGCAACTTTCAGTGAACGCTTCATTGCATTGTTCCTTTGCTGCTGCTAAGTTAACAAATTTCACAACACATGCCGGTGATAATAAACCCGATTCTAATTCTGGTGGAAGATGGCACTAGCATTTAAATCACTGCCTATTATCTAACCTTACTATTACCTTCTTAGCAATACATCATGGAAGGCATTGAATAAATATTGCACCTATCTCAATTAACTAAATGGGTATCAAAAAGACCGCAGACGTTGCTAATCAAAAATATACACAGGAATTGGCGGAAATACCCATTTATGATATTGGCTTCGTTTTTCTCGTTCCATTAGTACAATCGGGCCTTCTGGCTATGTCACTACAGCTCTGCAGTTAATAATACACAATAATCTTTTAGTATCCCCATAAACCCTTTAGAATTAGGCTCAACCTTTATCCTATCTATTCTTCTCACCATCTGCTCTAAATCTTAAAATGATCTTTTATTGCTTTGTGATCTCAGATCCAATGAAGGGTCTCTGACCTAGGATGTTAATTTTGTTTCAATTTTTGCAGATGCTGCCTAACTTGTTGAATGTTTCTAGTAGTTTTTATTCCAATTATGCTCTTTTAAAACTTATTCAGAATCATTCAAACAGATATGATTATCTAATCATATCAGGTATTAGGATCAGTACTTGTGCAGTTTACTTAAGGAGAATCAAGGAAATGTAAGCAGTGCCATTCAGGTACAAGATACATCATTTTAGGTAAATTTTTGGAAAAATATTGTTGAACACCAATGAAGGTCATAAACATGTCTACTGGGATCTGGATTTTACAACCAAGTTATTAGGAACTTCGTCACAATAGGGAACTCATTGCTTAATAGTCACAAAAGAAGAACTGATTTCATTCTTGTAGTTTGGCAAAACTTTAACCTATGTCATACAGAAAATATTATGCCAACTTAGTCTCCAGAAAACTCGAAAATGGAACACACACTAATCCTCATAGAGGGATCAGAGGTGGAGAGAGTGAGCAGCTTCAAGTTCCTGGGTGTTAAGATCTCTGAGAATCTAACCTGGTCCCAACATATTGATGTAGTTATAAAGAAGGCAAGACAGCTGCTATACTTTATACACTCAAAAACTTCTATAGTTGTACCATGGAGAGCATTCTGATAGGCTGCATTGCTGTCTGGTATGGAGGGGCTACTGCACAGGACTGAAAGGAGCTGCACAAGGTTGTAAATCTAGTCCATCTTGGGTACTAGCCTACAAAGTAACCAGGACATCTTCAGGGAGCGGTGTCTCAGAAAGGCAGTGTCCATTATTAAGGACCTCCAGCGCCCAGGGCATGCCCTTTTCTCACTGTTACCATCAGGTAGGAGGTACAGAAGTCTGAAAGCACAGACTCAGTGATTCAGGAACAGCTTCTTCTCCTTTACCATCTGATTCCTAAACCGACATTGAATCTTTGGACACTACCTCACTTTTTTAAAAAATATACAGTCTTTCAGTTTTCGCACGTTTTTAAAAAATCTATTCAATATATGCAATTGATTTACTTGTTTATTTATTATAATTTTTTAAAAAATTTTATTTATTATTATTATTTTTTTCTCTCTGCTGGATTTTGTATTGCATTGAACTGCTGCTGCTGCTAAGTTAATCATTGGAACGTACCTATGCAGAACTCCATGCAAATAACCCCTGAACACTTACCACATTTCTTCCGTATGTTTCCCTGAGAAAATTGTTTCCACTTTATGCAGTTGATCGAGAAGATCCTGAGAGGCAGGATTTATGAACATTTGGAGAGGCATAATATGATTAGGAATAGTCAGCATGGCTTTGTCAAAGGCAGGTCGTGCCTTTTGAGCCTGATTGAATTTTTTGAGGATGTGACTAAACACATTGATGAAGGTAGAGCAGTAGACATAGTGTATATGGATTTCAGCAACGCATTTGATAAGGTACCCCATGCAAGGCTTATTGAGAAAGTAAGGAGGCATGGGATCCAAGGGGACATTGCTTTGTGGATCCAGAACTGGCTTGCCCACAGAAGGCAAAGAGTGGTTGCAGACAGGTCCCACACTAGCAGTCTCAGGAAGAGCTTCTTCCCTGACGCTGCAACCCTGCTGAACTACAGCACTAAGCAGTATTGCACCCATATTGGACTGTCTCAGTACTTTTATATTTGTATGTTGTAACACTTACTTTTTATTCGCAGTTATTTTGTAAATAATACTATTCTTTTGTACTTCTGGTCAGATGCTAATTGCATTTCATTGGCTTTGTATCTGTACTCGGCACAATGACAATAAAGCTGAATCTAATCCAATATTCTGCATGGAGGTCAGTAACCAGTGGTGTGCCCCAGGTATCTGTTCTGGGACCCCTATTTTTCGTGATTTTTATAAATGACCTGGATGAGGAAGTGGAGGGATGGGTTAGTAAATTTGCTGATGACACAAAGGTTGGGGGTGTTGTGGATAGTGTGGAGGGTTGTCAGAGGTTACAGCAGTACATTGCTAGGATGCAAAACCAGGCTGAGAAGTGGCAGATAGAGTTCAACCCTGGTAAGTGTGAGGTGGTTCATTTTGGTAGGTCAAGAATATAGTATTAATGGTAAGACTCTTGGCAGTGTGGAGGATCAGAGGGATCTTGGAGTCCAAGTCCATAGGACACTCAAAGCTGCCGTGCAAGTTGACTCTGTGGTTAAGAAAGCATATGGCACATTGGCCTTCATCAATCGTGGGATTGAGTTTAAGAGCCAAGAAGTAATGTTGCAACTATGTAGGACCCTGGTCAGACCCCACTTGGAGTACTGTACTCAGTTCTGGTCGCCTCACTACAGGAACGATGTGGAAACTATAGAAAGGATGCAGAGGAGATTTACAAGGATATTGCCTGGATTGGGGAGCATGCCTTATGAGAATAGGTCAAGTGAACTCGGCCTTTTTTCCTTGGAGCGACGGAGGATGAGTGGTGACCTGATAAAAGTATATAAGATGATGAGAGGCATTGATCATATGGATAGTCAGAGGCTTTTTCCCAGGGTTGAAATGGCTAACACTAGCGGGCACAGCTTTAAGATGCCTGGAAGTAAGTAATGCGGGGATGTCAGGGGAAGTTTTTTTTTTACACAGAGAGTGGTGGATGCGTGGAATGGGCTGCCAGTGACAGTGGTGGAGGCGGAAACGACAGGGTCTTTTAAGAGACTCCTGGATAGGTACATGGCGCTTAGAAAAATAGAGGGCTATGAGTAACCGTAGGTAATTTCTAAGGTAAGGACATGTTCGGCACAGCATTGTGCTGAAGGGCCTGTATTGTGCTGTAGGTTTTCTATGTTTCTAACTTACCAACCACTGAAGTAACCAATATAGTTTGTGAGATTATTATAACTGAATGTACTTATAATTGATGCTTGAAATATCTATAATACAGGTGTATGCTCGAAGTGTTATTTCCATTCAACAAGAACTGGGAACATATCATCATCATCATCAGGTGCCATGCCCAGTTTCAGCTTTGACTGCCATGGCCCACACACTCCTGTTTTGGGTCAAGTGGATTAATTCATTGGTATTCATTTCCAGTTCTCTGGCTGCTGTCTCCATCATCATTTGTCTTTGTCTTCCTCTTGCTTTCTTCCCTTACAATCTTTCCCATAATTACCGAGCATTCTAACTCCGCTTTCCTAATCACATGTCCGATGAAGTTACATTGCCTTTTCATGATCTCATACATTCTTTCTCTTTTTGTGTTTGCTCTGTTCATGACATCCTCGTTAGATTTTCGTTTCGTCCATGATATTCTTTGCATCCTCCTCAAAAACCACATCTCTGCTGCTTCAATTCATTTCTTCATGTTACTAGATATTGTCCAAGATTCTGAGCCATATAACATAACTGGATAAACGTAACACTTCAGTACTCTGAGGCAGGTTGTCATGCCTACTTTAGTATTGGTCAGTATACTCTTCATTCTCGTAAAGGTGTCTTTTGCCATCTCTATTCTTCTTTTGATGTCCAAGTCTCACCTGCCATCTGATGTCACCCACCTTCCTAAGTAGCAAAAGTTCTGTATTGTTTTATGACTTCCCCATTTATTCTCAGTCTGCAGATAGGATTCTCCTTCTTTTTGGATATCACCATACATTCTGTCTTTTTACAATTGATGTCGGGCCCATTGCTGGTTGTCATCTTCATCAATAATTTCAGATATGCAGATAACACTGTGCTAATTGCAAGTATGGAGGAAGAACTACAAAATTTAATTGATATAATTGTTGAAGAAAGTGCAAAAATAGAAACATATACATTTATAAAATTGAACTGAAGTTAAAATATTTCAATTGTTATGATACAACATGCCATTGCAGAAGGTACTTGGTTTACAGAAGTTAACCCTGTGAAGGCTTTAGGCCTTAAAAATCACAGGCTCTATTGAGTACATTTAGCAGTTCTGTCAGTGAAACTAATGCTTATATTGCATAAGCTATACAGCTCCAACACAAATAGCATAAAATTTTATGTCAGAAGTGTTTTTACAGAAAGTCTAAACTCAGTGTTATTTGTGCAAGAACCTTTTTAATCTAAGGTGCAGACATTACTCAGTGCACAAGATATGCAGATACCATATTGAGACTGTTTGAAATCTGATTTAGGTTATCTTTTTAAATATGGAGGGAACTTGTAGAGAAGTGGATGATTGTTTTTCAGACTGGAGGCCTGTGACTAAAGGTGTGCCTCAGTGGTCGGTGTCGGGCCCAGTGCTGGCTGTCATCTTCATCAATAATTTGGATAACAATGTCAAGGCACAGTTAATAAAATTGCAGATGACACTAAAATAGGTGGAATAGTGGACAGTGAAGACAATCAAAAATTTCAGGGGGATCTTGATCACCTGAATAAGTGGTCCAAGGCATGGCAAATCGTGTTTAATTCAGATATATGCAAAATGTTGCATTACGGAAAGTCAAGTCAAGGTGGGACTAAAACACTGAACAGCAGATCCTGGAGAGTAGAACAGAACTACCTTGGAGTTCAAGTGCATAGTTCCCTGAAAGTAGAGTTACAGACAGACAGGGTGATGAAAGTGCTTTTGGTACACTAGCCTTCATCAGTCAGGACACTGAGTACAAGAATCTGGGATGTCATAGAGCAGTTGTACAATATGTTGATGAGGCCATACTGAAGATCAGATTTGGTTCAGTTTTGGTCATCCTATTATTGGAAAGATATTATTTGCATTGGAAAGTGTGATTTATAAGGCGTTGTCAGAACATGAGGAACTGAGTCAAAGGGAGAGTTTGGACAGACTGGGACTTCATTCCTTGGGAGATTGAGAGGTGATGTTATAGAGGTATATAACATTATCGGGGCACAGCTAAGGTGAATGCACTCAGTCTTTTTCCCAAGGTTGTGGAATCAAAAACAAAATGGTAAATAAGAACTTGAAGGGCAACATTTTTGTATACCAAGGGTGATATCCACCTGGAATGAGCTGCCAGAGGAAGTGGACAATAAAAAATTTTAAAATACAGTTGGCCAGGCACATGGATAGGGGACGTTTTGGAGGTTATGGGCCAAACATTGGCAAATGGAACTAGCTTGGATAGATATCTGGTCAGCGTGGACCAGTTGGGTCTATTTTCCATGCTTCATTATTCTATGATGAAAGTATTAAGTATGAAAGAAAGATCAGAGATGGAAGAATGTGAAACATGCAAGATGGGAAAACAGTTAAAAGTTCAGTATTACTATTCACACCAGAACACTGTGAGTGAAACTGTATACCAGAGGAACAAATAGCTGGGCAAGTGATGGGAATCTGGTGTGAGAACCCTAAGAATCACACTCTGTAGCCCATTTTAAATTGTGACTTTAACAAACATGTATGTCATAATGAGCCAGTGCTCAGATTTACTACACGACTGGAATATGTAAGCAAATGCGCATAAAATATGATAAACAGAAGAGATTTTGTAGATGCTGGAAATCTTGAGCACCACACTTAAAATGCTGAAAGAACTCAGGAAGTCAGGCAGCATCTATGGAGGAGAATAAATAGTTGATGGTTCAGGCAGAAACTCTTCCATCAGGACTGGAAAGGAAGGTGCCAGAAACTAAAATAAAAAGGTAGGGGGAGTGGAAGGAGTACAAGCTAGCAGGTGATAGGTGAGACAATATGAATTTGCTAACTCCTTGTCATTCCCAGGTAGTTCTTACATTCAAGTGTAAAGGTAAAGTTAACCTTGGATTGAGTTATTGCATGATGTCCCTAAATGGAGAGGAAAATTATCCCAGTGCACTTAGCCAAAAATTCAAAAAATAAATTCTACTCATACATGATCATTTGTAATATTCATGCATAATTGGAAATATCTTTGCATATGTTCCAGCAACTGAGCCATCTATATTTCTACTATGGCATAAATAAAACCTTACACAATCTGATCCCACAGGTTTACTGATAGTGTACAATACTGGCTGTCATTGAGTAAAACAGTACAGAAATGGACCCTGACCCACCATTTATATTAATCCAGTTTACCTGCATAAGATCCCTGTACTTCCATGCACTGCCTTTTATAGTACCTGTCTAAGTGTCTCTTAAACAGCAATTGTATCTAATTCCACCATCTCTTGTGGCAGCAAATTGCTGGCAAGTTCTGTGTAAAAGAAAAATTCCATCAAATCCTCTTTAAAACTCCTTCCTCTCACCCTTAAACTACTTGCACTTGTTTCTGTTACTGCTGTCTTAAGAAAAGGATTCTATTTACCCTTGCTTTGCCTCTTATAACTTTATGTACCTCTAATAGGTCATCCCATCGGCCTTGTTTGCTTCAAGAAAAACACACTCGGCCTATCTGATCTTTCACTATAATTAAAGTCCACCAAAGCAGGCAACATCCTGGTGAACTTCATCTGCTCTTTCTCCAGCAGGACTACATCCTTCCAATAGCGTGGAAACCAAAACTGCACAGAATACACTAAATGTAGTTTAACCAATGTTTTGTAAAGCTGAAATAGAATGTCCTGTTATATTCCGTGCCCCAACCTATGAAGGCAAGCATTCCCTATGCTTTTGTCAGAAACTTATCTACCTATGCTACAACTTTCAGGAACAGTGGACTTGAACTCCAACATCCTTCTGTTTGACAACATTCCTCAGCACTGTATCATTTACTGTTTCTGTCTTACCCCTATCTGACTGCTCAAAATGGGTCATCTTGCACTTGTCGGGATTAACGCCCATGAAAATAAACATGAAATTGAACTTAAATTTTATCTGACAATGCTCTGTCAATGCTCTATCAAAGCAGTTATTTAAGGAACTTAATCCTGGAGCCAATTAACAAAAATCACCCAAAGGTGGGTGGGTGGTAAAGTAGCTTAAAATTCTTTATTCAACTGTTATTTAGTGCCTTCACAATTAACCTTGCCTGTGAAAAGGTAAAGTTCAGCATTTGTGAGAAAGAAATATTATTACATTAACTTAAACTTCCTCTCCCACCTCCATCAACTGTCCTCCGAAAAGCCCAACTTCCTGCCAAGTAATTTAAGAGTAGCTGCCAACCTTGAAATGTTTGCGTAATGATATGCAAAAATCATTCTCAATATAATTGGAGTTTTGGAACTGGCTGGCGACATCACTAAATATAGTAAAATTAAGCACTTAAAATTAATTAAGGAACTCTAAGATAATTAAATGACTGACCTTGACATTAACATCTATACATTTTTACCATTTATCAATGACTTTAAAATTTGCTTTCTTAGACAGAATCTATTGTAAATCAAAATTAATTTATGAAAGAAAACAGTGCAGTAGTCTTTCAGCATTTCAATTAGCATTTTGATATTTTGTTCAATTAAGTGTTAGATTAACATTTAAGTGTTCAACAATCTTTGGTTTTAAATAAATTTGCCACATTATTTGTTAAAAAGTAAGTAATGGCTCTCTTTACGAGCTTTACAAATGAGTGATCAATGAGAGATGATTAGGAATGATTTAATGAAGAAAACAGTGAAAGGAAAAATATAAAAATAAATATACTTGTTAATTTGTGAGATCCATTATATTTTTGTTCATTGACACATAGGAATGCAGAAATAGAATCAGTAGGCCATTCAGTTCTTTATGTTGCAAAGTCATTCCTAATACTAATATCAGGGCAAGATTGAAATAACACCATTACAGAATAAAACTTCTTTATTGTTATTTTTTCCCAAATGCCTTTGCACCTCTGCTTTAGCTTTGCTTTTCTTTCCCCATTCCTCCTGTACATATAAAGGGAGAAACAGAAGAGAGGGGACAGAATGAGATGGATGAATGAGTGATGAGGGAAAATTCTGAAACCTACACAGATAGGACAAGTTAAAACAAGTTAGACTGGAATGAACTGTGCAAAAAACAACGTGGCTGCAAAGGAATAGCAGCTAACAAGGAATGAAGCTGTTACGTGCAAAATAATGAGCTCAGTCAATTTTGATGCAGTCCACTGCTTGTGTTCATACTCTACACTTCTCCTGCATCTGCCTCACAGGGCCAAATTGGAAGTCAGGACAGTACAGCTAACCTTGCAGGTAGAACAAGTAGTCAAGTAACATTTTATCAATAGACACTGGATCCGGAGGCACTGTCTTCCCGGATGGCCTTTGAACTGTTTCTAAATGACTCCGATAAAGAGAAACTGAAAGAATATTAAAATAGATTTAAACAATTAACCTAAAATTATATCAACTTAAATAATCTTACAGGTCTGGAAATTCATTACATTAGTAAACATAAAGATAAAAACCCAAAAATCTGATCACATATTTGCAACTCACTCTTTTCAATCAAGGTTGGTGACCACATTCAGGTTAATGGGACTGTGTTGCAAACACAATCAAAATTTACAGTTCAATGTAAATGTATTATCAAAGTATATATATATATATCTCACCATATACAAACCTGAGATTAATTTTTTGTGGAACTACTCAGTAAATATCAATAACCACAATACTCAACAACCATAATAGAGTAAATGAAAGACTACATCTACCGGGCACTCGAGCAGTGTGCATTTTCCTCTCAGCTCATTGATGAGCTCAGTGGCAAAGTGGAAAGTCAGATTTAGAGACGCAGATATATATCAGAGACAGGTTGATCCAGAGGAGGGCTTCCCATTAGATGTAGCTTTATAAGCTGTTGGTCGCACCACACGGGAGTATTTTGAGCAGTTTTGGGCTCCTTATCTAAGAAAGGATGTGCTGGCATTGGAAGGAGTTCAGAGGAGGTTCACAAGAGCGATCCCGGGAATGAAAGCTTTAATGTATGAGGAGTGTTTGATGGCTCTGGCTTGTACTCACTGGAATACATGGGGGTGGGGGGGATTCTCACTGAACCTATTGAATGTGAAAAGACCTAGATAGAGTGAGCATGGAGAGGATGTTTTCTATAGTGGATGAGTCTAGGACCATAGGGCACATCCTCAGAAGAGGATATTCCTTTAGGACAAAGATGAGGAATTTCTTTTGTCAGAGGGTGGTGAATCTGTGGAATTCATTGCAATATGGAGGTCAAGTCATTGGATATATTTAAACAACAACACAAAATGTTGAAGGAACTCAGCGAGCCAGGCAGCATCTATGGAAAAGAGCAAACAGTCAACGTTTCAGGCTGAGACCCTTCATCAGGACTGTCTGGTCTGCTGAGTTCCTCTAGCATTTTGTGTACGTTGCTCGAATTGTTTGTTTTTTGGTCTTTAGGTATATTTAAGGCTGAGGATAGGTTATTGACATTAAAGGTGTCAAAGGTTACAGGCAGAAGGCAGGAGAATGAGTTTGAGGGGGATAATAAATCAGCCATGACAGAATGGCAGAGCAGACAAGATTGGCCAAACAGCCTCATAATGCTCCTACTGTCTTATGGTCTAGATCTCCACAGAGATGCTAGCTTTAAAAGGCACTGAATGTATTGAGTAAAAATATCTAGTTTTGTTAAAGATGCAATCCAAATTGATAGCTAATTGACTTGTGAAGACTGTTCCTAGAATACTTAATTTCCAGAATGACAAAATGGTAACTGCATCTCAGACAGTTGGAAAGCAATGACCTTTATTTTGCTTCAATTCAATTTTTGGGTATTCAAGACAAAGATTACGAAACAGAGATCAGTAGAACAGCCTACCTATTTGGCAAATTAGAAACATCTCAAGGATAGTTATTCATTTCTGCAGCAACACTATTTGCTCTTCCTCAACAGTGCATCCAATTTAGATAACACCTATAGCACAATTTCAATTTAATTTTATTAGCTTCAATGGAGATTACAAACAAGAGGGATACTCCTGATACACCATCTTTTCGTGCTCTTCTCTGCTTACAGACTACCATCATTCAAATATAGTGGAGCCATTTCAAGGTCAAATATTTCTAGTTTCCTGAATGAAATATGTAGCTGCCAATATTTAACTTTACAATGATTGCAAAGGATATTTTAGAAATGGATTTCTTGCCAGATTTGTCCACCAAACAAAGCACAGCTCTATTTCTTTTTTTTTTGAATCATTACTTCAGCTCTGCAAGTTATTTTTTTTGCTCCAGTGTTAAAGAAAATTAAATGACTGTGAACAGAATTACCACGGCACTTGTCATTAGATTCTCTAAATTTTGCAACTTGTTCAATTATGTAATGGTGGATATAGTATGCCAGGTGTTATTTTGAAATCTGAAATCTTAACCATTATTCCAGAAGCTCTAACCAAATTATTAAACCCATGCTTCTGATGCAGATTATTCACAGCAAGTGACTTGAGGTAGTGCATAAATATCGCAAACCTTATCTTTACAAAATCCTCTAACTTCACTAGGAGAAAAATGAACCAATATCACATCCCTTACGCAGGCCAACATCCCGAGTATTAAGGTTCAAGTTACGCTCAGTCATCTATGACATATAGCTATATCATTGTAATGCTCTATATGAGGATGGATCATGAGATGGATAATCTATTCCAAGCTTTGCTATAGGAATAAATTATGAAGCAATGAAGATATTAAAGGACGTGACAGTCGCTTTGAAGAGGAGCAACATTTCCAATGCGGAATCTCCATAAGACCAGAAGACATTGGAGCAGAAATAGGCATTCGGGCCATCGAGTCTGATCCATCACTCCAACATGGCTGATTTATGACCCCACACAACCCGTTCTGCTAACTTCTCCCCACAACACCTCATATATTAGACCTTTCATTTCCGGGTTCATGCTCATAAACCTCCTCTTGACTTTTTCCAATGCTAGCACATCCTTCCTGAGATTTGGGACATAAAATTGCATGTAATCTGACCAACGCTTTATTAAACCCTCAGCATTACATCCTTGAGTTTATATTCTAGTCCATAAGACCATAAGATATAGGAGCTGAAGTAGGCCATTCAGCCCATTGAGCCTGCTCCACCATTCAGTCATGGGCTGATCCAATTGTTCCAGTCATCCCCACTCCCCTGCCTTCACCCCATACCCTTTGATGCCCTGGCTAATCAAGAACCTATGTATCTCTGTCTTAAATACACCCAATGACTTGGCCTCCACAGCCACTCACGGCAACAAATTCCACAGATTTACCACTCTCTGACTAAAGTAATTTCACCACATCTCAGTTCTAAATGGACGTCTTTCAATCCTGAAGTCGTGCCATCTTGACCTAGAATCCCCTACCATGGGAAATAACTTTGCCATATCTAATCTGTTCAGGCCTTTTAACACTCAGAATGTTTCTATGAGATCCCCCCTCATTCTCCTGAACTCCAGGGAATATAGCCCAAGAGCTGCCAGACGTTCCTCATACGGTAACCCTTTCATTCCTGGAATCATTCTCGTGAATCTTCTCTGAACCCTCTCCAATGTCAGTATATCCTTTCTAAAATAAGGAGCCCAAAACTGCACACAATACTCCAAGTGTGGTCTCATGAGTGCCTTATAGAGTTTCAACATCACATCCCTGCATTATATTCTATACCTCTAGAAATGAATGGCAACACGGCATTCACCTTCTTCACACTGACTCAACCTGGGGGTTAACCTTTAGGGTATCTTGCACAAAGGACTCCCAAGTCCCTTCGCAGCTCTGCACTTTGAATTCTCTCCCCATATAAATAATAGTCTGTCCATTTATTTCTTCCACCAAGGTACATGACCACACACTTTCCAACATTGTATTTCATTTGCCACTTCTTTGCCCATTCCCCTAAACTATCTAAGACTCTCTGTTTCCTCAACACTATCCGCTCCTCCACCTATCTTTGTATCACCAGCAAATTTAGCCACAAATCCATTAATCCCACAGTCCAAAACATTGACATACATCATAAAAAGCAGTGATCACAACACCGACCCCTGAGGAACTCCACTGGTAACTGGCAGCCACCCAGAATAGGATACCTTTATTCCCACTCTCTGTCTTCTGCCAACCACCCATGCTAGTAACGTCCCTGTAATTCCATGGGCTCTTATCTTGCTAAGCAGCCTCATGTGCAGCACCTTATCAAAGGCCTTCTGAAAATCCAAGTACTCCAGGTCTACTGCATCTCCTTTGTCTACCCTGCTTGTAATTTCCTCAAAGAATTGTAGTAGGTTTGTCAGGCAAGATTTTCCTTTCAGAAAACCATGCTGGTTTTGGCCTATCTTGTCATGTGCCTCCAGGTACTCCGTAATCTCATCCCTAACATTCCATTCCAACAACTTCCCAACCACTGATGTCAGGCTAACAGGTCTATAGTTTACTTTCTGCTGCCTCCCACCCTTCTTAAATAGCAGAGTAACATTTGCAATTTTCCAGTCATCCGGTACAATGCCAGAATCTATCGATTCTTGAAAGATCATCATTAATGCCTCCGCAATCTCTCCAGCTACTTCCTTCAGAACCTGAGGGTGCATTCCATCAGGTCCAGGAGATTTATCCACCCTCAGACCATTAAGCTTCCTGAGCACCTTCCCAGTCGCAATTTTCACTGCACAAATTTCACTTCCCTGGCACTCTTGAATGTCCGGAATACTTGCACACGTCTTCAGCAGTGAAGGCTGATGCAATATACGCATTCAGTTCCTCTGCCATCTCGGCATCTCTCATTACAATATCTCCAGCGTCATTTTGTATTAGTTCCATATGTACCCTCGATTCTCCTTTACCCTTGATATACTTAAAAAAAAGCTTTTAGTATCTTCTTGGATATTAGTTGTCAGCTTCATTTCATAATTCATCTTTTCCTTCCGAATGACCTTCTTAGTTTCCTTCTGCAAGTTTTTAAAAGCTTCCTAATCCTCTATCTTCCTACTAGCTCTGGCTTCCTTGTATGCCCTCTCTATTGCTTTTATTTTGGCTCTGACTTCACTTGTCAACCACGGTAGTGTCCTTCTTCCCTTTAAAAATTTCTTATTTGGAATATATCTGTCTTGCACGTCCCTCTTTTTTTCTCAGAAACTCCAGCCATTGCTGCTTTGCTGTCCTTCCTGCAAATGTCCCTTTCTAGTCAACTTCGGCCAGTTCCCCTCTCATGCCAAGGTAACTTCCTTTATTCCACTGAAATACCAACACATTGGATTTTATTTTTTCCCTCTCAAATTTCAATATGAACTCGATCATATTGTGCACTGTTCCCGAAGGGTTCCTAAACCTTAAGCTCTCTTATCAACTCCAGATCATTGCACAACACCCAATCCAGCACAGCCAATCCCATAGTGGGCTCAACAACAAGCTGTTCTAAAAAGCCATTCCTTAGACATTCTACAAATTCTCTCTTGAGGTCCAGTACTGGCTTGGTTTTCCCAACCTACTTTCATGTTAAGATCCCCAATGATTATCATGACATTGCCTTTCTGACACACCTTTTCTATCTCCTGCTGTAATTTGTAATCCACATCCCAGCTGCTGTTTGGAAGCCTGTATACAACTGCCATTAGGTTCCTTTTACCCTTGCCATTTCTTATCTTAACCCATAGAGTCTCTACACCTTCCAATCCTTTGTCATCTCTTTCTAATGATTTAATATTATTTCTTATATACAGAGTTACACCACCCCCTCTGCCTACTAGCCTATCTTTCTGATACACCATACATCCTTGGACGTTCAGCTCCTAATGGCAGCCATCCTTTAGCCAAGTTTTAGAGATGGCCACAACGTCCAATTTGCCAATCTGTAGCTGAATTTCAAGATCGTCGATTTTATTCCTTATGCCTCGTGCATTCAAATATAACACTTATAGTCCAGTATTTGTTGCTTTTTGTTTTAACTGCACCACGCCTCTATTGCCCTGTAACTCATGCCACTGGCTGTGATTAAGCCTCATCTCTTGCCTGTTCTTTCTATAATCTCTGTTGCACGCTATCTTTGATTTATTTCTGTTTTCCCCTTCCTCAACCCCATCACTATGGTTTCCATCTCCCTGCCAAATTAGTTTAAACCCTCCCTAACAGCTCTATTAAATATGCCCGCTGGAATATTGGACCCCTTTGGGTTCAGGTGTAACCTGTCCTTTTTGTACAGGTCGTACCTGCCCCAGAAGAGGACCCAATGATCCAGGAATCTGAAGCCCTGCCCCCTACACCAGTCTCTCAGCCGCACACTAATAGTCCTCTTGAAATGATTGCTAACATTGTATTTGTCTTCCTTAACACCGATTCAACCTGCAAGTTAACCTTTAGGGAATCCTGCACTACGGTAGTGTAGATCCTCCGAAAGATAACAAAAAGGAATTTAAAGTTGCTGATCCTCTCCACCGATAATATCACCCCCCACTCCCCCAGGTCTTGAGAGGACTGGCTCATGGACCTCCGGTTTTCTCCTCTTGTCATTAATAATCAGCTATTTGATCTTGCTGACATTGTTGTTGTCACACCACTCAGCCAGATTTTTAGTCTCCCTCCTATATCTTGATTTATCACCACCTTTGATTTGGCCAATGACAGTGGTGTTGTCAGCAAACTTGAATATGGCATTGGAGCTGTGCTTGTCACACAGTCATAAGTGTAAAGAGAGTAGAGTGGGGGCTAAGCACAGCCTTGTGGTGCACCTTGATGTTAGTGACTTGTGGAGGAGATGTAATTGTCAATCTGAATTGACTGGTGTCTGCCAGTGAGGAAATCAAGGATCCTCTTACAGAAGGAAGCACTGAGGCCCAGGTCTTGGAGCTTATTGATTAGTTTTAAGGGGATAATAGTTTTGAATGCTGATCCATAGTTAATGAAGACCATCCAGATGAATGTATCTTTACAGTCCAGATGTTCCACAATTGAATGAAGAGCCAATGAAATGGCATCTACTGTTGACTGTGTGTACGACAGTAGCCAAATTGGAGCAGACCCAAGTCGCTCCTCAGGGAGGTGATGCTTCAACACCAACCTCTTGAAGCACTTCACTACAGAGCATGCAAGTGCAACTGGACAATAATCATTGAGGCAGGTTACCATGTTCTTCTTAGCCACTGGTAAAATTAAAGCCTGCTTGAAGCAGGTGGGTGCCTCAGACTGCTGAAGTGAGAGGTTAAAAATATCAGTGAACACTCCAGCCAGTTGGTCAACAAAGGTCTTTAGTACATTGCCAGATACCCCGTCTGGGCTGGATGTTTCCATGGGTTCACCCTCCTGAAGGATGCTCTCAAGTCAGCCTCAGAGACTGAAATTGCAGGTTCGTAGGTGACTGTGGGAGTTCGTGAAGGTGTCTCCACATTTTGACAGTCAAAACAAGCATAAAAGGCATTGAGCTCATCTGGATGTGAAACTTTGTTGTCACCTATATTGCCTGGTATCATTTCATAGGAGGTGACAGCATTCAAGCCCTGTCAGTTATTCCAGTTGGTATAACAGTGGTCGAGCATGTTGGGTCCAGCACATAAGTTACTAAGAAAGCATGGCAGTGCCTCTACTTTCTTAGAAGTTTGCAAAGATTTGACATGTCATCTAAAACAGGGGTCCCCAACCTTTTTTGCACCGCCGACCGATTTAATATTGACAATATTCTTGCGGACCGGCCGACGGGGTGGGTGTGGGGAGTGTTAATCATGACCAGAATATATGTGATAAGTCAACTATAAGTCACTTATCAATGGCTAATACACTCAATTTCATTTCTGAAAGGATTTATCTGACGAAGTTAATATTAAGCACACAGTGCATATTTTCCTCGTATAAATATAGTGATAAGTGGAGGAGAAGATGGTGGCACGACGCAGCGCGCGCAGCCTCTCCGGTGATGACTATCTGTAATCTGTCAAGTAGGAGGCCGTGCACAATTCTGATTTGATGGAGGCAGACGTGAGAGCACAGAGGAACATCTGGTGAAACTTCTGAAATGCCTGCTCCGATGCCGCTGCAACTGTGTGATCCAAAATCTTCGGAGGGGAAGGCCCTGAATCCTCGGGTTTGCCTGTTGCTTGGCGGCTGGGGCCAGGGTCGAAGTGCTCAGCAGAGATGGTGCTTGGTGCTCGGTGTCAGAGGGCTGGTCGGAGGCTTGAAGTTTTCGGATGCACTCAGAGTCGGACTGTGGTCAGGTGCTTCCAGGATGCTGCATCGGCAAGTTTGCAGCGCTGGAAGCTCATGGCAGGGAGAGTTTCTCCCTTCTACCGTCTGCGTGAGATGTTGGGGCTACCGGACTTTGAGACTTTTTTTTTTACCGTGCCCATGGTCTGCTCTTATCAAATTATGGTATTGCTTTGCACTGTTGTAACTATGTTAAAATTATATGGTTTTTGTCAGTTTTAGTCTTGGTCTGTATTGTGTTTCTGTGATATCATACCGGAGGAACATTGTATCATTTTTTAATGCATGCATTTCTAAATGACAATAAACAAGGAATGAGTGCCCTCATAATCTAATCTAATCTAATCTAATAAATCAATTATAAATCATAAGGGGGTTCCTTATGTCCAGTCTATTCCACAATTTAGTTTTCGTTGCATTCACTGCAGAAAACCCCGCTTCTCAGAGATATGATGTTGGAAATGGAAGCAACGTTTTCAGTGCTTTCGTGGCTATCTCAGGATATTCAGCCTTGACTTTGAGCCAGAATGCCGGCAGGGATGTTATGACAAACATACTTTTCAGCCCACCATCATTTTTAAGCGTGAGGAGTTGATCTTCTTCCCGCGCTGATATGGATGATTCACCGGGGACAATAACAAATGGGCCACCGACCCATTCCTTTGCACGTCTTGGGTCATTTGCGATTGGGAAGTAATGCTCAAATTCTGTCAACAGTGAAGATAGGTGATCGCACACCAGCTGTGAGCCTCAGTCTCTCCCAAATTCCCAGCTAATATTGGGAACATGTCGAATATGCCGCTGTCCACTCGCCGTCCCCACAGTTCCAGTTTGGCTGTGAAAGCAGACACTTTATCTGCCAACTTGAAGACAGTTGTCATTCTCCCCTGAAGTGACAAATTGAGTTCATTGAGCAGGTTGAAGATGTCACATAGATAAGCGAGTTTTGCTATCCACTCCTCATCACTGAAGTGTGTTGCCAGTGGTGACTTTTTTCTTGAAAGAAATCTGTGCAGCTGTTCTCTTAACTCAAAAATCCTGGCCAGGGCTCTCCCCCTTGATAGCCACCTGACTTCAGTGTGTAACAGAAGGCATTTGTGGTCTGCATCCATTTCCTCGCAAAGATGCTCAAACAGACGTGAGTTAAGGACTTTTGCTTTGATGTGATGATAACTTCAACAATGTCACTCAATACGCTGTTAAGATCAGGTGACATTTTTCGGCTAGCCAGCATTTCCCTCTGTGTGACACAGTATGTAGACTGGCATTCAGGAGCAACCTCTTTGACTCGGGTAGTGAAACCAGACTCGTTTAGCTGTTCCAACAGCTGTGCTTCGATACCCTCCGCTGTGTCATCGATTCTCCTTGAAACTGTGGTAGCTGAGAGAGAAACCTGTGCTACCTTGTTAGCTACAGCTTCTCCCAACAGCTCGCGGCACATGTCCTTGGCAGGAGGCAGAATCAATTTTTCACCAACAGTGAAAGGCTTCATAACCTTAGCAATATGGCTAGCCACTAAGTACGGCGCTCTCAGAGCAGCAGCATTTGTGGAGGTGGTGGCTCTCAGCACTTGCTTCTGTCCCGCTTGCTCACGTTTTTTTCCGCTCAAAAAACCCAACGGGTTTGTCTTTAAGTGCAGGGTGATTGGACTCAAGGTTCCGAAGCAGTTTTGAGGGCTTCACTGCCTCATTAGACAGCTTGTCTCCACATATCACATACAGGGGGCTTGGAGCGTGTGAGTCACCGGTCACAATAAAGCCATATTTTATGTACAACTCGTCGTATTTTCTGTTGAAGGAAGCTTTCTTTTTTTTTTGCAGTCTCGGCCTCAGCTGTCTCTGCGTTATCATCATCATTAGGCCGTTTATGTCCTCTACTATCTCTTCCAAAGAAACTCTCAAGCGGCGTTTGTTTTTCACCCATCGAGCAGTTGTAGGTTAATGACCGACTGATGACCTCGCGTGCGTTTAAGTTCAACAGTGGGCGTGACAGGGAATGAGGAAAGATGCAGTCGACTCATATCATTTCCTTGTGGCCTGGTAGCACATGTTTTGCGGCCCGGTACCGGTCCGCAGCCCGGTGGTTGGGGACCACTGATCTAAAACTTTGACAAATCTCTTTTGAAGTGTGGTGGAGAGTATATTGATTGACTGCATCACAGCCTGGCTTGGAACCACCAGTGCCCTTGATCGTTATGCTACACTGTATCCCCTATTTGTTAAGCCCTTACCTTAAACTGTTCACAGTGCACAATGCTGCATTGGATCCGTTTTCACTACTTCTTTCTGCAGTGCCACTTCAGAAACTCAATGATTCCAGACCCAGTATTACATTTCCAAGATCTTCTGAGAGTACAAAAATGGCCTTGATTTCCATCACTCCTTCATTTCTCTCAATACATCTCCACAGATTTATTCTTCTTATTCATCAACACCTCCTCCTCCAACCCAAATTATCCCTGACTCAAAGCACAAGTTCCAAATATGAGCAGCTAAAGTTGCTGGCAAAGTTAATGGTCAAGGAACAAAACCTATTCACAGGAAGTTTTGCAAATGCTGGAAATCTGAAACAGACACAAAATGCTGGAGGAAATTGCCATTTTATGCATGCCAAACAAAACACTTTCACTGGTGCCCAGCTGCAATGTTCACCTAGCACCCATTTCTACATCCACTCAAATCAAAAGTTCATTACAAATAGAGCAGTTATAGTCCAAACAGCAGTTAACATGAACAACTTCAGTTCTGAAGGTTTGTTAATGAGTATGAGGATGACTCAGGGACTAAACTGGCTTTCAGCCCGAGTATCCCCTTAGCTTAATTCCTTAAACTCAGAGCTCTTACTTAGGGAACTCTTGTTGACAGATGGTTTGGTGATGATTCACCAGAGCAATCAGCAAAATATTATTTTCAAATTACTTCTATGAATTAATCTGCTAACATTTTAACTAGTAAAGATATACTAAAAATTTTAATAATATGCTGAAAATGGCACTTAAAATTTTCAATTTCTATTCTAATATATTTTCACAATAATTCAGCATTGATGTGCTTAGTATCCTGCCCTAACACAATGGTTTATAGCCTATTCAAGCTGATGTACAAAACAAAAATCTTCATATCCTGAACCTCTTTTGGTATTGTGTAATGATTGCAGAACATGGTTCGGTTGTCTTTTGCTTAATTACTGGAAATCCAGACAGGTGAGAAACAAAATCAGGTAATATCTAACTCTTTGCCTTAAGCCAAAAAAAGTAGTAATTTTCTATTTAATTACAATCCAGATCTATTTGGGGTCACTGTGACTATTCAACAAAGCAGCCTTTGTCACCAATTCAGTCTGGTATTTTACAATATGAGCTAGTCACAGACAACAGGTTTGTCTAACTGAAGCAATGAGTCAGGTCATGACCAATGTTATTTCTGCCAGCTCTCTTTATAGTAACATTTTTGATTTAAAAACTGTGACTTCAGAATGAAATTTTGCACTAAGATAACTGCAAAAGCTGATCAGTGTTAATGTCATCATGTCAGAGAGTTTACAATGCAAACTATATAAATATACAGTGATTCCCAGTTAACTGGGCCACTGGTTAATCGAGGCAGCTGCTTATTTTGGACAACTCTTGAAAGAACAAAAACTAATCATGAAAGTAATCAGGATTCCCTTTGAAACACACACAAAATGCTGGAGGAACTCAGCAGGTCAGGCAGCATCGATGAAAATGAGTACAGTTGACATTGCAGACTAAGATCCTCATTCAGGACTGGAAGGAGGGACTTACTTTGTTTATTTGGGATACTATATTGCTTAATAGGGCAGGAAACTATTGTCAAACAGTTTCTAACTAGTATTAGTCACTTGTATTTACGTGACATTACACCGTGCTTTGAACAAACAGTTTTAAATAGCATCAGTTGTGTGTGTTTGTCTTCAAAATGCAGTGATTTCTGTCACTGATAGTTGACAAGAAATAAGCACTCAGACAATTCAAAGCTGTTTTGCTCACTGCGGTTTCAAGCATTCAGGCCTGCTGATCCTAGAAACATCCGGGATTGAAAATGAAACAATTTCACAACTTCAACAAGTTGGGAACTACAAAGAATTTGAAGGTATAAACAATCATCTTGAAGGTTACAATTAAAATTAAGATTTCTTGGATGCAAATGCTGACAGCATTGTATGAAGGTAATCCAGATACTAGGTGTCATGCTAATTTTGAAAATTTACAGTTAAAGAACGCGACATGGATAAATTCCTCCGTTGATAAGTACAAAGAACTAATACACAGTTTTATAGTGCTGTAGTAGTATTAGTAGTGTTCTAATTTGTTCTACATTTCATTTAAATACATAATTTGTTACTCAGTTTGTCTTTTTCATATCTTTTTAACTATTTCTTTCCAATATTTTTATTAGTTTCTACATAGAAGAATACAGAGTACAAGGAAGTATATATAAAAGGTCAAAAAAGATTTTAAAAAACTACCAATTACATTATATCTATTCATAATAACAATTTCATTACCCTGTATTCATGTAAGTTAATCAATAGCTATATTGAAATACACTAATTTATATACGTTTCTTCAGAAACTTATACTGGGACCAGACAGCATCCACCAGAATAGAAGGAGAAGTGAGTGAGTATGTGAATATCATGAGAGGAGTCAGGCAAGGTTGTGTCTTTTCGCCAGACTTATTCAACCTGTATAGTGAAAATATCTTGAGAAGTATCAAAGACATCAAAGGATTCACAACTGGAGGCCATAATATAAATAACATCAGATATGCTGATGACATCGTACCAATAGCTGACTCAGAAACAACACTTCAAGAACTACTCACTATAGTGGCAGCAGGAAGTAATCGCAGAGGCCTCTCAATCAACACCAAGAAGACAGAAAGCATGGTCATCTCCAGAAGGACAAACATCCCACAATATGTGACCAAGATCGGAAATACAAACATCAAACAAGTCAACAAATTCAAATATCTTGGCAACCTAATAACAAGTAATGGCAGGTGCGACACAGATATCAAATACAGAATAGCAATGGCGAAAGAAGCTTTCCAGAAAATGAAGACCATATTAACAGACAGAAAGATGAGCACGTACACTAAAAATGGAATACTGCGTACTAAATTTATTCTATCCTGACTATTGGAAGTGAATGTTGGATCATTTCTCCAGCAATGGAAAAGAGATTAGAAGCAGATGAATTATGGTTCTACGCGAGAATGTTAAAAATATCATGGACCACACACACATCAAATGAAGAAGTTCTCAGAAGAGCCCAAGCAGTTCGATCACTCAAATCAACAATAAGAGAAAGACAACTTAGATTCCTAGGACACATCATGCGGAAAGATGAACTAGAAAACTCATACTCTCTGGAAAGATTGAGGGGAGTAAACCTAGGGGAAGACCTTGGTTTATGTACATCAAAAGCATAGCTAGGTGGCTACACATCGAAGAAATGGAAGTCATCCAAAAACCAAAGGATAGGTCTATATGGAAAACCATGGTCACCAAAGTCTGCATTGGATATAGTACCTAGACAGACAGATTACAAAAAAAGAGTCTAACCCCTACCAAGACCGAAGCTGTTTATTAAGGAGAAAAAATGGTAAAATACCTTCTCATGTAATAATAATTAATAATAGCCAACATCTGAATTTAAACAACAAATTGAAGGTTTTGAAAGTTTTGAAAATAATTCAGAAAAGGTCCCCACAATGTTTGAAAGTCTTGACGAGATTCAGAAATTGAACAACGAGTCTTCTCTAAATCTAAGCATGTCATAACGTCGCATAACCATTGAGTATGAGCAGGAGGAAAAACATCTTTCCATTTAAACAAAAGCACCCTCCTAGCTATAAGAGAGCTAAAGGCCAAAATATGTAAATCAGATGTCTTCAGCTTGATATTTTGTCCTGCAAGAGAAGGATATTGAATTGTGTAAGGTAAGGGAAACAAGTAGGGTAGTTATGGAAGCTATGACAATTAAAGAAGAGGAAGTACTGGCGCATTTAAGGAATATAAAAGTGGATAAGTCTCCGGGTCCTGACAGGATATTCCCTAGGACCTTGAGGGAAGTTAGTGTAGAAATAGCAGGGGATCTGACAGAAATATTTCAAATGTCATTAGAAACAGGGATGGTGCCGGAGGATTGGCATATTGCTCATGTGGTTCCATTGTTTAAAAAGGGGTTCTAAGAGTAAACCTAGCAATCATCGGCCTGTAAGTTTGACGTCAGTGGTGGGTAAATTAATGGAAAGTATGCTTAGAGATGGTATATATAATTATCTAGATAGACAGGGTCTGATTAGGAACAGTCAACATTGATTTGTACGTGGAAGGTCATGTTTGACAAATCTTATTGAATTTTTTGAAGAGGTTACTAGGAAAATTGACGAGAGTAAAGCTGTGAATGTTGTCTATATGGACTTCAGTAAGGCGTTTGACAAGGTTCCACGCGGAAGGTTAGTTAGGAAGGTTCAATCGTTAGGTATTAATATTGAAGTAGTAAAATGGATTCAATAGTAGCTGTATGGGAGATGCCAAAGAGTAGTGGTGGATAACTGTTTGTCAGGTTGGAGGCTGGTGACTAGTGGTGTACCTCAGGGATCTGTACTGGGTCCAATGTTGTTTGTCATAAACATTAATGATCTGGATGATGGGGTGGTAAATTGGACTGGTAAGTATGCAGATGATACTAAGATAGGTGGCATTGTGGATATTGAAGTAGGTTTTATAGACAATAGACAATAGGTGCAGAAGTAGACCATTCGGCCCTTCAAGCCTGCACCGCCATTCTGAGATCATGGCTGATCATCTACTATCAATACCCGGTTCCTGCCTTGTCCCCATAACCCTTGATTCCCCTATCCATAAGATACCTATCTAGCTCCTTTTTGAAAGCATCCAGAGAATTGGCTTCCACTGCCTTCTGAGGCAGCACGTTCCACACCTCCACAACTCTCTGGGAGAAGAAGTTCCTCCTCAACTCTGTCCTAAATGACCTACCCCTTATTCTTAAACCATGCCCTCTGGTACTGGACTCTCCCAGCATCTGGAACATATTTCCTGCCTCTATCTTGTCCAATCCTTTAATAATTTTATATGTCTCAATCAGATCCCCCCTCAATCTCCTTAATTCCAGCGTGTACAAGCCCAGTCTCTCTAACCACTCTGCGTAAGACAGTCCGGACATCCCAGGAATTAACCTAGTGAACCTACGCTGCACCTCCTCCACAGCCAGGATGTCCTTCCTTAACCCTGGAGACCAAAACCGCACACAATACTCCAGGTGTGGTCTCACCAGGGCCCTGTACAAATGCAAAAGGATTTCCTTGCTCTTGTACTCAATTCCCTTTGTAATAAAGGCCAACATTCCATTAGCCTTCTTCACTGCCTGCTGCACTTGCTCATTCACCTTCAGAGACTGATAAATAAGTACTCCTAGATCTCTTTGTATTTCTCCCTTACCTAACTCCACACCGTTCAGATAATAACTTGCCTTCCTGTTCTTGCTCCCAAAGTGAATAACCTCACATTTATTCACATTAAACACCATCTGCCAAGTTTCTGCCCACTCACCCAGCCTATCCAAGTCACCTTGAATTCTCCTAACATCCTCATCACGTCACACTGCCACCCAGCTTAGTATCATCAGCAAACTTGCTGATGTTATTCACAATGCCTTCCTCTAAATCACTGACGTAACTCGTAAACAGCTGTGGTCCCAATACCGAGCCCTGTGGTACCCCACTAGTCACCACCTGCCATTCCGAGAAACACCCATTCACTGCTACCCTTTGCTTTCTATCTGCCAACCAGTTTTCTATCCATGTCAATATCCTCTCCCCAATGCCATGAGCTCTGATTTTACCCACCAATCTCCTATGTGGTACCTTATCAAATGCCTTCTGAAAGTCAAGGTACACCACATCCATTGGATCTCCCACGTCTATCTTCCTGGTTACATCCTCGAAAACCTCCAATAGATTAGTCAAGCATGATTTGCCCTTGGTAAATCCATGCTGGCTCGGCGCAATCCTATCACTGCTATCAAGATATGCCGCTATTTCATCTTTAATAATGGACTCTAGCGTCTTCCCCACTACTGATGTTAGGCTAACAGGGCGATAGTTCTCTGTTTTCTCCCTCCCTTCTTTCTTAAAAAGTGGGATAACATTAGCCATTCGCCAATCCTCAGGAACTGATCCTGAATCTAAGGAACATTGGAAAATGATCACCAATGCATCCGCAGTTTCCAGAGCCACCTTCTTTAGTACCCTAGGATGCAGACCATCTGCACCTGGGGATTTGTTAGCCTTCAGTCCCATCAGTCTACTCATCACCGTTTGCTTCCTAATGTCAATCTGTTTCAGTTCCTCTGTTACCCTATGTCTTTGGCTCATCCATACATCTGGGAGATTGCTTGTGTCTTCCCTAGTGAAGACAGATCCAAAGTACTTATTAAATTCCTCTGCCATTTCTCTGCTTCCCATAACAATTTCTCCCAATTCATTCTTCAAGGGCCCAACATTGTTCTTAACTATCTTCCTTCTCTTCACATACCTAAAAAAAAACTTTTGCTATCCTCCTTTATACTCCTAGCTAGCTTGCGTTCATAACTCATTTTTTCTCCCTGTATTGCCTTTTTAGTTAAGTTCTGTTGCTCCTTAAAAATTTCCCAATCACCCATCTTCCCACACACCTTAGCTCTGTTATACTTTTTTAATGCTATGCTATCTCTGACTTCCTTTGTCAACCACTGTGGCCACTTTCCCCGCTTTGAATCCTTCCTTCTCCGGGGGATGAACTGATTTTGCACCTTGTGCATTATTCCCAAGAATACCTGCCATTGCTGTTCCACTGTCTTTTCTCCTAGGATATCCGACCAGTCAACTTTGGCCAGCTCCTCCCTCATGGCTCCATACTCTCCTTTGTTTAACTGCAATACTGACACTTCTGATCTGCCCTTATCCTTCTCAACTTGCAGATAAAAACTTATCATATTATGGTCACTACCTCCTAATGGCTCCTTTACTTCAAGATCACTTATCAAATCCTGTTCATTGCACAACACTAAATCCAGAATAGCCTTATCCCTGGTCGGCTCTCGTACAAGCTGCTCCAAAAATGCATCCCGTAGGCACTCTACAAACTCCCTATCCTGGGGTCCAGTACCAACCTGATTTTCCCAGTTCACCTGCATGTTGAAATCCCCCATAACTACTGGGACATTTCCTTTGCCACATGCCATTGTTAACTCCCTATTCAACTTGCACCCAATATCCATGCTACTGTTTGGGGGCCTGTAGATAACACCTATTAGGGTCCTTTTGCCCTTACTGTTCCTCAGTTCTATCCATACTGACTCTACTTCTCCTGATTCTATGTCCCCCCTTGCAAGGGACTGAATCTCATTCCTCACCAACAGGACCACCCCACCCCCTCTGCCCACCTTTCTGACCCTTCGATAGCACGTATACCCTTGTACATTCAACTCCCAGGTCTGATCCCCCTGCAGCCATGACTCCATTATCCCAACAACATCATAGTTACCCATTCGCACCTGAGCTTCAAGCTCATCCGCCTTATTTCTGACACTTCGTGCATTCAGATATAGAATTTTTAACCCATTTCTCCTCTCTCTGTTTAAATCACTGCCTATTGTGCATAACACAGCTTCCCAAACTCTCACCGGGCTATACGCCCCTTGAATTTTGTTGTCCTTCTTAAATTTACTTACTCTTTCTGCACATTTAACTCCATGCTCCATCAGACCATCCCTCTGCAGATGTATCCTCCTTATCACTTGTTCCGCCTCACCTTTCTCTACTTCACACTTAATATTCCGAAACTGTGTAGTCCTCACCTGTCCTTTATACTTCATCTCGCTATCCTCTCTCACATTCTGGATCCCTGCCCCCTGCAAATTTAGGTTAAACCCTCCCAAGCAGCACTAGCAAACTTTCCTGCAAGAATGTTAGTAACCCTCCAGTTCAGGTGTAAACTTTTCAAAGCTTGCAGAGAGATTTGAGCCAGTTGGAAGAGTGGGCTGAAAGATGGCAGATGGAGTTTAATGCTGATAAGTGTGAGGTGCTACATTTTGGTAGGACTTATCAAAATAGGACATACATGGTAAATGGTAGGGCAATGAAGAATCAGAGGAACAGAGGGATCTAGGAATAATGGTGCATAGTTCCTTGAAGGTGGAATCTCATGTGGATAGGGTGGTGAAGAAAGCTTTTCGTATGCTGGCCTTTATAAATCAGAGCATTGAGTATAGGAGTTGGGATGTAATGTTAAAATTATACAAGGCATTGGTGAGGCCAAATTTGGAGTATTGTATACAGTTCTGGTCACCGAATTATAGGAAAGATGTCAACAAAATAGAGAGAGTACAGAGAAGATTTACTAGTACGTTACCTGAGTTTCAGCACCTAAGTTACAGAGAAAGGTTGAACAAGTTAGGTCTTTATTCTTTGGAGCGTAGAAGGTTGAGGGGGGACTTGATAGAGGTATTTAAAATTATGAGGGGGATAGATAGAGTTGACGTGGATAGGCTTTTTCCATTGAGAGTAGGGGAGATTCAAACAAGAGGACATGAGGGAAAAGTTTAGGGGTAACAGGAGGGAGAACTTTTTTACTCGGAGAGTAGTAGCTGTGTGGAATGAGCTTCCAGTAGAAGTGGTAGAGGCAGGTTTGATTTTGTCATTTAAAAAAAAATTGGATAGGTATATGGACAGGGAAGGAATGGAGGGTTAGAAACCATAGAAACTACAGCACAGAAACAGGCCTTTTGGCCCTTCTTGGCTGTGCCGAACCATTTTCTGCCTAGTCCCACTGACCTGCACACGGACCATATCCCTCCATACACCTCCCATCCATGTATCTGTCCAATTTATTCTTAAATGTTAAAAAAGAACCCGCGTTTACCACCTCGTCTGGCAGCTCATTCCATACTCCCACCACTCTCTGTGTGAAGAAGCCCCCCCCTAATGTTTCCTTTAAACTTTTCCCCCCTCACCCTTAACCCATGTCCTCTGGTTTTTTTCTCCCCTTGCCTCAGTGGAAAAAGCCTGCTTGCATTCACTCTATCTATACCCATCATAATTTTATATACCTCTATCAAATCTCCCCTCATTCTTCTACGTTCCAGGTTATGGGCTAAGTGCAGGTAGATGGGACTAGGTGAGAGTAAGCGTTCGGTATGGACTAGAAGTTTCCGTGCTGTAATTGTTATATGTTATATAAGTTCTTATCTGAGCTTATAGGAAATGTGCATAATTGAGATCTTAGAATGTCTCTGATTTGTAGATATCTAAAAAAAGTGAGTTTTGGGTAAGTTATATTTAGCTGGCAATTGCTCAGATGAAAAAAGATTTCCTCCAACAAACAGATCCCAAAAACATTTAATACCCAACCTGTCCCATTCTTTAAAAAACTAAAATTCTATGAAACTTCGGCTCATTGAGGCAGCTGCTTAATTGAGCCAAAATGTACTTGTCTCAATATGTCCAAATCAACAGGAATCCACTGTATTTTATATCTACAGAGTTTCAAAGCAATTATGAACTCAGTTAACATAAAGGGAAATTGAGGTACGACACAAGTACTCAATCAGAGATTTCATCAATTGCTTGAATGTCATTTATGGACATAACATGACCATCAGATCCATAATCTTTCCGTTAACCTTATTTCCCCATGACTCTAACTTGTGTGAGAAATTCTGTGGAACGGCTGTAACTCAACTCTTTTCATAAATGAAGTAAACTTTGGAAGATAGATGGAAAGCAGATTAGAGTGAATTGCTGTGGATAGGATTCAGACTGAGATACAAGGTTCTCTTTAGTCAGGTCTTTATTTATGTATTTTATAGAGACTAAAATTAATGTCAAAGATAGATAGATCAATTCACATGGAGATGGACACAAATAAAAGATCCCATAGAAAATAATATCTATTGGATTACAAACAGATGAATGATGAAAATAATGCCAAAACAAAGGACTCTAGAAATAGGATGATGCACATTTATCTGCAAATAATCGAGAAACTAGGTTTATTTCTTTCTTACAATTTTTCTCCAAAAACTTTCTGTAATCCTTTGTATGATAAAATTGTGCTTCTATTGGATAATGGGAAGTTACTGAACTGAAGTGATCTATTTTCCAATGTGCATCAATGTAGAAGTGGAAGTCTATTTCTGGACTTAAGCTTGCATTCTCATTTGATAACAATGAATAAAATTGCAGATGCTGGGATCTTTTATTTCTTCTTAACAATAGACTATGGAATCACATCAATGATCTCAGATCTCGTTCGATGGTTAAATGCAGAGCTGAAGTCATGAATTCCAGAGGAGCATATAAGCAGGTTGCCTTTAAGGGTCAACCCCATGTCTGAAAAAGTGCCAGGAGAGGTGGAATTCAAACCAGCCTGAGAAACAGAGGGATGCTCCTTTACCCAGCATCTTATTGGCATATGTGCAGTCACTGACAAATTAGACTGACAAACTCAGAGAAAGGCTACTGTATCAGAGGCAGATGAGGCAGATCTGAATTGTTTGTTACACTGAAACTTGGTTAAATGTGAATACTCCGGACTTAGCCAGATGACTAGGTTTTACAATCTTCAGAATGGATTGAACCACAAACATGCAAGGAAAACGGTGGCGTGTCTGATTTTTAGTCAATTCTCACTGGTGCACGGACATTATGGTTAGGTCGACTTCTTGTTTCCTTGACTTACAACACCTAACGATTAAGTGTAGACCATTCTATTTGCCTTGGGAGTTCTCCTCTGTGATCCTGACTGCAGTTTACATACCACCAGTGGCCAATTACAAGCAAGCACTCGCAAAACTGCATGATTTCTGCAAGCAAGAAACAGTCCATCCTGCCGCATTTCAAATTGTAGTCAGCGACTTTAACCAGGCCTGTTTGAAAAAAAAACTTGCCCAATTATCACCAGCACATAACCTGCTGCACCAGAGGTCCCAATACACCAGACCACTGCTAAGCTATGATAAGGAATGCCTACTGTTCCTTTCTGAGACTCCATTTTGGCAACTCAGATCATTTGGCTGTACTCCTACTACCTGCATACAGAGCCTAAAAAGCAAGGCTCCAGAGGTTAAGACAACTATGTGGTGGTTGCAGGAGGCAGAGGAACAGTTACAGGATTGCCTTGAGTCAGTGGATTGGGCTGTGTTCAAGAACTCATCTGAGCATCTGAATGACAACACCAGGGCTGTAGCAGATGAGTGTGTCCCCATGAAATCATTCAGGGTTTACTCCAATCTGAAGCCCTGGATGAACAATGAAGAGAGCCAGACCAGAGGCATTCAAGTCTGGAGATCAAGAATGTTACAAGAGGTGTAGGTATGATCTCCAGAAAGCCATCTCATGACGAAGTGGAGGTTCCGGACTAGAATGGAATCAACGAGGGATGTTCCACAGCTATGGCAGGATGTGAATGCCATAACCTCCTTCAAATTAATCTTACAACACAAGGGACAGCAGAGCTTCACTTCCAGAGGAATTCAGTGCCTCCTATGCTCACTTTGACCAGACAGGGAGGAATGACCGCACACCTCCATGTCACCTGATGAACTTTTGTTCTCAGTATCTGTAGATGACATGTGGGCTGCCTTCAAGAGAGTGAATCCAAGGAAAGCATCCGGTCCAACGGAGTACCTGACTGAGTACTGAAGAACTGTGTCGACCAACTGGCTGCTGTGTTCACGGATATCTTCAACCTCTCACTTTGGCAGTGTGTGGTACCCACCTGCTTCAAGCAGGCTTCAATTGTACCTTTGCCCAAGAAGAGTGTGGTAACCTGCCTCAATGACTATCGTCTAGTGGCACTTATATCTGCAGTGATAAAGTGTGAAGTGTTTTGAGAGGCTGGTGTTGAAGCATATCTGCTCCTGTCTCAGTGGCGACTTGGATCCAATCCACTTTGCCTGCTGAAGCAACAGGTCTACAGTGGGTGCCATTTCACTGGCTCTTCACACAACCCTGGAACATCTGGACAGCAAAGATGCATACATCAGGATGCTCTTTATCAATTACAGCTCAGCATTTAATACCATCATCTCCTCAAAACTAATCAGTAAACACCAAAACCTGGGCTTTAATACTCCCTTGTACAATTGGATTTTGGATTTCCTCACTTATAGACCCCAGTCAATTGGATTGGCAAAAACACCTCCTCCACAATCTTTGTCAGCACAGGAGCACCACAGAGATGTGGGCTTAGCCCCCTGCTATACTCACTTTACACCTATGACTGTGTAGCTGAGTACAGCTCCAACACTATGTACAAGTTTGCTGATGACTCCACTGTTGTGGGCAGTGTCAAAGGTGGTGATGAGTCAGCATATAGGACGAAGGTTGAAAATTTGACTGAGTGGTGTCATAACATCCTCTCACTCAATGTCAATAAGACCAAGAAGCTGATTGTACACTTCTGGAAAAGGAAACCAGTAGTCCATGAGCCAGTAATTATCAGAAGGTCGGAGGTGGAGAGGGTCACTAATTCCTGGCTGTCACTATCTCAGAGAACCTGTCCTGGACCCATCATATAAATATATTGCAACACACATAAAAATTGCAGGTGAACACACCAGGCCAGGCAGCATCTATAGGAAGAGGTACAGTCGACGTTTCGGGCCAAAATCCTTCGTCAGGACTAACTGAAAGAAGAGATAGTAAGATATTTGAAAGTGGGAGGGGGAGATCCGAAATGATAGGAGAAGACAGGAGGGGGAGGGATGTCCCCCTCCCCCTTTCAAATCTCTTACTATCTCTTCTTTCAGTTAGTCCTGACGAAGGGTCTTGGCCTGAAACGTCGACTGTTCCTCTTCCTATAGATACTGCCTGGTCTGCTGCGTTCACCAGCAATTTTTATGTGTGTTGTTTAAAATTCCAGCATCAGATTTCCTCGTGTTTGCGTATATAAATATATTGTCAAATAAAACATAACAGTGGTCTATTTCCTCAGGTGTCTGCGGAGAGTCAGCATGTCATCAAAAACCTTGGCAAACCTTTAGAGATTTGTGGTGGAAAGTTTCCATACAGCCTGGTATGCCCACAGGAAAAAGAATCTCAGGGTTGTATTTGGTGACATGTATGTACTCTGGTAATAAATTTTACTTTGAACTTGGATCTGAAATGAAAGCTGAAAACATTGGGAACACTCAGCAAATTGAGTGGCATCAGTGGAAAAAGAAACAAAGCAAACAATTTGGGTTGAAGACCCTATGTCAGAATGGGAAAGACAGTTTTAAAAGATTTAAATCGTCGTGAGACTAATGCGAAGAACTAACTTCCTTTCTCCATTTATCAGTTTCGATGGAAGTTCTTCAACATGAAATGTTAATTCTGCTTCTCCTTCCATTGGTAAAGTCTGACCTGCTGAGCGTTCCCATCAGTTTGCTTTTAATTTTCTCATCTTGAAAAAATGTGAAACCATTTCTCAGATTATTCATTCCTGTAAACTTTAGATTCAAAATATAATCTCTGTAGTGGAGTAATATAGTTTGTGTCGCATAAGTTATAGCTCTTCAGCCCACAAATGCTATGTGTTTCCATCACCTTCTTTGCCAGCGAAGTCCTGATTTTAAGCATACTATATAAATAAATACTTTGAAACTCCTTCTCACTTTAAACCTAAACCAATGCCCTTTTGTTTTGGTAACCTCGCAACATGAAAAAGATCCTGACTACCCACCCTCTCCCTATATACATCTATCAGGTCACCCCTCTGATTTGTTTTGTCTGGGAAAGCAGACCCAACCTATTCGAACTCTCACCATAACTGAAGTCTTCAATCCACACAGCATTTTGGTGAACATCCTCTGCACTTTCTCCAAGATAACCACATGTTACTCCAGATATTAAACCAGAACTTCACTCAATGCCCAAAGTTTTTTAAAGTTGCGACAAAACATCCTGACCTCTGACAGCAAGCACACCATATAGCTCCTTCACCAACCATTTACCTGTTTTGTCACTTTCAGAGAACTCTAGACTTGAACTCCAAGATTCCTTGTTTATCAACATTCCTTAGTTCCCTGCCAATTAAGTTGATGACCTAAACCTATGCGAGTTCCCATAATGCATTATCTTGATAGAATTTGTTTCTGAGTGTGAGTAATACAGCTGTCAGGGACCTTAAAGAACAAGAATGATCATTTACGGGATGTCCGACCTTAGTACAGCCCATCTCCAATTGCTTTTGGCAATATCATTGTAAACAAGCTTCTTGATTCAATTCGATCATGGAAATAAAACAATAGAAGTTCATGAAAACAACTTTCATGTGATAAGTTTAAAAAAAGAACACATTTGAGAAATAAAGCATACAGCTGGACAACTGTAGAACTGCCTTTTCAAAAAATATATACTCCTGCATGATATAAATTAATATGTGATCACTGAAGTTACGCAACCCCTTCATCATTCAGCCTTATTAGTTTGGAGTGAAATAACCTGTAATAAATGTATTCAAATGCCATTCAAGATGAATATCACAAATCACTTAATATTATTGAGATAATAAATTTGTCATAAAGTTGCATATGCAGTATATCACCACAGTAAAAGAAACAAGTGCTGAATAATTAAATTCAACTATGAATATGGTCTATACAATTCCAAACAATCCACATACAATTCATACTCATTGCAAAAATAAAGTCTGTCAATATCTTGGTAAAATATTTTATTATAAATTTGGAGAAAAGACCTAGTATTTGGAATTCAGAAATTAGGAATGCACTATGATTTGTACACACAACTGGTTTTGTGAACAATGCCTTGTATACAGCATCAATCATCATCCTAAACCAAATCTTTAAAATACTGACTGATATCAAACTAGAAAATGAAACAGCCTACCAGCTATTTACTACATATGTGCAAAAAGACAGTCTTCTCAATAAATACAAACTACCAACATAAAAAGAGAAAAATGTGGCTTATTAAATATAACATCATATTTTCCTTTAAAGGCTCATTAATCTGTGCAGCAGACATATCGATTTCAAGGTACTTTCTGTTTACTATTTTTAAAGGAATGCAGACTAATAAAATTCTTCTCTTTCTACTTCTTAAACTGTCTAATAACTTGTGATATTGACAGGTTTGATTAAAGGCATTTAAAAGTAATTACCTACCTCTGGCAGTCATTTTCCAACATCCTGCCTTTTCCTTATCTCTCCAAATTGTTTTGTGCTCAAATGTGTTTGCCTCTGGCAGATCTCTTTACAGTTTTATAAAAAAAGTGATTGATGATTTAAACTTTTTCTCTGATATTTGACAGCTGCTCATTTGCAGTTTGTGGTTATACAAAGGACTGGGATTATGTTGTGTTAACAGACTGCTCCCATGCGGTCTGGATACCTACCAAAAGCTGCGACTTTGATTATCACGGCTTGAACATTAGACAATATCATTTCTCTCAGCAAATCTTCCTGGTTTCGACGCCAGAGGTAAGCCAAAGGCTGGAGATTAAGTCGCTTGCACCTGTGAAGGGAAGGAAAGGTCTTCCAACTGGATATATTTCAGAAGTACTGATATACACTGTAACTTAAGGCACATCTTTTAACCCTGCGAATTTCCACCTTCAAAAATGGTTTCATTGGTGCAGAGTAAATATAATCTAAAATTATCCAACTGGTAATAATAAGTCAATAGACTCAAAAAAGGCTTTATACAACCACACATGAACTCCTATATTTATCGTAGTATTAAAATGTATTAACCTTTTTCTTTTGATAAGATTGCACAATACAAAAAAAAGTTTGCTATAGAATGTTTAAAGACAGTCTTCCTCTCCTTATTATGCACAACAAAAGAACAACTTGATGAAAGTCAGCCTGTCTTTGAACCTAACTACTAAAACTACAAAAAGCAGTTATACTGTCAGTATTTCAAATCATGAAATATAGAATGATGGGGGTGGCAGCCCTCTATTAAAGCAAATTATGATTCATGCTGCTTCCTCCCTCACCCCATAATTGACTTAAATTGCAAAACTTACAAAAGCATTAAAATTGTGCACCTTCTGATTGTCAGTGTATCAGCATGCTCCGAATAAAAGGTAACTTGCTAAATTATTTGTGAGGTTCACCATTCTTATTCTACAGCAGGGCAGGTGATAACTCTTCTGTTCAATGAAACCAGCCAAATGCATGAGTTACTTGGATCAGAGTGGTGGTCTGAGTGTTTACAGCGAATAAAGGCCCAATGCAGTAAAATTAGTGCATTCTATCAGCATGTGACATTGTTAATTGACTGTTGTAGAAGTTACTCTTGGAATGCACTGAAGTGCGCCTTTATGAGTAGGTATGATAAAGGAGTAATTGTGAGAATCTGTTAAATGTTGGCATTCAGAGAAGTCTGGGTGCTCTCATACATGAAATACAGAAATTCAGTGTGCATGTAATTAAGAAGGAAAATGGAATGCTGATCTTTACTGCAAGGGGGATGGAATACAAGACAAAGGGAAGTTGGCTGCAACTGTCTGGGGCAATAGTGAGAACAACCCTGGAGCATTTTAGCTTCCTTGTTTAAGGAAGGGTATACTTGTCTTGGGTCAGCGAAGTGAAAAAATCATGGAATGATTCCTGATGAGATAAGAATAGGCCCAAACACTCTGGTGTTTCGGGGGGGGGGGGCAGTATTTAGTCACTACATTTATTTAAGTTTGAGATATCTTATAGAGGAATCAAGGGTAAGGGGGGAAAAAGCAGTGAAGTATAGTTAATGCCAAAGTGAAATCAGCTGTGATTGTAATGAATTGCAGAGTAGAACCAAGGGGAACATAGCCCAAACTTTCTTCAAGTGTTTAAAGAAATGATGAGACAATACAGGCTAGAAATTCTTTTTAAGGCAAAGGGGAAATCTGACAGTCAGACATGAAACAGTGCAACACAGAGAAAGCTGGAGGGACTCAGCAGGCCAAACAGCAACAGCTGTAATCTTCAAACAACTCTTCTGTCACTTGAGATGAATTAATGTTGAAAAATGTGTCAACCATGCTGTGGAATTTGTACCAGGCAAGTTCAGAATAGACTTGGACACACCCTTCATCCCCCTCCCCTGGGAAGACCATGATCACATTCACTTATAGCAGCTGTGGGCCTCCCAATGTCCCAGAGGCCTGGTTGCCATGGATATCTAAGGAGATGGAGTGACCTATGGGCATCCGATGGTGCAGACTAAGCATCACCTCAGACTGCTCTGACTGCCTTGCAATAGCTCATGCTGCCTGAAGGCCTTACCATGTAGCCAAAAACATTTGAAATACATTTAAACGATTAAAAGAATTTTTGAAGTATTTAAGAACGCATTTATTATATGCCAGTTAATACACTGTTAGATACGTAAATAAATTAAAGGGTATTAACAGCAGGTTTATAATTAAGGTCAGCTACCCCATTCAAGTAAAAGGGCAAACACTTGTACACCAGTTATAGCTGGTGTAAAGCTGTGGGTTCAGATATGAAGTGAATCCAGCCCCTCAGCTCAGGATGATGAGTTGCTCCAGCGCCACTGGGCTTCCAAGGTTGTGGCAGGGAGTTGGAGAGCAGAGGCAAGGCATCCAGCCATCTGTTGTATTCCACAGTTGCACAGGCATGGAAATTCACTGACTCCATTCCAGCAGCCAAGCAGCATTTCTCTACGGAACCACAGTAAGCCACTAATGCAATCCAGACTACTCATTCAATAACCATGGAGAAAGACACATTTCAATATGTAGATGTAAGCAGATCACCTAAATTCTACGCTGCAGCATGATGAAGCACTTTCATAAGACTATAAGATTCAGGAGCAGAATTAGGCCATTCAGCCCATTGAGCCTGCTTTGCCATTTCATCATGTTGGATCCATTTTTCCTCTCAGCCTGAATCTCCTGCCTTCTCCCTGTATCCCTTCATGCCCTGACCAATCAAGGATCTATCAACCCCTGCCTTAAATATATGTAAAGACTTGGCCTCCACAGCTACCAGTGGCAGCGAGTTCCAGATTCACCACAGTCTGGCTAAAGAGATTTCTCCCCACCTCTGTTCTAAAAGGATGCCACTCTGTTCTGAGGCTGTACTACTGGTTTAAGACTCTCCCACCACAGGAAACATCTTCTCCACACCCACTCTATCAAGGCCTATTACCATTTGATAGGTTTCAGTTAAGACACATCTCATTCTTCTGAATTCCAGCGAACACAGGCCCAGAGCCATCAAACACTCTTCATAAGACAAGCCATTCAATCCTGGAATCATTTTCGTGAACCTCCTTTGAGCCTTCTCCAGTTTCAGCATATCCTAAGATAAGGGGTCCAAGACTGCTCACAGCGAGAAGTGAGGCCTCACCAGTACTTTATAAATTCTCCATAGTACATCCTTGCTTTTCAGTCCTCTTGAAATGCGTACTAAGCACAGACTCAAAGAAGGCCTCCTTTTGCACCTCAGTTTCTGTATCTTCTCTCCATTTAGAAAATAGACTACCCCTTCATTTCTTCTATCAAAGTGCATGACCATTCACTTCCTGTAACTGTATTCCATCTGCCACTTCTTTGCCACTTCTCCTATTCTAAGTCCTTCCGTAGCCTCTCTACTTCTTCAAAACTACCTGCCCCTCAACCTATCTTCATATTGCCGCAAACTTTGCAACTAAACCATCAATTCCATCATCCTAATTATTGACACATAATGTGAAAAGAACTGGTCCCAACACAGACTCCTGTGGAACACTAATAGACATGGTAGCCAAACAGAAAAGGCTCCCTTTATTCCCACTTTTTGCCTCCTGCCAATCCAGCCACTGCTTTATCCATGCTAGAATCTTTCCTGTAATACCATGGGCTCGTAGCTTGTTAAGCCGCCTCATGTGTGGCACCTTGTCAAAGGACTTCTGAAAATCCAAGTACATAACATCAACCGATTCTCCTCTGTCTATCCTGCTTGTTATTTCTTCAAAGAATTCCAACAGATTTGTCAGGCAAGATTTTCCCTTGAGGAAACCGCGCTGACTATAGCCTATTTTATCATGTGCCTCCAAGTACTTTGAGACCTCATCTGTAATGATTGACTCCAACTTCTTCCCAATCATTGAGGTCAGACTAACTGGCCTTTAGTTTCCTTCCTTCTGTCTCTCTCCCTTCTTGAAGAGTGGAATGACATCTGCAGTTTTCTGGTCTTCGGGAATCATTCCAGAATCTAACGATTCCTGAAAGATCATTACTAGTGCCTCCACTATCTCTTCAACTACCTCTTTTAGAACCCTGAAGTGTATACTATCTAGTCTAGGTAACTTATCTACATTCAGACCTTTCAGTTTCCCAAGAACCTTCTCTCTAGTTATGGTAACTTCCTGCTCCCTGACACCTGGAACTTCCCAGTGGGCTGATATCCACTCTCGCCTCTCTTTAATACTTTATGTATTTGAAGAAACTTTTGGTATCCTCTTTAATATTATTTGCGAGCTTACTTTCATATTCAATCTTTACCATAATAACTTTTGTAGTTGGCTTCTCTTTTTTTTTAAAGCTTCCCAATCCTCTAACTTCCCACCAACTTTTGCTCTATTGTATGCCCTTTTCTGGCTTTTATGTTAGCTTTGACTTTTCTTGTTAGCCACAGTTGTGTCATCTTGTCATTGGGATATATGTATCCTGTACCTTTTGAATTGCTTCCGGATACTCCAGACATTGCTACTCTGCCATCATCCCTGTCAATGTTCTTTGCCAATTAATTCCGGCCAACTCCTCTCTCAGGCCTCCGTAATTCCCTTTACTCCACTGTAAAACTGATACATCTGACTTTAGCTTCTCCTTCTCAAATTTCAGGGTGAATTCAAACACATTATGATCACTTCCCCCTGAGGGTTATTTTACCTTAAACCCTCTAATCAATTCTGGTTCAATACACAACACCTAATCAAGAATAGCTGATACCCTAGTGGGCTCAACCATGAGCTGCTCTAAAAACCCATCTTGTAGCCATTCTAGAAATTGCCCCTCTTGGAATCTAGCACCAACCTGATATTCCCAATCTACCTGCAGATTGAAGTCCCCCATGACTATTGTAACATTCTCTCTTTGTCATGCATTTTCTATCTCCCATTGTAATTTGTACAAATGTAGACTACATCTTTACTACTGTTTGGGAGACTGCATACAACTCCCATCAGGGTATTTTCATCCCTGCAGTTCCTCAGCTCTATCCACAATGATTCAACATCTTCTGACCCTATGTCACCTCTTTCTAATGATTTGATTTCATTTTCTTACCAACAGAGCAACAACACCCCCTCTACCTTCCTGCCTGTACTTTCGATACAATGTGTACTCTTGGACATTAAGCTTCCAGCTATACATGCCAACCTGGAACTGTGCTACAAGTTCATCTACCTTATTCCATATACGGCGCGGATTCAAATATAACACCTTCAGTCCTGTATTCACCCTTTTCAAATTTGTCCGCCTTTTACACTGCAGCTCATCCTGTTGACTGCGATTTTGCCTTATCAACAGCCTCTTCTTACTATGCATTGCCTCTGTTTGTAAACCAGCTATCTCATTTTTAGCACTATCATTCTGGTTCCCATCCCCCTGCCAAATTAGTTTAAACCATCCCAAACAACTCTAGCCACCCTGCCTGCAATGATATTGGACCCCCTCTGGTTCAGGTGTAACTTGCTCCTTTTGTACAAGTCATACCTTCACCAGAAGAGATCCCAATGATCCATAAATCTGAACCCCTGCCCCCTGCACCAGTTCTTCAGCCATGCATTCACCTACCATATCAAGCCATTCCTGCCCTCACTGGCAGGTGGCACAAGAGATTCTGTTTCTCAACTTTCTACCTAGCCTCCTAAAATCTCTCTCAGGACCTCCTCAATTTGTCTACCTATGTCATTGGTGCCAATATGTACCAAGACATCTGGCTGATGTGTTTTGAGAGTCTTTTTCCTCTCGGCTACATATCCAGAATGAGACAGCCATTCAGGAATGAGATTTGGAGGAATTTGTTCATTCACAAGAATTGTCAATTAATTTTCTCCCCTGCAGGTAAGTAAATACTGATTCAAGAATTGAGATATTTCGATCCAAGAAAACAGAGGGCAGTGAGTATATACAGAAACATTATCCATGAAAAATGAGTGCAGATTAGACTTTTGGGCTTAATGCTCTTTCCTTAAAGAACAAGATACATTGAATTGGGTGTTAATGTAGTGTCGCGGTTAGCATGACACTATTGCCACATGGAATGTTGGAGTTCAGAGTTCAATTCCGGCATCATCTGTAAGGAGTACTTCCTTCCTGTGTAATGTATGGATTTTTCCTGAGCTCTCTGGTTTGCTCCCGCAGACCAAAGGCATACCAGGTAGGTTAACTGGTTATTGTAAATTGTCTGGTGATTAGGTTCAGATTAAATCAGAATTGTCGGGGGTTGCTGGGGCACTGCACCTCAGAGGGCCAGAAAGTCCTAATCCATGCTGTATCACTAAATAAAATTTTAAAAATAATTGTTGAATAAGATGCTAATATTGGGAGGCTCAAGTAGAAAGTTTGTGTATGCAAACTTTTATTAACAATAAAGTGCCAGAAGATAAAAAGCAAGTCAGAAGATAACATTGTGACAAAGTTATTTTATGGTATGAATATGGTCCAGGAAGTTTTTATGGGTCATATCGCAGTATTGCAATTTAATCTTATAAATTTAAAATTGCATTTCATCAAAGGGCGGAGAATAGAAAAAGAATTGGACTTTCCCTATTCATATCAATGCTTTCTTTTCCATAATGATTGCCAAAAAAAGCAGGGGTCTGTAAATCTGTCCACGCACAAGTCTCTGTACTGACAATGTGATGTGTACCACACATGAATGTGCTTAGTTACAAATACTTCATCGAGAAAGACACTGAAATGTTGCTGAAAAGCACAATGAAAACAAAGGGATGTGATGTGTGAATGATTGGTTGGAGGATGAAGAGATGGCAGCTGAGGACAATCAATCTGACAACTGGTTCACAATGTTGTGTTCACTGTTCCAGAATACAGACCATACAAGGATTGCTTTGAAATGAAATCAAGAAATGCTGGTGAATTACATAGAGGAAATATTTCCTCATTTCAAGCTCTCCAAAGAACAATGGCAGTTTCATCAAAATGAAAGAAGTTGCAAACATAACAAGAATTGAAATCATAGTCATATTGCATGGAAGCAAGTCCCTCAGCCCAACAAGTCCATACAGACTTTGTTGCCCTGTGAGCTACTCCCATCTGCTCGTGTTTGGTTCATAGCCCTCTACATCTCTCCTATCTACGTATTTACATGGATGGCTTTTAAATGTTGATAATTATCTCTGGCAGTTCACTTCAAATACACATCAACCTTTGTGTGAAGGGGCTGCCCTTGATGTCCCTTCTAAATCTCTCACCTCTGGTCTTAAACCTAAGACCTCATTTTTTATAGCACCCCTACCCTGCAAAATGATATGTGCTTTCACCTTGTGTACATCACTCATGATTTTATAAACCCTATCAGGTCACTTCTCAACCTTCTAGTCTACCCAACCTCTCCTTGTAACTCAGGCCCCCAAGTCCAGGTAATGTGCTGGTAGATCTTTTCTTATTCTTTCACACAATAGGACGACCAAAACTGTACAGAATATTCCCAATGCAACCTTACCAACATCATAGAGTAATATGAACAGAAAAAGGCCCTCTCCACCAACCTCTCCTCCCTGTTATTCCAGCTACCCACACTCGGCCTATAATCCTCCAAGCCCTTCTCCTCCATGTACCTATCCAAATGCCGCTTAAAAGTTGCAATTGTACCCACCTCTATCACTTTCTCTGGCAGTTAATTCCAGGTACTCACTATCCTCTGTGTAAAGAAGTTACCTGTCAGGTTTCTTTCAAATTTTTCCCCTCTTGTCTAGTATCTGTGCCCTCTAGTTTTGGATTCTACAACCCTGGGAAAAGACTATGACTGTTTACCTTACTCAGACTCCTCATGACTTTATGTACATTTCTTGTTGTCCTGTGCTTCAAGGAATAAAGACCATGACCAACCTCTTACTCAGAGACCCTTATCTAAGCAGCACTCTCATAAATCTCTCGTGCACTCTCTCCAGCTTGATAATGTCTTTCCTATAACAGGATGACCAAAACTATGCACAATATTCCAAACAACAGGAATTCTGCAGATGCTGGAAATTCAAGCAACACACATAAAAGTTGCTGGTGAACGCAGCAGGCCAGGCAGCATCTCTAGGAAGAGGTGCACTTGACGTTTCAGGGTCTCGGCCTGAAAAGTCGACTGCACCTCTTCCTAGAGATGCTGCCTGGCCTGCTGCGTTCACCAGCAACTTTTATGTGTGTTGCACAATATTCCAAGTGCAGTCTCACCAACGACTTATATAAATGCAACATACAGTCCCTTCTCCTAAACTTAATGGCTTGGTTGATGAAGGCCAGTATGCTAACCAAGTTCTTCACCATCCTGTCTACCTGTGCAGCTACTCCTTGGTCTCTCTATTCTACAACACTCCTCATTGTTCTGCCATTTACTGTATGTAAGTATTACCCTGGTTTGAATGTCCAAAGTACATTACCTCACACGTGAAAGTTGAAATTCATTTGCCATTCCTCATTCCGTCTCTCTAACTAATCAAGATTTTGTTGTAATTCATTGTGACCTGTTTCACTGTAAAAGTCTTCTGATTTAGTAGCAAACTTGCTAATCACGCCATATACATTTGCATCCAAATTATTTACAAAAATAATGAATAAGAAGTTCCTCATCAAGCGAGGGAAGAGGACCGGGTCGAGACAAAAAGGCTTATGGAGAAGAGAAGTTATAAGCCGTGTCTCCCCTCTCTCATCATGGGAAATGTGAGATCGCTGGGGAATAAAATGGATGAACTGACGGCGCTTGTCAGGAGTCAGAGAACATTTCGGGAGAGTAGTGTCATGTGCTTCACTGAGACGTGGCTGCACGAGGACATACCCGATCAAAGCGTTTCCATAGAGGGCTTCCAGACCGTTCAAGCTGACCGGAATTGCACTGAGAGCGGTAAGCGTAAAGGAGGGGGGCTGGGGGTTCTGGTAAATAACAGATGGTGCAGTCCTGGGCATATTATGATCAAGGAACGTGTCTGTAGCCCGGATATTGAAATTTTTGCTGTTAGACTCCGGCCATATTATTTGCCAAGGGAAATCTCGCGTGCAATTGTGGTTGTTGTGTACATCCCTCCCTCTGCCAACTCGACGTCGGCGTGTAACATCATTTACACCGTCATAGCCAGATTACAAACCCAGCACCCGAGTGCTCTCATTACCATCTCGTGTGACTTCAACCAGGTTACCATGGCTAGAACACTGCCCAACTTCACGCGGTATGTGAGCTGTACAACCAGAGGTGAGAGGACTCTGGATTTGATGTACGCTAACGTTAAGGAAGCATACAGCTCCTCTCCCCTCTCCCCACTGGGAAGGTCAGATCACAACCTGGTGCATCTAAAACCCTCCTATGTGCCTCTGGTGAAGAGTAAATCTGCAACCTCGAGGACAGTGAGAAAATGGTCGGAGGAGGCTTATGAGGCGCTCCAGGGTTGTTCTGAGGTGACAGACTGGCAGGCACTCTGTGAGCCACATGGAGTGGATATTGATCGGCTCACAGAGTGCATCACTGATTGCATCAACTTCTGTGTGGACTGCAATGTTGCAACAAGAACTGCCCTTTGTTATTCAAATAATAAGCCATGGGTGAAAAAGGACATTAAGGACATCCTGAACGCTAAAAAGAGGGCATTTAGAGATGGAAATAGGGAGGAGCTGAGGGCAATACAGAGGAACCTGAAAGCCAGGATCAGGGAGGCTAAAGACAGGTACAGGAGGAAGCTTGAGTGGAAACTCCAGCAGAACAACATGAGGGAGGACTGGAGGGGGATGAAGACCATCACTGGGATCTGGCAAATTAGCAACAGAAGAGCTGAAGGCAGTGTGGACAGGGCCAATGAACTTAACCTGTTCTTTAACAGATTTGACATTGTGGCTCATGCCCATCCCCCACATGAGCCATCTGTTGTTGGCCCCCAACCAACACATATTCCACTCTCTCCTCCTACCCCTCCTCACAGTCCCCCACCCTGCTCTCATGACTATACCACTTCCCCACACAAAACCATCCACGGTAGGCCTCACAGCTGAACAGGTGAGAAGACAGCTGAAACGTCTCAACCCAAGCAAGGCTGCAGGAGTAAATGGTGTCAGCACCAGGGTGCTCAGAGCCTGTGCCCCTCAGCTATGTGGAGTACTTCGCCATGTATTCAACCTGAGCCTGAGGCTCCGGAGGGTTCCTGTACTGTGGAAAACGTCCTGCCTTGTCCCTGTGCCGAAGATGCCGCGCCCCAGCGGCCTTAATGACTACAGACCGGTGGCATTGACCTCCCACATCATGAAGACCCTGGAGAGACTTGTTCTGGAGCTGCTCCAGCCTATGGTCAGGCCACACTTAGATCCCCTCCAGTTCGCCCACCAGCCCCGACTAGGAGTTGAGGATGTCATCATCTACCTGCTGAACCATGTCTACGCCCACCTGGACAAGCCAGCGAGCACTGTGAGGGTCATGTTTTTTGACTTCTCCAGTGCGTTCAACACCATCCACCCTGCTCTGCTGGGGGAGAAGCTGACAGCGATGCAGGTGGATGCTCCCCTGGTGCATGGATTCTTGATTACCTGACTGGCAGACCACAGCACGTGTGCTTGCAACATTGTGTGTCCAACAGAGTGATCAACAGCACTGGGGCTCCCCAGGGGACTGTCTTGTCTCCCTTTCTCTTCACCATTTACATCTCGGACTTCAACTTCTGCACAGAGTCTTGTCATCTTCAGAAGTTTTCTGTTGACTCTGCCATAGTTGGATGCATCAGCAAGGGAGATGAGGCTGAGCACAGGGCTACGGTAGGAAACTTTGTCACATGGTGTGAGCAGAATTATCTGCAGCTTAATGTGAAAAAGACTAAGGAGCTGGTGGTAGACCTGAGGAGAACTAAGGTACCGGTGACCCCTGTTTCCATCCAGGGGGTCAGTGTGGACACGGTGGAGGATTACAAGTACCTGGGGATACGAATTGACAATAAACTGGACTGGTCAAAGAACACTGAGGCTGTCTACAAGAAGGGTCAGAGCCGTCTCTATTTCCTGAGGAGACTGAGGTCCTTTAACATCTGACGGACGATGCTGAGGATGTTCTACGAGTCTGTGGTGGCCAGTGCTATCATGTTTGCTATTGTGTGCTGGGGCAGCAGGCTGAGGGTAGCAGACACCAACAGAATCAACAAACTCATTCGTAAGGCCAGTGATGTGGTGGGGATGGAACTGGACTCTCTCACGGTGGTGTCTGAAAAGAGGGTGCTGTCTAAGTTGCATGCCATCTTGGTCAATGTCTCCCATCCACTACATAACGTTCTGGGTGGGCACAGGAGTACATTCAACCAGAGACTCATTCCACCGAGATGCAGCACAGAGCGTCATAGGAAGTCATTCCTGCCTGTGGCCATCAGACATAACAACTCCTCCCTTGGAGCGTCAGACACCCTGAGCCAATAGGCTGGTCCTGGACTTATTTCATAATCTACTGGCATAATTTACATATTACTATTTAACTACTTATGATTCTATTACTATTTATTATTTATGGTGCAACTGTAACAAAAACCAGTTTCTCCCGGGATCAATAAAGTATGACTATGACTATGACTACACTGATTCCTGGGGCACCCCACTAGTCACAGGCCTCCAGTCAGAGAATCAACTTTCAACTATGACTCTCTGCTTCCTATCATCGAGCCAATTCTAAATCCACCTCGCTAGCTCTCCTTGAATCTCATGAAAACTAATCTTCCAGATCAGCTTACTATTTGGGACCTTGTACACCGTCCTACTTTTATCAATCCACTGAGATATCTCTTCAGAAAACTCCAAAAGATTCATAAGACATGACCTCTCACACACAAAACCATGCTGACTATTCCTGATGAGGCCTTAATTATCCAAATGATGGTTGATCTTGTCCTTTAAAATTCCCAACAACTGAAATCTGACTCATCGCTCTGTAGACCTTGTAGACTCTGTAGTCCCTGGCTTGTCCTTGCTATCTTTCTTAAACAATGGAATAACATTCGCCACCCTCCAGTCTACTATAACTATCAATGGCTAACAATGAAGCAAATATCTCTACAAGGGTCTGGGCAATTTTTTTCCTGGCCTCCCAAAAGATTCAGGGGAGCACTGGGGATTTGCCCACCTTAATGCATTTCAAGGCTGCCAATGCCTCCTTCCTTGCAATATGATTATGAAGACACATAGTCCTCTTTTTTCCCCTCTTTTTCGAGGTACCAGACAAGGTTGTCCTCTTAGTCCTTTATTATTTGATATTGCATTAGAACCTCTTGCAATTGCCATTCGAGAATCTCCAAATATTATTGGGATAACTCAGGGTTTAAAGTCCCATAAAGTATCACTCTATGCTGATGACTTACTTTTATATATTTCTAATCCTCAAAAATCTATCCCTGCTGCTTTAGATTTATTAGCACAATTTAGTCTTTTTTCAGGTTATAAGTTAAATCTCGGTAAGAGTGAACTTTTTCCGATTAATAAGCAAGTTCCCTTATATCAGAATCTTCCGTTTAAATTGGTTAATAATCATTTTTCATATCCTGGGATTAAAGTTACCTGTAAACATAAAGATTTATTTAAGACTAATTTCCTACCCTTAATCGATCATATTACTCAACTCTCATTTAAATGGTCTCCATTTTATTTAACTTTGATTGGTCGTATTAATGCTGTTAAGATGTTTATTCTTCCAAAATTTTTATATGTATTTCAGGCACTACCGATTTTTGTTCCCAAATCCTTTTTTGATAAAGTTGATTCTAAAATTTCTTCATTTATTTGGCAAAATAAAAACCTGACATTGGGTAAAATACATTTACAGAAAGCTAAGAGAGATGGAGGTTTCGCATTACCTAACTTTAGATTCTATTATTGGGCAATTAATATTCGACATATGAAATTTTGGTTACTTGATCAAGATACACTATCCATTCTTAAATGGGTAGTATTGGAATTACAATCTGCTCAAGGTTATACACTTGGCTCCATTTTAGGTTCTTCTCTTCCTTTTGATTTGAAACGCTGTAAACTGGTTTGTAACCCGATAGTTAAATATATCTTACGTATTTGGTTTCAATTCCGAAAATTTTTTGATCTTAATCAATTTGGGCTTGCGATTCCTATTTTAGGCAACATATTCTTCCCTCCCTCTTCTGCTGACCGTGCCTTTCAAATTTGGAAGACTAATGGTATTTCAAGGTTTTTGGATTTATTTTTAGATGGTTCCCTTATGTCTTTTGAGCAACTATCTAACAAATATAACTTACCAAGAATACATTTTTTTAGATATCTCCAAGTTAGAAATTTCCTAAGTACTATACTCTCTTCCTTTCCGACGCTACCTCCTACATATATTTTAGACACTATAATTAACCTTAATCCATGTCAGAAAGGTGCAATGGCTATTATTTATAATACTATTATGAAACTTAGGAAAGCTCCATTTGATAAGATTAGGTCAGATTGGGAAAAGGAATTGGGTCTTATTATTCCTGTGGATGACTGAGCACATATTTTACAACTAGTTAATACTTCCTCTATCTGTTCTAAACACTCCCTAATTCAATATAAAGTTGTCCATAGAGCACATATGTCTAAAGATAAATTAGCTTGTTTTTATTCTCATATTAACCCTTTGTGTGACAGATGTCATGGGGAGATAGCTTCCTTAACTCATATGTTTTGGGCCTGTCCTACTCTGGAAACTTTATGGAAAGATATTTTTAATATTATTTCAAAGGTATTGAATATAGATATTTCTCCCCATTAGGTAATCTTTGGATTACCTAAAATTTCCAGTAATCTCTCCCCTTCAGCCCGTAGAATGATTGCATTTCTTACTTTAATGCGAAAAGATGTATTTTACAACATTGGAAGGAGATTAATGCTCCAACTACATTCTTTTGGTTTTCCCAGACGATACCATGCTTAAATCTGGAGAAAATTAGAAGTAATCTTTATGATTCTTCAGTTAAATTCGAATAGACTTGGAGATCTCTTATTCAACATTTCCATTTAATGTAACTTTTTTTTTCTTTCTCTGGCCATATTTACATTCCCTTCTTGCTTTTTAACTGTTTTTAATGGAGGTCGGGTTTGAGGGCATGATTGTTTTAAGTTGTTTAACTCTACTTGATACCTAGTTGGCCCATTGCTTTGCTTTGCTTTTTAGTTTAGTTGCACGGTGGTTTTTTTTTCTTATTAACATGTTTGAAAATTAGTATACTATTATATTACCTGGTTATTTTATATCTAAACTGCACTGTTTGTACCAATTTTTTTTTGTGTATTAATATCTCTTGTAAAGTTATTGTAACTGTGTATCAGTGCCTATATGGTTTACCTTTTGTGTACTAATTCAATAAAAAGATTTTAAAAAGAAAGACACATAGTCCTCTTTTATGGTCATTTAGTAATGCATGCATTAAGAAATGATACATTATTTCCTCTGGTGTGATATCACAAAACACAGGACAAACCAAGACTGAAAAAACTGACAAAACCACATAATTATAACATATAGTTACAAACAGTGTAACAATACCATAACTTGATAGTCATAGTCATACTTTATTGATCCCAGGGGGAAATTAGTTTTCATTACAGTTGCACCATAAATAATAAATAGTCATAGAACCATAAATAGTTAAATAGTAATATGTAAAATATGCCAGTAAATTATGAAATAAGTCCAGGACCAGCCTATCGACTCAGGGTGTCTGACCCTCCAAGGGAGGAGTTGTAAAGTTTGATGGCCACAGGCAGGAATGACATCCTATGACGCTCTGTGCTGCATCTTGGAGGAATGAGTTTCTGGCTGAATGTACTCCTGTGCCCACCCAGTACATTATGTAGTGGATGGGAGACATTGACCAAGATGGCATGAAACTTAGACAGCATCCTTTTTTCAGACACCACCGTCAGAGAGTCCAGTTCCATCCCCACAACATCACAGGCCTTACGAATAAGTTTGTTGATTCTGTTGGTGTCTGCTACCCTCAGCCTGCTGCCCCAGCACGCAGCAGCAAACATGATAGCACTGGCCACCACAGACTCGTAGAACATCCTCAGCATCATCCGGCAGATGTTAAAGGACCTCAGTCTCCTCGGGAAGTATAGACGGCTCTGACCCTTCTTGTAGACAGCCTCTGTGTTCTTTGACCAGTCCAGTTTATTGTCAATTCGTATCCCCAGGTACTTGTAATCCTCCACCATGTCCACACTGACCCCCTGGATGGAAACAGGGGTCACCGGTACCTTAGCTCTCCTCAGGTCTACCACCAGCTCCTTAGTCTTTTTCACATTAAGCTGCAGATAATTCTGCTCACACCACGTGACAAAGTTTCCTACCGTAGCCCTGTACTCAACCTCATCTCCCTTGCTGATGCATCCAACTATGGCAGAGTCATCAGAAAACTTCTGAAGATGACAAGACTCTGTGCAGTAGTTGAAGTCCGAGGTGTAAATGGTGAAGAGAAAGGGAGACAAGACAGTCCCCTGCGGAGCCCCAGTGCTGCTGATCACTCTGTCAGGCACACAGTGTTGCAAGCACACGTACTGTGGTCTGCCAGTCAGGTAATCAAGAATCCATGACATCAGGGGAGCATCCACCTGCATCACTGTCAGCTTCTCCCCCAGCAGAGCAGGGCGGATGGTGTTGAACTCACTGGAAAAGTCAAAAAACATGACCCTCACAGTGCTCGCTGGCTTGTCCAAGTGGGCGTAGACACGGTTCAGCAGGTAGATGATGACATCCTCAACTACTAGTTGGGGCTGGTAGGCCAACTGGAGGGGATCTAAGTGTGGCCTGACCATAGGGCGGAGCAGCTCCAGAACAAGTCTCTCCAGGGTCTTCATGATGTGGGAGATCAATGCCACCGGTCTGTAGTCATTGAGGCTGCTGGGGCGCGGCGTCTTTGGCACAGGGACAAGGAAGGACGTTTTCCACAGTACAGGAACCCTCCGGAGCCTCAGGCTCAGGTTGAATACATGGCGAAGTACTCCACATAGCTGAGGGGCACAGGCTCTGAGCACCCTGGTACTGACACCATCCGGTACTGCAGCCTTGCTTGGGTTGAGACGTTTCAGCTGTCTTCTCACCTGTTCAGCCGTGAAGCCCACCATGGTGGTTTTGTGTGGGGGAGGGGTATAGTCATGAGAGCAGGGTGGGGGACTGAGAGGAGGGGTAGGAGGGGAGAGTGGAACATGTGTTGATTGGGGACCGACAACAGATGATGAATAAGTCCGTAAGCACAGTAAAGTTCAAAGTTTCTCAAATGTCCCACATCCCATGCAGATGCAGACGGGAGAAGGAAGAAAAACTCTCCCTGTCATGCCGACCACAATCCAACTCTGAGTCATCCGAAAACTTAGAGCTCTGATCAGCTCTCCGACACTGAGTACTGAGCGCCATCTCTGTCCGAACGATTCGACCTCCTTTTGGTTGCCAAAAGCAGGCAAGGCCGGGGATTTTGAGACCTACCCTCCGAAAGATTCACGCCCACACATTAATGACAGCAGCAAACAGGCGTTTCAGAAATTTCTCCAGATGTTCCTCTGTGCTTTCACGTCCATTCTCCATCAAATCAGAATTGTCCAATATGCACACTTTCTAAGACCTCACTATTACCTACACTTAATTTTATATAACTACAATATAACTTATCAACTCGTATACTCAATACCCTGACTAATGAAAACCAACATGTCAAACTCTTTCTTCACAAGCCTACCTATCTATGATATTGCTTTCAGCAATCTATGCATTTGTATTGATCCCTTTGTTCCATAAAAATTTCCAGGGCTCTACCATTCACTGTACAAGTCCTACTCTGGTTTGATCTCTCAAAATGCAATACTTCACATTTATCTGGATTGAAGGCCATTTGCCAGTCCTCAGCCGACATTCCTACTTGATAAAGGTACCCTTTGTAATTTTTCATAACCTTCTACACTACCTACAACAGTAGCTAGTTCAATATCATCAATACGTTTACTAACCATGTCTTCAAAATTGTTTATATGAATTACAAAGGGCTCAGCACATACTCCTGTAGCACAACACTAGACACAGGTCTCCAGTCTGAGAAACAACCCTTGACCATCACCCTCTGCTTCCTACCACTGAACAAATTATGAATTCAATCTACTATCGCCTCCTGTTCAACTCTTCCCTAACTCTTCCTAGACCTAATTTTCTAGATTGCCTGCCATGAGGGATCTTGTCAAAGGCATTGCTGAAGTCCAGATAGACAACATCTACCACCCTAGCCTTGTTTACCCTCTTGTTTACCTCCTCGAAGAACTCAAAGAGATTTGGATGCATAAGAGTCCCTCGGTCCTTACCTTTCACCCTATGCACCTCTACATCCAACATTCAGTCCTTCAACATTTCTGCCAGCTGCAACAAGATCCCACCGCAGGCCTTATCTTCTCCTCTCCACCCCTTTCTGCCGCTCGCAGTGAGCACTCCCTCCTTGTCTCCCTGGTCCATTATCATTACACCTCCTCCAACATCACCATCCAGGGACCTAAACAGTCCTTCCAAGTGAGGCAAAGGTTTACACGCATCCCCTCCAACCTTGTCTACTGCATTCGATTCTGTTGATCTGCCCTCCTCTACATCGGTGAGACCAAGTGGTAACTCAGTAACTGTTTCACGGAACAAATACGCTCAGTCCACAAATGCCATCCTGAGCACCCAGTTGCAGACCATTTCAACTCAACCTTCCCATTCCCACACTGACCTTTCCATCCTTGGCCTTTTCAATTGCCAGGATAAAGTACATGCAAACTAGAAGAACAACAGGCAGTCTGCAACCAAATCATATGAATAGTGAGGATTCAAATTTATAGGTAACTCCCCAAAGATTTCAAGTTTTGACCCCTCCTTCTCTTTCTGATCCTCCTTTCCATCATCTCTCCAGTGCCCCACAATCTTTGTCCCCTCCCCCTCACCCTGTTCCAACCACCCACTTCACACAAAGGTTATCCATCCCAACCCCATGTGTTCCAACTGTTGTTCAACTTTTCCCTAATGGTTCCCATTCTCACCTCCTTTACTTATGTGAAGTCAGCACTGTGAGTGCTTTGCGTTTCTGCTTATCTCCCTCCAACAGCTGTCTCACATTCTCCCCTCTTTCCCCCACCTTACTCATCTGAGGTTTTTCTTTTCTCCTCTCTCCTTGTCTGCCTGCCAGTCTCCCAACTCCACAGCACCCCTCACCTCCCTCACCTGGCACTATCTGCCTGTCATCATTCACCTCTCCTCAGTCCACCAATCTCCTTGGAATCCTTTCTTGTCAGTCCTCTTCTCTTCCTCATGCTGGCCGTCTTGCCTCTCTACTTTCAGGCCTGATGCACAGTTTCATCCCAAAATGTCCAACTTCTTTCCTCCCGCAGATGCCACATGACCCACTGAATTCCTGCTGCACATTATTTATTATTCCAAGAGATTTGCCAGGCATGAGTTACCACGCACAAAGCCACGCTGACTGTCCTGAATCAGATCCTGTCCCCAAATGTTTGTAAATCCTCTCCCTCAGTAATTTAACCACCACCAATATTACACTTGCAGGTCTGCAGTTTCCTGACTTGTTTTTAGTACATTAGTCACTCTTCGGTCTGCTTGAACCTCACCTGTATCCACAGATGGACAAAATATCTCTACAATGGCCTCCACAATTTCTTCTCCAGCTTCTCACAAGGTCTGACAATGCACTAGGTCAGGCCCTGGAAATTTATATATCCTATTGCATTTAAAGGCCTCCAATCCCTCCTCCCTGCAAATTCATAAGTGGTTTGAGACAACACCACTCATTTCCTCCATTTTCTTAGCTTCCAATTTTTCCCCCACAGTAACAACTGAAGAGAAATATTCAATAAAAAAATGCATCCATTTTTCATGTTGCTCTTTAAGGAGACCTATTCTCTCCCTGGTCACCCTATTACTCTCAATATAGCTAAATCCTTTCTTGGGATTTTATGACATAGAAACATGCACAGTACAGCACAGTAGAGCCCTTTTGGCCCACAATGGCTTTAGGTCTGTTGTTGCTGGAGTCAGAACAATGAAGGGGAGATTTCACTGAAACCTATCAAATATTGAAAGGCCTAGATATCGTGTACATGGAAAGGATGTTTCTAAGAGTGGGAGAGTCTTGGAGCAGAGGGCTTAGCCTCAGAATTGAAGGACGTCCCTTTAGAAAAGAGATAAGGAGCAATTTCTTTAGGGTGGTGAAACTGTGGAACAAGCGGCTGTGGAAGCCAATTTAAATATTTAAAGTGGATGTTGATATGTTCTTGATTAGTAAGGGCCTCAAAGGTTATGAAGAAGGCAGAAGGAAAGGGGTGAGAGAGAAAATAAATCAACCATGATCAAATAGTAGAATAGACTCAATGAGCTGAATGGCCTAATTCTACTTCTATATCTTCTTAGCTTTATGGATGTTGTGGTGAGCTTTTAACAGACTCCCAAGATCAATCTAGCCCTTACCTCCCACATAAACCTCCATTTGTTCTTCATTCACATGCCAATCTAAGAGTCTCTAAAGTGTCTGTAATGTATTTGCCTCTACCACCACCCCTGGCAGCATGTTCCATGCACTTATCACTCTCTGTGTAAAAAAAACACTTCTGACATTTCCCCTATACTTTCCTTCAATCACCTTAAAAGCAAGTCTTCTTACATTAGCCATTGCTGCCCTGGGAAAAAGGTACTGGCTGCCTACTCTATTTATGCTTCTTGTCATTGTATACACCTCTATCAAGTCGCTTCTCATCCTCCTTTGCCCCAAATAGAAAAGTCTTAGCTTGCTCAACTTTTCAACTTTTTCTGACAGATTCTTCTCATATCCTCTTTTTAGCCTTCTAACTCCTCTCTTATGTGCACTCCTACACTTCTTGTAGTCATTAAGACATTCACTCTATGCTTACCTCTTTTTCTTAATCAAGGCCTCACCTCTTGTGAACCAGGATTCTTGCAACCTGCCAATCTTGCCCTTTACCCTAACATGAAAAAGTAGGGCCTGAATTCTTGAGAATATACTTTTAAAGGTTTTCCAATTGGTAGACGGTACCTTTGCTGTAAACAATCCGGCCCAATCAAACACTGCAAGAACCTGCTATTTGGCTCCAAATTTTGCTCTGCCCCCATTCAAGACCTGTGAACTGGTTGTGTCCTTCTCAATAATTATTTTAAAGCCAATAAAATTATGGTAACTGGACCCAAAGTGCTCACCGCCAGTCACTTCTGCCACGTGCCCTACCTTACTGGACCAGGAGGTCATCCAGTGTTGCTCCCTCTATATATTGATAAAGGAAGCTTTAAAGGTCACATTTCACAAATTCCACTTTATAGATTCCTGCTACTACATTTAGGTAAATCAGTGATTTATCGAAAAAATGGTTCCTAGTTTTAACAGTTTTTTTCATATCTATGAAATTATCAATTTCACAGTTCTGACACAATTACTATCCAAGTTTTAAACTTATAACATAAAAACTACTAAAGATGAGCAGAAATAAATAAGTTTTAAAAAACTTTTGCAAACTAATGATTAATTCAATCTAACTCCAATCTAACCCATCCTTCCCACCCCCATGCCAACAACAGCCCCTCAAACACATACTTAAAGATGCTTACACATTTTCTACTCTGACACGCTGGTAGTCAGAAAGAATGGCACCAACTGAAACTGCTTCCACTGCTTCCTTTTCCTACAAAAACAAGAAAAATAACAGCATATTTTGGTGAAATAAAAAAAATCCTGTCATGCAGCCTGAAATGACAACAGTGGAAAAGATAATTCAACATCAATTTAAAACTGCCCAGTGATTGCAAGTTGATCTATTTGTGGTTTGACTATGTCTTCAGGGCCACAGAACAGGGTATATATAAAACCTTCCTATTCAGAACATATTGTTTCTATCTTTAAGGGCTGCTTCTCAAAAATGTTAGATGCAGTTTAAATGATTGTCCAGGCAACAAACTGTTCAGTCAGGACTGCCTGAGGACACCTGAATTTTATAATCATTTGCTCATCTGCACTCCTTAGCAAAATAATTTCAACAATGTTTCACAAGATTTTCTTAAGGATAAAACAAATTGTCAAAACTTGGACCAATCTCTGCTGGTCCTGACATACCTTATTAATTGTGTTGAAACATATAAAAGAGAACTATAATGTTTAAATATAAGTTAAATGAATAATATTTTGTGTAATGCTATTGAGATTCAAATGTACATTTAAAAGGGAATTCCCATCATCCCTTTGCAAAAATATAAAAATGTAGATCAACATACAAACAAATAATGACCTCAGTTTGGTCTTCTCATCTGAGCTGTTCAGCTAGACATGACAGCAATGAAACCTTTTATTCCCTCAGGAAGATCAATCCAAATCAAAACAACTCTCAGTGTAGAATGACTGCATTGTTTTAAATTAGGATAGGGCATGCCACACCTGTGAGACGATTTACCATCCACCTTGTTCATGCAATCTCTAAGGGTTCTGTTTATACCTTGTGAAAAATATTTGTCAGACCAGGGGAAATAAAGAGAAGAAATACACAAATATTTCACTCAATGTCAATGAATGCATCTCAGATTCCACATCTATCAGCTGCCTCACCATTTTCAGACACTGCTCAATGCACCATCACTCACTAGATAACAAGCAATCAGTCAAAACTGATATTTAACATTCATTTGTACATACACAGCCTCACAAACTTAGTACTACTGCAAGTTCAAGTTCAAATTCAAGTTCAGTTTATTGTCATTCAACCATACACAGGAATCCAACCAAATGTAACAGCATTCCTCTGGGGCTAAGTTGCAATACACAGTACCAACCATCACACACAGCATATATAATTATGATAGCAGAAACAAGTCCAGTTCCATCACTAACCAACAACTCGCTAGTGGGGTAGACATGCTGTATTTGATTTTCTTAATACTCAGCAGTGTCTTACAATGGTAAAAGCACCTAAGGAGGAATATTTGCACCTTTGATTGGACCCACAGAGGCCTCTACATCTGGTGTGCTGCCATCTTACCAACGATATAAGAACGTTCAAGGAACAGGATCAAGTCAAACATCTCTCACATTTACCCCACTATTCAAAACTGCCACCAATTCTGTGCCTTGAATAATTTTCTTCCTCCATTGATACCTGTTGAACTGATGCTTCATTATATCCAAAAAAATTAACAACCTCAACACTCTGTACAAAGAAATTTCTGCTTCCTTAATCCTAAATAAGCATACCTCTTTGCCTGAGTCTTTATCCCCAAGTTCTCAACTGCTAGTGACAGTAACATCTGTCACCCACCTCATCAAAACCTTTCAGAGTCAAAGTGAAATCACTCTCATTTTTCTAAATTCCAGCAAACTTTAGTCAACTTTGCTCATTCTGTCCTCCTCCTACAATCCTTCATCCTAAGAATAAATCTGGACAATTTACACTGGAAGACAGCATTTTCCTCTTTAGTTATATAGAGGCAAATAAAAGATGTTTAGTACATATCAGCAAGATAAAAGAGGAAAATGAAATCTTTTTTTTAAACTTGCAACAGTCAATTTTCAGTGCCAAGGAGATTGCTCAGCAGCCACTAAGATCAACAACACTGTAAACCATTACTTACATTGAAATAGCCAGACATTCCCTGGTGGGTTCACTAAGTACAGCAACTAAACAGTGATCCATGCCATTCAGTGTAAGGTCTCTCAGTGAAGTTCTTTATAAACCAGCATTTCATGTACAGGGCAACTTTTAACAGGGCTAGACAACAATTTCTTCATTTCCACCAGAGTGGTTGCTAGAAATTGCTGTCAAATCTCCTCATAAATATCATGGAGTGCTATTGGTTTCACTTATTTCTCTAGCAAAAGCCAACATAATCCATTGTTCCTGCAACTTAAACTAAGACTTTCATTTTCTTCATTCTGATGAACAATCCATCTGTGTTCTGAATCAATGTACATGTCAACATTTGTCTAAGATTCAATCCAATTCATCCAAAAAAATAGCAGATGGAGACACACAAAACTGCAGATGCTGGAATCTGGAGTACAAATAAAACAAGAAGCTGTAAGAACTCAGCTGGTCAGGCAGCACTTGTGGAGGAAAATAAGGCATTTCCATTTGATGTCCATTTTCCTCAACAGATGCTGACTGACCCACTGAGCTCTTCCAGCATCACACGTTTTACTCCAAAGAAAAGCAGATGCTTGAAATCTGAAATGAAAATAGAAAAGTCCAGAATTCTTCAACATATTTGATCAGAGGGAAACAGAATGAACACTTCAGGTTGATCGTCATTCATGAGAACCACAAAAGTATTTTCTGTAATTTAAATATAATCCTAGATTCAATCAGATTACTTTATTCACCAGTTTCATTATCACCAGGCAGACAATGTTTCTGAGCACAACACACCTAATTCCTTGCTTGCCATTAATTCAAAGGGAAATAAAGATCACTAACAATCGGTTAATTGTCAATTTTTTCCAAGATAAGCATCATAAGTTTCTATGTGCAAGAACAGATCAGCTGGACAATGTGTGATGTTTCTACTCCACATCCTCAGTGGCAAGAGAAAGAAGCACTGAAAACAGTTTTTATAGTACTTCCAGTAAAGAGAGAACTTGACTGAAGGAAGCCCTTTGCCAAGTAAGCAGAGATAATTTCAAACAGTGTGACAGTATTGATGATGATAGAAATGGGAAATGAGAATAAATCTTTATTGAAGTTGAACAATTTACAATTTCAAACCGAACTGCAGTTTAACAAGTCACTGGACAGGTTTGGCTCAGATCTGACGCTGGCCTCATGATTCCAATAACTAATTTCAGTTATCGGGATCATGCTTATAGCTGTACAATTATAGTGAGGCAGTGATAATGCAAATTTCATTCACATCCTGTTCATATGTTCAAGATGATCGTACGTGCGTCAGAATGTGCCTTTCTGCAATTTTTAAAAGCCGCAGCTCAAGCAAAGCTGCTCAGCATTTAAAAGATTTGGCATTGAGAGCAATATTGAATTAGACCATAAGAAACAGGAGCAGAATTAGGCCTTCAGCCCATCGGCCTACTCCACTATTTCATCATGGTGGATGTATTATCTTTCTCAACCCTTTTCTCCTGTTTTCCCCATAACCTTTGACACCCTTACAATGAAGAACCTTTCAACCTCTGCTTTAAATATACCCAATGACCTGGCCTCCACAGCCATCTGTGTCAATGAATCCCACACGTTTCACTACCCTTTGGCTAAAGAAATTCCCCTTCATCTCTGTTCTCCATGGATGTCCCTTTATTCTGAGGCTGTGACATCTGATCCTAGATTTTCCCACAATGGGAAACATCCTCTCCACAACCACTCTATTTAGGATTATCAATATTCCATAGGTTTCAATGAGGTCACTCCTCATTCTTCTAAACTCCAGCAAGTACAGGCCCAGAGCCATCAAATGCTTCTCATACATCAAGCCTTTCATTCCTGGAATCATTCTTGTGAACCTTCTCTGGACCCCCTCTAGTGCCAATATAACTTTACTTAGATATGTTACCCAAAACTGCTCACAATACTCCAGGTGTGGTCTGATCAATTCTTATAAAGCCTCAGCATTACATCTGTACTTTTATTAGATTAGATTATGAGAACACTCAGCCCTCTTTGTCATTTAGAAATGCATACATGCATTAAGAAATGATACAATGTTTCTCCGGAGTGATATCACAGAAAACAGGATGAACCAAAGACTAACACTGACAGAACCACATAATTACAACATATAGTTACAGCAGTGCAAAGCAATACCATAATTTGATGAAGAACAAACCATGGGCACGGTAAATAAAGTCTCAAAAGTCCCCGAGTCCCTGATAGCGGCGGCAAACGGGAGAAACTCCCTGCCATAAACCTCCAGGCACCATCAACTTGCCGATACCCTGGAAGCAGCCAACCACAGCCGACACTGAGTCCATCCGTCTGAAAACTTCGAGCTTCTGACCAGCCTCTCCGATACAGCCTCCCGAGCACCATCCTCTGCCGAGCGCCTTTGATCTCGCCCCGGCTGCTGAAACGCGCAAAGCCGAGGATTTCGGGGCCTTCTGGTCTGGAGATTCCGGTTACCACACAGTAGCAGTGGCAGTGAAGCAGGCATTTCAGAAGTTTTCCAGATGTTCCTCCGTACTCTCACATCTGTCTCCATCAAATCAGGATTGTGCACGGTCCCCTACATGACAGATAACAGACATCACCACTGAAGTGGCCGCGCGCGCTGCCGTCGCGCCGCCATCTTCTCTTCCTTTATATTCTAGTTCTCTCAAAATGAATGACAATTAGCTATTAGTGGCATTTGCCTTCTTTACCACTGACTCAACCAGCAAGTTAACCTTTAGGGAATACTGCACAAGGACACACAAGTCCCTTTGTACCTCTGATTTTTGTATTTTCTCCCAGTTTAGAAAATAGTCTACACCTTCATCCTTCTACTATAGTGTATAATCATACACCTCCCTATACTATATTCCATCTGCTAACTCTTTGTCCATTCTGCCAGTCCATCAAAGTCCTTCCTCAGACTCCCTGCTTCTTCGACACTATCTACTCCTCCACCTATTTTCATTTTACCCGCAAGCTTGGTCACAAAGTCATCGATTCTGTCCTCCAAATCAGTAACACATAATGTGAGAAGAAGCAGTCCAAACAACAACCCCTACGGAAGAGCACTATTCACTGACAGCCAACCAGAAAAGGCCCCTCTAATTCTCACTCTTTACCTCCTGCCAGTTAGCCAACCTTCTATCCACGTTAGTATCTTTCCTGGAATACCATGGGCTCTTCGTTTGTGTTGTGTACTGCTCAGCTAGATCTTTTAATATACAGCAACAAACTACAAAAAATTCAGAGTGGATCAAATTATAAGCATGTTCATTATTTGCGAGGGAAGATCTACCTCCATATGTTAAATTGTTGGAAAGTAGCTTTAATCTTACAGCTCAGAACGAACTATTTTATACTTTTATAGAGACCAGTAATTCATCAGTTTTTACAACCCATGGCATTCCTTCCTTATCTGGATCCACAGCATCTGTTCTTTAATCAGTCCATTTGTGTTTTGAGGCTTTTTCCCACTATAGCAACTGTATCCTGTTTTTCTCTGTTATCAAAATATTCCTGATCATAAACACACCCCTTGTTATAAAACACACACAGACCTTTTGTAAGCCTCCATCCAAACCAGCAAAGCGCTCTGGGATCAAACAGGTTCCATGTTGTCACATTACATTTTACAAAAATTATAAATTCATAAAGGCTTCAGGTTACAGGTGTATTTCCACACTTATTAAGCAAAGTTATGTTTGGCACCTTGTCAAAGGTTTTCTGAAAATCCAAGTAAACAACATCCACTGACTCCCCTTTGTCTATCCTGCTTGTTATTTCCTCAATGAACTCCAATAGATTTCTCAAGCAAGATTTCCCCTCAAGGAAGCCATGCTGACTTTGGCCTATTTTATCATGTGCCTCAAATTATGTTGTCTTGATAAATGCATTCCTGTATAAATAAATTTAGATCTAACACTTACTTTGAATTTTAAGCCTGCTTTCAAAAACCTTAATTGTCCAAAATTAGATTGGTGGTGGGGAGCTTGTAAAATAAGAATGGGCAAGGTCCCACAGACCTTGCTCACCACTCCACCCCTAATTTGTATTCACCATTGCTGGTTGCCTCCTTTACTCTTGATACAGGAGGTAGCCACAATGGCCCAAAACATTCTAGAATTCAATAATGTAGTTTTAGGAGCAGCAAGGACTCTGGATGCAAAGAACCTGATGGAGAGATGCATTAATTGTTCTGAAGTACCAAATCAATCACTGAATATGGGCCTTGCACATTTACCAGCATACGGTATTAGCACAGGTTCCATACCTACAGTTATTTAAATGGTTAAATGCTTGTGGAACAGCAGACATTAGCTGCTAAGACCTGGGCTTAGCTATTAGTGACAATAATTCATGAAGTTGATCTATTGATTATTTTTCTGAAAACACAATAAATCCAATTGAATGCAAATCAATGAAATTACTACTTTTCCTCAAATAAAGTCTGTGGTATTCAGATCCTGAGGACAATACATAATTGACTCTTAAATGCCTCCAGGTTTAGAGCAATTGTAGATGGCCAAAACTGTAGCAATAATTGTCAGCAATATGCACAACTCATTAGTTAATAAATGGAAAAAAAAACTGGCAATAGTAACCTATTCCAGCACTGAAGCACATAAGCAAAAGTTATATTTTAATGAAATAGTAATGAGCACCTCTTTCAGTTGTGGTCAGCTGCAGAGAAATACTGATTAAGTAGCAAAACAGAAAACAGAGACTGAAATTCAATGCAACCATTTAGAGTAACAAATAATGGAAAAAAGAGGTGACACAAAGACTGAGACTCCAAAATTTAAGGGACACATCAAATTCTAAAGGGAAGTTAACCAAAGAAGACTGTGATACAATAGTAAAAAAAAGTTTGCAGAACACATTTTAAAAATTCAAATAAAGTATGAAATGATGTATTCTAATCAGAGGAATAAGTAACAAACAATATGACATACTTCAATCAGTGGATGAAACTATTGAGAATAACCAAGAAACTGAAATCTCAAAAATAACTTCTAATAAATGAAGAAAATTATTTTAAAAGCTACGGACATTTGAAATAGTTATCTGAATTATACTTACATCTAAAATTATAATTCTTAATAGCTTAGCATGCAGTTAAAAACTGGTTTCACCTCATTAAACAAACTCATGTTTTCAGTAACGCAAACAACAGGAATTCTGCAGATGCTGGAAATTCAAGCAATACACATCAAAGTTGCTGGTGAACGCAGCAGGCCAGGCAGCATCTCTAGGAAGAGGTACAGTCAACGTTTCAGGCCGAGGTCCTGACGAAGGGTCTCGGCCTGAAACGTCGACTGTACCTCTTCCGAGAGATGCTGCCTGGCCTGCTGCGTTCACCAGCAACTTTAATGTGTCTTGCTCATGTTTTCAGTATTAACATTCAGCAGAGTTGGGAGAAAGTTTAGGATTAGCTCTCCTGCAACTCTTGTTAATTCACTGATTTTATCTGATTACACCAGAGGAAGTTGCAACAATGCACTCTGCAGAAAAGCACTGAACCACCAACAGTGATACCTGGATTTCTAGTATTTAACTGTCCAGGAATGTACTTCAGTTATTGCTGAAATAGTTCCTCCATTTTAGAGGTGAATCTACTAGCCCCCGTTGTTAATTCTCACTGTGAAATCTGGCCCAGTAAGGTTCTGATAGGGTTAGAGCAAACAGAGGAACATAAATCACCAAAATACCAAAACATTGGGATTTATTTCTAAACAGGTGGAAATTAAAAGCAGACGAAGTATGATAAACTAGGTCAAGCCACTTTTGGAAAGCAATTCTTGTCCCCATATTTGAAAAAGAACATGGAGACACCAGAACAGAGCTTTAAAAATGTACAGTGGAGAGCATCTTAACTGATCATGGCCTGGTATGGAAACAGCAATGCCCAGGAACGGAAAAGGCTGCAGAAAGTGGTGGATAGATGAATCCCAGTCCATCACAGGCAAAGCTCTCCCAACTATTGAAAGAGTTGCTGCGTATGTCCACAGGAAAGAAAATTGCAGGGTTGTATGTGGTGACATGTATGTACTGATAATAAATTTGACTTTGAACTTTACTCTTTAGTATGTTTTGCATTGCTGCATTCACCAGTAGTACATGTTCATCACAAATAATGCGCCAAGTCTCCAAATATTAGAAGGGGGAGGAGGGAGGGAGAGTTGTGGAGGAGGGACCGAGGGGGAGTGGAGGAGGGATGGAGGGGGAGTGGAGAAGTGGCAAGGGAGTGGAGGAGGTGGGAGGTGGAGGGAGAAGGCAAGAAATGAATAAACAAATAGAGGCTGACAGTGAAGCACACAGATAGAGCAACAGAGATGGTGGGTGGGTTGCAAAATGTTCTGTGCAGAGGGAAAGCGCAAGTCACAGACAGTGAAGCACAGAGAAAGAATAAGAGGAAAAAAGGGAGAGAAATCAATCTAAAAGGGTGATAAAGACAGAGGATGAGAGAGTATAAGACAACTTCAAAGGTGTGGGAATGAGAAACAGAAAGAGAAATGAAGAAAGACGGAGGGAGATTTGTATGAGATTCAGATGTGAGACATTGAAATTATCCTATATTCAAAACAGCATTAGAAAAAATAATTATGATTGATTGCTGCTAACATAGAATGGTGTTTTCCACAGTTCTTGTGTGTCAACATCATATTAAGCACAACATGGAAATTTTGTGATTTGGTTCAAAAATGGTAACATAACTGCATTTTTAAGTGCTGCTAATGTAAATTAAATCATAAGATTTTTATTCAATCATGTTAAGAAGTGCTATTTGCTTAAGCTATGGTTCAGTTGTCTGTGTAATCTGTCCCACTTTATTGCACGGGACCTTGTTAAACTCTTGATAATCATTTAATTCAGTTATAACATAAAAGATTGTGCAGTCATTAATATTGTTGCATTAAGTTCCTTAGATTTTAAATGAAGAGTCATTAGTCTCTCATTATGATAGACTTGGTGAGCTTTGTCAGTTAATCAACATGAAGAATGCTGTCAAGGCAAGAAAAAGTTTTATGTCCCAAAATTATTGCTTTCATTTTTGGTGCTAATTAGGTAGTAATTGAAATAATATTTCTGCCAAATTTAAGCCACATTTGAAATGATTAAGGGATAAAAATACAGATAATATTACAGAGTGGAATTATGTGTTTTCATTTTGCTGCTTTTATGACTAGAAAAGCTTTACAGCAAGTGGAATGATTCATTAAACAAAATTTAAACAAAACAATATTTTTACAATGAGGGTTATATTTCTGTTTGGTTTAACATAACAGTTAAAATTAATATCAACTGATCTGTTCTGGTGTCTGCGCTTCACACAGATTACATCTTTTCTTCCTACCATGCATATCTAAGCATAACTAAAAGTTGCTTCAATTACTTTTGATAGAACATTCTACATTATTAGGGCGATAAAATTTCTTTTGAGTTTTCTCTTGGATTTATTAGAGCAGTGTTATATTTATGAGATTCACATTTCAACTCTCCCACAGTGGATGTAATCTTTTTAAAATCCACCCTCAGGTCTTTCTGTTATTGTAAAGAATTGTTTCAGTTCTTACTGCAATCTTTTCAGTCTTGAGCAAAGGTCTCCGACATTCTTTTCGTGTATTATCTCAATTTTGGTTTCGTCGTCGTTCCACCTTCTTTATGTGCAAGTTCAAAGAAAATGTATTATCTAAGTACATTTTTATTACCATTTATCACCTTGAGATTAATTTCCTTGGAGCCAATTACAGGACAAAAAATAGAATAGAATTTTATGAAAATTATACATGTAATGCCCTGCCGTAGGTATTTTGTTTTAGCAGTTCTGTAAGAGCAGTCTGTTCTGCTTTTAGTATGTTTGGATTTGAGCTAAGATAAGGGGTTATTTCATTCGACTTAAGAGTGTTGTGTCAGCCAATCAGGATGAAGGAATTGGGAGATGGTTCTAAAGAACGTTGGGCGCAGAGGTTTTTTTGTGAGGGACACTGGTGTGGGTCGAGGTTTTTTTGGCAGGTGCTGGGAGAAGACAGGAAGGAAGATAGCTGAGGATGCCGTCCCTCTTGCACAAGGTGCTTTGTGCAGATGAATAGCTTCAAGGAAGAAGGACCAATACTTCCGTGGGGGAGCCCGTTTGTTCGAGGTGGATTTCGAGTGACATTCAGAAGGTGATTCATACTTTCACACAGACCGTGAGTCCAGCGCATGAATTAAAGACAACTTCAAGGTGAGCTCCAACTTACATGCACACCTGGACAAGGTTAACTGTAATGGACCCTTTTTATTTTTTTTCTTCTCTTTTTCCTACTAACTGTTTCGATAAAGCTGACATTTGTAAATACACTTTCTTTACAATTGTATGCAGTGTATAATCTGTTATTTCTTGGCGATGGCTAATTACATGAGTGCAGTATTTACACAGTATTCGCACAGATCGGAGTTTGGGTGGTTGAGACATCCCATCTTCCCAGTTTTGGTGGGACTCAAGTCATACCAACCCTAGATGTACGGAGTTTGAGAAAGGTGGTTTTCTCACCACTGAGTCCAGTGGCTGTTAGCAAGGGGCTAACAAGCCCCATCTCGAGAGATGCCCAGTAAAAAAGGATTTCATACATAAATAGTCAAAGACTGATAAACAGCCAATATGCAAAAAAAAAACTCTGCAAATACAAAATAAGATTGAAAACATGATTTATAAAGAGCCCATGAGAGTGAGTCTGCAAGCTGTTGAATCTGTTCATAGTTGTGTGGTAGTAAATGAAGTTTTCCACACCCCAAGTCCAGACATCCCACCACTCCTGGGAGTTCCGGGAGTCTCCCGCATATTGATATCGGCTCCCTGATGCCCGCAAATTATATACAATATCCTGGAAATTGATTTTTTAGAGAGGGAGAGGGGGAAAAAAAGAAAGACAATGAATCAGTCCTGCTTGATCTCTCTTTGTGCTAAGTAGACCTATCAGTTTTCTCTGTGGGAGGGTTTTACAGTCGACCTCTCTCTCTCTCTTCCATATTCCATCAGTTCAGTTATTGCCATCCGGAATGACGCTGAAGTCATCCAGACAACTGTCGGTGATGAAGTACAAAAGCCTGGAGAAGAAATTCCCAAGGCTGGCGGTGACAACTTGACTACGCAAGGCTGTCCTATACAAGCGTGTTGGCGTCTTAAAGGGGATTAGAGTGGGATTTAAATTGGAGCGAAATTCCAAAATCGTCCACTAAGAGATCTTTAAAAACGCGCTCGCAGCAAGCAAATTCTTTGGGGCTTTTTTTCCTGAAACACTTTCACTTACAGGTACATTGCAGCCCGCGATGGGCTGGGTTTAAGCGCAGCCGTTTTCAGAAGAAAAACCAATTTTAGTAAATACCTGGCCCCCACCGAGGTCTTGTCATTAGGACAGCGAACTGTTTACCTGTGCTGCGCATTTTATATGCATATTGAATTACACTTTATTAAATAATATGGTAATATATTGTTTTATGTGGTGTGTGTGATATATGTATTGTGGCTACACCGTGGTCCAGACAGAGGTTATTTTGTTTATGGACAATCAGCCAGATGACAATAAACTTGAACTTGAAGATACGGAACTTCTAAATCACTCATTTAAAATCCCCCATTTTGATGTAAAAAAGTAAGTTCTGATCCCGACTATTGCAAGGGGTGGGTGGGTGTGTGTGTGTGTGTGTGTGTGTGTGTGTGTGAGAGTGAGTGAGAGAGAGCGAGAGAGGGGGGGAGGAGAGAGGGAGGGAGAGGGAGAGGGGGAGGGGGAGAGAGAGAATATTTCTTTTAGGGACCACAACATATTAGGGAGGCTAAGCGCAGGGAAGGCTGCTCAAGTATTTCACAGTTCTTTTCAGCAGAAAACCAAAGTCTGACAGAGAAGGTCACTAGAACTAAGGTGTACTTTACATCTTTCATCGTTGAGCATAACCTGCCATTCCAGGTGTGTAAGCACACAGGCAAGCTATTCAGGAAAATGTTTCCTGATTCAGAAATAGCAAAATACTACGCCTGCTCATCAACCAAGACAGCAGCTATTGTGAACATGGCACATTAAGACAGAATTCAGATGTCAGCTGTCTCACAAAACACTTGTGAATCTGATGTCTTGCAAAATTAACAAATTCATTGACACAGACTGCTGTGAGGTTGAGACTTCCGGTTGAGACTTTCTTGAAATGAGGTTTTGCAGGGTGGGATGTCTGCAAGTCCCCCCCCCCCCCCCCGGCCGCCAAACATTTGGATACTCAACTCATTTGTGAGGAACAAGCACTACTGATGAATGCAGCACTACAAAACATACTTAAAGTAAAGTTCAAACTAAAATTTATTATCAGAGTACATACATGTCACCACATACAACCCTGAGATTCTTTTCCCTGTGGGCATACTCAGCAAGTCTATAGAATAGTAACTGTAAACAGGATCAATGAAAGATCAAGAGCATAGAAAACAACAAACTCTACAAATGCAAACATAAATGGCCATAAATAATGAGAGCATAAAATAACGAGATAAAGAGTCCTTAAAGTGAGATTATTGGTTGTGGGAACATCAATGGATGAGTGTTTGTTCAAAAGCCTGAAGGTAGCAGCCGTTTTTGAACCTAGTGGTGCGACTCCTGAGGTACTTGTACCTTCTACCGGATGGCAGCAGTGAGAAAAGAGCCTAAGTGATGTGGACCTTTGATGATGGATGTTGCTTTCCTACTGTAGCGTTTCATGTAAATGTGCTCCATGGTTGGGGAGAGTTTTACTCATCATGTACTGGGCCGAATCCACTACCTTTTGTAGAACTTGCCATTCAAAGTCATTGGTGTTCCCATACCAGGCAGTAATGCAGCCAGTCAGCATGCTTTCCACTACACATCTATAGAAGTTTGTCAAGGTGTTTGATATCATGCTGAATTTCTGTAGGCTCCTCAGGAAGTAGAGATGCTGTTGTGCTTTCTTTGCAGTTACGTTTATATGACGGGTCTACGACAGGTCCTCTGAGATAGTGACACCCAGGAATTTAAAGTTACTGACTTTCTCCACCTCTGATCCTCTGGGGAGGACTGGTTCATGGACCTCTGTCTTTTTTTCCTTCTCCTTAAGTCTACAATCAGCTCCTTGGTCTTGCTGACATTGAGTGAGAGGTTGTTGTTATGATATCACTCAGCCAAATTTTTAATCACCCTGATTTGTCACCACCTTTGATACGGCCCATAATAGTGGTGTCATCAGTAAAGTTAAATATGGTGTTGGAGCTGTACAGTACTTAGCCACACAGTCAAGTAGAGCAGGGGCTAAGAACTTGTGTTGATAGAGGTTGTGGAGGAGATGATTTTGCCAATCTAAATTGACTGGGGTCTGCAAGTGAGGAAATCTAGAATCCAACTGCACAGTTGAGTATTGAGCCCCAGGTCTTGGAGTTTACTGATTAGTTTTGAGGGGATAATGGTATTAAATGCTGAGCTGTAATTGATAAAGAGCATCTTGATGCACGCATCTTTGCTCTCCAGATGTTCCAGGGTTGTGTGAAGAACCAATAAGATGGCATCTGCAGTGGACCTGTCACTCCAGTAGGCAAATTGGAGTGGATCCAAGTCGCCACTCAGACAGGAGCTGATATGCTTCAACACCAGTCTCTCAAAACCCTTCATCACTAACCACTAGGTGACAGTGATTGAGGCAGGTTACCATGCTCTTCTTAGGCACTGGTATGATGAAGTCTGCTTGAAGCACACACTCTCAAAGCGATAGGCTGAAGATATCCTTGAACACATCAGCCAGTTGGTTAAATAGGTATGTTTTCCTTGGACTCACCCTCTTGAAGACAGCCCATACGTCACCTTCAGATACTGAGACCAAAGGATAATTGGGAGATGTGAGTTAAGTGATGGTTTCTCCATGTTCTGGTGGTCAAAGCGAGCATAGAAGGCAATAAGCTCATTTGGAAGTGAAACTCTGCTGTCCCCATGTCACTAGATTTAACCACTGTTAAACATCGCAACCACTGTTAAGAAAAGTGAAAAGTAAACTGGAGAAAGACATTGATAATATTGACATAAAATATAAATAATCTTGAAAATTGGAAAGAATATAGAAATGTGTAAAGTTTAGCTTAGGATTGGATGAAGGAGAAAGCAAAATATTAGGATTAGAAATTGAGCTGAAAAACTATTTTTAAAGCTAAGTGCCATATAAAATTAAATTAGCAACAGTGAATGTGGTCCCTTACAGGAAAAGACAGTAACATTTTAACTGGATGATGAAAATAGAGGAAAACTAAATGTATACTTTCTATCTGCCAAAATGACAGAAAACACAAAAATCATTTTGGAAAGAGTGGGGGAATCAGTAACAAGGCCTAAAGCAGCTGTTGCGCATACACCACCAACACAAACTTCTCTCGTACCTGCTTCAGTGGGTATCACAGTAGCTGCTTCCACCTCAATGGGAACTCCAGCTTCAGCTTCATTTCCAACCTTAATTACAGATTCAATTTCAGCTTCAAATCAAGTTTTCACTCCTAACCCAGCTCCCAATTTTCCCCAGGTTGCATCTGATTTGTTTCCTTGAAAGTTTTGATCAGCTGCAGGAAGACTTGTGCAGGCTCCTTGAAACTTTGCAGTTATTTTTAAAATTTCAATTAAGTATCTTTAAACTGAAGAGTGTGATTATATAATAGCTCTATTTATTATCTGAATTGATTATTCAAGTTTCAAAATGTGAAGTTAATGAGTTTTGCAAAAAGCTTATTGATCCCTTACCATTTATTATATCCTGTATGTTCTACCCTTTTTTTGACTCTCATCAGCTCACACTGTTGGGATTAAATTCCATCTGCCAAAGCTCTGCCCAACTTTCTGTCTCATCAACAGCATATTCTGCCAGTAACCTAGACAACCTTCAAGTTCAAGCTCAATTGTCATTCAAGCATACAAGAATACAGTCAAATGAAACATCGTTCCTCCAGGGCCAGGGTGCAAAACACAGTGTCCGCAGTCAAACAAAACACAAGGCACTTATCACATATACTGTAACCTTCTTCACTGTTCTCAACATCACCAGTTTTTGTCATCTGCAAATTTAATAAACATTCTTCCCACACTCGTGAGAGTTATTTTTATATATATAGAAAGATATTCCAGCACTAATCCTAACAGTACATCACCAGTCACAGATGTCCAAGCAACTGTTCATTACTACCCTCTGCATCCTATCACCAAGTCAATTTTGGAACCAATTACCCATTTTGCTTGGGTTCTGTGTAACTCAACTTCTGGACCGACCTATTGCCCTGCCTTCAATTCTGTTGGATATCTTCAATTAAATAAGTTAGAAAGGATTTCTCTAGCACAAAACCATACTGACTATTCCTGATCAGCCCCTGCCTTTCCAAATACACATAAATCTTATGCTTCAAGATTGACTTCAATAATTTTAGGAAGGCTTATGAGTATATAGTTACCCAGTTACAAAAAAAAATTGCCATCTTCCAGTCTTCTGGCACCTTGCCTGTGGCTAACAAAAATGCAATAATCTCTGTCAGCTACCTTCTCCTTTGCGTCTCATAGCAATCTGGAATAGATATAATAAAAACCTCGGAATTTATCAATCTTTATGCACCTCATGATATCTAATACCTCTTCAATACTGACCTCCTCCAGGTCATCCATGTACCATGTCCTCTTACATGTCATTGGTGAATACAGATGAGAAGTATTCATTTAGGCATTTAGGACCTCGTTTGCATCACCTGGCTCCATACACAGATTATTCTTTTGGTTCCTCATAGAACCCACTCTCTCCCTAGCTAACCTCCTGTTGTTGATATACTTACAAGATGTCCTGGGACTCTCCTTGACCCTACTTGCCACGGATATTTCATGACTGCCTGGGACTATATATGCTGTAATTCAGAAGAATGAGAGGGGATTTTATAAACATAAAATGATGAAAAGGGCAGATAAGGTAGAGGTAGGAAAGTTGTTTCCACCGGTAAGTGAGACAAAAAATAGAGGACATAGCATCAAGATTCAGGGGAATAGATTTTGGACAGAGATGAGGAGAAATTGATTTTTCCAGAGAACAGAGAATCTGTGTAATTTTCTGGGAAAGCAGTAGAGGCTACCTCTTTAAATATATTTAAGACACAGTGAGATAAATTTTTGCATAGCAGGGAATTAAGGGTTATGGGGAAAAGGTAAGTAGGTGGAGATGAGTCCACAGCCAGATCAGCCATGATCACATTACAGCAGAACTGACAGGTCAAATGGCCAACTCCTGCTTATGTTATTAAGAAACTCTTCAGAGTGATTAATGTTAAGTGTTTAGTATTTGTACAGTATTAATATGATAACACTTGGAATTAAAACACAAAAAAGCAAAGTGTTTTCACAGTATGTATTTGGAAACTTCAAAGGCTCTGTAGAGACAGTGCTTCCATAGGTTTTTTCCTCCCACAGATCACGGTCTTCACAGATTGAAAGATGTCAAGTACATCTCTGTCATTCATCAAAGTAGAGACAGTATAAAAAGGAACTGACATTGGACTGAAGGAAAATACTGAAACCTATTATTATTGACTTGGTACCAGAGCACTTAGAAAACTAAAACATGACTGGGGAAAGTCATGAAGATTTATGAAAGATCAACGGTGCTTACAAAACCTGATGGAACATTTTCAAACCACAACAGAGTGAGTAGGAAAAACTCGACCACAAAAGGGATGAGTAAGATGTCTTGCAAGACAAATTTTGGGCAATTTGAGACTGAGCATTATACTTACTCACAGCGGGATTTAGTAAGAGATTGTAAACTGAGAATAGAAACAAAAAGGCAGTCCCCACTTATTTGCACCTTTGTGTTTCCACATCATTCAACTCACTCTGCTCTTTCGCCTTCAACTCCTCTCTCTCTGTGAATACATTTGACAATAATCCTGAGCACAATATGGTCTCTAGCTCTTGGTTACAAACATAATCCAGCCCCAGGTTCCTGATCCCAGCCATGTTCTGACTCTTGAATGCAAACCTCACTCCATTCCCAGCGGAGCTCCATCTGCACATTTGGTTTTTTTGCATTTGTGACTCCCTGCCATGGCTACCGTGGCCACACTTAAACCTCACAATTAGGAACACTGTTATAATGCACATCCCTGTTGCTCCTTACAAAGCGTATTGACTCACACTGAAGTGCATGAGACTGCTTATTTCATCAGTCCATGTTCTCCTGACATGTGTGGCTGCTTTCCTCAACACTGCCAAGTTTTGCATCAACTACAAACTTCAAAATTGTTCTCTGAATATCTTGGTGGATGTTTCTCATTAACCCATGCATCTCTAAGTGAGTAAACCTACAAATTATTTTGGGTTGAAATTCCATTCCATCTTTACAGTTATCAGATTTTCTGTGACTCTATAACACTCAGCATTCTGTTAGCCACACCAAAAGTTACTAATGGAATATCAATCACTTCACCCAATGAATACACAACTTCTCTTGGCAGCATCACGTTTCAGAACACTTTGACCTTGTCCGGGCCCTCAATCTGGCACTATCCTTTAGTATAGTCACCTTAAAACACATGCTTTTTTCCCCGAGTAGAAAAGACTTTCAGCTTCAGCAACAGTATAAAATATTCAACTACATTTGCAGCCACAGAGGACCTCAAGCCATATATTTTAAGTAAATTAATTGGGTCCAGATCAATATCAGAAAGGAACCAATTCAAATGCTCAAACTAAGGTGGCTTCATGAATAGAGTATTACAGAACTGCAGCAGTTAGTGCTGCTGCCTCATAGCTTCATAGACCTTGGTCCAATGCTGGTATGTCTGTGCAGAGTCTCCACTTTTCCTCAGCAACCACATGATTATCTCCAAAAGCTCTACTTTCCTCTCCATCACAAAAGTGTGCTGAGAGATTAATTGGCTACTAAATATCACTTCCTGGTGTAAATTAATTGCAAAAGAAACAAAATGAATCTGAGAGAGAGCATAAATTGCAGGGTACAGAGGAATAAGGAGATGGGAAATTAGTTCAATGAGATTGATCCCTAAGAACTGGCACAGATTAGGGACTGAATTGCCTTCTTCTGCACCATTACAAGCATAAGATAGTATGTCTGATTATCCACACTCTTACAGGATGCTGAATTCTTTTTCTGTTATAAACAAGAATCATTACACCAACTGCATCTCACTCTTGCTGAACCCCTGAAGCTCAGTATTCCCTCCATTGCACAATCTTTATCGGATTTTAAAACTGATCTTACTCTTACTGAACTATGACTACTTGATTTATTTTGCTCTCTTATCTTTATTTGCAAACTTGATGAAAACCTGTGTTAAAGACCTTTGCTCTTCCCCTAGATTCCCAGTTACAGTTAGTCTATGGTTTAGGAAACAAATGTAGCAATGGAGAGTGTTCTATGCACTTCAACCTACACTAAGCGTACCAGGCTTTAGTTCTGCAACTGGCACTTTCACCATTTCATCCACCCCCAGAATAGTGAAACTTCTAATGTTGTTACGGGAAAATTAATGCTTTAATTTTTTTTTTCAAGACATTTCGTGTGTATTTGCAGAAGAGACAGTACTGTAATACTGTTCCCCTATATTTATGATTCGTTTAAAGTGCAGTTTGCCACAAGTTCTAAGTCAATCCAGCCAATTTAATAATAGTGATTTAAATTGTGCAGCAAAATTGAACTCTATACAGTTAAAACTGGCTACAATTCAACAGTTTATCACTAACCACATCTTAAATAGCCTTTGAAATAGCAGTCAAGGACTATTATCTGATTCACCCGGAAAACACCACAAGCCACAAGTAATAATAATAAAATTAGTAATACTAAGAAATTTTACAGAAACATTTGACTAATCCAATAAATGAAAACCTGCAAATACAGGTGACAAGAAATATGCCTAATCAATTGAAATTTCTGCTTTTTGAGAAAGGTTTAAATTTATTATTGTAATTAAAAGGGCCAATTATTGTCCCTAACTTTTTCAAAATTTTCAGTTGACATTTGGATTTTCCCCCCAAGAAATTACATGTATTGTCACAGGCCAGATGTGATTCCTTTGTTTAAGAAAAGTGAACAGACTAAGTAGAGCCCTTGTTCCACAGAATCCTCCAGTACACCCATTCAATCTACTTGGTCTTTTGTAAAATCATTCAATTAATTTCTCTCCCATATTCTTTCCTCCAAGCCCTGCTAACATTTTTTCCACTTTACATACTGTATAATTCTGCTTCAAAAACTGATCTCGGCAATACTGTAGCCAGTACAGGATATATAAAGATATCCTCAGCCATCAATGAATGGTCCTTTTGCTGATTGGATTAAATCTCCACTCAATGATCACTGAGTTTTATCAGGATCTGTGTTTCCTTATTTACTCTCAATAAATACTTACAGTCATAAAAATGAAATATTTCAGAATTTTGAACTCTTCTAAATCATTCCTTAACTATTACTGCTGTGAAAAGAACAATTCCGGATACTCTGACTTCCCTCCACAAAGGTAAGGACCTTCATTGCTATTACCACTCAAGTTCATTTCCTCTGCACTGCCTTTAGGCTCTGATATCATTCCAGAAGTGTGATGCTCAGAAATGGGAATAGGTTCTCTGAACACAACTGGACAGTCGAAACTGTGGATTGCTGTGTGCATTGGTTCCTCACTGGGCAAAGGAGTAAGAGAATGTCTTACCTTGAGTTGCAGAACAGGTAGGGAGAATGAAGAGTGGTGGATTACCTGTTGATATCACATTGGACATCATAATATCACTGATAAGATCAAGTTCCAGAATTATATAATAATAGAAACCTGACCAGTTCACTGTATACACAGGCATGAAGTGGGAAGGCAAAAACATATTCAGGAACCTTGGAGGGGAGGGTTGGAACTGGTACAGTAGTTGATAAGAGAAAGGAGAGTAGATGTCTTTAAGGAGAAGGGTGTCGATAGCAAATCTGAAGCTGTAAGCCTTGCATCTGAAGGAACTAGAAAGCCATATAGGCATCCGTTAGTCTCGTGAGACCATGGATTTGTGCCTTGGAAGGTTTCCAGGGCACAGGCCTGGGCAAGCTTGTATGGAAGACTGGCAGTTGCCCATGCTGCAAGTCTCCCCTCTCCATGTCACCGATGTTGTCCAAGGGAAGGGCACTAGGGCCGATACAGCTTGGCATCGGTGTCGTCGCACAGCAATGTGTGGTTAAGTGCCTTGCTCAAGGACACAACACGCTGCCTCAGCTGAGGCTCGAACTAGCGACCTTCAGATCACTGGACCAATGCCTTAACCACTTGGCTGACAGATGGAATGTCTTTCTGCCCCATCTGGGAAAAGGAGATAGGAAAGACTTTGAAGATATTTATCAAAAATCAAAAGGTGTTGGTGTAATATGATGTAGATGACCTATGATATGATCTATAAATTGACCTACAGTAGTGTACAGATGAGGTAATGAGCCCCACTGTGATCACTGACTTACTATGGAAAGTCAGCATGGCTTTTTGTGGAGAAGGTTCTGTCTCTCAAACTTGAGTGAATTTTTGAACAAGTGATGAAGATGTCTGATGATGATATTAATACGGAACTAGGCAAAGCCTGCAACAAAGTGCCTCATGTTAAGTTGATCCAGAAGATTAACTCGTATTGAATCCATAATGAATTGATAAATTTGAAACAAAATTGGTTGGGGCATAGAAAGCAGAGTAGCAGTGCAGGAGAGATTCTCTAATTGTACTGTAATTGGGTCTGTGACCAATACTGTTCCACAAGAACAAGTGCTGGGATCATGTAGGTGATCTGATTAAGTTTATAGATAACACAAACACTGGTGGAGTTGTGGAAAGTGAGGAAGGTTATCAAAGAATACAACGCGATATAGATCAACTAGAAATTTGGGAGGAGAAATAGCCAATGAAGCTTAATCCACACAAATATAAGATGACGTATCTTGGCAAGAGGAAATTATCCAGTAAATAATGGGATCTTGGGCACAAATGCATAGTTCCCTGAAGAGGCAACATAAGCAAATAAGAGCGGTTAAAAGAAAAGATAAGGACATACCTTTCATTGGTCAGAACTCAGAATAAAAGTCAGGAGGTCATGTTGTAGTTGTATAAAACTTTAGCTAGGCACATTTGGAGTATTGTGTGCAATTCTGGTTGCCAACTACAGGAAAGATGTAGAGACTTTGTAGAGAATGCAGTAGATATTCACAAGGACGTTGCATGGATCACAATGTTCTTGGAAGAGGCAGGTTAAACTTGTTTTTTTTTTCTGGAGCATCAGAGATTAATAGGCAGGTGAGCTGATCAATTATAAAATTATGACGGGGTGTACAAAGGGCGGATGATTAGTCTTTTTCCCCAGGATGAAAATGTCAAAGACCAGAGGACAAAGAAAGGAGGGAGAAAGTTTAAAGGAGAGTTACAAAGCACATTTTTGTTTTACAGAGAAACATACCGCCAGGGTATATGGGAGAAGCAAATAACATAACAAAATTTAGTCTTTGGCAGGCAGGGAATCGACAAATTCAGATCGTGTGCAGGCATTTGGAATTGGTAAGATTCACATCATGGTTGGTGCAGACAAGGTGGGCTAAAGGGCCTGTTCCTGTGCTACACACACAAAATGCCTAGCACTTAGAATCAGAATCAGATTTACTGTATTATCACCGGCATGTGTCCTGAAATGTGTTAACTTAGCACCAGCAGTTCAATATAATACATGATAATATAGAAAGAAAAAATAAGTAAATCAATGACTATAAATATATATATACATATGTATATATTAAATAGTTAGATTAAAAATTGTGCAAAACAGAAATAATAAATAAAAAAGTGAGTTAGTGTTCAAGGGTTCAATGTCCATTTAAGAATCAGATGGCAGAGGGGAAGAAGCTGTTCCTGAATTCCTAGGTGTGTGCATTCAGGCTTTTGTACCTTCTTCCTAATAGTGACAATGAGAAGAGGGCATGTCCTGGGTGATGGGAGTTCTTAATAATAGATGCCGCCTTTCTGAGGCACCGCTTCTTGAAGATGTCTTGGATGCTACAGAGGCTAATACCCACGACGGAGCTGACTAATTTTACAACTTTTTGTAGCTTCTTTCAGTTTCTTCGTCTTACCCTTCCTGAAGTCCACAATCAGCTCCCTCGTCTTACTGATATTGAATGCAAGGTTGTTGCAGCAGCACCACTCAACTAGTTGGTATATCTTGCTCTTGTATGCCCTCTCATCTCCATTGGGGATTCTACCAACAATTGTTGTGCCATTAGCAAATTTAGAGATGACATTTGAGCTATAACTAACCACACAGTCAAGGGTATAGAGAGAGTATAACAGTGGGCTAAGCACACACTGGCAAGTCAGGCAGCATCTATGGAGGAGAATGAACAGTCAATGTTTCTGGCCCACACTCTTCATCAAGACTGGAAAGGGAAGTGATAGAAGCCAAATAAGAAGGCAGGAGAGGGGAAGGAGTACAAGCTGGCAGATCACCTCACCTGGTCTCACCAATCATCTGCCAGCTCATACTCCTCCCACTCCCCCCAGCTGCTTATTCTGGCTTCTGGCTCCATTCCTGCCCAGTCTTTATCTCCTTAATTATTATTAAATGCAAACTTGAATGGTTGTAGCATACAACTACAAACATACTTCAGCAAGACCACTTGGAACAAAGAGCAGCACAGCACAGCAGCAGCAAATCATAAACTCAAAATGATGCCAATGCAATACAATCAGAAACCTAAACACACACTTGCCTTGTAAATATATTTAATTATCCAGTAAGGAATAAATATCAAGGGCAATCTACTTTCTTCTATAAGGTTAAACACTATCAGTGGATTAGGCTAGATTTACTCTTGAGATTTTCCCCTATCCAGACCACCCTATATGCAGCATGGCACTTTTGACCAAGTCATTTATCTCATGGCCCTGGCTTGATTGTTCTATCCCTGATTCTTCAAAATTCTTTGCTACTTACAACACTCCAGAAGATATTACACTTCCCATCACCCTTACCACAGTGCTCATCATCCTCAGTGTTGTCAACCCCTTTTTCAGTTGCCACCATTGGATTCTACCTTCCAATTTTTAAATTTTTTCCAAATACCTCTACCTAGATTTTCACCACCACTGCTCAACTTTGCCTCTTTGCTCACATGGTCATTTCAGTCTACTATGAATCCATCATCCCACACAACCTCAACTCCACGCCAATATCTTTCTGCCTTCACTTTATTTTTATTTAGATACTGCAGGTCACAGACTCTTCTGGCCCAACAAGCTTGCATCATCCAGTTACACACATCAAAGTTGCTGGTGAACGCAGCAGGCCAGGCAGCATCTCTAGGAAGAGGTACAGTCGACGTTTCAGGCCGAGACCCTTTGTCAGGACTAACTGAAGGAACAGTTAGTAAGAGATTTGAAAGTGGGAGGGGGAGGGGGAGATCCAAAATGATAGGAGAAGACAGGAGGGGGAGGGATGGAGCCAAGAGCTGGACAGGTGATTGGCAAAGGGGATATGAGAGGATCACGGGACAGGAGGCCCGGGGAGAAAGTCAAGGGGGGGGGAACCCAGAGGATGGGCAAGGAGTATAGTCAGAGGGACAGAGGGAGAAAAAGGAGAGTGAGAGCAAGAATGCGTGTATAAAAATAAATAACGGATGGGGTACGAGTGGGAGGTGGGGCATTAGCGGAAGTTAGAGAAGTCAATGTTTATGCCATCAGGTTGGAGGCTACCCACACGGAATATAAGGTGTTGTTCCTCCAGCCTGAGTGTGGCTTCATCTTTACAGTAGAGGAGGCCATGGATAGGCATGTCAGAATGGGAATGGGATGTGGAACTAAAATGTGTGGCTACTGGGAGATCCTGCTTTCTCTGGCGGACACAGCGTAGGTGTTCAGCAAAGCGGTCTCCCAGTCTGCGTCGGGTCTCACCAATATATAGAAGGCCACATCGGGAGCACTGGATGTAGTATATCACCCCAGCCGACTCACAGGTGAAGTGTAGCCTCACCTGGAAGGATTGTCTGGGGCCCTGAATGGTGGTAAGGGAGGAAGTGTAAGGGCATGTGTAGCACTTGTTCCACTTACAAAGATAAGTGCCAGGAGGGAGATCAGTGGGGAGGGATGGGGGGGGGGACGGGGGGGGGGGACGAATGGACAAGGGAGCCGCGTAGGGAGCGATCCCTGCAGAAAGCGGGGGGGGGGGAGGGAGGGAAAGATGTACTTAGTGGTTGGATCCCGTTGGAGGTGGCGGAAGTTACGGAGAATAATATGTTGGACCCGGAGGCTGGTGGGGTGGTAGGTGAGGACCAGGGGAACCCTATTCCTAGTGGGGTGGCGGGAGGATGGAGTGAGAGCAGATGTGCGTGAAATGGGGGAGATGCGTTTGAGAGCAGAGTTGATGGTGGAGGAAGGCAAGCCCCCTTCTTTAAAAAAGGAGGACATCTCCCTCGTCCTGGAATGAAAATATTAAGAGTAAGGACTAATTCCGCTAGACGGACCAGAGTGGTGGTACAGGGGAACTGATTAGGTCTGGAATCCAAAAAGAAGCGTGAGCTTTGAGACCTTCCTGATGGGGGATGGAAGTATATAGGGACTGGACATCCATGGTGAAAATAAAGTGGTGGGGGCCAGGGAACTTAAAATCATCGAAAAGTTTAAGAGCGTGAGAAGTGTCACGAACATAGGTAGGAAGGGATTGAACAAGGGGGGATAAAACTGTGTCGAGGTATGCAGAAACGAGTTCGGTGGGGCAGGAGCAAGCTGAGACAATAGATCCGCCAGGACAGGCAGGTTTATGGATCTTGGGTAGGAGGTAGAAACGGGAAGTGCGAGGTGTGGGAACTATAAGGTTGGTAGCAGTGGATGGGAGATCCCCTGAGCGGATAAAGTCGGTGATGGTGTGGCAGACAATGGCCTGGTGCTCCTTAGTGGAGTCACGATCGAGGGGTAAATAAGAGGAGGTATCCACGAGTTGTTGCTGTGCCTCATCCAGTTACACCCATATGACCAATTAACTAACGAACCCGTACACCACTGTAATGTGGGAGGAAACCAGAGCACCTGGAGGAAACTACAGAGTCACAGGAAGAACATACAAACTCCTTACAGACAGCGGCAAAACTTAAACTGGACTTCTGGCACTGTAATAGTGTTACACTAACCGTTACTCTATTGTGCTGCCCCTTTAAAATGCACTTTCAAACTCCTTCCCATTTTTCACTGAGTAATGTGCTTCAGTAGTTGTGAGCTTCAGTTAACAATGTCCTCTCCTCCGCTTTTGATTCATGCCTCAATCTAAACATTAATTTTCTTCCTTCATGGTTACTGTCCTGAGGAGCTCAGGTATGAGTGAACTTGCCTCATAATTTTAACTTCCAATAATTAAATTTAGCTGGACCATATGCACCACCTTTAAACGTCACTGATAAAATAATCACTACCTACCCAAATACAAATAAAAATGAATGCTAATTTCTTTTCTGCCACACCTTACCTGAACATGAAGGAAGGTAAGCTGCTAAATGTGCAAAGCTATTACTGAAAAGGAAGGAAACTTACAATATAAAAATAACTAATGTGTTTTTCACACATAGATAACAATAAAAATTTTTGAACACTGATTTGTCTCTTGGATCTTGTTGATTATTAGCTGCCAAACATAATATTTCTATCTCTTCTCCATGCATCTTTTTTTAAACAGTTAAGATTGAAATCATATACTCAGCTCTTTTTACCATTACAGATGACTCAACAGATCATGAATTGAGCTTCCATATCTTTTCCATCACAAACAACAACTACATTCAGATTCCTAAGAGAGCTCTGCCTCATCTCCCTCAGTCCAATGCTCAGAATTCCTCAATGAGGCCATTGTTTTCTAGAAACAACTATTCCATTGGTTTTATGGCTTTCCAACCTCCACTGTCTGCAAATTCCAGCTCATCCAGAACACTGCTCTCTGTATCCTCTTCTCTTTCATGTTTCCACCCATGGGGCTTGTTGTCTTTCATTGGCTTCTGATTCTGTCCCTCAAATTTGGCATACAGTGATAATCCCAGTCAGATTGTGAAGATACTTGGATAATTCCCATCTATCTAGCTTGATAACTGCATTGTTCTGTGAGTAGAGAATGTGCATAACATACTTATTATGATCCTCTACTCATTATATTTTAAGGGAAATTACTTGGGAGAGTTGATTTTCAATCTGCTTCCTCTGTCATGATGGAAACTCTAGCTTCTGAGGAAACTGCAACAGAGACATTTTAGTGTGAGACATAAGCTCCAAATAAACCAAAAAAACTACCTTTGTATTGAATTCTTGCATAATCTACAGTCTTGCAAAGTTCCTTCACCAAACTCTCAGTTCTTCTCATCCTTCCAGAAATGGTTGTACTTTCAGTAGCCATGTCCTGAAGATTTATTGTCTTACTTCATTACTATCTCCACTTTGATCTTGTCCCATTTAAAATGAGCTTTTAAACGTATTTCTTTGTCCAATCTCCAATAATCTCATGCTTTGGCTCTGCACTGAATTCAGTGTCTCGGACCTCCAGAAGTGGTCCACAGCAGGGGTGATTGATAAGTTTGTGGCCTAAGCTAAAAGAGTTGAACTGCACATGCATGTAACGAGAGCGTCTTGGACCTCCAGGTGGTCCACAGCAGGGGTGATTGATAAGTTTGTGGCCTATGGTAGAAGGAGATGAGTCAAACAGCTCTCGTTACATGCACGTGTTCAACTCTTTGAGTGAAAATGCAGAAAGTTTGAAGTTAATAACTCATCTCCTTCTAATGTAGGCCACGAACTTATCAATCACCCCTGCTGTGGACCCCTTCTACAAAGAAGGGATCCGCATGCTCCACAACCGCTGGACTAAGTGTGTACATGTAGGCGGGGACTATGTTGAAAAATAAATGTGCTAGGTTTTCTAAAATTGACTCCTCCTACCTTAGGTCACAAACATATCAATCGCCCCTCGTAGATGTAAGAAGAAGCACATGAACTAATGCCAAACCCTGCAGAACCTCACTGCAAACAATGTCATTCGACCTTTACCTATGGCTTCCTACTCTGCTATGACAAATATCCATTGAATTTGATACTTTCCTTTGGATGCATCAGCTGTAAGTTTTAGTCGTCCACATGGGAACTTGTCAACAACTTCATTAAAACTCATGTATTGTAGATCAAGCTTTTTCTCACCAGTACTTTTTGTAATAAATCTGGCATGGGAGGGAACTATAGATTGACAGCTTAAGGTCCATTCCCTTACTCCTTCACCATAATCTTGTAAATAATTTTTGTCAAATCTCCATCCAATGACTGAATTTGATCTCACTAGCCTCTCAAGCACCTAGCTCCAAAAGAGTTAGACACTACAAGAAGATGCTGACTGTTCTTGATTGAGCTGATCTTTCCAGATTTTTCAAAGTGCATTTATTAGCAAAGAGTGTATATATTATACAACCTTGAGATTTGTTTGCTTGCAGGCAGTCACAAAGCAAGAAACCCCAAAAGCACCTGATTAAAGAAAAAAGATCAATCGCCCCAGTGCCCTCAGAGAAAGAGAAAAAGAAACACAAATCATATAAACAATAGGAGCGAGCAACAACACCAGCATCCCAAACCAAATTGAGCCCTCGGTATTCGGCTTATCATATTAGCCAGGCAAATGGCCACAAAGCTTGCACACACAAAGCACAGCAGCTGGGGGGGGGGCAGTCTCACAGACTTAGCGTCGTGGAGAGAGAAGCCCCCAGACTATCAGGGACAGCCCTTAAATTGTCCGAACCTCACACTATGGCCCAGCCCCGCCACCATTGAATTGCTCCGGGCCTAGATTTTGCTACTGAAGGAGCCAAAGGTTCGGACAATTTAAATGCTGTCCCTGAAATGCATTACACATTTATCATTTATCAGGGGAGAGTTTTGTAAATGCTTTAGCATCCAGATGCTGGGTTTTATCGATGAGAAAAGGGGTAATGATGTTGCTTCCAATTTCCATTAACTGTTCACCGGTCCACTACCTTTCACAAATGGATGAGGTCACGTCAGAGTTTTGATCTGTTCCACTGGTTGCGCATTCACTTGGATCTGTCAATAGCATACTACTTTTGTTACTTAAGGTGCATAATGTCTAATATTAGAAATTCTGTGGGCAATATTCATCCAACTAACCCATTACGATGGTGGATCGTTCTAAGCATGGAGCTGAATTGAAGAGGTTGAGAATGGCTTCTTTGGCAGCGAAATCCAGGTCCAAAGTGAATCACTGGATGGCGTATTTAAAGCCCAGGCCCTAATGAAAGGTACAGTCCACAGTGTGGACAATCTAAATGCCAGCCCATATAGACTGAAAGACTGTGAGTTGAAAGTCAGGTGAGGTTGGATCACTCTGGGTGTTGAACTGATTTACACAGTTAGTACCTCATTTTGAAGTGTCCATGGTATTTCCTAGCACACTCTTCAATGAATTAGAATTGATCCCATGGTTTGACAGTAAAGGTAGAATGAGGCTATGTTACATATAATGCTGTAATACTGCTCTACTGTTGCAGGTATCCCATGGTTCTTCAGGGATGGGCAGTCTTTGTAGTGTCATGAGATATAACAGAGGACACCTTCAATATGATCTTGAAACTTTATCTCAACAAAATCTACAAAGGTCATTGACAAAAGTTTCTTTGCCAATACAGGTTAAGTGCCCCCTATCTGAAATTCCAAAATTCAAAAACCTCCAAAATCCAAATTTCTTTTGAGCACTGACCTGATGTCACAAATGGAAAATTCCACAGCGTGCTGGGAAGGTTCCCAGGTGATACGTAGGTCTCTGCTCACCACAGATAGTTCTGAGAAGTGACCACACATATATGATAAGACCATAAGTCCTTAAGAAATAGGAACAGAATTAAAGTCTGTTCTGCCTTTTCATCACGGTTGATCCAATTTTCCTCTCAGCCCCAATCTCCTGCTTTCTCCCTGTATCCCTTCATGCCCTGACCGATCAAGAATCTTTCATCTTCTGCCTTAAATATACATAAAGACTTGGTCTCCACAGCTGCCCGTGGCAAAGAATTCCACAGATTCACCACTCTCTAGCAAAAGAAATTCCTCCTCCTCTCCTTTCTAAAAGGATGCCCCTCTATCTGTGGCTGTGTCGTCTTGTCTTAGACTCTCCATCATAGGAAACATCCTCTCCATATCCACTCTATCAAGGCCGTTCACCTTTTGATAGGTTTCAACGAGGTCACCCCTCATTCTTCTGAATCTTGGTGAATACAGGCCCAGAGCCATCAAACGTTCTTCATATGACAAGCCGCTTATCCCTTGAATCATTTTCGTGAACCTCCTTTGAACCCTCTCCAGTTTCAGCACATCCTTTCAAAGATAAGGGGCCCAAAACTGCCCACAATACTCCAAGTGAGGCCTCACTAGTGCTTTATAAAGTTTCAACATTACATTCCAATGAACAGAAGTTAACGAAAAATAAAAAAAACACTGCATAAAGCGAATAATGAAGATCTAGATTATGTACTGAAAGAGTGGATTCATCAGTGTCAGAGTGAAGAAATGCTGCTTAACAGTGTGCTGATCATGAAACAAGCAAAAATCTATGACGGTAAACTGAAAACGGAAGGTAATTGTTTCATGGACAAAATTATTAAAAATATAATTTAAAACTACCTTCTCTCCTTCACACCAGCTGTACATAAGCTGCATATGTAATGTAATTGGATTTTGTGTTTAGACTTGGGTCCCATTTTCAAAGTACCTGATTATATATATGTAAATATTCCAAAATCTGAAAATATCCAAAATCTGAGACACTTCCAGCCCCAAGCATTTTGGATAAGAGATGTCCAATCTATATGGAGAAAGATGAGTATGTGAAGGAGACTTTTCCCTCATTTTGCTTCTCACACAAACTGCTCTAGGGTTCAATCCGGCAGCTACATCATTCTAGATTTGACCAGCTCATGTGTAGTGTGCCACTGAATCACTCTTGATGGCAGGCATTGGTGACCCTGACTGAGAGTATCTTCTATGGCCCTTCCACTCTTGGTGCTTCCCAAGTGGCTTTTAGCATGGAAACAGCAAGGGATAGCATCAATTCAAATTCACCCTCAAGGAACTTCACTTCTTCACCGTCGCAGGGCAAATAACCTTGAATAGGTCAACATATGAATCGCCACACATAAAAGGAAACAGTGGTTCAAAAAGGCAGCCAACATCACAAAGACAAGTGGGAATTGGTGATAAATGATTAGACACCATGTCCACGTTTCACAAAACGAGAAAATCTCTCAATTTCTGTGTTTCAAATGAGGCTTTGCTATGAATACCTCTAATCACACTATTTGGCTGTTAACTATAAATGCAACAATTTTAGAATGATATGCAAAAAATGTTTCATCAATGCACACACTGTTGTGAAAGATTATGCACAGGTATTACTTCCAGATGAGTGGCCATGCATAGGAGTTTGAAGAACCAAGCTCACAGAGTTCTGAACAGAAATACCCAGTCATATTTCATAATTTAAAAGCCTGCACAATTGTTTATATACACAAGGGAGATTTTCAGTTGCAATGCACAAATGATACTGCAGTGACTCTGTTCTTACCCTTCCCTTCAGCTAAATTAATGATCTTAATTTCAATTATAAATCACACCATGGAACCAGAAAAGTATCCAATTTCCACTTTGGATATATATGAACTGATAGCAAAAGGTCCCTCAAACATCCAAGCAGAAAGCAAGGCTGCTTTTTCCTTAATTTACTGCAGGACATAAGGATGTTTGCTAAGGGAGTCTCAAGACTAATTATCAATTTCATAAAGAGGAACTCAACCAACCAGTTAAGTTACGTAAGAATTGCTCTCAGCAGCACCTTGGGTCGAAACATCCTCAACTGCTTCACCAAAGATCAACCTGCCACACTAAGGTCAGAAGTGGGGAGCTGGTTATAGCAAAATGTTCAATTTCATTAGCGATTCCTCAAAGCATGACCCAGCTAATGCTTGCATGCAGTAAGATCTAGACATCAGTCAGGTAGTGACAAGTGACAATGACACTACACAAGAGTCAATATAATCTGTAACAAAAGACCACTTCCTGCTCATGACATTCATTCAAACTGCCAAAACCTCAATTATCAGCTTCCCAGGAATTCAACAGTGAAGAGAAGCTCAACTGGGCCAATGACATAAACAATGTGCCTATAAAAGCAGGTTATATACTGTACTGGGTAACCAGCAGTAAGTGACTCACAAACTTAAAGCCCTTCCATCAATACAATGCCTAGGTAAGTAGAGATCCAACAATGCTCAAGCTCAACACCATGCAGGACAATGGGGCTACTTGATTAGCACCCTATCCACCACCTAAACCCACCCCTGGCATTATGTGTAACAGCGAGCACTGTGAGGGTCATGTTTTTTGACTTCTCCAGTGCGTTCAACACCATCCGCCCTGCTCTGCTGGGGGAGAAGCTGACAGCCATACAGGTGGATGCTTTCCTGGTGTCATGGATTCTTGATTACCTGACTGGCAGACCACAGTACATGTGCTTGCAACACTGTGTGTCAGACAGAGTGATCAGCAGCACTGGGGCTCCACAGGGGACTGTCTTGTCTCCCTTTTTCTTCACCATTTACACCTCAGAGTTCAACTACTGCACAGAGTCTAGTCATCTTCAGAAGTTTTCTGATGACTCTACCATAGTTGGATGCATCAGCAAGGGAGATGAGACTGAGTACAGGGCTACGGTAGGAAATTTTGTCATATGGTGTGAGCAGAGTTATCTGCAGCTTAATGTGAAAAAGACAAAGGAGCTGGTGGTAGACTTGAGGAGAGCTAAGGTACCGGTGAACCCTATTTCCATCCAGGGGGTCAGTGTGGACATGGTGGAGGATTACAAATACCTGGGGATACGAACTGACAATAAACTGGACTGGTCAAAGAACACTGAGGCTGTCTACAAGAAGGGTCAGAGCTGTCTCTATTTCCTGAGGAGACTGAGGTCCTTTAACATCTGCCGGACGATGCTGAGAATGTTCTACGTGTCTGTAGTGGCCAGTGCGATCATGTTTGCCGTTGTGTGCTGGGACAGCAGGCTGAGGGTAGCAGACACCAACAGAATCAGCAAACTCACTCGTAAGGCCAGTGATGTTGTGGGGAGGGAAATGGACTCTCTGACGGTGGTGTCTGAAAAGAGGATGCTGTCCAAGTTGCATGCCATCTTGGACAATGTCTCCCATCCACTACGTAATGTACTGGTTGGGCACAGGAGTGCATTCAGCCAGAGACTCATTCCACCGAGATGCAACACAGAGCGTCATAGGAAGTCATTCCTGCCTGTGGCCATCAAACTTTACAACTCCTCCCTTGGAGGGTCAGACACCCTGAGCCAATAGGCTGGTCCTGGACTTATTTCCTGGCATAATTTACATATTACTATTTAATTATTTATGGTTTTATTACTATTTAATTATTTATGGTGCAACTGTAACGAAAACCAATTTCCTCCGGGATCAATAAAGTATGACTATGACTATCTACAATATATACATGATATTTTTCTGGTTCTATTGTGTGATTTATAATTAAAATGAAGTTCATTAACTTAGCTGAAGGGAAGGGTATGATATGAAGAAAGTCACAGCAATATCAAATGTACATTGTAGATCACCACCACCCTCTACTGATTTTAATTGATGTTCCAATGAACTACCAAACAGCTAATCCTTTGCTTCACCTTTACTTATAAACTAGAAGTACAATGCTGAAGAACAATCCATGTACTTGCCTCAATGGCTATTATTTATTACTGGCCTCAGTTAACAGTACTACTGTATATCAAATGTGAATTAGTGTGAATAATAGCACAATAAATGTATATTCATTGGGACTGCAATTAATTGAAAGTCTAAGTGTCGTCAAGTTTCATTCAAATACTGTTCATAAATCCTTAAATAGGGCACAAAATAATCCAGATAATTTCTTTAAATCTCCTAATAATACACAATTTACATTTAAAAAACCTCATTAATGTTGATTTTTAAAACATTTCATTTGAAGTATGTAACAAATTCAGCAGGTTGGGTACAGGAAGTGCTAAAGGCAAGTTACTAGTAAAATTTGTGTAATAATATGCAAACTGTTTTCTGGAATGCAAGGGAAAAAATGGCTTAGTGGTTTATTCTAACCATCACAATAATCTCACCAAACTTCATGTCTGGAATTTGTCAGCCCTGAGTTCACACATGGCTAGCAACCATCTCATATTCCTTGAATACACCTTTGTGTATTGTTGCAGAAGGCTTACTTGCTGCTAATGGGGGACAACAGTTAAAAAATTACCAACATTTTTCTGCAGCAGCTGGTACTGAATTTTGATGTTATTCTATTCAGATGCAACTTGCCCCGTTCACTAACTGGTAATTTTCTATTTATGCAGTTCTAATCCTGGTACATAGACAATTCAAGTATTCAATCTTTAATTAAATGCCTTGCTCTGCCTGGAGGCCAAGACTATTTTCAGCCAAAGCTGTCAGTCAAATCATTTGAAGAGCTATTATCAAATGTTCAATGGAACTCATGTTCATCAACCCCAGTAAAAAGCAATCTTAGGAGATTTTTTTTCGGTAAAGTTTATAAAACCTGCAACTTCTAGCTAAAGAAAGATTTTGATTCTACAGTGGCTACTGCAGGTTGGCAGATGTTTAGTCCTGGGAGTTCCAAGCCACATGCTGGAGGGCACCTGCAGGCTGAACATGCAGCAAAGTAGCTGTAACCATGTTGAATATTACTGTAGGACAAAAAAAGTGCATTTTTTACAGGTATAGTCTCACAATAAGACACGTCTTACCCTTCAGTCAGAATCTAAATCCTCTGCTGCTGAAATAAAACTTGACTGAAGACATTTCTTTTGTAAAGTGTTCACTTACAAAAAGTGCTTCCTCCTGATTGTTGTGAACAAAACCAAGATTAAAATTTTCAGAAACACTCAAATCACAAGGAAAATGGCATAGAATTCTTAAACAAAAGTTTTAACAACAGAGGTAATTTACTTGTAAGTAGTTGTAACAGCTGCCACAGCTGCCAATTTTTTCTTATTTGAATAGCAGACATTTAGCTAATGTGCTTCTTCAAAATTGACATTTCTTTTAAAAGGTCTCAAAACCCTGGGCTTCAAGCATCACTCAGAATTTCAAGAGTTTTTTTTTTACCTAAATTAGTAATTTCCCAAAATAACTTGTCTGCCAATTCAGCAAGACAAAATTACCATATCACATCAATGCACTTGTGAAATGTCTATTGCTGAAAGAAATCACTCTGCTTTTTTCCAAAGGAAATATCCCCTTCAATTTGCATTTTATCAAATTTGCTCTTGGGATTTCTATTTCCAGAAAAAAATGGAGGACCACTCTGCTCAGCTCTTCCTTATTGTGTATCCTTTCCAATCTATGTGAATTCCATGCACATCTTTACTGTATTTTCAGATGTCATAATATTACTTTCTGGGGTTTGGACATTAAGATTACCCACAGTGGAACTCACAAGCACTAACCAAGACTTCATATGAACTCCTTGCATGCATCTTTTTCTTAACCATTTCTTTGGAAGTGAGCTCTGTTACTTGGTTGGAGCTTACCATCTTGTACTGCCACCAAAAAATTTGTAATTCAGAGCTTCAAAGGAATAAGTAACTTTTCTTTAACTTCTCCGATAAAAATGACCATCCATGCTTTGTTATATTAGATTCATTTGCAAAATGATATAGTAGAACATGCGAGTTTGGATTGCTCATGGACTCTCTCAATAAAGATAGACTTGTTTGTGGCATTCGAGATAATACTCTGAGAGAAAGGCTATTGAGAGAGCAAGAATTAAATTTTGAAAAAGTTTTGGCGCTTTGCAAAGCAGCTGAGACCGTGATGTTGCAGGCTGAAGAGCTTTTTGTCGAAAACTACAATGTAAACGCTGTAAAAAAGCACAAATATATCAAGAAATATAACTATACGTTGACAAAACCAACAGAGAGCAAGACGGCATTGGAAAGAAAAAGTCATGTGATCGCTGTGCGTGGGAACATTGTCCAAATCAGTGTCCTGCATATAGCAAAATTTGCAATGGCTGCGGTAAGATTAATCATTTTTCACGCTGTTGTAAAAGTAGAAAGAAGGAAAATAAAATGAAACAAGTAAATACTGTGCTTGAAGATGAACGAGAGGAATTTTATATATATGTGCTTTGTGAAAATAAACAAAGTAAGAATGACTGGACTATTCCGTTGCAAGTGAATCAAAACAATATTCTATTTAAACTTGATACTGGAGCACAAGTAAATGTTCTTGCAGAATCTGAGTTTAATGATTTAAATCCAAGACCAAAGTTACATCAGACAAATATAAAAGTGACTGGGTATTCAGGTGCAGACATTCCAGTTAAAGGAACATGCGTAGCAAAGGTATCACACAAAAATATCGCTTTCATTTGTGGTCATGCCAAAAAATGTACAGTCAATTCTGGGTTTATCTGCCTGTGAAAGACTTAATCTGGTGAAAAGAATTTTTGTCTTGGATAGTGACACAGAAACTGAAGCGACAGAATGTTGCATTACAGTCAGCAGAAGGTGATGTAACTTGACTGTAGGTCCAGCTCATGGAGGCAAATGCTGACATGGAGAATATAAAAGCAGTAGCTGCAGTGTCTGAGATGACCAAACAGGAGGCAATTGATGATGCGAAAAAGTAATGGCAGGAGGAGGTTGCTTCAATGCAAGCAATAATGAAAGAGACACTGAGAGAATATGAAATTCAGTTTCATCACCGTCTAGAGCAAGAATGCTCACTGTGGGGATAGTGTAAGGAAGAAGTGAAAGCACAAGTGAAGGAATTGAGAAGTTTTATTGAAATGATGAAGTCTCAGCATGAAAAAGAGATTACACAGTGAATGAATGAATTAGATGAAGAAGATTCGTATTTCATTACAAATGGAAGTGGAACGTGAATTGACTGATCTAAGGAGATGTTTGTCTGAAGGACAAGGAGACAAAGTGAGGATACAAGGTAAAAGGAACACATGGACACAGACCAGATCACACATGGTCCAAACAGAGGAGGGAGCAGTGTTAAAAAAGAATCACAAAGGCTTTAAGAAAGAGCCAGCTTCAGAGTTTCAGTTATCTGATATAGATGCTTTTTGATTAACGTTGTTAATTGTTTTTCCTTTTAGGGAAAGGAAGGGATGTGGTGATATCACGTGCAATGATGTGCCAGTATGTGATTGGACAGAACACTAAGCATGCACGGAATTGCCAGAATGTTCCAGTACGTGGCTGGGTTAAGACATGTTTGTTTATTACTGTAAATAAAAGTTCTCTAATTCTTCCAGAATATGATTCTTTATTGTTAACCTACTGTACGTTTAAACAGAAATAACATAACACCGGGGACCTTATCACTCTTTGCAAGTGTACAAATTGAATGGGCAATATATTGCTCTTCTGTTAATTCTTCACAGACTTCAAAAAGATGAAAACGCATAGACTTTTTTTTAACAGATATGTTTGATTTTCACTCTATATTTTCTGAAGATGTTCAGTTTTGAAATTTTTCATCAAGGCCTGAAACTGTCAGGAACCACCAGTTTATTCATTGGAACGGAAAATAACAGTACAAGGTGGAAATATAATTTATGTTTACACAATTTGGTTAAACTGAGTTGAATTAAAGATGTGTAGATGTTTTAGCATTTTTTTTAGTATTAAAGGTGGACCTTCACTAATCCGACTACTGTACCTGTAATGCAGTTCCTTTGATAATCCGGCACTGATTATGCTTAATGTGATCCTTCTGTAATTTGGCATTTTCACTAATCTGGCACTCCTCAGGTCGCAATGGTGCCAGATTAATGAAGGTCGACCTGTAATATATATCTGTGAATAGGATAAGAGAGTTGTCCTATCACGAGTAGCTGAAGATATCAGAACCACATTTTTTGTTCAGAAGAATGAGGAATGAGGACTGATCTTATTGAAACATAAAAAAAAATCCCAAGGAACACAAAAAAGTAGATATTGAGAATCTCAAATGAGGCCACCTTGTTAAAGGATCCAGGGTTGGCCATTTAAAACAAAGGGGCACAGGAAATTCTTCTTGTAAAGGATATGTATCTCTGGAATTATCTATCCCCAGAGAGTATTGGAAGCTAAATTAGTGGAAATATTTGAGGAGGAAATAGATATATTTTTGGAAGATTGGAAACTTAAGGGCTGTGGAGTACTGACACAGAAGAGGAGATAATTAGCATACAGGAGATGAAGCTAGGGTTTCATCTAAACACCAGGAGAATTTCGTGGGTAAGGGATACCATTTATGATCAGAAAGGCCTTCCACTGATCAGCTGAGAGTTGGCTCTTATGCATTTCATGCCAGGGGATGCCACAACATTAAAAGTTCAAAGTCCACAGTAAATTTATTATCAAAGTACATATATGTCACCGTATACTACCCTGTGATCAATTTTCTTGTGTGCATTCACAGTAAATACAAACACAATAGAATCAAAGAAAAAACGCACACAATAAAAATGGACAAGCTAACAATGTGCAAAAGACAACCAACTACAAATACATAAAAGAAAACAATAATAATAATAATAAATAAATAAGCAATAAATATTGAGAATATAAGTTGTAGAGTCTTTAAAAGCAAGTCCAAAGGTTATAGCATGAACACTGATTTCTCAAACTTATTGTAATGCCTCTTCCCTTCACCATTCCCCATACCCTTTTCCCTCTCTCACCTTATCTCCTTGCCTGCCCATCACCTCCCTCTGGTACTCCTGCCCCCTTTTGTTTCATCTATGGCCTTCTGTCCTCTTCTATCAGACTCCCCCTTCTCCAGCCCTGTATCTCTTTCACCAATCAACTTCCCAGCTCTTTACTTCATCCCTCCCCGCCACTTTTTAGATCTACTCCTCTGCTTCTTTTCTCTGGTCCTGCCAAAGAGTCTCGGCCCAAAACATTGACTGTACTCTTTTCCACAGATGCTGCCTGGCCTGCTCAGTTCCTTCAGCATTTTGGGAGTGTTCCAGCATCTGCAGATTTTCTCTTGTTTCCAAAGGTTCTGGAATCAGTTCAGTGTTGGGGTGAGTGAAGTTATGTTTTCTGGTTCAAGAGCCTGATGGTTGAGGAGTAATGACTGTTCCTGAAACAGTGGTGTGGAACTTAAGGCTCCTATACATTTTTCCTGATGCAACAGTGAGAAAAGAGTATGGCTTGGAAGACGGGGTCCTTGATGGTGGATGTGCTCGATGCTACATTAACAGGTTTGATGGTAGACAAGCACAAATTCTGCTGGATTTTTACAATAACTAATTAAAATTGATTAAGTAACAGAAAAGTTACATTAATTTGCACCTTTTGCAGTTTCAAGACTTCTCACAAAACTGGACAGCTTATGAAATGGTTTTGAAATTATAAAATGAGACAAGTATGCAAGTCATCCCAATGAAGTGATCTTACTGTGCAAATCAGAATGATGCCATGAGCTAATACCAATCTTTATTAGAAGTATGTAATATTGCTTCCATATCACATGGGCATTCTAAAGCAAGAACCATTTTCCAATCTGATTAACAGTTGAAACATTAGCTCAAATTTCACTGTTGTAATAGTAGTAAAACTGTCAAGATGAGCTGTAAGAGCTACAGCAAACATCTGGAGTAGACAAATGTGTAGTTAAACATTGAATTCCAGAAGATGCTGTCAGTGATTCCCAGCTCCACTACAAGCTGTACTGTTGTGTCATCTACTCCAGCATAATTAAAGGAAACCAGTAATCTGACAAGAAGTTCATGTACACTGGATTCTGGTTAATTGGGACACATCAGAACCAGTACATTTTAACCCAATTAAGCAGCTGCCACAATTAACCATAGTTTTATGGAAGTAATTAAAAAGGAATAAAAATGATAAACTACCATTTAACTGAGTAACAAATTATGTATTTAAATGAAATACAGAGTAAGTGAGATCACTACCAAAATTACTACAGTACTATAAAACTTTGAATTAGTTCCTAATATTTATTGCCAGAGGAATTCATTCATTGTATGCTGATGTGCTCTTTTCATTGACTGTAAATGAACAAAATCAGCGCTGACACCTAGTGCAGGTAGTGGACTCCCTTCAAACAGTGCTTTTGATGACTGCATCCTCCAAATATCCATATTAATTATAACATTCAAGACGATTTTCAATACCTTCAAATTGTTTGTAGTTCCTAACTTGAAGTAGTAAAATCATTTCATTTTCACTCCAGGCTGTTTTTGTCATTTCTAAGCCTGAATGCTCAAAACTGTGGTGAACAAAACATTTCTGAATTGTCTTACTGTTTATTACTCACCAAATATCAGTGACAAAAAAGTCACTGCTCTTTGAACACAAACGTGCAAGTGACGATTTTAAAACTGCTCGCTCTAAGCACTCTGTAGTGTCTAAAGGCCACGTGATATGTATGTGACTTACACTAGTTAGAAAACGTTTGGCAACAAACTCCTGCCCCAATTAAGTGGCATTGTGTCCCAAATAAACGAACGGAATCATGGCTATTTTCTTGATTTGCTTTTGTTCTCTAAGCGTTGTCCCAAATAAGTGGCTGCCAATGGAGCAATTAACTGGAATCCACTATATTTATAAACTTATTGCATGGTATTCAAAATAAAGTATTTTGTGCACATAATGCAAGTTAACCCAAAATAATTAGCAAAATCTTTGGAGCCAAAAAAATTCTCCTTGAAATATTTTACATTACTTATGTATTTTGCATATTTTGAATTTGCCCCACTTCTGATTTTATGCTCTGAAAAATGTATGCAGCATTAAAAATGGTGTCCTTTTCCTCCAATGAGAAATGGCAATTAGCAGCTCAGCCAGCTTGCTGACATCGCTGTTGCTGGAGGTCGAGGATCCCCTGAACTGATTCCCAAGACCGTAAGATGGCAGGAGAGAACAATCCCACAACACTCAGAGATCGCATAGATCTTTATGGATAGCATCCTTCAAGGACAGCAGTCATTTCATCCTAACAATATAATCCAGATAATTGTCAATAAATTAAAAATTAAAAATGTTACCAGGGGTACGGATCTCTTTTAATAGTTGGATTTTTTAAAATATTTAATTAAAGGGAACAGATTTAATTGAGGCCTATTGAAAATACCTTTTCAGCATAAACCATTATACTGACTGCTCATAAAAAAAGATTTTAAAAAAAGCTAAACAAATATTTCCGTGCATATTTCTTTCACATATTGTGATTAAGCAGAATGATTGTGAATTTCTGGAAGTAAATTTTTACACTTGAATTTGACACGATGTCTGCCTGGATACAACCCAGCTCAAACAGCCTGCCTTCCATGATGGAAAAGCATTGCAGACCAGCACAATAAGAATTAATTAACAAATTCTTCATGCATTGCTTTTTCTTTCCACTTTGAATGAGAAAAAAGTGGTGTGGTTAGGTTCACAGGAGAAAAAAAATGTTGGATTTGAAACATTTGACTATACAAGTAAAAATATTATTTTAGTTAATAGATAACAGATAGAATTGCCCTAAGAGAAAACAAATTGCAGATTAGAATGGACCTCAGGTAAAGAATGTTGTTGAGTTCAATACTTTACACTCTCATATGAGGTGTATATATAATGTAGCCATGCAAATAACACTGATATAAAGACTTGCCTAAAATTAACATAGAACAGTATAGTGCAGGAACAGGCCATCTGGCCCACAATGTTGTGCTGAACCATCTAAAAACAAATCAAGAACACCCAAACACTAACCCCTCCTACCTACACCGTGTCAATATCCCTCTATCTTCCTTACATCCAGGTGCCTATCCAAACCTCTAATGTATTTGCCTCTACCACTATACCAGCCAGCACATTCCAGGCATCCATGACTCTCTGAGTAAAAACTTTACCCTTTGCACTCCCCCTTGAAACTACCCCTCTCACTTTCATTGCACACCCTCTGGTATTAAGACATTTCAACCCTGGGAAACTGATACTCTCTGTCCACTATATGCCTCTCATAATCTTGTAAACCTCTATCAGATCTACCCCTAGCCTCCTGTGTTCCAGAGAAAACAACCCAAGCAGCCTCTCGTGATAGCGCATGCCCGCTAAATCAGGCAGTTTCCAGGAATACATCTTAAACACCCTCTGCAAAGCCTCAACATTCTTCCTACTGTGGGATGTCCAGAGCTGTACACAATACTCTAGATGTGGACTAGTTGCAACATGGTAGGGGATTCTAGGACAAGAGGGCATGACTTCAGGATTGAAGGATGTTCCTTTAGAACTGAGATGCAGAGAAATTACTTTAGTCAGAGGTTGGTAAATCTGTGGAATTTGTTGCCATGAGCCACTGTGGAGGCCAAGTCATTGGGTGTATTTAAGGCAAAGATAAATAGGTTCTTGATTAGCCATGGCATCAAAGGGTATGGGGTGAAAGCAAGGGAGTGGGGATGACTGGAAGAATTGGATCAGCCTATGATTGAGTGGTGGAGCAGACTTGATGGGCCAAATGGCCTACTTCTGCTCCTATATCTTATGATCTTATGAACATAATCTTCTGACTTTTGAATTTAATCCCTTGACTAACAAAAGCAAGCATTCCATAAGTTTTCTAAACCACTTTATCGACCTGCGTAGCCACTTTCAAGGAATTATGAACTTGGATCCCAAACGTTCCCAGGATTTTCCCTTGTTCCCTTCTTAAGATTGAAGTACATTAGCCACTCGCCAGTCCGCCGGAACCTCGCCTGTGGCTAGAGAGGACACAAAGATACTGGTCAAGGGCCCAGTAATCTTGTTTTTTGCCTCCTTCAATAATCTGGGGTAAATCCCACCAGGCTTGATGTATGTAGAGAATGCCTCAGGATTCACCTTAATGCTACTTGCCAAGGACTTTTCATGGTCCTTCCTAGCTTTCCTAATTCCCTTTAGTTCTTTTCTGGCTTCTTTATATTCCTCATGTGTTTCATTTGATCCTAAGTGTGAAACTTTACACACTTTTCCTTTTTCTTCTTGACTAAATTCATTACCTCTTTGGACATCGAAGGTTCTCTCATCTTTCCATCCCTGTCCCTCCTTCTAACAAGGAACATACCTTTACTGTACTCTGTGCAATTGATCTTTAAACACCCTCCACGTGTCTCATGTGGACTTGCCAGAGAAAAGGTGTTCCCAATTAATGCTTCTTAGTTCCTGCCTAATGCCCTCATAATTTGCCCTACTCCAATTCAAAACTCTCCCAAAAGGCACATACCTATCCTTATCTATAGCTGTCCTGAAAGTTAAACACTTGTGGTCACTTCCCTAACAGTTCACCCACTGAAAGGTCAGTCACCTGGCCAGATTCATTTTCCGACACCAAGTCCAGCACAGCCCTTCCTCTCATTGGGCCGTCCACATATTGATTTAAGAAACCTTCCTGGATACACGTAACAAATTCTGCCCCATCTAAACACCTTACACTAAGAAGGGAAATTGAAATCCCCTTTGACAACAACCCTGTGATTTTTACACATTTTCTTAATCTGATTACATATCCGTTCCTCAATGTCCTGGTGGCTATTAGGGGGGCTGTAGAACAATCCCATCAAAGTGATTGCACACTTCCTATTCCTGAGGTCCACCTAAACAGACACAGTGTCTGTCCATTATGTCTCCCCTGAGTGTAACAGAGATATTGCCCCTGATTAGTAGAGCAACTCTTCCACCCCCCCCCACCCACTTTCCCTCCTTCTCTAACTTTTCTAAAGATTCAAAAACCTGGTACATTCATGCTCCTCTCTCAACCAAGTTTCAGCAAAAACTACAACATCGTCGTTCCACGTACTGATCCATGCTCTAAGTTCATCACCCTCACTCATAATTCTCCTAGCATTAAAATATACACACTTCAATCTATCCAACCCATCATACCTGTTTTGCCTTTTGCCTTTCAATACTTTCCGTGACATCTACCTTCTGGTTCAACGCTTCCCTTACTGACCTGGGGCTCCAGATACTAGCCCCCTGCAAAACTAGTTTAAATGCTCCCAAGTAGGATCAGCAAACCTCCCGGCCAGGATATCTGTTCCTCTCCAGTTCAGGTACAACCCATCCCTCTTATACAGGTCACCCCTTTCCCAGAAAAGGTTTCAATGATCCAAGAATTTGAAACTCTGTCCCTTGAACCATCCCTGTAGCTATTCGTTCATCGTGCCATCAACCCATTCCAACCTGCACTAGTCCTTGGCACAGGAAGTAATCCAGAGATTACAACCTTGGAGGTCCTTCTCTTCAACCTCTTTCCTAACTCTATTTACTCACTTAGTAGGACCTCTTCCCCTTTTCTGTCTATGTCATTGCTACCAATATGCACCACGAACTCTGGCTGTTCCCCCTCCCATTTCCAGATTACAAAAAAATTACCATTGGAAAGAACTAAAACACATTGATTACATTTAAAATTGACAACAGATTATTTCACTCTAGCAAATTAAAGTAAGCGCTAAATTAGCAGCATACAATATGTTCAACGAGATAGAATGGCACAGTGAATCAAAGAGTCATTCGGACCCTTACACATGATGGAAATGTGGGGAGAAAAGGGGGCATGTAACTGCTTGGGGCCTGTCATTGGTTCCCAATACTGGTGCTAGCTTTAGATTCTTAGATAGTGTTTCAAAATTTCTGATCAGGGATTTTAGTAGTCCAAAGCTCTGTGAATACAGTGCCACTGAACTCTTAGACAAAATTACATTTAATCTGCCAGCTGCCAAGTTAATAGCACCGCACAACAGACTAGGGATTCTACTGAGGTGGCTCTACTGCTGATGGATTTGACCAGAGCAGAAGCCCAAGGAGAAGATTGCTGAGACTTTTGTTCTGGAGCTGCTGTCAGAACAATGAACATGGGTCTGACAGCATAAACTAGTGGATGGACTCACTGCAGAATGACTTGCTCTGCAGTATTTCAATGCCCACAAGGGGGCACCATCAGGGCCAACATTCTGAAGCAACAGAGACTCTATCCCTCCAAGGGACTCTCAGCTAACTCTGGAGAATTGGGGAGTGGGAGAAACAACTGCAAAGAACTTTTGGTAGTTTCTTCTAAGACTTTTGTTTGCTACCATTGACAGCAACTCAGTCATAAGTCCTCTGTGTGTCCTCTCAAGAAGCCCAAATTGTCAGGTATGTGCTATGCACCAAGGTAGCGAGAATGTGAAGATGATGATAATAACTGTAATGATGATGAGTATGGTAATGGAAAACAAGCAGAATGTGAGAAGAAAGAGCCTGTGTTTATAATTGTCAAAATTAATGGAAAACTGTTAAAGCTCTTTTAGATTCTGGTAGCTCATTGTTATTTATTACAACACCATGCCCTGCCTTTGGTGTTGACTACAGTTATCAAACACCTGCCCGATGTGCCCATGGTGAGTTGAAATCTGAGCCACTGGCAGAACTCACTACTGAGCTGGATGACCACAAGTATTTGATGAAAGTGGTGTTGCTGGAGAAACCACCAGTTGGCATGATTCTGGGGAGAGATTTGCCCGTTACATGAGCTACTGAGGAAAGGAAATAGACAATCACATTCACCTGTTACTCCAGGAGTAGATAGTGCTGTTTCATATTTTGTCGTGACTCGTACTAAAACCAAAGCACTGGCTGGTTTACAATCTCTGCCTGATTTGGATTCTAGTCTGAGCAACAGAGGAACCAAAAGGACTAAAAAGTCATGAGGGTAATGGCACCTTAAGAAATATGCTAGTTCTCCTGCTTCTGTTGATATTTGCACAGATGGTATACCCATTGACGATGACTCGGAAGGGGTCGTAGAGGCCTGGGAAGGTTGACCTCTTCCATTTCGATTACCACCAAACAGTGAAGCCGCAGCTGGTGTTTGGTAACTTTCCACAGCTATTCCAGCAGATACCAAGGCTGACAAAAGCCCTACAACCTTCATCAGGATCAAACCTGACCAGGGTTCAGTTCGCCAACACTACTACAGAGTGATAGAGCAACTTGTGGGGGCACTGAAGGATGAAATTTGGACCATACTGGAGCTGGGAGCAATCCTATCGTTATCACCCCCAAAAAGGGATGGCATCCTGAGGTATGAGATAGGGCAGGTCTGTCACGAGTAACTTCTCCTTCGTTTTCCCCGCCCCGCCAAGTAGCCTTGTAAATTCTCATTATCTCTATCTGGCAGTGCTGACGTCCTGCTTATCACGTGCACATGCTCAGTGGAAGAGTTAATTTTGAATGATGGCAAAGAGTGTGGGCTCCAGGAAAATAGTTAGTTGATTGCTTTCACTGCAAAATGCCATTGTGAGCTTATTGAGATGAATGTATTTGTGATTCTGAAGAAAGATAAGAATTCCTGTATTCTGGCTTTGTGTAATCGTTCAGAGTTATGGCAACAACTTCCCTACATGCCCCGCATTCCAAATATGGACTATCCCTTTTCTCCTATTGTGAGAAGATTGCTGATTATAGTTCTTTTTTGGTACGTGCAGAGAGAAGAAGATTGTGGGAAGATGTACTAGTTACAGACTGAAGTTTTGGAGCTGTGGTCCTAAAGTTCTGATGGTATATATCTGTACTTTTCTCTTTTGTCGTTTTTGTTATTTTGCCATTTTTTTCCACTATAAATACTTTTGCACTTTTTCTAAAAGTTTTCCATCTTTGGCACACAATAAACACATTTGCACTGAAGGTGCTATTGCAGTCTGTCGTCTGATTTTTAAAGTCCACACTTTTACAAGGGCATGCCACTCTCACCAAAACCCAATGGTTTGACTGGTATGCATTGATTTCCAGAAGTTGAATGTCATTTCTTTTTTGATGCTTACCCTATGTTCTGCATTGATGACCTACTCAAAAGGATTGGATGGGAAAACTACATTATTACACTGGAGCTTTGTAAAGGCTACTGGCAGGATCCCCTGGATAGCCAACTGAAAAATCCTCACTGCCATCCGCACACCCTTGGATCTGCACTTTGGTTTTCATGGTGCACCAGCCACCTTCTAGCAGCTGATGGACTGGGTACTCCAAGGCTGTGAGGACTGCAGTATGGCCTAACTGGATGGTGTGGTTGTCTATAACCAAATGTAGTCAGAGCACCTGGACCATCTGTGCAGGATCTGAGGGAATATTCATGCTGCCAGTCTCACCCTCAATCTACAAAAAATGTAAGCGGGCAAAAAGGGAACCAGATACCTTGGCTACAGCTGGGACATGGAGAGGTTCGAGCACAGGTGGACAGCATGGAAGTGAACCACAACAGTTCTTGATCTCACACCAAGAAGGAAATGAAGCCCTTCCTGGGTCTGGTAGGGTGGTATCGCAGATTTACTCTGGCTGCACCTCTAACTAATCTTACTGGAAAGCTTGTAAGCGACCCAGTGATGAGGCCAAGTAAGCGTCAAAATGTTTCTCAAGCCCTTAAAGCCCACATATTCTTCACCTGTCCTTCAGAGCCCAGACTTTTGACAAACAGTTCCTTGTCCAAGTGGATGCCTCGGGAGCAGGCATTGGGGCAGTGTTGGCCCAAGCAGAACTTGGAGAAAAGCGACCTCACCTTTACCCAAGCCAAAAGCTCCTCCCAAGGGAAACCAGGTAGTCACTGAAAAGGAGTGTCTGGCCATTAAGTGGGCCTTTGACAGCCTCCAGGACTACCTTCTTGGCAGGGAGTTTGACCTTTACACAGACCACAGAGTGTTGACATGGATTCAGACAAAGAAGGGCCGTAATGCCAGAGTGACAATCCAACTCTTCAAAGTCTGTGTTTACCATAAAGCAGAGAAAGGAAATGTTACTGCAGACTACCTGTCTTGGCTGCCACAGGAGGGGGGGATGGTAATGTGACGGAGAGCACTCCTTACACACACACACAGCCTTGTCATTCTGCTGTCGCTGCACTGAGTGTACACACTTCAATGTCTTCCGCAGTATATTCTCCTAAACCGAGCTAATGTGTTTGGGTTGGCTTTATGGTGCCTTTCCCACCATACGTGGCAGAATATTCCATTTCATTAGTAATGGGAATGTATAAATACATACATGTTGTTTGTATGCTGTATTTAAATTAGATACTTCTGTTTATTTTGTATTATGATCGTAACTACATTGTGAGGCACATCATATTCTAACTCATGTGTTAACTTGGTTAACTTAAGTTAAGGCCTCATGGACTCCAGGCACTCCAACAGTTCCACAACCATTTGAACAGTATACATCCAAACATTCAATATACCATGGAGATGGAGAAGAATGGTTGCCTCCTGTTCCTGGACATCCTAATAAGATAGAAACCGAACAGCTACCTCGGACCTAGCATTTATTGGAAACCCGCTCAGACGGACTTATACTTCAACAATAACAGCCACCAGCACGCCTCTCAAAGTAGAGCAGTTCTTCCTATTTTGATTAACTGTGTGAATACTATTCTAGACCCACAGAATCTCACCAAGGAAATAAGATGATTACGCATGACATTCCTACAAAATGTTATGAGGTGAAGGAAATCAATTGGGCTCTTAAAAGGGCCGACAGAAATCCAGGAAACACAACAATGAGGAGGAACCTGTTGCTACCACCTGTCTTTCCTATACTTCCATGGTTTCTGGAAGGATCGCCTATATCCTGAAGAAATACCGGATTAATACCACCCACCCATAAGAAAGCTCAAACCATGGCTAACGCAGTCAAAGATGACCTGAGATTCAGGTCCGCTGGCACCTACAAGATTCCCATGAATGTGGAGCAGCGTATATTGGTCAGATGGTTCACACAGTGGAAACCCGCATCAAGGAGCACAAGAGGTGTTTCCATTTGGGTTACCCGGAGAAATCGGCAGTAGCAGAACATTACATTCACAATGGCCATAGGACTGACTTCAACGGCACAAAACTACTGTGCCACGCCAATGGGTCTTGGGACCCCCCAGTAAAAGAAGCTATTGAAATAAAACTAGAGGAAAATAATGTTGTCAAAGACGAAGGTCTTGCTCTAACAACTGGAATTCGATTGTAAACAAGGTGGGAGACCCGAAACCTGACGAGATGAGGACTAACCAATAAAGAGAGACAGAGTACGGGCATATAAATACCCCCGGACTAAACCTGCCCAGGCATCACCGGACTACACCTGCCCGCGCATCACCCCTGATTAAGGTGGCAGAGTTTGTCATCAAAATGTCAGTTATAAATCAATGCCTGTACCCAGCTGGAAGCCCGAGAAGGGTTTACTCATCATATGCGCCAGGAAAGCACTAGATCCTTTTTAAGCATTAAATTCTGTTTTTGAGGTTAACTTGGTTGTTAATTAAAGATGGTATGTCCGAGTGTCTTAAAAAAAGGATCTGTTTGCCCTCAGTAGATGAGAAAGATCGGGGCTGCCAGGAATTAACAGTGGCCAAGAACATAACTATTATTTTGTTTTCGGGTAGATATCTTTTTGTAAATATTGGCAGTTTTATTTTACTAATATTTGTAAGTTTGATTTTTGACACACCTAATAAACACCCTTGCACTAAAGTGCTAAGTGACTCCAGCCATTTTTTCCCCCTTTGGCCTTAACCCACGCATTTAACAGTTCCCTTTAATGTTGTAGGTGACATCATTCCTCATTGTTTAAAAGGAATACAGCACAGTAAACTCAGAAAATGCTTCACAAAGTAAAAAAGACAGGGTGAAGTGGTACAGTGTATTTCTATAATGGAGAGTGCAAAAATCAAGATTCATAAATCAAAGACATATACACCATTGTATCTACTGAGTAGTAACAAATATTTGTAAATTAAACACTCAGAGCAAAAATTATCTTTATTTTATATATATATGGTTACATGGTTACAAGGACCAATTTTGACTGATTAAAAAAAGTGCTCCAGTGTTATAAGTCCAAAATGTACATTCTTTTACTATAACACATGGAGTGAAAAACATCAAAAGATATAATTTGTACAACTGCAAAAACCACTACACATTTCCTATTCAATATGGCTACTAATTCTGGATGCTAATGTAAATTTAGCAAGAACATTCTACGACTTTTGGCAACTGCATTAAACAAGGAATGTAGTAATGCTGAAACCAGATCCTTCAAGGACTACCTTAATGTGGAAAATGTTCAGCTTGGAAAATGTCACAGAATTTGCTTGAAGACTGCAGCAAATTTTTTAAAAATGCCACATGTTTCATACAGCTATAAAGTACCCAACATCTTGTTTAGCTCCAAGTACCATGAATGCCTCTAATTTATATACTCTGGTCTTGGCTTCCAAAATCACACTTTTCTTAAGGCATATCCCGTGCAAAAGAACTTTATTCTTACCTGCCCCCTCATCCCACACACACAATTCTGAAGACCTTATTCAAAATTAAGGTTTGTTAACTGGATGAATGATTTGATTGGCAATTTCAAATTATCATGATGAAAGACAGGGAAATGTCTGAATCGACAATCAAATAATTCAGGTAAGTAACATAAATGACTGTTCAAAATAAGCTATTGTGTCATGGGTTGACTCAGAGCTTAAAATACTTCTCAATCCAAAAAAAAAAAGACTCCTCAGAATTAATGAATTTTCGGGGAAGAAAAAGTTATTTCACTACACCATCTTAAAGGATACTGAGATTAAGAATCTCATAAACATACCAGTTATTCACAAATGAGCCATAGAGGGCACTATTGTAACATCAACAAATCAGAGGGAAAATGCAAACACACTGCTGACCCAAATGAAATACATGTATATAATACAATAATGTTGCCCACCAATAAATTGCTTGGGTAATATTTGGAGATCTTAGTATTAAAATAACACTCAGATTTCAGTCTAAGAATCAGACACTTCACAAATAACAACCCTTGAGGTTTCTGAAAGGAACCTTCTTTATTTCATATCCTTTGTCAGTATGTTTTTAAACTAATTTTTCAAATCCTTCACCGCAATATACTTAATTGGTAATGAACATTTCAGTTAACCCCTCAAGACTGCCGTGACATGTTTGTTAGTAATTTGTCACATTATGACAACAATGCAAACACAACTTTTTCTCTCAGTGAAATTACAAACTGCAATGTATGTTGCATCAGATACTTTTCTGGAACCATGGACATGGCAAAAATATTTTCTATTTTCCAGAACTAAGTCCATCAATCTACAAATGATATTTTAGTTAAATATATATACTTATATTTGAATGCCTGATGTGTGTTAAAGTATATATTTAGTGCCTGTTTAGTCATGCATACAAAGCAACATAAGCTATATCAAACTGAAAATAATGAGCAAATAATAATGGGTGCCACAGTCGCATAGCAGTCAGCACGATGCAATCACAGCTCAGGGCAGGGTTTGGAGTTCAATTCCAGCACCATCTGTAAGGAGTTTGTAGGTTCTCCCCATGACCGTGTGGATTTCCTCCGGGTGTTCTGATTTCCTCCCTAAGCCCAAGGACATATGGGTTATAGGTTAAATGGTCATTGTAAATTGTCTTGTAATTAGCCTAGTGTTAAAAATGATAGGATGATTGCTGGGCGATGTGGCTCGTTAGGCTGGAAGGGTCCGTTCTACGCTGTATCTCTAAATAGATAAATTAAAATAGCATGTACACTAACTGACAGCAGTCAATAGATTCTGTGTCTTTATACTGAAGATATCACAGGCTCTCAATATTTGATACAAGGTCTCAATACTGTGTACATAATATTGATATCCAACAACTTAGCAGTGTCCATGTCCTATTTAGTCTAGCTTAAAAACTACCATGCTCAACTCAATCAGTTAAAACAAAGAATGGAGTTGTAAGATGCAAGATGCAGTTTGGGGACAAATCGAAACACAGATGATTTATAAAGCAGTACAGATTTCACAAATCCTTTAAACCTTCTACAACAATGTTATGCACACTTGCCAGCCAGTAAATTGAACGTGTAATAACAACTGAACATTGGAAATAAGAGTGCTCTGTCCATGATTTTGTTTTAATCTAATTGAGTATGAGTGGAAGGGAATCAAGCTATTATACAACAGATCGGGGATATAAAAAAATGAATTATACAAAATAGAATTGCTCAAGAGCAGAAGCAGTGATGTACATCAAGACAAGTCTTGCAATCTGCATGTAATACAAACATGGCATGTTTTCCCCTGTAATGTGCAATTAAATTAATCCTATTGCTCAAATCATGGTTTTAACATGGTTGATAAAGAATTCTTGGGAGCAGGAAAGGGTATTTCAGTCCAACAAGCCTGTCAGTTTTTAAATATATATTTTATGTTTTTCCACTATATTCCTGAAATCTTATTTCCCAAGAAAAACTTGAACCTATTTACTCCACCTGCTTCAATGACAGTTCTTGTTAAGATTTCAGAACACTTCTGACAGAACATTTCCTCTTGCTTTTCTCTCCCACTCAAAGAGACACCTTCCAACATCCTGCGACAGATGACCTGCAGCTTCTTTGGATGAACTTCAAAATGTCTCTTTAATTAGGGTCAACACTATGTTAGTGGGCTTAACCCTCCCACATACAGAAAGCCATACAAGCCAGAAAATTCAACCTGCAGAACAGCAGCTACTGCAGGCACATTCCTGGTTCCCTCAGCAGAGGGTGGCCAGACTGAGAGTCACTTGTTGATCACCCTGATGGCAATTTTCCAAAAGCCTGTTTGCTGAGGATCTCCAGCCTCTTATCAACAAGCAAACTTTGCTGGTAAAAAATGAGGTTCCATCAACAAGCAGGTTTGAGTGGTGCAGGGCCACCAGCTGAGCAACCCAGAATATCACCCTGTTGCAAAGTACAAGTAGGTTCCATTCTTATAGAAACCTGCTATTCACAGTTTTTAACCTGTGCTCTGATCACAAAAACATTAATGAGTACACTGAAGCTGCTGAGATGAGTTCAGCTAGAATGGCAAAGAACCATGAAGTAAACCTGAGAAACCAAAATGAAGGTCACACAAGTGGAAAATTACCCAACTGGGAAACATACATTTCATTCATAATTTTTTAATAACAAAGTGCAAAAGCCCATCCAAACTCTAAGCAAAAGCCTAATTTCTACATCTTCAGTAAATACTTGGCAGAGGTGAAAGTGGAGTCAGCCAAAGTTTGAAAATTAAAATTTTTGTAACAATGCATTGAGTAACTAACAGTGAAAGGCAATTAAAATAAGTGCCTTTGGTCTCAAGTTTTTACAATGTGTGAGCACTATTACAGAGATATCCAACTGACAGCTTTGAAAGATCCTACAGGTATATAAATTGAAATCAACACAAAATTAATAACCTCGCCTAAGAGTCAAAACTGTGGTTCAATAAAGATCCTTTAGCAGAAAAGGCAGAAGATGAAAGTCAGTACAGCTGCTTCCAAGTATCCCTGCTGCAACTACAATCAAGTAAGCATCAAAGCAGCTATATCCCTTAACTCATTGATGATGGAATGCTTAAGCAAGCTCAAGATTTATATTCTTGCTTGTATCATCACTATTTCATAAGCTGTTCATGGCGCAAACTCTTCAAAATTAGAGGAGATCCTACGTATGCAGAGGATTAGATAAAAGCTGATCCATTTCTCATCAGCTATACTGCAACTAAATCTGTCGACTTACATATCAGTTAAGATGGCTGAAACACGGACCAAAAAAAAACACAGAAAGAAACAAAGTGATGCTAAGTTTATTCAATTACGACATATTCCTGGAAGAATTAAAAAAAAATGTTAAAAGTAAAACCAAAGTTTTGGTGAGTAATTGAATTTGTGGTTTTTCCATTTAATAATTAAGGAAATTGAAAACTACAGTACCAATTTCTTGCATGAGTCTTGTGAGATTATTAACTTTACAGGATAAGAATAAAGAAACACATTTCCCATAAAGAAACATCACAGATCTCCACATTAACAGTGCTTTAAAGAGCAAGCAAAAAGTTAACTCATTAGTAAAAGTGACTTAGGATAAATTACATTTAAATAACTTAACATCGGAGACATCAATATGAGCTCTATCATATGACCTGCAATGCGCATCACTAAGACTAAAGTAGCACAGGATTCCAAAAGAAGGCACTCAGAAACCTTAATGGGAATTTGACAGAGTCACTGAGGGACCATCATGTGGAGCACATTACAACCATTGCCCCTTGGCTATGACGTTAGCAAACTGTAGATTGGGTGTCCCAGCCCTCTTCAGCCTGTAGATTGTGGAGTATTTTTTATCAAATTTGGGTCAGCAGTGTTCAGCAGCACGAAATATAGAACGGAGTGAATCTAAAGGATGACCATTACTCATTATTCGTAGGACATGAGAAAATCAACAACTGGAGAACAAGTGTTACATTTTATTCACATGAAAATAGATGCCACTATTATAACATGGTAACATATTATCATATCATAATATATCTATAATAATATCAACATGTTGCAGTCTGTTCTGGAGACCCAATTCTCTTATCTCCTTCTCAAACAAACTCACCCCACTTTTCTTCCGGGTTCTGGTTCTGCATAGTTTGTTTTTTTTTCAATCCAATAGCTTTTCCGCTTTTCAAAAACAAAATTCTAATGATCTCACAAACACAGCATTGGCTGAGAAATTCCTGTTAAAAACTTAACACAAGTCAGTTGGCTATCATCACTATAGAATATACTGAGAAGAATTTCTTCATATGGGTAGTTAAAGCAAACCTTAAGTAGCATAGCAAATAATGACTGCACACTCCTCTTACAACTTGGGTGGTCCAAGTGAAATTTCTGGAACATTAAAATTATACCCACTAATGCAATCACAAAATGATGATTCTGGAAGGTAGCATTTTACTTTGCTCCTGATTTTAATTCAAGATGTTTTCACAAAAGATCCATGATATTAGATTGACAACAAACTTACTAAAATGACTTATATTGGGACAAACCATTATCTGTTTCATATGGTTAAAATACAAATGTTTAGTTTCTTAAAATGAGTAGGTTTAGGTATAACACCAAAGATATTATTAGCTATTTTAGAACGACACAAAGACAGTTTCAATCATTCACCTTAAGCTCCCTCCAGCAGATTTTAAATTTCTCTGCAGCAATAGGGACACTGCCAAGCAGGGGCAGAAAGGACACAGTGCAGCCAAACACAGGCCAGCTGGAAAAACTAACAAATATATTGTTTTAACTCCAGCCTCCCTCTTTCCCTCCCCAATTCTGTTTAAGCACACAGCTGGAGATCTGGCTTGGTGAGAACAGGATTCCAGCCTTCTCCAACTGGAAAGGGACTGTTTTATTTTAAACAGCACTTCAGCCATGTGGCATTGATGAAAACCTCCCGTTTCCCTGATTTGCTGACAGACTTTTGATTATCTCATTATAACCAGACTGATGGCAGTTGAGGGGATGATACCAGGTAAATTCACTTTACCTCATAGCTATTATTACCACCAGGTAAAGCACAACGGCAAACAGACTTACCATCCTGTGGGAAATCCAGCTTCTGATTACTTAATCAGTACTCAAATTAAGATTCCAAGAGCTCCAATTATAAGAATGAAACAATTAAATTAGATTGCTCACTTGGCATTGTGAAGAGCAGCACCTCTTACATGAAATATTATTAACAAGATTACCCAAAAGGCTTCCACATTAACTTCTGCTAAAATGTTTTCCTTACTTTCCTGGCTGTCATGCCTGTTTTCAACTTTCAAATCCTTTTTCTCCCTTTTCCTAAAGATCTGCCAGGCATGTACACGAACAAGCCATCGATGACTAGTAACTAAAATCCGAATGGGAACCATTCAGCACCCATTAGTAGGTTTCTTTAAACAGGAAAAGAGCTGAAGGGAATAAGTAAAACTGGAAACTCAAACTTCACATTCTGTGATCTCCTTAATAAAGGCAGGAAATGTGTGTTTATCAAATTGGCTGCACAGTTCACTTGGAGTCTGGTAAACAATGAATATCTAACCATTCCCCAGCCACGTGAGATTCTCATCGACCCAGACCCTCTTTTATTGTAGACAAGGTCATGGCAGCAGTGCCCTGGAAATTCAAAATTAGGAAAACCTGGCAATCAGCAAGTTTAAACTGATGAGTAAAAGCCTCAAGGCTTTCTCACACCATCCACAGCCTGCCTGCCTCCTGTTTGTCTCTGATTATTCCTATCAGTATTCCTATCAAAGGTAGCAAAAGAAAAACTTGTTCATCTCTGAACACACAATATTGGATGGTTCTCATGAAAGCAAAATAAACAATATAGTTAAATGTAGCTTTCTGTCTGATGAGGTTCAACATATTGGTAAAACAGTGCTATTTCAACCATTTCAGTATACATAAATTATAATTTCTATTATTATTGCTGGAGTTAAAATGATATAAATGTTAACTTTTCCAGCTGGCCTGTGTTTGGCTGCATATTCCTCAGATTTTATCTTTTATTTTTCCTGTTGTTACTTCTGTTTATTTTAATTTTGTTAACACACCTGGAAGAGACAAGGTGAAGTTGTGGCTGCCCTGATGCCAATGAAAAGCTGCTGATTAGAATATATGCTACCAATGGAAAATATTTTTACCCCTCTCTTCTGTACCCTGCCTGAAAACACACAAGGGCTTTCACCTAGCCATCATTTTCCATATTGTAAATATTGAATTCAGTCAGGCTATAAAGCAGCATGAAAGTTTTGTTAGAAATATGAAATCATCACACTGATGAAATAAATCCATTGTGAGATTTATGAACAATGTTAGGTCAAAGTAGCTTACCTGCACTAACTTTAGATAATTTGATGCCATAATGTATATCTATAAATTAGGTAGTCTGATTTCAGCAGCAATCTCCTTGGTCTCAATGAGCACAAACATTTCCACACAAAATGTGACATTCAATCTGTTTTGATTCTGATAGCTTGATAAAATTCTATTTGCAGCAGGTAAGCATTATCATTGCCCATATCAATTCTGCATTGTTAGTTACAATTCAAACATCATATTAAATGTGCTTCCTAAATCCACATTGTAGTCACTTTGAGTCAAACAAAATACACCAGATTAATGACGAAACTTCATAGGCTTTGTTAGCTGTAAAAGTCTCCATCATAATCAAAACAAACTAGTGGCGAAACATCAAATCTACGCTACGCATGAACTAAAATAAAATCAGAAAATGTTTAATATAGTTATGAAATCTAAAGAAACACACACAAAACGCTGGAGGAATTAAGCAGATCAGGCAGACCTTGAAGAAGGGTTTCGGACTGAAACGTTGGCTGTTTACTCTTTTCCATAGATGCTGCCTGACTTGCTGAATTCCTCCAGCGTTTTGTGTGTGTTGCTTTGGATTTTCAGCATCTGCAGACTTTCTGGTGTTCATAAAATCTAAATTATTTTTAATGCATTAAACCCAAATTATCATTTAGCCAATTCTACAGCTATGAAAAAACGTATTTAATGATAGAGCACTGTGATTTCATCATGTGACTATAGCATCATAGTGGATTTAAAACACAATTGTATATTCAGTTGCCATCTTCATCATATACTGTACATATGTTTCAATCTGTATTTAAAATCTACTCTGGTGTTTAGAAAATTAAATAAGAATTGCGCTTTTTGCTTCCTAGCATGATACTTGTAAAACTTCTCCAACATGATTGGCTGTACAGCCAGCCTGATGAGGTTACAGCTGCTGGGCACCATCAATCATTTCATAGCAACAGCTTTTAGAAACGGGGAAGTTCTTGTCACACAGATTGCTTTGTCGCCCAATGTCTGGGCCTTTGTGAAACTGAATGGAAGAAACAAACCAAATCAAACAGATGAATTTACACTCCATACATAATACAATTGCTTTTAATGCAAGAGTTATTTTATGTAGGCAAAGAAAAGACTAATAGACCAGCTCTGCCTTCAAATCTAGTTCAATGGTGCTTACGGCTTGCACAGCACTTCAAGGCATAATCAAATTAGAACCCAATTCTAAGCTTTTTGTCATTTTGCTTTATTCATTCATTCATTATGGAAACCTTCACTTTGTTCTTTTAATTAATTTGCTACAAATTTTAGGTAAATAACTGAAGCAAGTATCATAGTATCGAAACTAATGGTAATTTTATACTAAAAATAATTTGGAATACTTCCAATATAAAAACGCTTCAATACTTTTGCTATTACAATGATTTTCTGAGACTTCTCCCAAGATTAGTTTAGGATATGGATTTCAAAATTTGGAAGGGTAGGGGTAAAGCATTGATCACACAAGTACAACTTTTCTCTTACAGTTAAGCTGCAACAAGATATAATCCAGACTTCACAGGAATTACAATTAGTGAGAAGCATCATTGACTGGTGGTTAAAATATTAACCTATGTCTTCACCTGGGGATGATAGATATAAACACAATTTTCATTTCAAATCTGATGGCTACCACCTGACAATTATCTGATCTGATGGCTGGATATAATGGATACAGCCCAGTCCATCACTGATAAAATCCTCCTCACCATTGTGCACATCTACAAGGAAAGCTGTCACAGAAAAGCAGTTTCCTTCATTAAGGACTCCCACCATCCAGGTCATCAAGAAGGTGGTACAGGTGCCTCAGGATCCACATCACCAGGTTTAGGAATAGTTATTTCCCCTCAACAACAACATCCACCAGTTTAAAAACAGATTTAGAACATACTTGTGTCAACAGATCAAATACAAATGGGGAAGAGTCACTGAATGTGTGAGAGAGAATGACTGGGTCTGCATTACAAGAAAAAAAAACGTCCAATCCACTATGCTGGGGAAATTATTGTGTACACAGATGAAGTTAGAACAAAGCATTCTGGCCATAAAAAAGAACTTCTAAGTAGATGCGTAACTGATGAATGATTAATTAAAAAATTAAAGGATCAAGCTATTTCCTGGCCTGAATAGCTGAAAATTTACAACACTAATTAACCTTTTCCCAGTTGGTTGAAATGATACGGAAAACCTGAACACATTAATAATTCTTCTGCCTTTGCAATTTAACAAAGAATTTTAAATATTTTGACGATTAATTATTTGCCCAATTTTAAATCACACAGCACAGTAAGCATAATTGCAGAGCAAAAGGAAAAACTAGTACTGCTGCGTAATACAACACATTCAAAACACCGTAATCCTTCAATATCCACTGGTATGTCCATGAGCGAAATAACATCAAGCAGTGCATTTCACATTTAGCTATTGCACCTACTGTGAAATCAGTAGAAATTTTATTCCTTTTGCAAACCAGATGATAAGGCTATGATCATCATCATCATCATCATCATCAGGTGCCATGCCCTGTTTGAGCTTTGACTGCCATGGCCCACACACTCCCGTTTTGGGTCAAGTGGATCAATTCATTGGCATTCATTTCCAGTTCTCCGGCTGCTGTCTCCATCATCATTTGTCTTTGCCTTCCTCCTTTGCCTTTCTTCCCTTCAACCTTTCCCATAATTACCATGCATTCTAACTCCTCTTTCCTAATCACATGTCCAATGAAGTCACGTTGCCTTTTCATGATCTCATACATTATTTCTCTTTTTGTTCTTGCTCTGTTCATGACATCCTCGTTAGATATTCGTTTCATCCATGATATTCTTTGCAACCTCCTCAAAAACCACATCTCTGCTGCTTCAATTCGTTTCCTCAAGTTACTAGATATTGGCTATGATAACCAACAAAAAAGGGAGAGAAACCCCAAACATATCTAGAATTTGGTATTACCTAATACACAGCAGATACTGAATACTAGCTGAGCAGTATCTTTAATGAATACAAGAATCACAAAATGTTTCACATTCTTGACACTTCAGTGGATTTTTAGAAATAGATACAGTACATGCTTTTTCCTTCCACTTCTTTGTACACTGCCTAATGCCTTTGTTCACAATGGTGTAATCATACTAAATACTACTGCAATCTGCCATGCACTCGAATGAATATTAAGTTGTTAAAAATTGTTACAACATCTGTGAAACAATTCCATGTTCAAATCATTACCATTAAGCAAACATTATGGGGGTGAATAAGTGTTGTCAACAAGGGATATCCATTCATTGCTGTGCTCTATACTTCCTTGGCTGAAGTGTTGGCGTCAGATTTCTGAAACATCTATATACCGTATACAGTCCCACAGGTTCTCCTATACTTTAACCATTGTATTCTAAGTGTTTTTAACTCTGTTTAAAGTATTCTGAATATTGAGTAAATCAAGCTCCTTCACCAATACCAGAAGCAAATAAATGTAAATCTATTCTGTGCATCACAACATATTTTGTATATGCTTACTGTAAGTTTGTATTAAAGTTCAGTTAAAAGTCTACTGCATGAACATTTATTACAAAGAAAGTACAACAGTGTCATTACTTCCTTAGATGCCATGCTGAATCTCCACAAACTCCTAAAACTTTGACAAACTTCTATAGATCTGTAGTGGAGAATATATTGACTGGCTGCATCACAGGCTGGTATGGAAACACCAATATGCTTGAACAGAAAATCCTACTTAAAGTAGTGGATAAGGCCAAGTCTGTCCCGGGTAAGGCCCTCCCAACCACTGAGCACATCTGAATGAAACTCTGTCGCAGGAAAGTGGCATTCATCATCAGGGACCTCCACCACCCAGGACATGCTTTCTTCTCACTGCTGCCAGCAAGGAGGAGGAACAAAAGCCTCAAGACTCACACCACCAGGTTCAGGAAGTTATTACCACTCAACAATCAGGCTCTTGAACCAACCGGGGTAACTTCACTCACTTCATTTGCCCCATCATTTCAATATTTATTGCGTATTTATTTATATTATTGTTTCTTCCTTTTGCATTTGCACAGTTTGTTGTCTTCTGTACACTGGTTGAATGCCCTAGTTGGAAGGCCGTTCATCGATTCTGATATAGTTATTATTCTATAGATTTGTTGTGCATGTCCACACAAAAATAAATCTCAGGGTTGTATATGGTGACATATATGTACAATAATGATAAAATTTACTTTGAACTTTGAAGTGGTTAAGAATTGAAATCTCCTTTCCAATAAAAAACATGCAAGCTTATAATTAACAACCTATTTAGTGGAAAGTCTCAACTCTCAAATATACAATTTCATTAACAAATCATTAAATCAATATGTCAAGCTAGCATCCTCCTGTGTCCTGCAGTTTTTAGTTTGCGCATTCGGTAACTTGGTACTAACTTAATTAAACTTAACCCTGACATAAGCAAAAGGAAATGAAGGGTTAATATAACTAATATCCTGAACTAACAAATTAGAGTCATAGAGTCATTGAAGAGTGCACCACAGAAACAGGGCCTTCTAGTCTGTGCCAAGCTATTTAAACTGCCTACTCCCATCCACCTGCACAGGGACAAAATGTCCTTTAGGAATTTCAATACAACTTGTGGACCTGAAAGCAATTACACTGGAGTGTACAAGTAAAGATAAAGTACTTAGCAGGGGAAAATTTAATTATGAAGACTTGGTGCATGGCACTGATGTGTGTACTTTTCAATGCACTGTTGTGAATCAGCTGATCAGTAAAAACTGCTCTGAACTGCGTAAAACGTTGTGACAATCAGCAACAGCCTTTTTGGATTTCATCAGAACCTTTAACTTTATGGCTCAGCATATCCCATACCTCTACTCTCAGACTGGAAGGTTGACCCTGGTTAGATAAAGACTACTGAAGTGCAGATTAGGAACAGCATCAGATAAACCCCAAAAATCAGGTCTTAACCTAGCAAGCTGGTAAACTGAGAACTAGTCACATGCTAAACAGCAGAGACAGAATACAATAAATGCAGCTAAGCAATCCTGCCAGCAGTAGATTAAAGCTCTGGCCACCTGCCACAACCAGTCATGAATGTTGCTCAACAATTATTCAACAATATGGAAAATTGCCCATGATTACAAAAATAGAACAATTCCAAACTAGCTGATTATCATTCAGCCCACTCTCAAATCATCAGAGCAATGGAAGGTGATGTTGACAGTGCTATCAAGTGGCATTCACTCAGATCAGAAACCTATTTTTTATATATATAAGGAGTGCTGGGCTGCAAACCTCACAGCCTCGGTCAAAATGTGAAAATGAATTCTAAAACTGAGGGAAAGTGATCACTCACGGTGTTAAATCAGCATCAAGAAGATGTTTCTGGAAACACTAAAGTCAATGGGTATCAATAGGAAAACACTCCAATGTTTGGAGCCATACCTCCACAAACAGCTGTGGTTGTTGAAGGTCAATCATCCAACCCCAGGACATTACTCTCGGAATTCATTAGGGTATTATTCAAGACCCAAATGCCTTTAGCTGGTACATCAACAACCTTCCCTCTAACATTAGGTCAAAAGTGCAGACATTTGCCAGTAATTGTGTAATGTTCACTTCCATTCACAACTCCAACAAATGAATTAATAAATGCAATCGCACCGCAAGACACAGACATCATTCAGGTATAGGCTGATAAATAACAGGTATCAGTTGCACCATGTTAAGTGCAAAGCAGTGACCAGTTTAAACAAGAGATCTAGCAACTTGAACTTGGCATTCAATCACATTATCATTGCCAAAATGGCCATATCAAAACATTGGGATCACAGTGGGGAGAAACTCAACAGACCAGCTACATAAATACTGTGGTTACAATAGCCGGTCAGAGGTTGTATATCCTGTGGAGCAAGCTTCATCATCTAACATACCAGAAGTTCATCCACAATCCACAAAATACATTGGTATGCTCTTCACTCCCTTGCTTCAGTGCACCTTCAACAATTCTCATGATGTCAAAACTATCCAGAACAAAGTGGTCCATTTGATAGGTACACCATCAACAACGTTAAATGTTCACTCTTTCCATCTTCATGGCTGATGTGTGTGTCATCAATAAGTGTATCACAGTTACTTGCCCGAGAACCCTCCCTGGAGCACCTCCCACATCTGCACTTATACCACAAAGGAGGATAAGGCACCTGATGTAAGTGTGCTCTTATCATCTGCAAGTGGCTATTCAGGTCGCACACTGTACTGACCTGAAAACACATAATAACTTCTTCATTGTGGGCTTGTCTAAGTCTTGGAACTCCTTATTAAGTAACACATGACCAGAAACACTATAGCAGCTCAAGAAGATAGCTTACTGTCAATTCAGGGGATGGGTACAGGTTTTCCCCTGCCATCCGAAGGTAGCGCATTCCTACGAAATGGTTCGTAAGCCGGAATGTCGTAAAGTGAAGAAGCAATTACCATTTATTTATATGAGAAAATTTGTGAGTGTTCCCAGACCCAAAAATAATCTACCAAATAACACATAAAACCTAAAATAACAGTGATATATAGTAAAAGCAGGAATGATATGATAAATACACAGCCTATATAAAGTAGAAATACTTTTCTACAATCATTGCCTGCACTGTTCTCTGTGGCGAAAATCTCACACAAGCGCTGTTGGCAAAAACACGCCCTCCAGCAACCTTTAAGCTAAGAAGCGGCCAAATCATACCAAATAACACGTAAAAATACACAGCCGATATAAAGTAGAAATAATGTATGTACAGTGCAGTATCACTTACGGGAATTGGGAAGACAACGTCGAGCACACTGATGATGGTGTGTAAGGTTGAGTCGTCGGAGGTTGGGGTGGTGCAGTGGTCCCCACCCTCCGGGCAGCAAACCGATACCGATCCGCGAAGCATGCAGGGGTACAGTGGTAGCCAGGACGCACCCAGCACATCTTTAAGAGAAAAAGCTGAAATAAACATGTTAATTAATTAGGTGCTGCCCGGCACGTAAATGGCGGCCCAGATCAGAGGCCATTGCCGATTGCATCGCCTCTGATCCACACTGACAATTACATGCTGGGTGGCACCTAATTAATTAACATGTTTATTTCAGCTTTTTTCTTAAAGATGTGCTGTGTGCCTCCCGGCTACCGCTGCATCGTCCGCGAATCGGTATCTATCTGTCCACGGCCCAAAGGTTGGGGTGGTGGGACACTGGGGTGTCGTCTGTTTCCATTAGGGTAGGCAGGTCATCTTCTCCTATGTCTGCCTGCCTCGATGTCGAAGGTCGAGGTTTGTCGTCTGCTGTGGCTGATGTGAAAGGCTTGAAAAACAATAGTATGCTTGACTGCTGAGCCTCGCGCATTTTTCTGTCATACAGTTCTTTGTAAGCACTTAAACCATCTTGCAAATATGCCCTAAACCGACGAACCCTTTCAAAATTAAAGTCGTACTTTATCATTGCAACGAAAATCTCACGCAGTTGCTTCACGTTCAGTTCCTGGACAACTTCACTTTCGGTCCGTTTGCCACTGTATTCGGTTTCCACTGTTATCCTTTCCTCTTCCAATTGCATCAGCTCTTCATATATCAGTTCTTGGTCATGAGATGCCAAAACCTCTTCAACATCACCTTCGTCAACTTCCACAAGCTAAACTCACTTTGTCCTTACTTCGTTCACCACGATCGAAACGCTTAATTATGTCTAGTTTTACGCTAAGTGTAACACCCTTACAAGCTCTTTCAGGCTTTTCCGATACCTTAGAACTCATCTTGCTAACGGCTGCTCACAGGCACGTGTTTAAGCAATGCCGGCTAGAATGCCGTTCCGAATCCGGGGGACTGCGGCTGCTCGGGGCGCACGCTGCCTTTTTTCGTAACAGTGAAAACACCTTCTGTTAGTGAAAACAGTTAACTAATGTAGGTCTTTCGTAACAGTGAGGTTTCGTAAAGCAAACGTTCGAAAAGTGGGTGACAGCTGTAATACATACTTGTCTTGCCAGGAATACCCACATTGACTGAATGAATAAAAATAAATCAAGGGGAGGTCATTGAGAAACCATTTGCTATTCACTTTACACTGGAAAATTTCACATTCATGCACAGAATAACTTATGTCTGAGTTTGCTTTTATTTGTCATGTCAAGTAGCTAATGCCACTAAACTATGAGATTTACATAGAGTGACCTCAAATTGTTAGGTAATTTGGCTATGAAGTACACTTCACAAGTGCTGTGAGATCAGATTCTGATTTAGATTCATATTTATTTATCACGTGTACATCAAAACATAGTGAAATGCATCATTTGCATTAACAACTAAAACACAGAGTTATATACTGGGAGCAGCCCGCAAATGTTGCTACACATTCTAGCACCAACATACCATGCCTACAATGCTCGGCATAACTACGCAGAGCACAACAAATCAATAAGCAACAAAAAAACCCAGCAAAACAATCCCTTTTCTTCCTTTTCTCCAATACACTTCACTGTCACTGCAACAAAACTCAATTCAGGTTGGAATTTAAAGCATTTCGGCAGCCTCATCCATTTCATTTATAATACAAATGTAACAATATACTGTAATTGTTTCACTGCAACGCTGAATTTTAAATCATTGTACCAGACTGTAGAAGCAGTTTTATAGTACAATGAGGCACAACAGGTCATGAATTGCCCAAGCTAGTCTCAGATCAGTATTTGAAAAAATTGCATAAACTTTTTTAATGGAGGAAGCCTTTCAGCCCACTATGGCTATGTTGGTTGAGAAAGAATTTCCCAATAAAATCCCATTTCCATCTTTTGACCCATACATCACCTTGCAGGTCATTACTCTTCAAGACTACATCCAAGTACTTCTTTAAGACATAGTAATGGCTTCTGCCTCCAACTACTTCCAAGCCATGAGTTCCAGGCCACACCTAATCCCTGGATCAGAATTTTTCCCTCACCTCCACTAATCCTTCTACCAATTACTTTAAATCTGTTTTCCATGGTTTAATCCCTTTTCTGAGCAAAACAGGTCCTTCACCTTCTGTGGGTTCAACATCACTTACATTAACTGAGAAGAAAAAAACAGCCTCAGCCTTCTTATCTCCTTTCACAAAAAAAATCCATTCCCAATAAAAACCTGTAAATATATACTGCTTCAACTCCAATGCATTTGCAAATATCATCTGGTGTATGTCAAATATGTAAAGCAGCAGTTTTTTAAAAATGTTTAACATGTTGCATTTTGATTACGTTGATATACTGGATCAAATAAAGTGTAACACAACATTAGACTATTTGCAAATCAAATGCAACTTCAAGATAAAATACTCTTGGCCATAAACACAAAATAGAAAAGATGTCAAATCAGCATTTATAAAAGAAGAACAGCAGTAGACTATCTAGCCCCTCTAGCTAATTCCACATTAAATATAATGACAGATTTGTGATCTAACTCCCAAAAGACATCCTTACCCTAGATTTCAAGTTTAAAATGAACAAGTGATCTAGCTCATTGCCACCTGTAAAAGAGATTACCAAATTTCTACCACCCTGAATATGTAAAATTTCTCTAAACTTTACAATTGAAAGGCTTGAGTCTAAGTTTTAGACTTTGATCTCTGGTCCTAAAACTCCACAGAGAGCAAGGATAGATTCTTTCAATCTACCCTACCAGTTGTCATTAACATTTCAAATTATCTCTTAATTTTCTGAATTCCAAAAGATATATATTTACTTTCTGTACTCTCCTTGTAATTTAAACCTCAGAGTGCAACTATCATTCCATACATGTAAGCTGAATTGCTTCCTAGGACAACATATCATTGAGATTTGGTATCCAAACCTGCTCACAATATTCCAAGGTTGGACTAATCAGGGTGCTGCTAAGCTGTAGCTATACTTATATCTGACTTACACATTTTTTTGATAATTTTTGTATCTGCCCTTGACATTTTAATAAATTATGCACCTGGAGCAAGTCTCTTTGGATTTCCAGCGCTTCTAGCAAAAATTAAATATAATTTTTAGAAAGCATTCTGCCTGTCCTCTTTAAATCTTAGATTTGCTTACACTGACACTACATAATCTATAATATATCTTTGTAATTTAATGACACTGCCTACAATAGCTTCAATATCATCTTGGTATTTGAAACTTGAATGCCTGGCCTCCTACCCCATCATCTAAGTCATTTAAAAACAAAGTTCAGAGTTCAGAGTAAACTTATTACCAAAGTACATATATGTCACCATATACAACCCTGAGTTCCAGTTTCTTGCAGGTATTCACAGTAAATACAAGAAACAAAATAAAATCAATGAAACTCTGCCCTCCCCCTCCCCCAAACAGGATGGACAAATAACTAGTGTGCATAAGACAACAAGCTGTGCAAATACAAAAAAAGAAATAATAATAATGAATAAGCAATAAATATCAAGAACATGAGATAAAGACTCCTTGAAAGTGAGTCCATAGGTTGGGGGGGGGGGGGGACAGTTTAATGACTGAGCAACTGAAGTTGTGTGAAGTAATCCCTTTTGGTTCAAGAGCCTGATTGTTGAGGGGTAATAACTGCTCCTGAACCTGGTAGTGTGGGCCCCAAGGCTCTTGTACCTTCTTCCTGATTGCAGCAGTGAGAAGAGAGCATGACCAGGATGATGAATATCCTCGCCACTAGATGCAGCACATTTATTGTGGGATTCTCTCAGATCTGCTGTTGATTTGAATAGCTACCCTCTATCCCAACTCTACCACTCTATCAATTCTCTAGGCAGGTTAATAACTTGCTTTCAATTCCATGAGTTTTAACTTTAACTAACACTCGTCAGTATTAAACCTGGTACTTGCACTGAAATGAATCTGTTTCTAGACCAAATACGTATAATATACATTTATTCAGATACTACTTTTCTTCACAAGAGAAAGCTAGGATTATGAAATGTGCTAGTTTTAATCAATAGGAAAAAATATTGTACATTCAAAGTATCCTTGTAATTACCTTGATCTGTTTCAAAAGATGATAGAGGTCTTCCACTTCATCGCCTTCATATTCTGTGTAGTCTCTTCCAATTGATAAAGAGCTCCCTTTGATAGTGTGTCGATACAGTGGGAGGCCAGTAGCTTCTGAATACAGATCCATAGCTTCATGTCCCACTGTCTGATACATGTAACTGTCAAGCTCATCTGCAGAAATAATCATTCAATAAAATTGCTATATAAGGAAAAAATGGTCAATGAATTTTGCTGATATGTGTACTCCTTTTTATATAATTGAAAGCAACATGTTATGATATTGTTGAAGCAAATGTGGTATTTAGAATTTAATGCAAGAAAATAAACCCTTTGTTTATAAAATGTAAAATGGAGTCAAGGAGGCCAGATGCCGGTCATTCTGTGGCATGTGACTAATTTCCTAAAATAAAGCTACAATTTAGTAAAATCCTGATTAGACCAAACCTGTAATGCTGTGAGCAATTTAATCCAAGGAAACAAACCCTTCATTATTCAATAATTGGGCTACAAATACTTAAATTTCAAATCTCGCAAGCAGCTAATATCAGTAACAGTAGCTGTCTATCTTCAATATCTTGAGGGTCATCACTGACCAGAGAGTCAATTGAAACATTAATACTGCAGGTACAAGAACAAGTGAAAAGCTGATCAGCTTGCTGTTCCCTCTGAACATCCTGTTGCCTTTCATCCATCTATGAACAGCAAGTGAGGAGTGCAATCAGATACCGTCTGCTTGCCTAGATGAATGAGCCTTCATCACATCTTCCATCATCACTGGACCTAAATCCTTGAACTGTTTCTCAATAGGGCTCAACAATTCAAGAAAGTTGAATTATCAAGGCCATTAAGGAATAGACAATAAATTCCAGCATTGCCAGTGATGTCCATAACCCTCAGAATGACGCATTCTCTGCTTTTATTTCAGATTTTCAGCACGATTATTTTTATAAACAACTTGCAACAGTATTTCTTCACAAATTTGGTCCATATCCTCTGCAGTCTCACATGGATCTACCTCTCCATATTTCCCACTTACATAACGTCTGTCAGCAATATTGTGTGGAAAAAAATTGGATTCCATATGCATAAACAACATTCACCTTAATCTGCCACAACATACCTTTACAATCCACTGTCTCTGACACTTCCCACTGCATGCCCAATATAACATATTTGATATATTGATAGCAGGCCAATTCTAGACAATGACAGTACTTCAAAGTTAGTGCTTAGGTGTGATATTAGCATCTGGGAACATTGGTGATGAATCTTAAAGTGTAACTTCTCATTAAACACAGTGCCCATATTTAAGAATAAAGTGCAAAACTTCAAATGTCCACATATTTAAGCCTGATCCATAAAGGAACCAGTTTGTTTACTTGGGAGAACAGTGCATATCAAACTGGAAAGTATATATCTGTTTCACTTTACTAGCTGCAAGGTCAGTCCACATTGATAAAGGTTGACTATCTGATACATTCATGGAAAAGGCTTACCTTTATGATTGGCAGGTCTTAAATTAGCTAAAGCCACCACTTCATGTCCAGCCGCCACACACTGCATCATATTGTAACAGCTGTCCTTTCCACCACTATGAAGAAAAATTAAAATCAATTCAGTTTCATCAAATCTACAGCTAAGCCACTCTTCCATCATCATCACTATATATTCAAATACAAGCTAAAGCAGTTCAGCATAATAGCAAAAATATTTAGAACTTCGTTTCATTTCTGTTAAACTTTTATGATATAGTAAGCACACCCAAGAATTAAAAAAATGTCTGTACAGCAAGATTAAAATAATAAAAATTAAGAAGCTTCAGAAAAGTGTAATCAAATAAGTATCAGTCATAGTCAAAGGTGGAAGATGCTAACGCATTACTCTACGAAATAAAAATGCATTTAAATAAACTCAAAGGTCGATTTTAATCTAAACACCAGAAAACCCAGGTAAAATGTGATGTTTTCAAAGAATTACAATGATGGATACAAGAGGGAATGGAGGGAATAAGGGAACCGAACTTTAAAATAAGCCTTTTACATTTTAAGGGATCACTTGGATCAGTAATTATTCAGCAAAATGGACTTGCTCATTATTGAAAGAACATTAGCAGTAGAATTTTGGAGGCTTAAATTTATGGCATCCGATGCTTGAGAGGGTGGCAAGGAAAGCTTTGGAAACATTCACTGATGCTGACAAACGCATTGCTGTAGGCTTACGCAGCAGACTGGCTGAAGACCGTTTCAGGAAAAAGGTGAGTTGAAGCAAGGCAAAATTGTTATTGTAAAGGAGGTGAAAGTACATAATCCTTTTGATAGATACAGATTATGAACTAAAGTCAGGATCAAATTGAATTTTGAATTATCAAAAAAATTAGCTCACGGTGAGACTGTGGCTGGAATGGCAATTGCAGAATATGGCAAAGACCAGTCTGCCATTGTTTGACTGGCCCACACTAAAGCTCCATATGAAATAGATACTGTATGTGCAGACTGACAACACTGTTGGATGAAAGCTAAACCCACACCTACTATGACTTTATTAAATGCCAATACTGTATAGAAATAAGGAACAATCATGACTAGATCTACAGCCAACCTACATAAGTAGAAAAGGACAGGAGAAATCATTAGTAGAAGGTAACTAAGTTGAACAGTTAACTAATAATAAAAATTAAAACCCAAACACAATTGGCAGAGTATGGCATTGTCCACCACATGAAAGATATTGGCCAGACCATTAATATGAAGACTTTGATTAAAGCAGCCTGTGTACTCTGTAAGCATCACACAAGCAATTTATTCACCCTGGTGTATATAACAATCAGATAATCTGAGTTTCAATATAGCATCAGGGGAAAGAGCCTTATTAGATAATGAAGTGAATTCAGATTTGAGAAGTAGTATGAGAACTTCAGAAAACCAGGGAAAATTTGAGATAGAACTGTATTTCAGTACGTATAATGTGTCTGACGTTGCTATCATTGAAGAAAGTTGAAAATGAGGACAGTGGCCTCATGAGGCAACATTTATAATATTACCCAATGTAGACACCAGGAAGGGAACTTGGGTAGACACCAGCTTAATGAAGTAGCCTCTCATGGTCAGAGTGCACTTCAAGAGGCTCCGAGAAAAGAACAGGAATTAGGAAAATATGCACGATGAGAGTTTTGGGAAGTTAAGAAATGTAGAAAATCATCAATTAATACGGCTTTATCAGTTCCTTGTACAAAAAGATGAATGAGAGTGGGAGAGCTGGCTGTGAAAAGGGGTCAAATGCTCATTTAGCTTTCCACAAAAACTGGAAAGGCACTTTGCTCAGTGCATTTCAGAAGAAAGCCTGGTAAAGTCCTCACAGTGAACTGGTCACATCTGGAAATTTCACAATGAAAATGTGAAAGATAACTACAGAGAATGCTCATTACTGCTTCTGGCATGGAGATGTTAATTACCTGACTAGAGCGATTACTCTCATTTTGATCAGAAGGAATGAATGAGACAGGATTTTCAAGTTTACTGAGTTTGTAGAGTATTGTGTTTAACCTCTCTTTGAGTGCTTGGCCAACACACCCTGTCTCAACTGTCCTGGTTTCTCTTTTTCTCTCTCCCCTTAATTCCTGTCCTCCAATATTTCTGTTGAACTTTATTTATTTATCCATTCTTCTTTCAGATCTCTGATTTTATTACTTTTGGTCATACTCCCTCTCTGTTGTTTCTCTCGGTATCTTTTACTTCCCTCTCTCTCTCGTCTATTTCACTCTCACTGTCCTTAAACCCACAATAATTTTCTTTCTGCTCTTTCGCACTCCTTTCTCATTCACTTCCTCCTCTTCCTGCCTTCCCTCTCTCGCTTGTTCAAATACCCCTCCTCTCTTCTGTCTTCACTTTCTATCCGTCCTTCTCTCCTTGCCGCCTTCTATCCTCTCCCTCGCTGCCGGTCCAGCCGCTAGAGGACCCCGTACCGAAGACCCCGGTCCTATCGCCCGAGCAGCGCCTGAACCCAATGCAACGCCTGACACCTTCACCGTGCCGCCGCAAATATCATCGCCGGTCACCAAAGGCAGAAGCCGAATCCTACAGACTCAGCGAACCGCTGCCCTACGTGTTTCAGACAATCTGTGTGAACGTAATTAACGATGCCGGGAGCCGACCATAAAGTGCAATAAATCCGCCATGCCATTCTGAAATAAGGGTGGGGTTTGATGCGTTGCGTCACCGTCCGGGTTCACTGAATGTCTGCAGTAAGCTTTGTTTGGGTTCTGTATATATAAAAACAAGAAATCTGGGGCTATATTGTGTTTCTGACAGATCAGGATCAGAAAGATAGCCATGGTTGTTCTCCCAAATCCTTATGCAGGGGTTCTTGCAAGTTCAAAAGCCATTAATGTGTGCAACCTCCTCAGAATTAATGGGAGATTTTTTAAGTAATTTTTTTTGTCCCTGGGCTAGATTTTCAAGAAAAAAATAATTTTTACAAAAATAAATACAGTAGTTTTAAAAGTAAGAAGTAACTAAGCTTTTTTTTTCCCAGTGTGCTTCATAAATAATATTTTTTAAATTTTTAATCTAGTTAAAAACTTGAATGTGCCAGGATTTCAGTATTTTGGGCTTGTCTCCTACTCTATAACTTTGTCTTCAAACTAAAGTAACAATAAGTATTAAATTCATGAAACTTTTAGTTTGTATTTTCTCACAAGAACTTTTGAAACTAATGTCAAGTTTGTGTAGGTATTTTAATTCATATATTTTTTTAATGACAGAACCGCTGCTACCAGCAAGCAACACATTTTAGAGACCAATCAAGTTTTTTCAGACAGCTGCTTCTGTGGTTGCCATGGAAATGAGAAGTGACAGGGGAGCATGTGGCTGTAATTTTGATGTCCAAAATGTGAGTAATTTAAAGATTTGCATCTCCTGATCTAAGAGTATGTTTGGTACATATCATTACCAAATGAGTTACTATTTGTTTTAACTGAAAAATAAATAGCTTCTCTTTATTTCTGTATATTTAACTTGCATTTACAAGCTAGCTATCTAGTCAAGGTAACAAGTGCCAGACTACAATCTGTTTGAAATTTGAACTGATGATTATTCCAGGGTTGTGGAGAGTTAGGCAGATGTTTTGTAAGCATTATTTTTTTTTTAACAAGACTAGACAATGCCTAGTTTAGCAGGATTCCCTATGTTCATATTTCATGTTGAATGGTTTTAACAAAGTTCTCTAGCCACCGGCCATAAAAACTTTAATCTCTTGTGAAATTTTGATAAATATTGCAGACTGTAAGGATGTGTTTCTAATTGTAAATGTTGCTTCTTCTAGTTGGACAGATATTTTATCACTGTTAATAAACTAAAACCATTGTCAATGTCAAAAATATTTTGTCATTACCATCATAGTGCATATTTTGATGGGAAATAAACATTTTTTTTTAGTAATTTTGGTCTGAACTAATTTGCTGGAGTCAAGTGCTTTGATACCAAAATCAGCATTCTGTTGAAAAGAGATAAAATTCCAATAGTCTAATTAGTAAACAAATGTTCCATTGTTTAGCCAAGGAAAATGTTTACAGGCTTAAGAAAATGTCTCAAAAATATATTCTGAAAGTACTTAAAAATTAGTGTAAAATGAATTTATTAAAGGGCATGGTTTTTACTTGCAGGATTGACTTTGAAATCTTTGTCATTGCATTTTAAGTTAAATTCCGTATTTTGATGATGTGCTGGTAAGGACTCTCATCTGTGAAATCTCTGCAAAAATGCCTTAAAATTTGAAAGTTCTCTTAAAGGTTCATCAATGTCAAGATCCGGTCTTCATTCCTGAGCCTAAAATAAAGGTTATAACATAAACAAAACAGAGTTTCAGGAAATTACATTTTTCAGAATTCCAGGTAGTCAGAAGTGCCCCTAATTGAAGAATCACCCTAATGCCGTAGAGTTCAATGGCATAATTAGAATTCCCTGTGTCTTTCGTATACAGTCTGTGGGTGATGTGCAAAGGGAGATCTGTTTCATTGAAATATACACTATACAGGCATTAATTTCCACTGCTGTGTAATAGTTAAAAGGAGTGTAAGAAGGAGATAGTAAACATAAACCCAAGATACTGTAGATTATAAACACATGAGATTCTGCAGATGCTGGAAATCCAGAGTAACACACACAAAATGCTGGAGGAACTTTGTAGGTCAAGCAGGATCTATGGAGAGGAATAAAGAGTCAGTTTTTCGGGCCAGTGCTCTTCATCAGGCCTTGATCTCGGCTTGAAACATTGACTCTTTATTCCTCTCCATAGATCCTGCTTGACCTGCAAAGTTCCTCCAGCATTTTGTGTGTGATATTCTGGATTTAGAAGGTTAAGAGCTTTAAATTCCCTGGAATGATCATCATAATAACATGACCTGGTCTTGAATGCCACAGCCAAGAAAGCTCATCAGCACCTCTACTTCCTCAGGAGAACCTCATCTTCGTCAATACTTACCTATCCCATTGATACAGCTTTCTGGATGCATAACAGCTTGGTATGGCAACTGCTCTGCACATGACCGCAAGAAACTTAGAGAGTTGTGGACACTGCTCAGCACGTCACGGAAGCCAGCCTCCCCTCCATAGTCTGCCTCAGTAAAACAGTCAGCATAATCAAAGACCCCACTCATCCTGGACATTCTGTCTTCATCCCCCTTCCATATTGCAGAAGATGCAAAAGCCTGAAAGCACATACCACTAGGTTAAAGAACAGCTTCTGCTCCAATGTTATAAAATTATTGAATGGTAACTCCATTTTAGAGCTACACCCAATTAAGTGTAAAATCTAAAAAATTAATTGGGTTTAGATGTTAGAGTTGGCTGTCTTTCTTCAATTGGCAGATAAATGTTGAACTCCTTTTATCCTGCTCTAATGATTAAATTACCTAAATTGGAGCACTTGCCCAATTTTTATGCTTGCATGGAAGTCCCTTTGTAATTTTAACTACCTTTTCCCTTTGATCATAAATACCCCAGTGACTTGGTAGACAGAACTCTTGAGAGTAATTCTGAACGGAATTGAAAATTTGCTGTGTTCTTCATGGTACATGAAGAAATCCCTTCTGATTCTTCAGTTATGGCTTGACAATGCTACAATTACTTTTAAAGTTTCTGTGTGAAAGATAACCAAATCTTTTTTGATAATTTTGTAGGTTACAACAGGTGCTGGAAAAATGAGTTGCTTCTTTACATCAGTGATGAGAAGGATAACCCATTCAATAGTGACAGTATACACTGTTTCACTGTGCAAACTAGGTTTATAAGACAGCATAATAGATTCCTTTTATAACTAATGTTCAGCCCATCCATAGGAGGTGGACTGCATATCACTACATTACATGCAAGTGACTTGTCAACAAAAATAGACCCACATGACTGTAACATTCTACTGTCATTAGTTTCAAGTACCTAGAACTCTGTTAGCTACAACAATCTAAACTCACTTTCATTCTTTTTGCTCCTCTTTTGTTATTCATGATGAGTTTTCAATTCAATTTGTCCCATGATGTGAATATTAAAGTTCTAAATTCAAAGTAATTTTATTGTCAAAGTACATACAATATATGTCATCCTGAGATTTATTTTTTTGTGGGCATTCACAGTAAATACAATGAAACACCGTAGAATCAGGGAAAACCCGTACACAGCAAGGCTGACAAAAGATAACAACGTGTGCAAATACAAAAAAGATAGTAATAAAAAATAAATAAGCAATAAATATTGAGAAAGTGAGATGAAGAGTCCTTGAAAGTGAGTCCATAGGTTGTGGGAACAGTTCATTGTTGGGGTGACTGAAGTTATCCCCTCTGGTTCAAGAGCCTGATGGTTGTGGGGTAATAACTATTCATGAACCTGGTGGTGTGGGTCCTAAGGCTCCTGTACCACCTTCCTGATGACAGCAGTGAGACGAAAGCACTGCCTGGATGGTGGGGGTCCTGAAACAGTCCTCTTTATAGATGTATTCAGTGGTGCGGAGGGCTTTACCTGTCATGAACTGGACTGTATCCACTACTTTTTGTAAGCTTTTCCGTTCAAGTGCATTGGTGCTTCCATATCAGGCTATGATGTAATAAGTCAGTATACTCTCTACCGTGCATCTATAGGAGCTTGTCAAAGTTGTAGATGACATACTGAATCTTCACAAAATTCTAAGAAAGTAGAGGCACTACTGTGCTTTCTTCGTTATGGCACTTGCATTCCAGACCCAGGGCAGCTCCTCTGAAGTGATAACGCCAAGAAAATTAAAGTTGCTGACTCTCTCTATTGATGATCCCTTGATGAGGTCTGGCTCGTAATCCTCCAGTTTCCTCCTCCTGTAGTCAATAATTCGCTCCTTGGTCTTGCTGACATTGAGTAAGAGGTTGTTGATATTGCACCATTCAGCCAGATTTTCAATCTCCCTCCTATATACTGATTATACAACAGTTGCCAGTTTGACTCCCAAAGTGTCAAACAGATTTTCTATTTTAAAAATCTTCCAAATTGACATCACAAGTACTTTGGAAGTGGTTGAAAGATTAAGTTAACAAACATTTACATATTCTTTCCACAGTGTTTCCAGTTCTTTTATCACTAATAGGACTTCTTTTACCACAGATCATCATTTATGTCAAAGTAAAATAATTACACAATCCTGCCCAAACCTTCAACCACAAAACACCAACTCTTAATCCTACATTGATACTGTTAGTGTGCAGCCAAGACCAGTGTCTCCCGTGATTTGCTTCATGATAATGAAATAAACAATTCATTTCCATATTTTGAATTATAAATTGACTGATTTGTAGTTTCTTTCACCAATAATAATGGCTACCAGCAACCCAGAACACAAGAGAAATTGGCTGGATCTTTGATCAATGGTGAAGCATTGGTGTTCTTCACTGACCTTCAAGAAAATTGCTTGCAAAGATTCAGGAACATCTGTTGCTTTGATTTCACTTTTCTTGATGTTCTTTGCTTCCAAGCGCTGATGCTTGAGAGCCCTGGAATCAATGGACAGAGTTATCATCAAGTTGGCTGAGTAGCCAATTATAATTTTCAGCAAATATTTCAAATACTTTCCAGAATGCTTAAACTACAGGCATAAAATTTAGGAATAAACTGAAACAATAAAAAATATTAAATAGGAATATATTATTTTTAAAACCTTAGAATTTTAAAATATTAATGCAAGAAAATTAGTTTACATGCACATGAACTTGATAATAACTGGTATGATGAAAAACAAATGATTTTGGCTTTGTGGATTCATCACATTGAGGAGGCATTTTACAGCAAAAATATCTGAAATATCTAAAATTTATTTCCTTCCCTTGGTTCCTTGGTGTAGGAGCTGGAACAGATGAACTTCCGTGTTTAATTGTGCACATGTTCTCGAGAATTTGCTGTCAGGTTGTAAAGGTTTATGCTGAGCTTCAATAGCCCCTTGGTAGGACAGAAATTCTAGAAATCTGTAATCTGAATTTGACCTTATTCAGCACTCTTGTGTGGTTATTATGGTTCAATTACAGAAATAATATTTATATTATCTGGATATCACGTCTGCACACATTACCCCCCCCAGTGTGCTTGTGTATTTCATCACATTTTATTTGCATATAATTCAAATATTTATATTATGTGGCAAATGGTTCTGTAAGCTCTGAATGTATCCATAATTAACTAACAAAATACTGGGCCAGTTATGTTTTCTAATTCAAGAAACACGGAAAAGAAAAAGAAAAACACAGGAGCTAGGCGATGCATGTTTACTAAGTTTCTCTTTAGTGAGACACTTGTATATTGCATGTTGGCATGATGATGTGTGCCATTCACATAATTTTACATACAGTATAACCCAGAATGAATTATGTAAACAACAATGAATGCTTAATCAAACGCTATACTTGCAATATTGCTTAAATTTTACTGAAATATTAAATACACAACAGGGCCAAAACATAACAAAGAGTGGGAGCAGATCCATCTTTTTCCAAGCAGCAGGCAGTGCTGAGTGCAGTTGGGCTTTAGTCAGTACCAGGAAGTAATCAATTCACAAGGCATACAGTATCAATAATTTAGATGAGGGAATTATATGTAATATATCCATGTTTGTGGACAAATCTGCATGGTAGACTTGTCCACAGACTGGATCTATTACATCTATCTAGCTTGTTCAGGTTGTTTTTGTACAGGGGAAGTCAGGAACACAGTGCAGATCAAATGCCAGCATATATTACCCACTGTTTTGTTGTTGAACTCAGCACTATGAATTGTGCTGAGCTGAAAGGCTGGGTAACCTTCACATTTTGCCCCTCAGCCACCTGCCAGATGTGACTGTGTTAAGAAGCATTGCTCCATTTATTCGGACTGAAAAGTTAAGTGCAGGTAATTGGTTTGATCTTTTTTTACAACTGAATGCTAATAGAAACAGTTTCCACCCTTTATCTCTTGAAGTACCTACCCAGAAGAACATTATTCATCTTCTTGGATATATCCTATGATTGAACGAGAGCTGCTCTCTTTGGTTGAGAATTCCACAATTATACCGCTCAGGATGAAGACATTTCTCCTTATGCCCCCTCTGCATGCTTTACCCACTTATCCCAGCACTCTGAGTCCCTTGCCAGGTCTTCCTCTATCACTGGGAAAATTCTTTTTCCATCTAGTCTGTCCAGTCTTCAAAGAATTTTGCAGGTTTCTTTGAGATCAGCTCTCATTCTTCTAATGCCTACCTCATTGACCCCATTCCTCTATATATGTCAGTTCTGCCTTCCTGGTAATTACTCTGTTGTAAGAACATTCTTCCTCCGAGAAGGAGATCCAATCTGCACCAAATACTTCAGAGACTGTCTTACCAAGGCCCTGTACAAATGCAGTTAGTTATTCCTGCTCCTGTACTCAAACCCTCTCGCCATGAATGGGTAACATGCTGTTTGCCTTTTTAACAACCTGCTCCAGCTGCATGATTTCTTTCAGCGTTCGGTGCAGTAGACCACACGTAGCATCACTCCCTTCCTAATCTATTGCTATTTGGATAAAAATCATCCCTCCTGCTTTTGCCACCAAAGTGAATAATCTCCCATGTAAGACAAACATGAGGAAATGTAGATGCTGGTCATCCAAAGCAACACACCAAAATGCTGGTGGAACTCGGCAGACCAGACAGCATCTATGGCAATGTAAAAGCAGATGACGTTTTGGGCTGAGACACTTCATCAGGTTTATCTCACAGGTACCCACTTTATACTGCATCTGTAATGCATCTATCCACTTCCTTAACCTGTCCAAATATACTGGGAGTATCGCTGTATCTCATCACAGCTCACACAGTTTGCACTGCCAGCAGACTTTGTGTCATGTGCAAACTTAGATGTATTACATTTGATTCCGTCGTCTAATTAATTGATTTTATATTATGAACTGATGACTTCTTGGCACTGACCAGAGTGGTACTCAGCTTGACACTGCTCAGAAAAAAAGACTGATTTACTGCTGCTCTTTGTTTTCTATATGCTCATTCATGTCCATGTCCATCTCTCTTCTGGAGGACTTTATAAAAACCCTTCTCAAAGTCCAAATATACCATACTCACCCATTCTGTGTGTTATATCCCAAAATAAGTCTACTAGTATAACTTCTCTATGATTCTTGTTTTCTTACTCCATTTTTTTTAAATAGTGGAGTTACAGTGACTACTCTCTGATCCATTGCATGAAAATAAGTTCACCAGCTCCTGAAATGAAGCAGTGATAGAAATTCACCATGCCTAAAATCTCCTGTAGTTTTTTAGTAATGAAGGGCAATAGGAAATCCATAATAGCCTCTACTTTTCACGGGAGGTGTTTTGCACTTCCTGCGGAGATGCGATGGCCGAGAAAATCAATGGTTGACAACCCAAACTGGCGTTTAGCTGGGTTAATAATACTGTTGTTGTGTCTTTATATTTGAAAATCAATAAAAAGATTATAAAAGAAAGAAAAAGGGTTAATAATCAACCAATGTTGGCTTAAGCTCTCAAAAAGTGTGCAGAGATGAGATATGTGTTCAGATTTGGATGCACTGGTGACAAGTATCTCATCAGGGCAAACAAAAAGAAAATCTAAGTCTTTAATACAGAGTTCATCAGCCTTTAGAAAGTCTGTACTACATTTTTCAGCCCAAATGGCAAGCACAGAAACTCAGAAGACAAACGGGATTATCACTGCTCTTTTGGGAATGTCCTCTGAGCACACAGGTGCCTGATAGTAGCCCCTAATTAGATTGACTTTGGGAAAAATTAACTTTCCAGTTAAATATGCCGATAAGTCTTGAATGTGAAGGATTAGGTAATGATCGGGGTGTTGGCCTTGTTAAGGCGTTGGTAATTGCCACATGGGTGGCAACCACCATTCGACTTAGGGACCATATGGAGGGGCGAAACCTACGGGCCATTCAACTGGCATACAATGCCAAGTTTTTCCATGTTGGCAAACTCAACCTTCACGGTTGCCATCTTTTCTGGGTCCACGCAAGCAGGCATGGACTGGCGGGACAGTTGTGGGAATGTGGTGCTCAATCCCATATTTTGTGACTGTAGTGGAGAATGTGGGCTTGGTGAGGTCTGGGAATTCGCCCAGCAGTCAATCAAACTTACATGCAGTGGTACATGTGCTTGACAGAGTTGTTGTGGGGAACTTACTGGGAGCGGGGTAATGACCCAAAGTCCTTGACATCTACAGAGCGGGAGTTCGTAAGTTATCTAATAGTCCTTGGACACACAGGAAATCTGCATCCAGCAGAGGTCCAGCCACTTTAGCCAGGACGAAGTCCTATATGTAGTATCGCCCACTGAAGCAGAATGTCACCCGTTGTAACCCAGAAGTCTAGATCCTGCTGCCTTTGATGGCCGCCAGTGATGTTTTGTTGGTCTTTGCCTTCTCATCAATAGGCGATGCTGGCAGCACAGTCACTTGAGCACCCATTTCACATAGGAAGCACCGCCCTGAAAGGGTGTCGGTAATGAACAGTAGATGACCCTGGCAGCTGGACCCATGGTGTTCACAGACCTTTGATGTCTTGATGCGCTGACACTGTCGAATCTGCAAGGCGGTTGGCACTTTCTAGCATTCCTACCAAAACGGAGGAAGGGAGGGGAATGTTGACTCAGACCATGAGAGGCCTGCGTCGGGCATTTTTATGCCTTACAAGGCGTAGATTGGAAGTCTGTGTGGGGCGCCACTCCTCGCACAGACACTAGAGCAATGTGTGGTTAAGTGCCTTGCTTAAGGACACGCTACCACAGCTGAGGCTCGAACTAGCAACCTTCAGATCACTAGACGAACACCTTAACCACTTGGCTACGTGCCCAACACTACCAAAATGAGCGTAGTAAAAACACAGGCTCGAAGTCATCTGTTTCACAGCACAGCTGTCCTTATGGTGGGGGCTTTGCTGACCGGGCCTATAGAGGCAGTGAAAGGACTGTAGCCTATTAGCCATTTTATCAAGCTCCCTATAGTCCTTCATGTATGCATTAGTGAGGACTATGCAAACTTGATCAGGCATTTGCTGCTTGAAGAGATCTCTAAAAATGAAATAAGGAGAAATAGCATGTGGTCCTTTAGCTCCGAAGGCCTGGCATCACCGAGGTCAGGCAAGGAGAGCAACCGTTTGGTGTGCTCAGACTCTGATAATCCAAAAGTCTGTTGAAGGTGAGTTTTTAGTGATCAGTATTTATCATGTTCAGACGGGTGTTCTAGTACATTCACCACACTGGCAGCCGTGGTGTTGGTTGCGATGCTTCCACATAGAAATATTTGGTGTTGTCAGCGGAGATTTCTCGCAGCACAAATTGGGCCTTGGCTTGTACAAAGTAAGCGACAGCATTTTGCTCCCAAACCTCCAGCAGTTTCAAAGCAACTGTGTTGGCCGCGATGTTCAGTAACTCTGGAATCATCCCAGATGTTGAGATCACCAATGTAGGTTTTCGCAAATAAAAATAGCAGAGGTATTTTATGCTTAAGAAAAACCATAATAACTCATTTATTGTACTCCAAACACTGAATACAAAGCATGATTAAAGTACTTTACATAATCACATAATTATGGTCAGACCAGCCTTTTAAAATGAACCCCAACTCAATGTCAGTGGTTGTGAATAACGTACATTTCCACCAATTATGTTACCCTACAATAGTAGGCCCACAGTGCTCAGCAGAACAACACAAAATACAATAGGCAGCAAAACAACAACAGCAAAACAAACTCCATTCCACTCTCCCACACACATAAACAGCCCTCAAACCCCAAGATAGGCGATCTTTTTCAGCCAGCAGTCTCTAATGGATTCAGATTTGGACTCGGACATGCAGTCATTGGGCTTTTGATGACCCCAGAGGTTTGCTAACCTGGAGGCCCTGGAGAATGGACCTTTACTTCCAGACTTACAATTCAAACTCCAGCTCTTGATGCCTCGACTCCAGGAACACCAGGCCTCAAGTACTAGACTCACCAATGACAGGACCCCACACACTAGGCCTCGAACTCCAGTCTCACCAATTTGCAAACTCATTTTCTCTAGAGAGAAAGGAAAGCACTGTTACTTTCAAATTTTACCAGGATTTGTTAATTTATGCTTTGGCCTCCAATCTAAATACATTGCTAAATATTTGCTTTTCCATTTTTTCACCATTTAAAAGAAAATCTGGGTAGGTTTCACTTCAAGTATTTATTCTTCTAAAAAATTTAACTTCGTTGAGTTTCTTACAGCTTTCGTCAAGGCTTGGGATCTTTATTGCCTTTCACCAAATCTTCAATATTTCTTGAAATCAAGGTGCTAAGATCTGCATCAGATGTTCTAGTGACCCTAAACCAATCATCTGCTTGAAAACAGGATATTTATCAGTTCATCATTGTCCCATGTCTTTAACAAAGTTATTTTTTTCCTTCGGCAATTGATAAACTTGTTAAAATTTGATTACAAATATGGTGGATACTGGTTAATTGGGTCATTGGTTAATCAGGGAAACTTATTTGGGACATCCCTTAAAGAACAAAAAGTAATTGAGAAACTTGCTGGGAATCCCTTCAGTTATTTGGGACACTATGTCGCTTAATTGGGGCAGGAGACTGTTTCTGAACAAGTTCTAACTAATATTAGTCATGGGCACTTGTGTGGCTGTTAGGTACTACACTGTGCTTGGAGTGAACAGTTTTTAAATAATATCAGTTGCGTGTGTTTGTGTTCAAAGGATTGATTATTGTCACTGATAATTGGTGAGAAATAAGCAGTAAGACAAATTAGAACTTTTTTGCTCACTGCAGTTACAAGCATTTAGACTTGGAGATACCAGAAACGGCCGGGAGTGAAAGTGAAAAGATTTCACTACCTCACCAAGTTAGGATGGTATCAACAATCATCTTGAATGTTACAATGAAAATGAATATTTGGAGGATGTAGTTGTCAATAGCATTATGTGAAAGCAACCCATTATCTGCACTAGGTGTCTGCGCTTATTTTGTTCATTGCATACACTGGATAAATTCCTCCATCAAAATTATTGGGAACAAATACACTGTAGTACTATTGGTTGTGTTCTGATTTGTTCAGTATTTCATTTAAATACATAATTTGTTACAGTTTGTCTTTTTTTCTATTTTTTAACCATTTCCATGAAACTTTGGCTAATTGGAGCCGCCACTTAATTAAGCCAAAAATGTACTGGCCCCGACGTGTCCTAATTAACCAGAATTTTTGTACTAATATAGTTAAGACCTTTCTCATTTATGAAAGTAACTTAGCATCTACTAACACAGAAATATACACCAATAGGAAAAATAATCTTGTGCTTCTACCTGTTCATTTATGTTGATATCAAACAAATTAGATTAGATTGGATTAGATTATGAGGACACACAGTCCTCTTTTATTGTCATTTAGTAATGCATGTATTAAGAAATGATACAATATTCCTCCGGTGTGATATCACAGAAACACAGGACAGACCAAGACTGAAAAACTAACAAAAACCACATAATTATAACATATAGTTACAACAGTGCAACAATACCATAACTTGATGAAGAACAGGCCATGGCACAGTAAAAAAAAAGCTCAAAGTCTCTTGAAAGTCCCGCATCTCACGCACACAGGAGAAGGAAGAAAACTCTCCCTGCCGTGTCCAACCACAGTCCGACTTTGAGTTGTCCGAAAATTTCTAGCTCTGATCAGCCCTCCGACACCGAGTACTGAGCACCATCTCTATTCGAACGCTTCGACCTCAGCCACAGTCGCCAGCAGCAGGCAAAGCTGGGGTTTTTGGGGCCTTCCCTCTGGAGATTCTCAGTCGCACAGTAGCAGTGGCAGCGAACCATACATTTCAGAAATTTCTCCAGATGTTCCTCTGCTTTTCACGTCTGTCTTCATCAAATCAGAATTGTGCACGGCGTCCTACTTACAGATACGATAACTTTTCATTGGAGAGCTGCGCGTACTGCCATCTTCTCCTCCTGCCTCAAGTAAGTTATGCTTCAAGTAAAGCAGGCATTCACATCCAGGAAGTCTATGTGGATTTTAGTGAGACACGGGAGTTAAATTTTGGAGTGGAGCCAATTTCTCCATAGCCTGAATTGACTTACATTTTCAGTCCAGATAGTATGGCAGTTTCTGATGCTCAACACCACTGCCATATTTACTTTACAACTATTAAAAGAGCCTTTGAAAGGCAGAGAAACCTGAATATTTTTTATCTAGACATCAGTTTTCCTGGTATTCCAAAATTTTCATATTTAATTTGAGAAGTTACTGTGGTATACTTAAATTGTCAGAGGATGAAACATTCTGGTCTCGCATTTGTCCTTGGTTCCCAATTTAGTATGCAAAGTTATAGAGAAGTAAGGGTTTATTAAGGGAATGTTCTTGCTTCTATTCCTGAAGGATGAAGGAAAATAAGGTGTCGAAATCATTGCCTTCCTATAATACAACTGCAGGATTTACCTTGCACTGCTATTTACCTTGCACTAGCAAAACTTCAGTTAATCCCAAAATACTTTAGAGCCAATTGTCTTTTATAAAATATCACTATATTGTATATGTTGGAAAATTCAAGGCATTTAATCAATTTAATGAACAATATTGAGTCCTTTCATGATATTGGATGTTTTAGTGGAAAAACTTGCAGCATGGGCAACTGCTGGTCTTCCATACAACCTTGCCCAGGCCTGCGCCCTGGAGAGTGAAGACTTCCCAGGTGCAGATCCATGGTCTTGCAAGACTAACAGATGCTTTTACTGTATTATTATTATTATTATAGTGGAAAAAAATATCCAGTGGTTAGCAAAAATAAATAAGCAATAAGCCTGATGCTTAAAACTCTGATCCAGATGAGATTAAAAAAAAAGATCGGAGTATATTGCGGTAGAGTTAATACCTGTTATTGAATTCTTTGCAAGGAAAGACAGATTGGAAAGAATTATGGTTGTCATCAGTGAAAATTGATGGAAAGTATGCATGTCTAGGATAATGGGTGAAAGCAGAACTCACTGTGTTTAAAAGTCTTGACCAGCACTGCCTACCAAGATTTAGGCCTAATTTTGCTCTAATATTTTATGGCCTTAATTACAAATGAACAGGAAACAATTAATGAAATATTGAAAGACCCTGGTTTTGTATTCCATTAATGGCATCATCACTGAGAGAAATGAAATGGTTGTAAAATTCTTAAGAATTGTTGAAATGAAAATTGCTGATTGTCCATAAGTTGCACTGGAATATTCCTGTTATACATCATAATGATGATTTTGTTTTGTTTACGCTAGCCTTTTAGATGAAGTGCAGCTATGACTGGCTTGTATGGGCAATAAAAATGTGTCCCTCCAAAATTTCTCTCTGTGCTCGTCTACAGCAGAAAAAAGCGCAGTGCTGAAAGGCAGTGGAACTGAGGCAATGAATCAAGAATGGGAGACATAAACAGCTGAACATATCTCTATGTAACCTTGGCCTCCCTAAAAGGAGCCTGAGAATAAGAAGGCCAACTTCCACAGTTGCATAAACAATTCTTCTGGTGTAAAAACAGCAAACTTTGAGCTGTTTAGTAGATGACAGGTATTAACATTTCAACAGTGGTGGCATGCATGAATGAAATGAAAAGACAGAAAGGCATCTAATATTCCCGTTCCCTAAAATGTTGTAAATAGTTTGTTTGTTTATATGTTTGGGAAATGTGGGAAGATCTCAATCACTGTTATAATTCTCCTCAATCCCTATTGGATTTGATTTCGCTTGTGGAATGATGCAAGGCTACATGCATTTGATTTTCTTTTAACAGATCTATTTAAAACTGTAATCATTGAGGCATATCTTACAGTATTTGGAAGCACTTGTATTCTGGTTTCTGAGACATGGGAAATGACTTGTATTTCAATTTCAACTTCTTGCTGGCTGAAATTCACTCCCTTCCCTGTACGTGAACTTGAACTTTTCCTGTCAGTTCTCCTGTGGGTCTGAAATGTGTTTCTCTTCCATTAATATACCATAGTGACTTGCAGCATTGAGTCCATCGTCCCGCTTATTCGAGAGAGCGATACCATGCTGAATATGTACACTTCTGTAAGTGTTCACACCAGTGCTAAATTTGTCAGGCATATTATTCAGGCATTAGACTAAAGGGGACATTAGTATTCAAACATATGTACATGAGGGGCCTGTTTGAAACACCTTAATAAAACTGGATGGTGATGAATTTCTGCAGGGTTTTCTTCAGTGGATCTTCCAGCCCTCAACAAAATGTGAGCTGGATTTCAATGCAAAGCCTGGGCTTCAATATTCTGCCATTAGACTTTGTCCTGTCAAGGCCATGTGGTTGCTGATTTGTCATGGCCACTCCAAATTAATAGAAATGTTCTGAAGCATCATTCCTCAAAACTCCATCTCATTGTGTTATATTTTGCAACTTCTAAACATTTTACTAATTCAAAGGAAGATGTGGGGAGTCAAAATGTGGGTGTAATTTTGTCTTTACTTTAAGCAAGGCATCCACATATCATGTGGTAGCAATATGACATATGTAATTAATATATTCTCACATATAACCCACAATGAATTCTTTAAATGAACAAGAACACGTAATCAAACAATATATACACAAGATTACTCAGATATTATTGAAATATTAAATACACAACACATGGGGCTGACTAAGGAGGGAAATTTGACTTTTAATATGAAAATCAAACATTATTTTGTGGAGGAAAACTGCAGGAGTGCACCCCTGACTTCACAGTCCACCCCTGACTTCACAGTCCACATAATCGGTTGTTGCTGCTGCTCTAAGACTATTCAGGCAGCAGGGTACTCACCTCAGATGAAACCAGTCTTCAGCCTGTCATTTTGGTGATACGGTGTCAACAGCTGTTTATTGTTGAGCCAAAATCAGGTTGCAATTAAATGTCCATGCCTACAAAGTCAAAGTTGAGTTTATTGTCATATGCACATGTACAATGTATGCGCAGGTACAATGAAAAAAAGAATTTAAGCAGCATCGCAAACATATAGCATCATATAAGCAGCATTCACAAAATAAGTCATAAATCAAGCATAAATTATACACAATTCTTACAATAAAATGCTATTGGAACAAAGAATATAAGTTCCATTTGTCACGTCCTCTGTTTTATTCCACGTATTATGATCATTCTCAGTGATATTGGTAATGAAAGGTTAGTACATTCATACAAAGTTATACAGGGCTAGAAAGTAGACACAAATCAATCTACCTCATTCGCCTGCGTTATCTTGCCATGACCAATGCTGGGTATTTCCAGTGTCTTGTGGCCTGTTGTACCGTTCAGGACTCAACAGAGCATAGAAGCTAAAACACAGAGTTTAGCTTCATTGCCCATTGCCAGACTAAGATTCCATTAAATAAGTTCTTACCTTTTATCTTTCACCCTACTCACAGTAAATTTTTGCCATTTACTGTTTATTCTTTATGAGGAGCCTGCTTACTGTTTCACTCGACAGTAAATCAACTCCCTTAGCTTTCTGCACCAATCCACAGGTCTATCCTCTACCTCCAAATAACCCAACCCCAAATCCTGTCCAACCCACACACATACTTATTTTCCCCTTGGGTCTCTACATGGCCCAGCCTCTTGCTCTAACTATCCCTCCCCCTCCTTTCCAAATTCTTCACTGGATCCTGTATCTCCTGAGAATCCTAAATGATGTTCCAATCCCCACTCATTGAAACCAGGATGCAGTCTAAACCACAGGCCCAATGATGTTATCCCTCTGTTCCCACTCACTGCTTAAATCCAGTCATGTTCCTTGAAGGACATCTTCATCTCCAAAAAGTGCATTGCTCATTCAGTAGCTCACCAGTCAACTGATTGATGGCATGTTGTACCCACCAGGATTTATCGGAACATGGACCATAGAGGAGCACAGCACAGGAATAGGCCTATCAGCTCATGGTGTCTGTGCTGGTTTAACCTAATTCCTTCTTCCAGCACATGGTCCACATGCCTCCACTCCCTGCCTGTTCATATGCCTTCCTAAGTGTCTCTATTGTATCTGCTTCCACCACTACCCTGGAAGTGTGTTCCAGTCACCCACCGCTATCCATCTCAGAAAAAAACTTGCACATCTCCTATAAATTTTCTGCCCCTCACCTTGAAGTTATGCCCTGGCATTTGATGTTTCCATCCGAGGAAAAAGACTCAATCCACCTATCTATCTAAGCCTCTCATAACTTGACATGCTTCTATCAGACCATCCTTCAACTTCTGGTGCTTCAGGGAAAACAAACCAAGTTTGTCCGATCTCTTTTTATAGCTAATACTCTATAATTCAGGCAACATTGTGGTGAGCCCCTTTTTACATTTTTTCTAAAGGCTCCACATCCTTCCTGCAAAGCAGTGACCAGAGCTGCGCACAATATTTCAAATATGTCCTAACCAAAGTTTTATGCAGCTGTTACATGGCTTTCTAACTTCATAATCAATGCTCTGACCAGAAGGGACAAGTATGTCATATACCACCTTTACTAACCTATTTACTTATGTTGTGAATTTCAGGCAGAAGTGTACTTGACCTCCAAATCCCCCTGCCCATCAATGATCTGAAGGATTTTGCCATTTACTACTAATCTTCAGGAAATGTTGGATTAGTTTGAGCTAAGGTAAAGAATTTATAGAGGTTAGTTAAAATATGAAAATCCATGATACAAGCAGCTTCTGAATCACTGAGTTTTAAATATTTAAAAAAATAAAATCCTAGTTGCTTAACTGTGCTGAAAGAAATGGAAGGTAGCAGGACATTGAGATTAGACAGATGGATTCATTTATAAAAGAAAAGAATTGCACCTTTGAAGGACAGAATAATCTGCAATAGTGATTCTTTGACAATTTTAGGGAGACGTGTGTTTATCTGTAAGCTTACTCTCCGCTCCAGTTGAAGCTGCCTGGGTCCTTCCATAGCTTCTCATTATTTTTACACACTATCAGTACAAGACATTGGAGTTCTGCTAAATGAAACATCCTGCAGATGCTGGATATCTGAAATAAGATGTGGGGATCACTCAGCATGCAACATCTATGGAGAGAGAAACAGTTAATGTCTGAGATCAGAGATCTTTCACCAGGGTCCTTCAAGATTCTAATTATTTAAAAGACATGATGGGTAGAAGACAATGATCTCCATATACCACAGTAGCTCTCCCTATTACCAGATTTTACATAGTCTTTGCAACCCTGAATTCTCATTTCATACAAGCAAGATTATGTTTACTATCCTGGTAGAAACTGCATGAAAGTGGACATCAACATGTCATCAAGTGGCCGTCAATTAAATACATCTAAAGGAAAACAAGCTAAGTACTTGACTGACAAATGAAATGGTGAGATATTGGTTATAAATACTTGTATACATGATTATTAGCTGTAAATTGATTTTAGTGTGTTCAATGGCTTCAAAGAGCTATAATGAAACTCTTCGGGTTGTTTTCTATCCACATTATCTTTCGGCCTTAACAACCACATACTTACAGATACTGTCCGTTAAGGCCAAAGGATAGTATGGCTAGATCTCATAACCAGTCACAAAGCTTCTGTAGTCACTTAGGGTTGATAGCATAATCGAAACATGACTTCAGTCTTACAAATTTTATAGTTTTTCATTGGCATGCTTTTGAACTACCACGGAAATCCACTCAATTATTGACTCATCATAAACTATTAATGGCATTATAACAAGGGAATTTTGGTCCCTCAGAAAACAGTGCAAAGCCTTTCTGAGCACTGAGGTCTTTTGAAGGTACTGGTTGCCATCTCAGATATATAATTTGATCAATATAAATAAAGAGAAGACTGAAAAAAATCTAAAATTAAAGCAGAAAGTATGGACGTGTATAAGCCCCTCAGCCTCTGTAAAGAAAGAGGAAGGTAATACAGTCAAACAAATTCAAACATCACCATTCTCTTTTCTCATCAAAGATTTGCAGCATACTTTCTGTATTTCCCATGCTCATTACACATTTACACAGATCATCTTGGTTTCAGTTGACTCCAGTTATGTAAAGATCAAGAAAAAGAAGGGTTTGCATTTACAAAGTATCTCTCATGACCACTGCCATCCCAGGACACTTTATACCCAACATTGTTTTTGAAGAATTGTCATAACAATATAAGAGATAAGGCAGCCAGTTTCTGCACAAGTTCCCACAAGGAACAGTGTGATAATGACCAGATACAATATTTTCTTGAGCTATCAATTGTGGGTAAAAATTACCGGAACACTGGAGATAACACCCTGTTTGTCTTTGAAATAGTCTCATGGTGTGTTTTACATTCATCTAAGAGAGCAAACTGGGCCCTGGTTTAACATCTTATTCTAAAGACAGTACCTCAGATGATGCATCATTTCTTCAGTACTGCACAGTAATGTCAGCCCAGTGTCTCCAGGCTCCAACAACTATTAGTGAGAAACGAGCCCGGAATCAGAGACACTGTGCCAAGACTGCTGCCACTAAGTCATGAGCAACACTAAATAAGCTGTTTTAGAAACAATAACGTTTCTTCTTCATACATGCAATCAAAGAATAGCCTCTAAGAGAGAACATTCAGCCCATTATACTGGATCTATGAAAGAGCCATTCAATTAGGTCTGCCACTTAACTTTGTTTCCAATAATTCTGCTGTTGTTTCATTTTCAGTGATATAGCCAACTGCCTTTGGGAAATCATAATTGAACGCTATAGTGCCACTGTTTCCAGTGTACTAGATACGATGCTTTAGTGCAAGCTACAGTCTCTAAAAATAAATCTGTTTCATCTCCCAGCTGGATTGTGATAAATCAATGTCCTCTGGCTACATTGTACCAGTGAACCCAGTCCTCTCCTATGAAAATGCCTCATAAAATTAAAAGCAGCTGTCATATCAGGAATAGAACAAGCTCAGACCAAACTATGCTGATCAGTCACTTTGTGGTACTCCACACTGAGGACCAACCCTCTTTGGATCAGACCAGAGGGCTACAGTTGGGAACTGAGTGCTTTTGCCGGGGAGTCATGCTTGCCAGCCATCTGTGTATAGGCAAGATAGTTTCCTTAGGAGGTAGGAGGGGTTTTCCCAATGGAGGGGCAGAGCAAAGAGGCAGCAGTGTAATCTGGGCTATGGAAGCTGAAGAGAAACGTCTGCTTCCTCTGGTCCTCACAGGAGCAAGGAGTAACTGGTCTTTACTATTCTTATTTGCCAGCTGTGTGGTACATGCAGTGCTCAGCCCAGCTGAGTCTGTAAATGAAAATCAGGGTCCTATATATACCACCCTGGTTGGGACTGTAAATGTTCCAACTGCTCAGCCCATTTTTGTACTTTGGATCTATCAACAGGCATAATAAGTATTGCAGAAGCAGTAAGTGCAGTTGAATCAGAGTTTGCCACCACTCTAGGTGCCACGACTCTATCTCTGTTATGTAGCAAATTACTCGCTCTCCCCATGCCATGTAGTCCGGCCTCTTTTCCCATGTACTCACTTCCTTTTGTAAAATTTCTCACTTTCAACTAAGTAATTCATTTTCATAATGAAATAATTTGCTTCAGCTTGACATTACTGTCTACAGGAAGGGGGAAACTAAAACAATGCAAGAGCTGAACAGGCAGACAGTGAATTGTCGACTGTCATTTTCTACGCAGGATTCTGGGAAGCTGCAGCTCAGTGGGGTTACATCTGCTCAACACTGCTGTCAATTACTAAGTCATATCTAAGGTCTTGCTGCCAATTATTCTCGACCAGATCAGTTCGCCAAACCATCGGTGCACTGCCACTTTTGTGGAACTACAGTAATCGCTGTTCCTTGCTGCAACTATTGCATAACAGTCTGTACTTTGAAAACCTTACTCCTGTTGTTAACCACACTTGCCTTCATGACCATCCTATGATTGCTTTTCATTACTGTACTTGCGGCATCCTAGATTAAAATTGAAATTAATTGGCTCTTGGCCCTTGCTAAAAAAAAGTTACAGCAATTACGGAACTAAATTCTCTGCAGTCCAATTCTATTCCTGTCAAGTAAACTCACCCCTCCTAGAATGTCCTAGTTAGAGTGACACAGGAAGTTTCCATGATTGCAAATATGACATGATTATCTCTTGGCCAGAAAATGCTGAAAGAATAATCATACATTATCTTTTTCTTATTGGAAAAATATTAAGTCTGACTGATATTCCAACACTATATAAAAACTATTGAATGACATATTTCATGAAAACAGGGCTCTGCAAGAATTACCTTCTTTTGAAAATGGGCTTCAGAAATTGAAACATTCTCCAGATTCTTCATTTTTCTGATTTTAAGTGATATACAATTAGGTATTCACAGGTATCACTCTAACACTTCCCCAGGATGACTGCAGCAATAATACTCATATAAATATTAACGCTCTGCTTATAGCTCGGCACACTGTAAAGCACTCTGCAAAGCTCCCATTGTAATGCACTGAAGAAGTAGGATGAATAATCCATTACAACATCCAAATAGATAGCTGAAAGAAGTATGAAAAGTCTACAATCCAAAGACTAGAAATAGAAAAGTCAGCTGCTCATTTCCCTCATCAGATGCTGCCTGACCTGCTTAAATCCTGCAGAAGTTTGTGTGTGTTGATCCAGATTTCCAGCATCTGCAGTCTCTCGTGCCACTAGAAACTAGATCATGTTTATGGTGCTACTAAATGAGTTTCACTGCAAGTTCAATTGTAAAACAAATTGTAGACTTAAGTCCAATTTATACTTGCGTGTCAAATTGACGCCGTAGGTACGGTGTAGCCGTGTACCCTACGCCGTAGCCTGACGCACACCTCCCCAAAAATATAATGACGTGTCACAGTGTAGACCGCAACAACTGTGATTGGTCCGCTTGGTAGCATTGCATTTCCTCCTACGCTGCAATGGCTTCCCATTTGGTGACTGAAGGGCAGGGAAGGAACTCTGGCTGCAATGCTTTCCATAAAGCTTTACAGATCTCTGAAATTATGGAGGACCCTGTGCTTGATGCCAGTTTGTAGCTAGCTGCTATAGCCTGTTGACTTCCACCTGAAGCTAAAACTCGAATGGTGATTGCCAGTCTCTGAGTATACTGTGCATACACTGATGTGAAATAAATGGTTGGAGACGATGAACCAAATCGTCAAATCTACCTGTCAACATCTGAAAATATTTGAAATACATTTGCTCGTCCATGTCTCTCAGTGGCCCGACAAGCATAGAAAATTCACCCTCCTTCAGTTTCAGTCGCCATTGTTTGAAGGTTGAGTTTCTTCGTGTTGAGTTTCAACTCGAAGAAACTCTACACAGTGGTGTAGAAACCCCACCATCAACTAATGTTTTGGTGGTGAATTGCAGAGCGACGCAGACACACCAACGCACAAGTATAAATGCTCACAACGGCGTAGACTACTACACGGAAGTATAAACCAGCCTTTACTGTGAGTTCTGTAAAGTCAGCTGTTCTCTTTCCGGTTCCTTGATTTGGCTAATGTGAAAGGACACAGAGAAATCCAGACAGAAAGAGCATTCGATGAAAACAAAGACATTAATTTTACATTTTTGGTCTAAACCTACACAGCTTGGTGCAAACCACTTATGCAGAAGCAAGTCTCATAAGCTAGTGAGTTTAGCTTTGTAGGTCAGGTAGTGGAACCTGGCACTGGAATCATCTTAGCAGATCTTTAAGTAAAGTCTATAATGTCATTCCCTGAGCAATGGGTTGGAGTGGGTGTGTATGGTGATCCCCTTGGAGTGGGGTAGTGCCTGGGCCCAGGGGTGGAGGTTGATGTGGAGAGATGGAGAAGGATCAGATAAGCTACTCCTGGCTCTCTGTGGATATGGGAATGGAATGGTGTGGTGCAGCCTGGTGGCCTGACTGCTCTTCCACTGTGAGCACCAAACTCGTCTCTTCCTGCCTGACACTCAGGGAACAATGCTGTGTTCCTCAAGAAGGATGTTTGTTGCTCCAGATTCCAGTATCTGCAGTCTCTCGTATCTTTTTTTTTTCTCAGATACCTTGGGGTCAGCAATGTCTGGAGGGCGAAGCTGAAGATCAAAGTACAAAGGGTGGCAAGTCTGGAGGTAGAAGCCTCAATGTTGAAGACTGAAATTGGTGAATCCAGGGGTAAAGGCCTGAGGTCAAAGCCCTTGGGTCAGCTTGTCCACATGTCTGAAGTGCAATGTCTGCGAGTTTGATCCAGGGGCTGGAGGTTAGAGGCTGTGAATCTGAGCATCTGAGGTGTAGGACCGGAGGTCTGGAGGCAGTCCTTCCTGGGGTTGGAGGCATGTATGTGTGTGTGTGTGTGAGTGGATGGAGGATGGGAAAGGGGCTCAACTTGCTGTTCTTGTTAATGTTACAGTTCCTTGTGTTGTCCTGCTGAACACTACGGCCGTGCTAGGTTGGTGTTCGAAGGTCCCGACACTTGCAGGCTGCCCTCAGTACATCCTTAGATGTGTTGGTTAACACTAGTGACCTATTTTAATAAATAAATCTGAATCTGAATCTGAAAAGTTGTGCTTGTTCTGACAACACAGATTGCAAGGGCACTCAATGGTCTTTACTGAGATTCATTATGAGTGTAATATGGGACTTTGTCTACAACAAAAGGTTTCCAGGGGCTTAAACTGACTAATATCAACTTTTAGAAGGCCATCATTCTGGTGAAAGCCATTAGCTGGTCTGTCTGAAACTCATTGATCATCTGCGGCAAAGAGGTGTCTACGACTGATCATTTGCACACTAGTGTATGCTAAGGTCTATGACTATATTCAGTGGCTCAATGGAAAAAGACCACAGTTTACTCAAGGAATATATGAAAAGGAAAACTGATGTCATGTAAATGGAATGACATGACGTGTGCTAAACAGATTCCAAAATAAATATAATTGCAAATTTGATGAATAAGGAAATAATGTTCAATGGAAGAAAACTTTACTGTTGAAACAAGTTTCCCCTGGGCCTCTCACCATCACAATCTTCCCTTTTACTGATCTACTGTCTAATTTCCTCCTCCCGTGCACTCCCACTCCCAACCTCATCTCACCACAACTCAGTGTGCTATGTGGAAATGCTGCACTCTTAGAACTTGAAAGTTGATTGTGAACCGTGACTTCCAATGATATCACCTAAGCTCGCCAAACCCTATTCTTCATTTCCTCCATGGGGGATTTCCATTCCGCTGGCCACAGTTTATTTCGCTATGATATGTTAACAATAAATAAAAGGCACTCGGGCAGACAGATGGATAGGAAAGGTTGAGAGGGACATGGACCAAACATGGGAAAATGCGACAAGCTTAGATGAGGGTTTTGTTCAGCAATGGAACAGTTGGATTGAAGAGCCTTTATCTGTGCTGTATGTTTCTATAGCTTCATGATATCCTTCCCCTGTGATGTCTGTCCTCTGTGGCCCAGACACTGCACTAACTGGCTTTCCTGTTCATATTGTGTGATAGTGTAGCACACAAAATAAATGCTTATGAAAGGATAAAGTGTGCCTTGTGCACCCCTGAGTGTTGCAATGGCAGAACCTTAACAAAGCATCCTTTGACCCACTATGCACCACCCATTTAATTCCCCTTTACAATCAACAAGCAATTCCCAGGCCCAAGAATCATAAACATTATTGTAAACTTAAACCATTCAGCAGCAGTAGGACAACAAAGAATCACTGAAAGGTATACACTGCTAAACTGCCTTCCACAATACATTGCAAGGCATTTGTTAACTGTGAATTTGGTAGAAGAATAACTTGCATCAATATCTTGATTGTAAAAATCAATTAAAGGAAAGGATACATGGGACAATATTCTTACAAACAATTTATCCTGAAAAAATATGAATGCACCTTTGCAATCAAGATGGCAGCTGCATTAAAAGGTTCAACCAGTCAGTACTTTGTTTGGTATTTTAGAATTCCAACTGTTTATCTCCTGTTAGGAAGACTGTTATCCCAGTGTATAGACTGCAGCTGTTTGGGTACGTAGACAAGAATATTACACTCTTTAAACCGTTACATCAATTCTAAGTAGTTTTGAAAGCTATCCAAAATGTTCAGGGAACTTATGAACCTCAGTAAAAGCCAACCTTATACAGTCATATAGTTACATGATGTAGATTTACAATGTATTACAAGGGGCTAGCAATGAGGACTTTCAGTAATATGAAGATAGCCAAGAAGCTGGGTTGTTCGCGTTAAAGCAAAAAGAGTTAAAGATTTAGTAGTGGCTTTTGAAACATTGAAAAGTGTGTTTTTTTAAATGTAAGGCATGAGAAGATTATTTTGTACTGCACAAAGTTTTGTGTACATTGCCTTGTGCCTCATTCATTCTTGAATTTTGTAACAGCTGGCCTTTAAACAAAACATTCATTGGTCCCCTGTGCACTTCTCATTTAATGAGGCTTTACAGTCACCATACAATTTCCAGACCAAAGATTCATAAAATCTAATGTAAACCTTGTCTATTCAGGAACAGACAATACAGATTTGATAACATCTGATATTCATTAAATACTGCAACTGATTATTTCTTTTTTATTCAGTTTATTTCTTCCATTAGCTGAGGCACAACTTAAAACCAAGTAAATAACCTTAACTGATGATAACAGATAATTGATATTGGGACACTTTACATTAATAATTACATTAAAAATTCAACCTTAATTATCAGGAAGTTGAAAGCAATTACGTGCATACCTAATTATTGAGGTATCAAACTTTACTGCCATTTTTTATGTTGATGCTAAACCATGCATTGCTCAAAACAGCCCCAGACAAGATCTGGATTTAACCTTGAAACAATACTGTAACAAGCCGCATAAGACTTCTTGGGGTAAATCATCTCATGGTGTCTGGGCTATACATTGTGATCTTTAATGCTGTTGTGATATTACATTTAAAATATTTTCAGGATCTAATGAGTACCAAATAAGTTGCCGATGTCTTTAAACATTATAAGACAGGGATGGTGTGCAGAATCCAGCAGCTGAAGGTTGGAACTTCCTGAATGTCTGTAAATTCACTTGGCTCAATTCTCTCTTTTATTAGAAAATTCATAAGTAACTTTACTTGCATTTCCCTGAGTTCGATGTACATTCTGAAGCAACTAGCAGCAGATGAATAATGGGACATGACTGCATTCTCAGTATTCTGTTTTTAGTAAACATCATGGATTGACCACTTAGTGCTTCAGAAGAAAACAGAACTTCCTATATATATATATCTTGTTTATCAGCCACACATGAGCTATGCAGATAGTACAAAGATAGATACAGGGGGCGATAGTGTTGAGGAAGCAAGGAGACTGCCAAAGGGCTTGGACAGATGAGGAGAATGGCCAAAGAAGTAGCAGATGGAATATGGAGAAAATCTGCAGATGCTGGAAATCCAAGCAACACACACAAAATGCCGAAGGGTCTTGGCCCAAAAGGTCGACTGTACATTTTTCCGTAACTGCCTGGCCTGCTGGGTTCCTCTAGCATTTTGTGTGAGATGAAATACAGAATAGGGAAGTGTATAGTTGTACTCCTTGGTAGAAGGAATAAAGGTGTAGACTATTTTCTAAGCAGGGAGCAAATCTGAAATCAGAGGTGTAAAAAGACCGGAGTTCTAGAGCAGGATTCCTGAAGTGTTAACTTGTAGGTTGAGTCAGTAGTAAGGAAGGTAAAGGCAATGTTAGCATAAATTTCAAGAGGATTAGAATATAAAAGCAAGGATGTAACATTGAGGCTTTATGAGGTATCTGTCAGACCACATTTGCAGTATTGTGAGCAGTTTTGGGCCCCATATCTAAGAAAACACTCACAGGCATTGGAGAGGGTCCAGAGGATGTGAAACATAGCACAATCTTGGAATAGAAGGAGAAAACTTAGGAAAAGAAACATAGAGAACTTACAGCATAATACAGACCCTTTGGCCCACAATGCTGTGCCGAACATGTATTTACTTTAGAAATTATTTAGGGTTACCCATAGCGCTGTATTTTTCTAAGCTCCATATACCTATCCAGGAGTCTCTTAAAATACCCTGTGGTATCCACTTCCACCACCATTGCCGGCAGCCCATTCCATGCATTCACCACTCTCTGTGTATAAAACGTACCCCTGACATCGCCTCTGTACCCACTTCCAAGTGCCTTAAAACTGTGCCCTCTCGTGTTAGCCATTTCAGCCCCGGGAAAAAGCCTCTGACTATCCACATGATCAATGCCTCTCATCATCTTATACACCTCTATCAGGTCACCTCTCATCCTCCGTTACTCCAAGGAGAAAAGGCCAAGTTCACTCAAATAGAGATGAGGTGAAATTTATTTAGCTAGGAAGTGGTGAATCTGTAGAATTCATTACCACAAGTAGCTGTCGAGGCTGCTAATGGGTATAGTTAAATTGGAGATTGGTATGGTATTGATTAGTAAGGGCATAAAATGTTATGGGAAGGAGGCTGGAGAATGTGGTTGACAGGGTGTTGTGTTTGCTTGCCTATAACTACTGATGAGCTTTGAAGCCAGGATATCGGACAAAGCTCGAACTCAAAATACTTCTTTATTCAGTAAAACCATGCAATTACAAAATCTCAAACTCAAAACTCAAATGTACATTCCAAAGCACAACTATTCAAATGGTTTACCAAGAATATTCAAGATGTTCATAGGAACATAGGAACTATGACCATTTAGTGAGGTCAGCCTGGCCAATAGGCATTGGTTGTTTCAGTTCACTACAACATCTATCTCTTGAAGATGATTACCTGTAGGATTTGAGCCGAGGGTTGATTTGTATTGGAACAACCAGCTTACACTGGTATCAGTCCTTCTTAGTGGTTGCAGACTGTCACTGTCTTGTCACAATGGTGCTGGTGGTTGGTTTCGTCAGGGTAAATTGAGCCCTTCCTGCAGGATATGAAGGTCCGGCTCTGATACCTTGTTGTGTTGTCTAAGATAGCAGTGATGCTTTCAGGATCTGGTCAATGAGTACAGAGAGGAAATTAAGAACCTGGTGGCATGGTGCGAAGACAATAACCTATCCCTCAACGTCGGCAAGACAAAGGAATTGGTTGTTGACTTTAGAAGGAGTAGCGGACCACACGACCCCATTTACATCAGTGGTGCGCAAGTGGAACAGGTCAAAAGCTTTAAGTTCCTCGGGGTCAATATCACAAATGACCTGACTTGGTCCAACCAAGCAGAGTCCACTGCCAAAAAGGCCCACCAGCGCCTCTACTTCCTGAGAAAGCTAAAGAAAGTTGGCCTGTCCCCTAAAACCCTCACCAATTTTTATAGCTACACCGTAGAAAGTATTCTTCTAGGGTGCACCACAACCTGGTATGGAAGTTATCCCGTCCAAGACTGGAAGGAGCTGCAGAAGAACGTGAACACAGCCCAGCACATCACACAAACCAATCTTCCGTCCTTGGACTCACTTTACACCACACGGTGTCGGAGCAGTGCTGCCAGGATAATCAAGGACACGACCCACCCAGCCAACACACTTTTCATCCCTCTTCCCTCCAGGAGAAGGCTCAGGAGCTTGAAGACTCGTACAGCCAGATTTGGGAACAGCTTCTTTCCAACTGTGATAAGACTGCTGAACGGATCCTGACCCGGATCTGGGCCATACCCTCCAAATATCCAGATCTGCCTCTTGGTTTTATTTTTGCACTATCCTACTTTCCCTTTTCTATTTTCTATTTATGATTGATAATTTACATTTTTAATATTTACTATCGATTTGTATTCCAGGGAGCGCAAAGCACAGAATCAAATACCGCTGTGATGATTGTACGCTCTAGTATCAATTGTTTGGTGACAATAAAGTAAAATAAATTATGGCTGTGCTCATCTATGATGAATCCCAGATTTGTGATTGAAGACATTTGGAGGCTGCATTTTTCTGCCCAAAATCACAATCCAAAGTCTTGTAGTTTGTTTAAAACATGGTTCAGGCATTGGCATAGTTCTGTCTTATCCATGCCCATCACAATAATGACATTGAAGTAAGCAACAACACTATTAATGAAACAAACAAGAGAAAATCTGCAGATGCTGGAAATCTGAGCAACACATACAATATGCTGGAGGAATTCAGTGGGCCAAGCAGCATCTATGGAAAAAAATACAGTTGATGTTTCAGGCTGAAACCCTTTGGCAGGACTTGCCAAAACGTCAACTTTTTTTTTCCATAGATGCTGCTTGGCCTACTGAGTTCCTCCAGCATTTTGTTTGTGTTACACTATTAATGCCACTGAGCATATTATCCATAAGCTGCTGGAAAATTGAAGGAGCTACCTTTACTTCGAAAGGCCGGCAGAGGAAGAAAAACAGCCCCATATGTGTTGCAATGGTGAGAAGCTACTGTGAATTTTCCGCTACTTCAGTCAGGAGGTAGGCTTCAGCTGAGTCCAACTTTGCAAAGTAGCAACCACTGTTCAATTTTGCAAAGAGATCTGTTGGTACTGGTATGTCTCCAGAGCCGCATTTAGACCATTTGAGAAATTTGCACACAATCTCACTGTACTGTTTACTTTGTCAACAATGACCATTGTAGCTGTCCATTGTGAGTAGTTGAAAGTTGATCACACCAGCTGTGTATGCGACCATTCTTTTGGGAAACTGGCTTTGCATCTGGATGGAGATGGAGTTCTGCTTGCAGTTTGGTGCAGCAACCTAAACCTTTTTGAGACACTGCTGCATAGCGTTGTTGCAGTTGTTGTTGTATGGTCTCACATACTGAAGGTGGTATGGCATCGACTGACATAATTTGAATGGTCAATGTCTTCATACAGACCTCACCCAGAGGGATGCTCCAGAGCTAAAGCTTGTCCATCCAGCCAATGCTAAGGACATTCAGGTCTGGCTGGTCTGTTAGGTAACACACACCGTCGACTTGGTTACCATTCAGCTTCACCATGCAGTGCAGTTTGCCAGTCAGTGGGTGAATTCAACCCAATGCACTACAGGCGGAGTGATGTTTTGGGATCCAAGTGCCCACCACATGTATTTGGAGATAATGGTGATATCCAAGCCATATCGAGTTGTAGCTTGACCATCTGATTGTTGATAAGTATGTTGACATACCTCCTCCTTGGGGCAAAGTCAACTTGGAACATGACCATTCAATTCCTTGTAGATTTTATGCCTTTTGAAACTTCTTACTCTTGTGTTTCATTGCTGTAGAAGACTGTGAAGGATGTCAAAAGTCTTCTTTATGGCCACAGCATTGGCACTTGCTACAAATGTGTTTCTTGTGTGAGCAATTTCTTGCATAATGCCACGCATCACTGTTTCAAGGAGCTGTGTTTGACCACTTGGAGACCGGCTGAGTGATGATGTGTGAGCCATTGGAAACTGCATTGACATGGTTCTGTTCAGCAAGGTTGGAATTATGTTTCAGGTTGATCAAATGCTGATTTTCTTGTGTGAAAGCTTGTAAAGTCAAATTAGGGTCTTGTTCCAGCATGGCCAAGAGCCGTTTGTGAATGTCTGCATCCCCAGGTACCTGAAGTCCACAAATAAAAATCAGACTTTTGAACTGTGATTCAGTTATGTTACCCAGCTTGAACTTTTCACATTCATGATTGATGACACTGGCTTATGTGATGAAGTCATCAGTGTCATATTTAACAAATCTTAGGCATGGTAGCGAACACTGAAGAGAGATGACTGCTCTCCAGAATTTAGCAGTCGGACAGTTTTGTCAAACAATAGGTCACGCAGATTCTTAGGCTTGTGTTCAGCAGTACTCAACTGTTGGAGCAAAGTGCATGTCTTCCATGAGTCACCTTTACTGGTGAACTCGACCCAAAATATATCGTAGTAATATATAAACCAAAGGTTCAATTTAATGTCAGAGAAATGTATACAATGTACATCCTGAAATGCTTTTTCTTTGCAAAACATCTACGAAAATAGAGAGGTCCCCCAAAGAATGAACAACAATTAAACGTGAGAACCCTAAAGTCCCCCCCCAGCTCCCCCCTCTCATGTGTAAGCGGTGGCGAGCAACAATCTCCCCTCCCCCCCACTGACAAAACAAAAAGTGCACCCGTTACAGAGCACAAACGTGAGCTAAGCGATAGCAAAGACATAGACTTGCAGTTACCCCAAAGACTATCGCAATTCATCCGGCATTCGGCAACCCACGGGTTCTCTCTCTCCCTAATAAGGGAAAGGGAGGTGTCCCCCATTTTCACAGCGATTGGGAGACATAACAACAACCCACTGGCTTACGATGTTAAAAAGTTAATTTTGTAGTTTTTTTTCACGAGCTCTGTGCCCGAAGATTGCAAAGATCTCGGGTCTTTGGGCCCACAGTGAAAGATTTTCCGGCCTCCCCAATGACACATGAGTCTCCTGCCGTTACGTCGACCCTCGATCCTCCCGGCTCCAGAGCCCCGAGACCTTAGGCTTCCGAACACTAGGCCGCCTTTCAGGCCTAACACTTGGCATGCCTGAAACCCCGAGAACAGGTCCCATTCCCGCAAAGGACCATGGTTCAAACAAAACTCCTGAAATGACATCAAAAAGGAAGTTTATAATGGACTGACTCATATGAGTTCTGTTCAGTGTATGACACCAATGTCTATGGACTCACTGGTAACCTGTCGGTCAAGGTTTCGATTAGCTTCAGCAAGGCTGCTCAAATTGAGCTTGGCTACTGTTGGAGACTGCGCATAAGCCTTCTGCTGAAATCGCCATGTCGATATAATACAGCATCTCATTGCCAATTTGTTGTGTTCGCTCACCTATAACTACTGATGAGACCCAAAGCCATGAGACGGGACAAAGCTGGAACTTGAAATATTCCTTTATTCAGTAAAACTATGCAACTACAAAATCTCAAACTCAAAACTCAACAGCATGACTGTTGAAATGGTTTATCCAAGAACATTCAAGATGTTGATAGGAACAACAACCAATTAGTGAAAGTCAGCCTGGGATTCGCTGTCAGCTCACCAACAGGCATTGGCTGTTTTGGCTGGCTGTGACAGAGGAAAGATATATCAATCATGATCAAATGTCAGAACAAGCTCAATGGGCTGAATGGCTGAATTATGCTCCAATGTCTTATGGTTGTATGGTGGTATCTCAGGATTACAGACTATATGGGGCACAGAAACAGACCATTCCTCTAATCTAGTCATGATGACATGTACTGTATTGCCCGTGCAAGCCTCCTCCTGCCATTTCTGATCTAAATTTTATCAGGTTTGTCCACATTACTTTTGTCTTCATATATTTGTCCACTATTTGCATCAGCCACACTGAGGTAGAAAGCTCTACGTTCTCACCACTCCGTGCGGTAAAGTTAACCAATTAAATTTCTTGGTGACCAGCTTAAATGGATAGTCGCCCCATAAATGGAAATATTCTCTCTACACCTAGTCTTTTATGGGCCTTCATAATTTAAATGACATCTACTAGGATCTGCACATCCCCATCAATCCTTCTTTTCTCAGGAGAAAAGAGACCCAGTTTGTTCATCCTCTCCAGATTTGCATTGCCTCACATCCAATAAAGTGATGACAACTTTTCTTTTGCAGTGTTTGGAAAATAAATACTCGTCAACTTGTAAAGAGATCTTCACATTCCAGTACGAATATGAACCTTTCAGGTAAATGTGGGTGGAAAATGAGTCTTAGTTTAATGCAGAGCTGCAGTGAGTTACACTTGTGTCTTACATCAATATAATATACTTTCTGTGTTCCCGTTCTGAAGATGTCACAATATTTGCAATAATGTTCTGACAGGGCAGGCTGTGGGTTGGGAACCTCTTGTTTAGCTGTGACTGTGTAGTGCCCTCTCACGTTGCACTCATGTGCCTGCCTGCACTCTCAATTCACTGAAGCAGCTCTGCTGGGCCTGGCAATGCAACACAGGAAAGCCAGGACAGCAGATTTTTATCAGTCTACTGAATGGTGGAAGGAGATTCTTCTTGGGTAAGCCATTCCTTTAACTTATCCTGTTTATGGCACAATTTAAATAAGTGATTGTAAACATGTGACATCTGCATTGTGCATGGCATTGTATCCCAGCACAATGATAACCTCCAAATAACCCAAGATGAGCTTATTTATTGCCTGAAGATGGCAATTTTATTCAGCTAAACACAAACAACAATTGACAGTAATGGTAAGTGACCTTTCAGCACATCCACAGTTTTAATTAGGGTTCGGATGCCCTTTAAAGATAACAGCTTTCTGCAGAATTTAATTGGCAAATCAAATATTCAATTGACACATTAGGCCCATATTTTGCTTGTGGCGGCACAGCCAATAAAAATGTTCTTTACCCTTTTTGAATGATTTCTCACTGTTTTCTTCATTTAAGAATAACTGCTGTCCTAGAGGCATTGACAAGTTCATTTAGAGATACAGCACAGAAACAGGCCCATAGGTCCTAATGAGCCCACGCCACCCGATTACATCCACGTGACTAATTAATCTACTACCTGTACATCTTTAAAACGTGGGAGGAAGCTGAAGCACCCAGAGAAAACCCACGCAGTCAAGGGGAGAATGTACAAGCACCTTACAGACAGCAGTGGAATTGAACCTGCCCTGTAATAGGGTTATGCTAACCTCTGCACTATCATGTCACTCTTTCATAGGAATGTAGCTCAGTGGGAGAAAGCATGATTTTTATGTACGAGGTCTCCAATTCAACACAGCATCTCCACACTGGTGACTGTGAGTTTTGAACAGTGAGCGTAAATTCTGAGATGAGGGGATTCCAACTACAGTTAATTCATATGTTAATCATTCTTATTAAAGAGAGAAAAAAATTGTTTACCATGTTGAATTTCAGGACAATTGAGAGAAAGCAACCAGTGAAGAGCATGTACATAGAATGAACAGTCAAGACGTCAATCATAATTCATTACAATGTGAGTGTTGTCAACTGTTAATTTTGGGGAGAGTTGTCAGGAAGGGAGGGCTTCATTGATGGCTTTAATTGAGAGGAGTTGATTCCTGTGCTGTATAACTTAAGAAATGAAACAATGATTGTGCCATGCTTGCCTTCAAAAGAGGTTGTGATTGGAACATTTAAATTGAAGAAAATTTACCTGTTCAGAAAATGCTGATACTGGATTTCCTTCCATTTGCACATCTGAAGTTTAGAATTTTCTCACTTTTAACCAATTTAATCAGCTACCTAAATAGTATAAAACTAACACAACAGGTAGTATATACTAATTATTTGCCAACATTGCACCAAATAGAACAGAAGTTGATGATAATTCACATTCAAGACTTGACTGTATTGCACAAATTAAAAAAAGTAAACCAATATGCTTATGGATAATTTACCTTGAACATTTGAATGTTCCGTAATAAAGGTTATAGTCAACCAGTTAGAACTTCATTGATAGCTTCAGATTCCATCTGCTGGTCTTCTGTTGGAAAGACCACTATCCTAATCCCTGGAATGTAAATATTTGGGCAAGTGGGCTGGAACATCACATTCTCTAAACTATGAACCACTTCAAAGTAGGTTTGAAAAGTGTTTACTAATTCCAGGCAACCTCTGTAAACACAAATATTAATGCTGTCATATACTCAGATGAGGTTGATTTATAATTTACTGCAAAGATGTCACCAATAAGTGCCATGTGCTATTTTGTGTAGGAATAGGATGATAATACAGATGAATATGTGGCTGAGGAGCTGGTGCAGGGGCAGGGTTTCAGATTTCAGGATCATTGGGATCTCTTCTAGGGAAGGTATAACCTGTACAAAAATGATAGGTTACACCTGAACCCGAGGGGGATCAATATCCTTGAGGACAAGATTGCTAGAGCAGTTGGAGAGGTTTTAATCTAAGTTGACAGGGAGATGGGAACTGGAGTGATAGGGGTGAGGATGGGCTGTTGTTATATAACAAGATGCAGTGGACATTGAGACTGTCAGAAGAACAGGCAGATGATAGGGCAAAATTGCAGCCAGTGGGATAAGGAGAAGTGTAACAGGAGGCCAAAATTGAAAAGGGTAATGAATACAGAACTGAAGGTTTTGAATGCATGCAGTATACAGAATAAGGTAGATGATCTTGTTGTGCAGTTAGAGATTGGCAGGTATGATGTTGTGAGCACCAAAGAGATGTAGCTGAAAGAAAATCATAGTTGGGATTATCAAAAGGACAGGCAAGTAGGCAGAGGGGGTGGGGTGACTCTTGGTAAAAAAAGTGAAATCAAATCCTTAGGGAGAGGTGTTATAGGATCAGAAGATGTAAAATCATTGTGGGTAAAGTTTAGAAACTGCAAGGGTAAAAAGACATTGATGGGAGTTATATAGAAGGGCGATGGACAGTAGCCAGGATGTGGGATAAATATTCCAATGGAAAATAAAAATGGCATGTAATAAGAGCAATGTTATGATAGTTTATGGGGGATTTCAATATGCAGATAGATTGAGAGAATTATGTTGGTGCTGGATCCCAAGAGAGGAAATTTCCACCATGCCCATGAGATGGTTTTTTAAGAGCAGCTTGTGAATGAGCCTACTAGAGTAAAGGCAATTCTGTATTGGATTCTGTGCAATGAACCAGATTTGATTGGGGAGCTTACGGTAAAGGAACCCTTGGGAGACAGTGATCATAATAAGATTGATTCACCCTGCAGTCTGAGAGAGAGAAGATAAAGTCAGATGTATCAGTATGACAGTGGAGTAAAGGGAATTACAGAGACTAGCACTGTATGAAAGTTGTTTGGAGGGGACATACGCATAACAGCAATGTCCTGAGTTTCTGGGGGCAATTTGGAAGGTGCATGATAGATACATCCCAAAGATGAAGAATTCTAAAAGGGAGTACGAAGCAACTGTGGCTGACAAGGGAAGTCAAAGACAGCATAAAAGCAAAAGAGAGGTATATAATATAGCAAAAATTAGTGGGAAGTTAGAGGATTGGGCATCTTTTAAAAACCAACAGAAGGCAACTAAAAATCCATAAGGAGAGAAAAGATGAAATATGAAGATAAGTTAGCCAATAATATCAAAGACGATACCAAAAGTTATTTTCCATATATAAAGAGTAAAAGACAGGCGAGAGTGCTGGAAAATGATGCTGAAGAGGTAGTAGTAGGGGAACAGAGAAGTGGTGGATGAACTTAGTAAGTACTTTAGACACTAGCAGTATGCCAAAAATTCAAGAGTGCCAAGGGGCAGAAGTGATTGCAGATCCTATTAATAAGGAGAAGGTGCTGGGAACCTGATAGCTCTGTGGTTAGATATGTCACCTGGAGCAGATGGACAAAACCTCAGGGTTCTGAAAAAGGTAGCTAGAAATTGTAGAGGCATTAGTAATGATCTTTTAAGAATCACTAGTTTCTGGAAGGGTTCTGAAGGACTGGAAAATGGCAACTATCACTCCACTCTTCAAGTCAAGTCGTCACTTTTTATTGCCATTTCGACCATAACTGCTGGTACAGTACACAGTAAAAACGACACAAAGTTTTTCAAGACCATGGTGCTACATGAAACAATACAAAAACTACACTGAACCACGTAAAACAGCACAAAAACTACGCTAGACTACAGACCTACCCAGAACTGCATAAAGTGCACAAGACAGTGCAGGCATTACAATAAATAATAAACAAGACAATAGACACAGTAGAGGGCAGTAGGTCGGTGTCAGTCCAGGCTCTGGGTATTTAGGCGTCTGATGGTTTGGGGGAAGAAATTGTTACATACTCTGGTTGAGAGAGCCCAAATGCTTTGGTGCCTTTTGCCAGATGGCAGGAGAGAGAAGAGTTTGTATGAGGGGTGTATGGGGTCCTTCATAATGCTGTTTACTTTACGGTTGCAGTGTGTGGTGTAAATGTAATGGCAGGAAGAGAGGTCCAGATGATCTTCTCAGCTGACCTCACTATCCACTGCAGAAGGGAGGGAGGCAGAAGAAAAGAAATTAAAGGCAAGTCTTCAGTGGTTGGGAAGACGTTGGAGTCTACTATCAAGGATGAGGTTTGGGGGTGCTTGGAGGTGCATGACAAAGTAGGCAAAGTCAACATGGTTTCCTGAAGAGGAAACCCTGCCTGATAAATCTGCTGGAATGTTTTGAGGAAATAAAAGGCAGAATAGACAAAGGAGAGTCAGTGGGTGTAGTTTACTTGAATTTTCATAATGCCTTTGACAAGGTGCTGCACATGAAACTGCTTAACAAGATAAGAGACCATGGTATTACAGGAAAGATATTAGCGGATAGAAAATTGGCTGACTGGCAGAAGGCAAAGAGTCGGAATAAAGGTGACTGCTGGTGACAAATGGTTTTCAGCAGGGGTCGGTTTTGGGACCATTTCTTTTCACATTATATATCACTGATTTGGATGATGGAATTGATGGCTTTGTGGCCAAGTTTGAGGATGATACAAAGATAGGTTGAGGGGCAGGGAGTCTGCAGAAGGACTTGGACATATTGGGAGATTCAGCAAAGAAATGGCATATGGAATATAGTGTGGAGAAGTGTCTGATCATACCCTTTGGTAGAAGGAATAAAGCTGTAGTCTATTTTATAAACAGGGCAAAAACTCAAAGAGGTGCAAACACACCATGGAGTCCTTGTGCAAGATTCTCTAAAGGTTAACTTGCAGGTTGATTTGGTGGTAAGGAAGGCAAATGCAATTTTATTATTGATTTTGAGAGGACTAAAATATATGTACTGGATTGGGTATTGTGTAATGAACCGGAGGTGATTGGAGAGATTGAGGTGAAGGAACCCTTAGGAGGCAGTGATCATAACATGATTGAGTTCACTGTGAAATTAGAAAAAGAGAGGCCGAAATCTGATGTGTCGGTATTTCAGTGGAGTAAAGGAAATTACAGTGGCATGAGAGAGGAACTGGCCAAAGTTGACTGGAAAGAGACACTGGCGGGAAAGACACCAGAGCAGCAGTGGCTGGAGTTTATGCAAGAAATGAGGAATGTGCAAGACAGGTAAAAAGGATGCAACCGTGGTTGACAAGAGAAGTCAAAGCCAAAGTTAAGGCAAAAGAGAGGGCATACAAGGAAGCAAAAATTAGTGGGAAGAGAGAGGATTGGGAAGTTTTTAAAACCTTACAAAAGGAAACCAAGAAGGTCATTAAGAGAGAAAAGATTAACTATGAAAGGAAGCTAGCAAATAATATCGAAGAGGATACTAAAAGCTTTTTCAAGTATATAAAGAGTAAAAGACAGATGAGAGTAGATATAGGACCGATAGAAAATGATGCTGGAGAAATTGTAATGGGAGATGAGGAGATGGCAGAGGAACTGAACAAGTATTTTGCATCAGTCTTCACTGAGGAAGACAGCAGTATACCGGACACTCAAGGGTGGCAGGGAAGAGAAGTGTGCGCAGTCACAATTACGACAGAGAAAGTACTCAAGAAGCTGAATAGGCTAAAGGTAGATAAATCTCCTGGACCAGATGGAATGCACCCTCGTGTTCTGAAGGAAGTAGCTGTGGAGATTGCGGAGGCATTAGCGATGATCTTTCAAAAGTCGATAAATTCTGGCATGGTTCCGGAGGACTGGAAGATTGCAAATGTCACTCCACCATTTAAGAAGGGGGCAAGGAAGCAAAAAGGAAATTATAGACCTGTTAGCTTGACATCTGTGGTTGGGAAGTTGTTGGAGTCGATTGTCAAGGATGAGGTTACAGAGTACCTGGAGGCATATGACAAGATAGGCAGAATTCAGCATGGATTCCTTAAAGGAAAATCCTGCCTGACAAACCGATTACAATTTTTTGAGGAAATTACCAGTAGGCTAGACAAGGGAGATGTAGTGGATGTTGTATATTTGGATTTTCAGAAGGCCTTTGACAAGGCGCCACACATGGGGCTACTTAACAGGATAAGAGCCCATGGAATTACGGGAAAGTTACATACGTGGATAGAGCATTGGCTGATTGGCAGGAAACAGAGAGTGGGAATAAAGGGATCCTATTCTGGTTGGCTACCGGTTACCAGTGGTGTTCCACAGGGATCAGTGTTGGGACCGCTTCTTTTTACATTGTACATCAACGATTTAGAATATGGAATAGATGGCTTTGTGGCTAAGTTTGCTGACGATACGAAGATAAGTGGAGGGGCCGGTAGTGCTGAGGAAACAGAGAGTCTGCAGAGAGACTTGGATAGATTGGAAGAATGGGCAGAGAAGTGGCAAATGAAGTACAATGTTGGAAAGTGTATGGTTATGCACTTTGGCAGAAAAAATAAATGGGCAGACTATTATTTAAATGGGGAAAGAATTCAAAGTTCTGAGATGCAACAGGACTTGGGAGTCCTCGTACAGAATACCCTTAAAGTTAACTTCCAGGTTGAGTCAGTAGTGAAGAAGGCGAATGCAATGTTGGCATTCATTTCTAGAGGAATAGAGTATAGGAGCAGGAATGTGATGTTGAGGCTCTATAAGGTGCTGGTGAGACCTCACTTGGAGTACTGTGGGCAGTTTTGGTCTCCTTATTTAAGAAAGGATGTGCTGACGTTGGAGAGGGTACAAAGAAGATTCACTAGAATGATTCCGGGAATGAGAGGGTTAACATATGAGGAACGTTTGTCCGCTCTTGGACTGTATTCCTTGGAGTTTAGAAGAATGAGGGGCGACCTCATAGAAACATTTCGAATGTTAAAAGGCATGGACAGAGTGGATGTGGCAAAGTTGTTTCCCATGATGGGGGAGTCTAGTATGAGAGGGCATGACTTAAGGATTGAAGGGCGCCCTTTCAGAACAGAAATGCGAAGAAATTTTTTTAGTCAGAGGGTTGTGAATCTATGGAATTTGTTGCCACGGGCAGCAGTGGAGGCCAAGTCATTGGGTGTATTTAAGACAGAGATTGATAGTTATCTGAGTAGCCAGGGCATCAAAGGTTATGGTGAGAAGGCAGGGGAGTGGGACTAAATAGGGGAAAATGGATCAGCTCATGATAAAATGGTGGAGCAGACTCGATGGGCCAAATGGCCTACTTCTGCTCCTTTGTCTTATGGTCTTATAAGAGTAAGGATGTAATGCCGAGGCTTTATAAGGCATAGGTCAGGCCACATGCGGAGTATTGTGAGCAGTTTTGGGCCTCTTATCTAAGAAAAGTTGTGCTGGCGTTGGAGAGGATCCAGAAGAGATGCATGAGAATGATCAGGTTAACATATGAGGAGAGTTTGATGGCTCTAGGCTGGAGTTTAGAAGAATGAGAGTGTATCTCATTGAAACCTATCGAATATTGAAAGGCCTAGACAGAGTAGATGTGGAGAGGATATTTCCTAATGTAGGTGAGTCTAGGACCAGAGGGCACAGCCTCACAATAAAGGGGTGTTCATTTAGAATCAAGATGAAAAGGAATTTCCTTTGCCAGAGGGTGGTGAATCTGTGGAATTTATTGCCATGGATAGCTATGGAAGACAAATTATTTAGTATATTTAAAGTAAAGGTTGATAGCTTCTTGGTTAGTCAGGGCATCAAAAGTTACAGGGAGAAGGCAGGAGATTGGGGTTGAGAGGGATAATAAATCAGCCATGATGGAATGTTGGAAAAGACACAATATAGTGAGTGGCTTAATTCTCCAAACAACAGGAATTCTGCAGATGCTGGAAATTCAAGCAACACACATCAAAGTTGCTGGTGAACGCAGCAGGCCAGGCAGCATCTCTAGGAAGAGGTGCAGTCGACGTTTCAGGCCGAGACCCTTCATCAGGACTAACTGAAGGAAGAGTGAGTAAGGGATTTGAAAGTTGGAGGGGGAGGGGGAGATCCAAAATGATAGGAGAAGACAGGAGGGGGAGGGATGGAGCCAAGAGCTGGACAGGTGATCGGCAAAAGGGGATACGACAGGATCATGGGACAGGAGGTCCGGGAAGAAAGACAAGGGGGGGGGAGACCCAGAGGATGGGCAAGAGGTATATTCAGAGGGACAGAGGGAGAAAAAGGAGAGTGAGAGAAAGAATGTGTGCATAAAAATGGGTCCTAGCTATGCCTGCCTTTTTGTTGGGTTTGTGGAACAATCTATATTCTGTGCCTATTCTGGTATCTGTCCCCCACTTTTCCTTCGCTTCATCGACGACTGCATTGGCGCTGCTTCCTGCACGCATGCAGAACTCGTTGACTTTATTAACTTTGCCTCCAACTTTCACCCTGCCTTCAAATTTACCTGGTCCATTTCCGACACCTCCCTCCCCTTTCTAGATCTTTCTGTCTCTGTCTCTGGAGACAGCTTATCCACTGATGTCTACTATAAGCCTACTGACTCTCGCAGCTATCTGAACTATTCCTCTTCTCACCCTGTCTCTTGCAAAAACGCCATCCCCTTCTCGCAATTCCTCCGTCTCCGCCGCATCTGCTCTCAGGATGAGGCTTTTCATTCTAGGACGAGGGAGATGTCTTCATTTTTTAAAGAAAGGGGCTTCCCTTCCTCCACTATCAACTCTGCTCTTAAACGCATCTCCCCCATTTCACGTACATCTGCTCTCACTCCATCCTCCCGCCACCCCACTAGGAATAGGGTTCCCCTGGTCCTCACCTACCACCCCACCAGCCTCCGGGTCCAACATATTATTCTCCGTAACTTCCGCCACCTCCAACGGGATCCCACCACTAAGCACATCTTTCCCTCCCCTCCTCTCTCTGCATTCCGCAGGGATCGCTCCCTACACAACTCCCTTGTCCATTCGTCCCCCCCATCCCTCCCCACTGATCTCCCTCCTGGCACTTATCCGTGTAAGCGGAACAAGTGCTACACATGCCCTTACACTTCGTCCCTTACCACCATTCAGGGCCCCAAACAGTCCTTCCAGGTGAGGCAACACTTCACCTGTGAGTCGACTGCGGTGATGTACTGCGTCCGGTGCTCCCGATGTGGCCTTTTATATATTGGCGAGACCCGACGCAGACTGGGAGACCGCTTTGTTGAACATCTACGCTCTGTCCGCCAGAGAAAGCAGGATCTCCCAGTGGCCACACATTTTAATTTCACATCCCATTCCCATTCTGACATGTCTATCCACGGCCTCCTCTACTGTAAAGATGAAGCCACACTCAGGTTGGGGGAACAACACCTTATATTCCGTCTGGGTAGCCTCCAACCTGGTGGCATGAACATCGACTTCTCTAACTTCCGCTAGGCCCCACCTCCCCCTCGTACCCCATCTGTTACTTATTTTTATGCACACATTCTTTCTCTCACTCTCCTTTTTCTCCCTCTGTCCCTGTGAATATACCTATTGCCCATCCTCTGGGTCCCCCTCCCTTGTCTTTCTTCCCGGACCTCCTGTCCCATGATCCTCTCGTATCCCTTTTTGCCGATCACCTGTCCAGCTCTTGGCTCCATCCCTCCCCCTCCTGTCTTCTCCTATCATTTTGGATCTCCCCCTCCCCCTCCAACTTTCAAATCCCTTACTCACTCTTCCTTCAGTTAGTCCTGACGAAGGGTCTCGGCCTGAAACATCGACTGCACCTCTTCCTAGAGATGCTGCCTGGCTTGCTGCGTTCACCAGCAACTTTGATGTGTGTGGCTTAATTCTCCTCCTATATCTTAAGGTCTTATGAGGAATTTCAGTACATTTTAGAGATTAGAATAGCTGTGTTAGCTCCCATTAATACAGAAAATGTTAAAAGAAAATGTAACAGAGGTGATGAAAATTATCAAGTATTTTGATGCAGGAGATAGGGACAGAGTTTCTCTACAGCATTTTAGAAGTATTAGAAGATGTAGATTCCCGATAACTCACAAAAGAAAGTTGGTGTGAATGAGAATTTTTATACACTGATTTGCTATGGTTTGGATTGGACAGGCTTGAAGGTCGGATATGATCAATAGTAACACTTTAAAAGGAATGAATATATCCTTAAAATGGAAATATTTGGAGCTCCCAAAGCAGAGTACTACAGATACAGGAAATTTGTGAAGATCATAAAATGTTGAACATGCAGGAGTGGGTAGAGAAAGTGATTTAGTATTTCAGGTAGATAATCTTTCAACAGAACTTTCATCTACACATGTATTACACTGAGGGAAAACTGTGCTTCAGAATAATCAAGTAAGTTTTTCAAAGAGCCAATAGAGTCATGATGGACTCAAGCCTCCTTCAATGCAATACCATGCTATGTAATAAAATCCACATGATGTAAGACTGCCTTCTACAAAAGCACTCACATTGGCTCTCTCTCGAGTCAGATTACATGTTGAGTCCGTTCTGAGTGCACTAAAATATGCTAGCCAAAAAAGGCATACATTTTCTGTGCATTTGGGTTTCTAGAGTGAGAACTAATTCCTTTATTTATGAAGTAAAAGTTTCTGAATTTGAACGCTATCTTTACAACAAGGACATGGTTGTAAAAATAAACTACTCATGATATATGGAGTTTCTAAAATAAAACCATGAATAATGAGACAAGAAGATAAAGTAAAGCAAATATAATGCAGACATACTATATTAAAATCTGTCACAGCTCTGTTAACCAATCAGGAGTGCTGTTGACTGATACCTAGTGACACTTTCAACAAGTAGAGAGATGTCTTTTCCCATGGGAATGCTTTTTAAATGTTTAAACTTACAAAACAAAATCAATTAAAAAATATAGTCAATGTACTGAAGGTTCATCCTTTGGGGTTGGGAGCAGCAGGATGGAGGAATTATTTAAAAATTGCTCTCAATTGTTTTTGAAAGAAAAGGAGAGCCCAGTATAAATAGAACATCTCGTCAGATCAGAAAGGAGGCTGACATGCTACCTGGGCTCTGCTGAGTTAGCTGATTTCCTCTGCAGTAACTGCAAGGGCATTACAATTTGCCTCAGATCTCTTGGGACAAGGAGAAACAAAAAAGATAACTCTAGGTTGGCTTATGAAAAGCTACAGTGACTTTGTTCCTTTGTGCTCCAACCCTACAAATTAAGAAAAGTTTTATGCAGTTGACATTGATTATGGAGCAATAACATGCATTGACTCTGTACCTAGTAAATTCCTTCTGAACCACAATTTGCTTCAGAGATATTTCTTTTACTCCAGCTCCCCTTGAATGGTTCTCAGCCTAGAGCCCATCGTAAAATTTGTGTGCTTTGTGAGTTCTTGACCTCTAATGAAATCCAGTTTAGGGTTATAGATTGAGACGTGAGAAACAAGAAGAGCTCAAATAAGTTGTGTGTAATTTTTTTCAAGGGTTTATGCAGGCTATCCCTGGAACCTTCATCAAAACATTGCAGTTGCCCAGACAGCAATTAGTCACTTTACACTACGATTGGTAAAGACAAGACATAAAGTTATAATGGTTATTCACAAGCAATATCTCAAACTATGCTGCTTACTTTTTGTATAAAAAGAATAATTGTACATATTTACGATTAATGGATTCTGTGATCCTGGCAGCGGTGTTGGTTATACTTGTGCTGAGGTTATAGGTTCATCAGATTTTAAAAGGATTACAGTCTAATAGCTAGCCTTATACTACATTTTATATATATATTATATAATTTAAATAATCTGCAATTTCCTATCTAGAAGAGCTCATCATTACCATTTCTCTGTCCTCTTCATTTAATCAATTTATTCCACTAAGTTTTTATCACCCTCCCTCCAAAGATCTTCTTCCTTGCATTGGCAATCACCTTTATAATTACTGCCTGGAGATATTTAAATTGCAGCTATCAACGAGAGAAGAGTTGCTTAAGTTATTTTGACAAAGGTTTGATAATGACGGAGTTGAAATTGTTGGAGGTGAATAAGGGCTGCAAAATCTACCATGTGCAGCAACAGTCAGAAGGATGGCCAGAGTGGAGAGTTCTGGCAGATGCAATTAGGTATAAAGTGCAATCGAGATTACTGAATGTGGTCAGATTGGATCCTGCTCCAGGGGTATTAATCAGTTAACATTTACAGCAGATGAAATTAGAGTCTCAACACTTGTAACAATGCTGCTTGCATCTGCACCTATAGAAGTGAGTGTCAATGGGGGCGTAGAGAGGGGTTCAGTGATGTGACATTTTGTCACAACAAAGAGTTTTTTTATTTAAGACTACAAGGAGATTCAGAAGTGACAGGCAATTTAGGTAAAGAAAAATGAGGTTTGGTTGAGCTTGAGATGATGGTGAGTGAATCTGAATCAGAAAAGAATCAGGTTTAATATCACTGGCATATGTCATGATATATGTTGTTTTGCAGCAGCAATACCTTGCAATACATAATAAAATATGTAAATCCTCCCGGGAGGGGGGAGAAGATGGCGGTGCAATGGCAGCGCGCGCGGCCACTTCAGTGAATGATATCTGTTATCTGTCAAGTAGGGGACTGTGCACAATTCTGATTTGATGGAGACAGATGTGAGAGCACGGAGGAACTTCTGAAATGCCCGCTTCGCTGCCGCTGCTACTGTGTGGAAACCAGAATCTCTGGAGCTGAAGGCCCCGAAATCCTCGGCTTTGTGTGTTTCAGTGGCCGGGGAGAGGTTGAAGACGTTCAGCAGAGGATGGTGCTCGGGAGGCTGTATCGAAGAGGCTGGTCAGAAGCTCGAAGTTTTGGGACGGATGGACTCAGTGTTGGCTGTGGTCGGCTGCTTCCAGGGTATCGGCAAGTTGACGGTGCCTGGAGGTTTATGGCAGGGAGTTTCTCCCTTTTGCCACCTGCTATCGGGAACTCAGGAGTCGATTGACTCGGGACTTTGAGACTTTTTTTTACTGTGTCCATGGTTTGTTCTTCATCAAATTATGGTATTGCTTTGCACTGCCGTAACTATATGTTATAATTATGTGGTTCTGTCAGTGTTAGTCTTGGTCTGACCTGTTTTCTGTCATATCACTCCGGAGAAACATTGTATCATTTCTTAATGCATGTATGCATTTCTAAATGACAATAAAAGAGGACTGAGTGTTCTCATAATCTAATCTAACTTAAATCAGTAGTTCAAAGAGAGAGCAAAAAAGAGAACAGTAATGTAGTGTACATGGATTCATTGTCTGTTCCGAAATGTTGAATGTGCCTTCAGGCTTCTGTACCTCCTCCTTGTTGGTAGCAATGAGAAGCAATGTACTCCTGTAGAAATTTACTAGAATGTTTGGTGACATACCTAATCTTCTCAAACTCTGAATGAAACATAGCCACTCTTGTGCCTTCTTTGTAATTGCATCAATATGTTGAGCCCAGGATAGACCTTCAGGGATGTTGATACCCAGGAACTTGAAACTGCTCACCCTTTCCACTGCTGATTCCTCAATGAGGACTGGTGTGTGTTCCCTCAATTTTCCATTCCTAAAGTCCACAATCAATTTCTTGATTTTGCTGACATTGAGTGCAAGATTGTTTTTCCAACACCACTCAGCAAGATGATCTATCTCACTCCTATACACCTCCCCATCACCGTTTGGGATTCTGCCAACATAGCTGTGTCATCATCAAATTTATAGATGGTGTTTGAGTTGTGCCTAGTCACATAATCATGGGTGTAGAGACAGCAGAGTAGTGGGCTAAGCATGCATCCTTGAGGGATGCCAGTGTTGATTGTCAATGAGGAAGAGTTGTTATTTCCGATTTGCACTGACTGTGGTCTCCTGACGAGGAAGTCAAGGATCCAGTTGCAGAGGAAGGTACAGAGGTCCAGGTTTTCAAGCTTGTTGACTAGAACTGTGGGTGTGAAGGTGTTGAACACCGAGTTGTAATCAATTAACAGCAGCATGATGTAGGTATTGCTATTGTCCAAGAAGGCTGAGTGGAGAGACAGTGATATTGCATCCACTGTAGACCAATTGTGTTGATTGGCATATTGCAGCAGGTCCAGGTCCTTGCCTAGGCAGGAGTTGCTTCTGGCCATGACTAACCTCTCAATGCACGTCATCACTGTTGATGAAGGTACAACTGGGTGATGGTTGTTGAGGCAGCTTACCCTGTTCTTCCTGAGTATGATTGTCACCCTTTTGAAGCAGGTGGCAATCCCTATCTGTAGCAGTGAGAGATTGAAAACATCCTTGAATATTCCCATCAATTGGTTGGCACAGGTTTTCAGTCGCCTACCAAGTACACCATCAGTGCTTGATGCCTTGGAGGGTTCGCACTCTTCAAAGGTGTTCTGATGTCTCCCTTTCAAGCAAGCTTAAAAGGAGTTGAGCTCATCTGGGAGGGAAGCACCACGTCTTTCATGATGTTAGATTTTGCCTTGTAGGAAGTATTGGCCTGCAAACCTTGCCAGGGTTGATGTGATTCCAATTCCATCTCTAACTTCATTCAGAATTGTTCCTTCACTCTTAAAATAGCATTCTGTATGTCAAACCTGGACTTCTTGTATAGTTCTGGATCACCGTTCTTGAATGCCACAGATCTAGCCTTCAGTAGACTACAAATCTCCTGGTTCATCCACGGCTTATGGTTTGGGGCACACACTCATCTACGCAGGTCTTGATGAAGTTGGTGAAATAGGTAAAGAAGGAAATACTTGGATGTTGCCTTTCATAATTTTAGGATGTAGGAAACAACTTAGAGCGAGGGAAGTACTTTCTTGTCATGTGGTTTTCCAAGATAAAAGCCATTGGTTAGGCTCGCTCTGTATCATTTCTGCTGGTAGCAGGTGGATGGCTCAGCAAATAAGAAGGAGCAGAAGAATTGTGGTACAGAAACCGGGGTATATGTCAGGAAGCTCTTCATTGACTGTGACTCAACATTCAACACTGTCATCCCCTCAAAACTTGTCACCAAGCTCCAACACATGGGCCTCGGTACCTCTCTGTGAAATTGGATCCTCGATTTCTTGAATGGCAGACTCCAGTTAGTACAGATTGGCTTCAACATCTCTTCAACAGACATCATCATCACAGGTGCACCACAAGGCTGTGTGTCTAGCCACCTACTCTAATCACATTATATTTAAGATTACTGCTCCAATATTGTATATGAGTTTGATGATGACATCACTGTTACTGGCTGGATCAAAGGTAATGATGAATCAACAAAAAAGAGGGAGTCTGAAAATCTGGTAGCGTGGTGCCACACCAATATCATCTCACTATCACCAAAACCAAGGAGCTTAGTATCAACATTAGGAGGAAGAAGCCTCGGCGTAATCTTATCAGCGGGACAAGTAATTGCACCTCTACTTTTTTAGAAGTTTGCATTGGTTCAGCATGTCATCAAACATTTTGAGAAACTTCTATAGGTGCACTAACTCAGTGGTCCCCAACCTCCGGGCCGCAGACTGATACGGAGCCACGAAGAATGCAGTGATGCAGCAGTAGCCGGAATGCACCCAGCACATCTTTAAGAAAAAAGCCGAAATAAACAAGCTAATTAATTAGGTGCCGCCGGGCACGTAAATGTCGGCCCAGATCAGAGGCGACGCAGTGTGAGGTGGCACACTTTGGAAGGACAAACTCCAAGGCAGTGTACAAAGTAAATGGCAGGATACTTGGTAGTGTGGAGGAGCAGAGGGATCTGGGGATACATGTCCACAGATCCCTGAAAGTTGCCTCACAGGTGGATAGGGTAGTTAAGAAAGCTTATGGGGTGTTAGCTTTCATAAGTCGAGGGATAGAGTTTAAGAGTCGCGAGGTAATGATGCAGCTCTATAAAACTCTGGTTAGGCCACACTTGGAGTACTGTGTCCAGTTCTGGTCACCTCACTATAGGAAGAATGTGGAAGCATTGGAAAGGGTACAGAGGAGATTTACTAGGATGCTGCCTGGTTTAGAGAGTATGGATTATGATCAGAGATTAAGGGAGCTAGGACTTTACTCTTTGGAGAGAAGGAGGATGAGAGGAGACATGATAGAGGTATACAAGATATTAAGAGGAATAGATAAAGTGGAAAGCCAGCGCCTCTTCCCCAGGGCACCACTGCTCAATACAAGAGGACATGGCTTTAAGGTAAGGGGTGGGAAGATCAAGGGGGATATTAGAGGAGGGTTTTTTACTCAGAGAGTGGTTGGTGCGTGGAATGCATTGCCTGAGTCAGTGATGTAGGCAGGTACACTAGTGAAATTTAAGAGAGTACTGTACTAGACAGGTATATGGAGGAATTTAAGGTGGGGGGTTATATGGGAGGCAGGGTTTGAAGGTCGGCACAACATTGTGGGCTGAAGAGACTGTACTGAGCTGTACTATTCTATGTTCTATGTTAAGCATGGTGAATTTCTATCACCACTTCACTCTGCAGGCTGCTTTCCCTGTATAATGAGCTTAAAGGAAATACCCATAATTAAGTGCTTGACTGGTTGGCGGACATGACCAGACATTTGATGATGCCAGTAGAGCTCTTTTTAATGTGACCCTGCTGGTGCACCCACTCGCATAGATAGCCTCTCGCATCTGTGCCGGAAGGGCTCACTGCAGCTGATTGCACTAAAGTTTGTTTGGCATGGACTCAAAAAGGACATGTGTGATTGGACTGCAGCTTGTGCGGAGTGCCAAGGGGCAAAAATTAATCATCACGTTCAGACATCATCGGCACCTTTTGAGGTCCCTGACCGACAGTATGACCATGTCAATCTGGACCTTGTTGGTCCTTTTTCCACCTTCACATACCTTCTTACCATGGTGGACCATACCACCATGTGGTCAGAGGTCATCTCTCTAACATTGACAATGGCCACAGATGTGGCTCAGGCGTTCATTAGAACCTGGGTTGCTCGGTTTTGCACCCCATCTGATATGTCCTCTGACCGCGGTTCCCAGCTCCTCTTAGACTTCTGGGCTATGATGGCCCAGAACCTCGGCATTAGGTTACAACACACCACGACATATCACCTGCGGTCCAATGGTCTATGCGAGTGGTTTCACCTCTCCTTAAAGGCTGCTCTGAGAGTTTCCCTGATGGACAAGTGTTGGCATGGTTGTCTCCTGTGGGTCCTGCTAGGGTGCAGAATTGCTCCAAAAAAGGACCTGCAGTCACCTATGGCAGAGATGGTATACGGGCAGCCATGACGAGTGCCAAGTGATTTCAATCCTGACGCTGCAACTGCCTGGCTGACCTCTCAACAGCATTCCAATCTCCTCAGTAAATTCAATTCCTTTTTACCTATTCCCTCTTCCCAACATGGCATTCAGCACTCTTGGGTTCCTGTTGACCGAAATCCTGCCTCATTTGTTTTCATCCACCATGATGCATACCAACCTCACCGTAGGCCAGTTCCGCGTATTGGAAGGGAGAGAAAGGACTTTTGTCATAGATAAAAGGAGTAAACTTGAACATATTCCAGTAGATCGCCTTAAGCCGGCCCACCAAGACTTGGAGTATTCTGCTGCCATGCCCCTGGTGTCACAACATGATAAAGTGCATGTCAACGCTCCTCCAGTCCAGCCTGCTGTTCCTCCACCCATGGAATGCTGGACCTGAGCCGGGCAGATTGTCCAAGCTCCAGACAGGCTCACAATGCCAGTTTTAGTGAATTCTGGGGTGTAGGGTAACGTAATTGGTGGAAACGTACATAATTCACAACCGCTGACTTTGAGTTGGGGTTCACTTTAAGTGGTTGGTCTTTCATGATGACATAATAACGTGAAGTTCTTTTTACTGCATTTTGTGTTCAGTATTGGAGTTTGAGTTGTTATGGTTTTCTTAAACATGAAACACCTCACACCATTTTGTTTGTGAAAACCAACACAAAGCAGTATCTCAAGTGCTTGATTATGGTTGATTGCTAGTGGTATATAACTCTGGTTAGGTTCATTGATGAGAACTCGCTAGATAAATAGAATGGATGGCATTTTGATCGTAAGGTGTTTAAGGTCAGGGAAGTTCCACAAAACCACCACATCAGAGAACACCAAGAGTCTATCATAAACACACAACTCCAAATTTTGCCTTATCCAAATCAGCGTGAGATGTACAGAGAAACATAAAGTTAGCAGCTTGAAAGATATTAGAAGGAATCTAAAACTCACATTTACAATAGAACATACCAGTCAAAATCATCAGGAAGTGAGGTGTTTATATAGAGTTGTTATGTGGTTGGAAGAATGAGAAAGCCAAGGGCTTAACTGATGTGGAAGTATTAAATACTATTGTTTGTCAATGTTGGAATCTTCATGCTGCAGAGAAAAATAACATATTTGGAAAACTGGAAGTAAATATGACCTTACAGCTTTCCAGTAATGTAGTATTGTTGAAGCTACTTAAGGATAAACAACTGTATTGGCTTAAGTATGATAAAATCCTATGCAATAAAATTAAATACATGAAGTGATAATATTGTACTATTTACAATCACAACCAGCTGTAAAAATCCAAATCTCGTAAAAAAACTCACAAATTGACTCAAACATCAAACTACATCAAAATACTAGCAAAGCTTACATTGATGATGCCAGTTCAGTTTCTAAAGTCTCAAGCTGATCTTGACACTGCACCAATATTTGAACAAATGGGACCACACACATCCCCAGAAAATGCCTTGTTTTAATTTGCAGTTTGTCACTTTTGCAAGAAGCACAATTTTTCAAATAATGTTATCCCATAGTTTCATACAAGGAAGGGAAATTAACTCCAGTAAATCATTTGTACAATTTTCTTTCTTATAATATTGTTAATATTTTATTATTTTAATGTCATTAAGTATAGTGACTGGCCAAAGTTTGTTTGATTCAATTTGCAAAAAGAAAGAGATAGCTGTATTAGGGTTGAAGATAGGAAAGAAAATTTTAGCCACAACCAAATATCCCTCTGGAGTATGTTGAGAGTTAAATTAGCCCTCTATTTTATTCTTTATTCTGGGATGTAAACCAGGTTTAAGACTGCAATTTAACAAAAAAAACACTGGAGTGTGTACTGCACCCTCTTCCCTCAGATTTTTCAATGACCTTGCAGGAAGTCCATATGGGGACAGCAAAGGATCACCGAAGAGCAAGAAGTCCATGGTGTTTTTAAGTGGAACTTGAAGGAAGACAAGTGTTCTAGTTGTGCAGTACCAACATCGTGATCTCTCCTCCCATCTACTTATGGGAGTTATTTACAAGACAAATTGATGTTAGAGTTGGCCAATGTTTCTTGGGCTGCATCAGGGCAGTTTATGGCTATTGGCAGATTACTGAAATTATTTAATTGAGGGTCTAAGACTGAATTTAGAGTTAGCTTGTGCCTTTCACCTTTTATATGGCATGTGAAGTTCCATTAGACTACTTTTTTGGCTTTATGGACAGGGGAAGTCTATTTGGTAGTGTGGCTGTGTGGCTCTGTGGGAGAGCAATCTGATAGTAGCAATCCTCACTCTTTCCTCATCACTCCATTGGAAGGAAAAGTTAATTGACTTTCTTTCTCCATACCACGGATACATTCAGAATCAAAATCAGAATCAGTTTTAATATCACTGGCATATGTCATGAAATTTGTTAACTTAGTGACAGCAATACAATGGAATACATGATAATATAAAAAAAACAGTAAATCAATTACAGTAAGTATATTTATATGTATATTAAATAGTTAAATTAAAAATAGTGCAAAACAGGAATAATAAACAAGTGAGGTAGTGTTCATGGGTTCAATGACCATTTAGGAATCGGATAGCAGAGGGGAAGAAGCTGTTCCTGAATCACTGTGTTCCTTTAGGCTTTTGTACCTCCTTCCAGATGGTAACAATAAGAAGAGGGCATGTCCTGAGTGATGAGGGTCCTTAATAATATGACATCGCCTTTCTGAGGCACGGGTCCTTGAAGATGTCTTGGATACTATGGAGGCTAGTACCCAAGATGGAGCTGACTGATTTTACAACTTTCTGTAGATTTCTTCAATCCTGTGCAGTAGTTCCCCCATAAGAGACAGTGATGCAGCCTGTCACAATGCTTTCCTCAGAACATCTGTAGAGGTTTTCAAGTGTTTTAGGTGACAATCCAAATCTTGTCAAACTCAATGAAATATAGCTAATGTATTGCCTTCTTTATAGGAGCATTGATATGTTGGGACCAGGTTAGATCCTCAGAGATCTGCACACCCAGGAACTTGAAATTGCTCGCTCTCTCTATGTCTGATCCTTCTGTGAGGATTAGTTCATGTTCTCTCATCCTACCCTTTCTGAAGTCCACAATCAGCTCTTTGGTCTTTCTGCTGAACATATCCAATACTTTCTGTTCTTATTGCATCAGCTAAACCAGTAAAGTATGAGTTCTAATGGTAATGGCCACATCCCCATAATGCAGAAAAGTCTGGAAGGAGAAACAGTGATCAATGTTTCAGTTCTACAACCTTTCATCGACACGCAACTGAAATTTAAACTAACATTCCCACTGCTGATGCTGCCTGATTTATAAAGTATTTCTATCATTCTCTCGTTTATTTCAGATGTCCAGCAACTGTATTGTAATGCTTTTCAAAAGTAGTCATGGTAGTACCCTCAATTTCAGTATTCTGGAAGTTACCATTGACCTTAAGCTTAAATGAACCATAAGCACAGTACAATTGCCACAAATAAGACCAAAAGACGTAGGTGCAGAATTATGCCATTTGGCCCATCAAGTCTATTCTGCCATTTCATTATGGTTGATCTATTTTTCCTCTCAGCCCCAATCTCCTGCCTTCTCCCTGTATCCCTTCATGCCCTGACCAATTAAGAATCTTATCAACCTCTGCCTTAAATATACATACAGACTTGACCTCCACAGCTGCCTGTGGCAATGAATTCCACAGATTCACCATTTTCAGGCTAAAGAAATTCCTCCTCATCTCCATTTTAATAGGATACACCCCTATTCTGAGACTGTATCCTCTGGTCTTAGACTCTCCCAACATAAGAAACATCCATCATATTAAGGCATTTTACTATTAGATAGATTTCCATGAGGTCAGCCCCCATTCTTCTGAATTCCAGTGGATGCAGCCCAGAGACACCAGATGCTCTTCATGTGACAAGCTGTTCAAACCTGGAATCATATTTGTGAACTTCCTTTTGAATGCTCTCTAGCTTCAGCATATCCTTTCAAAGATAAGGGGCTCAAAACTGTTCACAGTACTCTTAAGTGAGACCTCACCAGTGCTTTATAAATTCTCAACATTATATCCTTGTTTTTTTTATACTCTAGTCCTCTTGAAATGAATGCTAACATTGCATTTGCCTTCCTCACCACAGACACAACCTGCAAATTAACCTTAGGGAATCCTGTACAAGGATCCCCCAAGACCCTTTGTGCCTCAGTTTTTTTGTATTTTCTCTCCATTTAGAAAATAGTTAATCATTTCATTTCTTCTACCAAAGTGCCCGACACTATATTCCATCTGCTACTTCTTTGCCCATTCTCCTAATCTGTCTAGGTCCTGCTGTAGCCTCTCTACTTCCTCAAAACTACCTGCTCCTCCATCTGTCTTTGTATCATCTGCAAGCTTTGCAACAAAGTCATCAATTCCATCATCCAAATCATTAACATATAACAGAAGAAGAAATCATCCCAACACAGCCCCCTGTTGAACACCACTAATTACTGGAAGCCAGCCAGAAAAGGCACTCTTTATTCCCACTCTTTGCTTCCTGCCAATCAACCACTGCTTTATCCATGCTAGAATCTTTCTTCTAATACCATGGGTTCTTAGCTTGTTAAGCAGCCTCATGTGTGGCATCATTGTCAAAGGCCTTCTTAAAATCCAAATACACATCAACCGATTCCCCTTTGTCTATCCTGCTTGTTATTGCTTCAATGAATTTCAACAGATTTGTCAGGCAAAATTTTCCCTTGAGGAAACCATGCTGACTACGGCCTGTTTTATCACGTGCCTCCAAGTACCCCAAAACTACAAGCATAACAATCGATCCAAAGTCTTCCCTACTACTGAGGTCAGACTATCTGGCCTATAATTTCCTTTCTTCTGCCTCCCTCCCTTCTTGAAGAGTGGAATGACATTTACACCTGTCCAGTCTTTCAGAACCATTCCAGAATCTAGTGATTATTGCAAGATCATTTGATCATCAATATCACTTAAAATATAGCTCAGAGTCTGGATACTTTGTAAAGTATGTCTCTTCTCCTGACCGCTAAAGTCTTTGCACCATCTACAAGGCACATGTATGTGATGGAAAATTCTCTTGTACAATTCCAATAACACTTCATGTTGTCCATGACAAGGCAGCCTATTTGATTAGCATCACTACCCCACTAAATATTCATTCCCTTCATTACCCTGAATGTCATGGTGAATCATTAATAAAATAAGCAAATTGGAGCACAAGTCCCATTCCAGCAACCTGGACATAAAAATCCAGACCAACACGCAATTAAATTAGCAAATAAAAATTAAAGGAAAACCACAAATGCTGCAAAACTGACATACAAACAGAAAAGAACGGTGAAGTCAGGCGGAGCTCCAGTTCAACTTCTTTCATAAAAACTGGGACCTTCTGGCTAAGTAGATGGAGAGGAGAAGATGGCGACGCGACGCAGTTCGCAGCGGCCACTCCGGTGGTGATGTCCGTTATTTCTCAAGTAGGGTGCCGTGCACAATCCTGATTTGATGGAGACGGACGTAACAGCACGGAGGAACATCTGATGAAACTTCTGAAATGCCTGCTTCGCGGCCGCTGCTACTGTGTGGTCCGGAATCTCCGGAGGGGAAGGCCCCGAGTCCTCGGCTTTGCTTGTTGCTTGGCGGCCGAGGCGGGGTTGAAGCGCTCGGCAGAGGATGGTGCTCGGTGCTCGGTGTCGAAGGGCTGGTCGGAGGCTCAAAGTTTTCGGACGGACTCAGAGTCTGCTGCGGTCGGGTGCTTCCAATGGTGCTGCATCGGCAAGTTTGTGGCGCTTGGAGGTTCATGGCAGGGAGAGTTTCTCCCTTCTACCGTTTGCGTGAGATGATGAGGCTATCGGGACTTTGAGACTTTTTTTTACCATGCCCATGGTCTGCTCTTTATCAAATTACGGTATTGCTTTGCACTGTTGTAACTATATGTTATAATTATGTGGTTTTGTCAGTTTTAGTCTCAGTTTGTCCTGTGTTTCTTGTGATATCATTCTGGAGGAACATTGTATCATTTTTTAATGCATGCATTTCTAAATGACAATAAACGAGGTCTGAGTGTCTTCATAATCTAAAAAAGTCCACATCTGACATGTGAAGGGTGTTTAAGGACCACCTATACAGAGCACAGAACAAGAACTGTCTGTTCCAGTAAGGAGGAAGGACAAGGATGGCAAGGTAAGAGAAACTTGAATGTTGAGAGAGAGAATGAATGTAGTCAAGAAGAGAAAGGAAAGCTAGATTCAAACAGAGTCCTGGAGGATTATAAAGAAACAATACAAAAGCTCAAGAAGGGAATTAGGAAAGCCAGGAGGGGCCAGGAAAAGCCTTTGGCAAGTAGCGTTAAAGAGAATCCCCAGGCATTCTACGCATACATCAAGAGCAAGAGGATAAAAGAGGAAATATTTGCTTGGGTGTGGAGGATGTGGATGAGGTCATTAATGAATACTTTACATCTGTATTTACCAAGGAGAAGGATATGATTTATATGGAGATCTTTACTGAGTGTATTACTATTATAGGGCATTTTGAAGTAAAGGAGTAGCTAAAGTTGGGTCTGTTAAAGAGCATTGAGGTAGATAAATCCCCAGGGCCTGATGGATATACCCTGGGATATTGAGAGAGGCAAGAGAAGAGATTGCTGGAGCTTTGACCAAGGTCTTTCTCTAGTCACAAGTGAGGACTGGCAAGTAGCTAATATTGTTCCATTATTCAAGAAGGGAATCAGGGATAATCCTGGAAAGCATAGACCTGTGAATTTCACATCAGTGGTAGCAAAGTTATTGGAGAGAATTCTTAGGGATAGGACATAGGAGCATTTGGAAAACAATGGCCTAATTAGGGAGAACCAGCACAGCTTTGTTAAGGGCAAGTCATGTCTTACTAACTTGATTGAGTTTTTTATGTGGTGATGAGGCTGATTGATGAAGGTAGAGCTGTGGATGTTGTTTACATAGATTTTAGTAAGGCATTTGACAAGATCCCTCATGAGAGACTCATCCAGAAGATTAAAATGCATGGGATCCATACTGAAATGTCCATTTGGATTCAGAACTGGCTATTCATAGAAGACAGAGGGTAGTGGTTGAAGGAACTTATTCTAGCTGGAGGTCTTTTAATTAGTGGAGTTCTGCAGGGATCTGTGCTAGGATCTCTGTTGTTTGTGATGTACATAAATAACCTGCATGAAATGTGGCTAGGTGGTTTGGTAAATTGAAGATTGGTGGTGGTGTGGATAGTGTAGAAGACTGGCAAAGAATACAATGGGATAGACAGTAGATCAGTTGCAAATATTGTATGGGCAGAGAAAAGGCAGATAGAGTTTAACCTGGCTAAATGTGAAGTGCTGCACTATGGTAGGTCAAATATAAAGAGAATGTACACTGTTAAGGGCAAGGCCCTTAATAGTGTTGTTGAGCAAAGGAATCTTGGGGTCCAACTTCATAGCTCCCTGTAAATTGTTACACAGGTGAAGAAGGCATATGGCATGTTTGCGTTTATTACTCAATGCATTGAGTTCAAAAGTCAGGAAATTATGTTGCAGTTTTATAAAACTCTACTTTGTCCACATTTGGAGTATTACATACAGTTCTGGTCACCCCGTTATAGAAAGGAAGTTGAGGCTTTGGAGAGATGCAGAAGAGGTTTACCAGGATGTTGCCTGGATTAAAGGTCATGTGCTATAGTGAGAGATTGGACAATCTTGGGTTGTTTTCTCTGGAGTGGCAGAGGCTGTGGGAGATCTGTTAGAGGTTTATAAGATTATGAAAAGCATAGATAGAGTGGATGGAGGGTATCTTTTTCCAAGGGTTTAAATGTCCACTATCAGACTGCATGCACTTAAGGTGAGAGGGATAATTTTAAAGGGGATGTGAAGGGCATTTTTTTTACACTCAGGGTGTGGAGGGTGCCTGAAATACCCTGCCTGGGGTGGTGGTAGAGGCAGAAACTTTGAGGACTTTTAAGAGACATTTAGGTGGGCACATGAATGTAAGGAAAATGGAATAATATGGACAATGCATAAGCAGAAGAGATTTGTTTAGTTGACAATTTAATTGCTGATTTAATTGGTTTGGCAAAACATTATGGGCTGTTCATGTACTGTTTTTTGTTCCATGTTCTGTGAGGTGTGGATGGGAAGAGGAAGGAGGCTATCATTGTGGTTTTGGAACATAAAGGTCACACAACTTTACTCAACTTCAAAAACAAACATTGCAATTAATTCAACATTTTAAAATATTTAATGGATTTTCCCAAGGTATTAAAGGAAAACTCTTAATTGCAAGCAGCCTTCCGCTGCTTGCCAGTGTTATAGATTGATATGAGTGGAAATGTAAAATATCTGGTGCTTTGAACAGCTGATGTGTTGTTTCATTATTCCACAGATCCACTCTGTTATATAAAAATCAATTGTTCTCATTGTATCAGCCTACATTCAAAGGTTGATGACTGGAAATAAATATTTTACCAGATAGTGCTCTGAAAATTATATTAAGGATTCTATTCATTGGCTGCCCTTCCAAAGCGAGTTAATATGCTAGAAAGACACAAGGAACTGAATACACTGGGAACCTTGAGCAACACACAAAGTGCTGGAGGAACTCATGTATTGAACATCACCCGTGGAGAGAAATGTGGGACCTTTCATCTAACTTAAGTCAGACTACTGTCACCTTTGTTGTAGTCAAATATATAATTGTTATTTTCTTTGCAGTTTATCTATTCTTATGCCTGCTTGTATTTTGTATAATTACCAATATACATGTAATTGTTCAGTGTGTCCCCTAGTGGCTACAGTTTTATTCTCTTAAGACCGTAGAGCTGATTGTGGACTTCAGAGAGGGGAGGACGAGTGAACACGAACCAGTCCTCATAAGGGTATCAGAAGTGGAGAGAGCGAGCAAATTCAAGTTCCTGGGTGTTAAGATCTCTGAGGATCTAACCTGGTCCCAACATATTGATGCAGCTACAAAGAAGGCAAGACAGCGGTTATATTTCATTAAAAGCTTGAAGACATTTGTTTTGTCACTAAAACTCTTGAAAATTTCTGCAAGTGTACTGTGGAGAGCATTCTCACAGGCTGCATCGCTGTCGGGAACGGTGATGCGGGGGGAGGGGGGAGGGGGGAGCTACTGCACAGGATTGACAGAAGCTACAGAAAGTTGTAAAATTAGTCAGCTCCATCTTGAGTACTAGCCTCCATAGTATCCAAGACATCTTCAGAGTGTGCTGCCTCAGAAAGGCAGCATCCATTGTTAAGGACCCCCATCACCCAGGATATCCCTGTTCACGTTGTTACCATCAGGAAGGAGGTACAAAAGCCTGAAGGTCACACTCAGTGACTCAGGAACAGTTTCTTCTCCCTTGCCATCTGATTCCCAGATGGGCATTGAATCCATGAACACTACCTCAGTTTCTTTTATTATTTCTGTTTTTGCACTATTTTCAATTTAACTATTATATATATATTAACTTACATATTTTTTATATTATCATGTATTGCACTGTACTGTTGCCATTAAGTTAACAAATTTCATGACATATGCCGGTGATATTAAACCTGATTCTGATTATCGCATTATTTGAATAGGGGTGTACCTGGGCAATGGCAGTTATATTGGGGAAAGTTAAGTTAGGGAAAGGGAAAGAAACACATGATAAACTATAAAAAATAGCACAATGGAGACAGTAAAAAGTCTAAAGAGCAAATTTCTGCATTAACCGAATGAGTAAAAAACAGCATAAAAAGTATAATTGAATTGGTGCAGTGTATGAAGCTTTGAAACTAAGTGCAGCAATATGAGAAAGTGCAGCAGGGGTGACAAGTAGGCAGTCCTGCCAGTGACACTTCTTGGAAAACAGCCCTATGTTGAACAGCCCTCCGAGACAACGCCACCATCTGAACTCCAAGGAATATAACATCTAAGGAGAAGAATGTTGAATCCATCTGAGCAGAGATTAGGAATAGTAAAGGGGGAAAGAAACCCCTGGTGGGAGTTGTCAATTGGCCACCGAGTAATAATGTTATAGTGATACATGCAACAAACCAAGAAATATCTGAGGCGTGTAAGAATGGAGCAGCAGTTATCGTGGCGGACTTTAACTTGCACATAGATTGTTGAATCAAATTGGTTGAGGCAGTCTAGAGGAGGACTTTGCAGAATGCATACATGATAGCTTTCTTGAACAGCATGTTACTGAACCTACAAGGGAACGTGCTATCTTGGATCAGGTCCTGTGTAATGAGACAGGTAAAATGAGCAATTTTGTAGCTAGGGATTCTCTTGGAAAGAGTGATCACAGTGTGATTGAGTTTCTCATACAAATGGAATGTGCAATAAAACCAGTGTATTATGCCTAAACAAGGGAGACTACAATGGGATGAGGAAGGAGTTGGATAGGGTAGAATAGGAATGCAGGCTATATGGTGGGACCGTTGAGGAACAGTGGAAGACTTTCAAAGATATTTTTCACGGTGCTCAACAAAAGTATATTCCAGTTAAAAAAGAGGACAGTAAGGGTGGAGAGAGCCAGCCTTGGATAACTAAGGAAATAAAAGAAGGCATCAAACTTATGCTTACAAAGTTGCGAAGAGTAGTGGGAAATTGGAAGATTTGGAAAACTTTAAAAAGTATCAAAGAACCACAAAGCGATCAGTAAAGAAGAGAAGATAGATTATGAAAATAAACTAGCACAAAATGAAAAAACGGATAATAAATGTTTTTATAATTATAAAAAATGGAAAGGGGTGTCTAAAGTGAACATATGTCCCTTGGAGGACAAGAAGGGGGAATTGATATTGGGTAGTGAGGAAATGGCCGAGGCTTTGAATGACTATTTTGTATCAGTCTTCATGGTGGAGGACACGTTTAACATGCCAAAGATAGATGATCTGGATGCGATGGGAGGTGAGGACCTTGATACAAAAGCTAGCACTAAAGCGTTAGTGCTGAGCAAAGTTGTGGGCCTAAAGACAGATAAGTCCCCGGTCCAGATGGATGCATCCCAGGGTACTGAAAGAAATGGCAGAGGTTATAGTAGAGGCTCTGGTGATAATTTATCAAAATTCTCGGGACTCTAGGCAGGTCCCAGCAGATTGGAAGCAGGTGAATGTCACACCACTGTTCAAAAAAGGATGTAGGCAAAAGGCTGGTAACTATAGGCCTGTTAGTTTAACATCTGTGGTTGGGAAAATGCTTGAGGCTTTCACTAAAGAGGTGTCTGCAAAGAATTTGATCCATCAGGCAGATGCAGCATGAATCCAGCAAAAGCAGGTCCTGTTGACAAACTTAATGAAGTTCTTTGAGGATATAATGAGCGCTGTGGATAGAGAGGAACAGATAGATGTTATTTACTTGGATTTCCAGAAGGCATTCGATAAGGTGCCACTTAAAAGACTTATCCATAAGATAAGGATGCAAGGAGTTGGGGGTGATGTATTTGCATGGATAGAGCATTGGTTAACCAATAGAAAGCAGAGAGTTGGGATGCATGAAGTTTCTCTGGTTGGCAATCAGTGGTAAGCGGTGTGCCACAGGGGTCGGTGCTGGGCCCGCAACTGTTCACGATATACACTAATGATCTGGAAGAGGGGACCAGGTACAGTGTATCTAAGTTTGCTAATGACACTAAATTGAGTGGAAAAACAAATTGTGCAGAAGGTAAGGAGAGTCGGCAGATAAAGATAGGATAAGTGAGTGAGCAAGGGTTTGGCAGACGGAGTACAATGTTGGTAAATGCAAGGTCATCCACTTTGGAAGGGAAAATGGAAGATCAGATAATAATTTAAATGGTAAAAGATTGCAGCATGCTGCTATGCAGAAGGACTTGAGAGTGCTTGTGCATGAATCGCAAAAGGTTGGGTTGCAGGTGCAGCAGGCTATCAAGAAGGCAAATGGAATGTTGGCCTTCATTGCTAAAGGGTTGAATTTAAGAGCAGGACGGTTATGCTGCAACTGTATAGGGTAATGGTGAGGCTGCATCTGGAGTACTGCATGCAGTTCTAGTCTCCTTACTTGAGGAGGGATATACTGGCTTTGGAGGCAGTGCAGAGGAAATTCACCGGGTTGATTCCGGAGATGAGGGGGTTAGACTATGAGGAGAGATTGAGTTGCCTGGGACTGTACTCACTGGAATTCAGAAGAATGAGAGGAGACCTTATAGAAATATAAAATTATGAAAGGGATAGATAAGATAGAGGCAGGGAAGTTGTTTCCATTGGTAGGTGAGACTAGAACTAAGGGTCTTAGCCTCAAGATTCAGGGGGGTAAATTTAGGATGGAGGAACTGCTTTTCCCAACGACTGGTGAGTCTGTGGAATTCTCTGCCCAATGAAGCAGTGGAGGCTACCTCAGTAAATATATTTAAGACCAGGTTGGATAGATTTTGCATAGTAGGGGAATTAAGGGTTATGGGGAGTATGCAGGTAGGTGGAGATTAGTCCATGGTCAGATCAGCCATGATCTTATTGAATGGTGGAACAGGTTCGATGGGCCAGATGGCCTACTCCTGCTCCTATTTCTGATGTTCTTATGTTGTTATGAATTACAGGCTAGACATGAAACAGAGTCTACAATGGCCTCTAGCAACTCAAACAAGGATGACAGTAATGAAACAATAGGATTGGCAGCTATCTCACTGATTGCTCCAATTAAGACCAAGAGAGTCAAGACACATATGGCTGGAGATGGAACCTATAAAAGGAGACAGATAGTTTACCATCAACCACCTGAAACAGACAAGATTGATAAGTGGTCCAAGGACGTTCCACCTCCTCAAAAAGTACAAACGTTTGTAAGCTTAACGATCTGGCTGAGCTTCAACGTATTAAGAACATATACAAACTGCACCCATATGATGGCATCCAAATTTTGGCTACTGTGTTGTCTTCTCTGCAAACTTGGTAGTTGAGTAATAGAGTTCATAGCAGCATAGGAGATGATAAGCAAAATATACAAGATGGTTGGAATGCTATTAAGAGATGGTTGGAAGGACAGGCCCTAATGCAGACTGATCGGAGGAACCTGGTTGACTGCAAGCAAGAGATTTCTGAGGATGTTTCAGAATATGAGGAACACTACAGGGTAGCATGGTTAAGTTATTCAGGAGTTCTGCACATAAATGAAGGTGACATAGAGGATTCTGCATATGATTGCTTGAAGTCAACTTTCAAGGTAATCCTGAAACCAGATGCCACCAAAATGGTGAGGATGACAACCTGAACTGGAGTGAAGTAGCTGTTTCATATAGTGAGCTAGTGTGGGTCACCAAACAAGCGGAACAAGATATCGAAATCTGAATGAGATCATTACAGGTGGGTCAGTTGCCTGTTGATCAGCTGCCACAAACCATTGGTCAACAGGTATTGCTCGCTAGTCAACAGCCACATCTACTGCAGATGAGTCAACAGCAAATATCTATTAACAAACAGAGGAAGTTGGACTAGAATTCACTGCATGTATTATAGCTATCTCAGTCTGAGTCAAACATCTGAGGCCAATCCCTCAAAGCACAGTGTCACTTCTATGGTAAAAAAGGACATAAAAGGGCTAAAAATTATTGGCAAAAGAAACAAGGTGGACTACAGAAACAAGCTGCCAAGAAATTTGAATCCCCTGCCTCAGAAAAGTCAGAAGATTCTAATTTGATGACATGATTTCAACAAACAATGGTGGATGTAGGTATTGTCACAGTAAAAAAAAAACGTGACTAGGGTCTTCATTGCAGCCCTTGCTTGCCTTGACAGAGCAAAAACCGGACAGCTTCTATGTTAACTTATTGATTGGAAATGAATGTGCGCAGGAGCTGAACTACACATATAACATAATCTATTGGCCAACGGTGCAAAATGTCATTGACTGATATACATAAATGTGCATATGTTGCAGGAGAATTATACTAATTAAAAGCAAACCATTCCAGGTAAGTACAACTTGGTCATCACCCATAAGAAATGCAATACTGGGTAGAAGAGGTCTTGCAACCTCATCTTGGAATGGGTGGCTTCTTAACTGGAGGGTAAAGTCATTTGCAATCTCATAAAATTAGCCAAATCTGAATTAACTATTCATCCCATATGGTCGAAAGTAAAAACAACTGTGGCCTACTGAAAATGGATCCTGTTAAGTTTACCGTTAAGGTGCCACCATCTACTAAGTAGTATCTTCTGAGCAGAAGATCTATGGAAGGTATTTTACCTATTTATTAAGCAGCTGGAGGAGCAAAGAATTCTTGTTAAAACTCGCTGCATGTCTAGCCTGGTTTGTTAAGAAAGTGAATGGTACCTGGAGACTGACAGTGAATTACTGAGTTGCTAATCAAAGTACTGTATTGGCGAGCTAACCCCTCTAATGACAGATCCATCAACGATTTCCAAAGCCTTGAAGCCATCACACAAGTGGTTTATAGTTATTGATTTGGCCAATGGATTCTAGTCTGTACCACTGGCGCCTGAATGTCAATTACGGTTGGCTTTCACAGTTGATGGTCAACAATACCAGTGGACAAAGCCACCACAAGGGCTTCAGAACAGTTCCACTGTCTATCACATGACTTTGAGACGACATCTGGGGGACTTACAGGAATTAATTTGACAATTATACCCAGAAATGACTGGTGTTACTGAATCGTTGTAGGAGGCTTAGCACAACGCTTTACACTTCCAGTGATCCATGTTTACTTCTTGTCGCTGTCTGCAAGGTGTTTGTACATTCTCCCTGTGACTGCATGGGTTTCCTCCGGGTGCTTTGGTTTCCTCCCACAGTCCAAAGATGTACCGGTTGGAAGGTTAATCGGGAATTGTGAATTGTAAATTGTCCGGTGAACAGGCTAGGATTAAATTGGAGCATTGATGGGCAGTGTAGCTCGAAGGGCCAAATGGGCCTATTCTGTGCTGTATCCAGTTTCCTTCCACAGTCCAAAGATGTACCGGTTGGAAGGTTAATTAGGCATTGTGAATTGTCCCGTGAACAAGCTATGATTAAATTGGGGGATTGCTGGGCAGTGTGGCTCGAACGGCAGAAGGGCCTGTTCCATACTGTAACTCAATAAATAAATAAAATATTAATACTATGTGGATGATGTCCTGATTGTATTCAAAGCTGCAGACCAGCATGAACATGATGTGCTTTGTTTGCTCAATTATTTATTCTCCAAGGGTGACAAGGAAATTATAGACAAGGCATAATTGCAACAAGAAGAATTAATTTACTTGGACAGACCCAAGGTAAGAGTGAAATCACTGAGGATCGTGCAAAGGCCATTAAGTTTGCAAAGCCTGCTACATCAGTTCAGTCAATGCCGATCATTTCTGATTTTTATGTGATTACAACAAAGCCTGGGTTGATTCATATACTGAAGTTGTACAACCACTCAACAAGTCTGCTGAAGTGCTCAGACGATCCTGTGATTCTTAATGAAGAGCAACTGAAAATGTTGCAAATATTAAAGGTGACACTGTGTACTGCACTCACATTAGGAACCCCTGATACAGGTAAACCATTTACCCTGTATGTCAACAAGAAACATGGCTACATGATGGTAGTCTTAACTCAAGAACATAGAAACCAATGGAGCCCTATTGGTTATTGCTCTGCCAAATTGGATAATGTTGCTTTTGGATGGGGTTTGTGTTTACAGGCATCCAGGCAACCTAGCTGACAGTCATGATGGTTTCTAGCATCATTTTTGATCAAGTTTTAAATGTTCGATGACCACACTCAGTACACACTTTACTGACTATGAATAGGGCCTATCGAGTTACATTTGCTTAGAGGTCTAAGTGGCACCTAATAATCTTTTAACAAGCAAGTTCAGTGAATCCAGCTATACTGTTACCATCAGACATGGAAGACTGCAATGACCATGACTCTGCAAGAATAATAACATGTCATGAAGATGCATATTTTTTCCAAAAATGCCTCTGTTGAACACAGATCTGTACACTGATGGTTCCTCAACAACTGAGGGTGGAATTCAAATGACTGGATGAGCTGTTGTTTCTGAAAGTGAAGTACTGGCTTCAGGCACTTCTGTGCATCAGGTAAAACTAAAAGCTCTGATTGAAGCCTAGAAGTTGGTAGAATGAAGATCTGCTAATATCTGTACTGATTCTTGATAAGCTTTAGAGTTGTTCATGCCTTTGGAAACTTATGGAGACATAGGGAATTTCTTATGGCTGTAGGAGCCCCGATCAAGAATGGCCAACTAGTACAAGAACTCATGAATGTCATACAACTTCCGTCAGAAGTGGCTGTATTAAAATGTAAAATCCATTCCAAATTGGCTGCAATGGAAGCTGTGGAAATGCATTCATGGATGAAGTTGCAAAAAGGGAAGCACAGGAAGAGGTAAAAGGAATAAAAGAAGCAAAACAAAGTCAAAGAATTAAAGGAGGTACCAAGAACATCTGCCATGAACTTGCCAACTGAAAGTAAGGAAACAAGGTTGGACTCTGTCACAGATGGATGTACTAGATGGTTGAGAGAATCAACCCCAGTGCTCTAACCAGGAAAAGTGGTTCTGGATTGAGAATAGAAGGTTAGACAGTGAGGGAGGATGGCGATATAGTACTCACCATATACTAGTAGCTTCAATTACATTGTGTCCTTATCCTGCACAGCAGATACTGTATACTCCACTGTACACATTGGAGTGGAAAAGATGCTCAACAGATTCTCCCAATCATGGTGGAATCCACGGTTCAGGGCACAAGCTTGACAAACATTTGAAAGATGTATGACATACCTTGAGACAAATCCTGAAACACTGGAAAACCTACCACACTTAAGTGCTCCTGACCCACCTGGTCCATTTTTACTCTTAGAAGTGGAAGACATTACTTCATCAAAGTGTCAAGAATACTCAGTCATACTAGTAATAATAAGTTTTTAAGATGGGTGAAACCTATTTCAACAAGGAAAGCCACTGCCACGCACACAGAAAAACTCTGATCAAGGACTATATTCCTACACAGGGATTGTCATGTCACATTGACTCTGAACAAGGAACAAGGAACACGTTTCACTGTGAGTGTTTGTCAGGAATTATGTCGACTGAAAAACATTGTATGGTTTTTCATTGTCCACATTGTGTAGAATCATCAAGACAAGTCAAACAGATGATTGGAATCATCAAAGAATGACTGACTTAAGTATCTTGAGGAAGGTGTACCATAGCCTATGCCTCTACCTATGGTCTCCTGTAGCATCAGAACAACCTCAAACATGAAAACTAAATTAGGTCCATTCAAGATGGTAACAGGGCATCCTATGTCACTGCCGGGAACTCTTGATCTCAGAGAGGCTAATATGCATCTTATGGCAGACAGTTTAGTTTACTATTGTGAGAAATTAACCCAAGCTGTACAGTCTGCTTCTCAACAAGCTTCTGCCATTTGGAGTGATCCAACAGAGGGAGGACACACCCAAATTCCTTGAGTGGGTCCTAACTAAGAAATTGCATAAGGAACCATTAGGAACTCAATGAGAAGGTCCTTATCAAGTGCTGTTAACCACTAACTCAGTGGTGAAGGTAGAAGGTAAAAATAAGTGGATACATGCTAGCCACTGCAAGCAAGCTAATGTGGTACACATTAAGGAGAACAAGTGCTGTGGTTTATGTGCTAGTAACCTCTGACTCAGCGCCTTCATGCTGGCCTACAATGAGCTAATCCCTAGCCAGAAGACATCGACAGCTACTGGACACTATGAAGTTTATTCTAAAATTCGTTGTTGTTACATTTTTCCTAATTTTTCCCTAATTACAAAATGAGTGATAATATTTGTCCTGATATGCTACATCATAATTTATATCTTTTTAATTTGTATAAGGATGATCATTAATAGAGTGGTTCAAACTCACGTAAGTGTGCCCACTAATCTAACTAACAGTGACACAATCCTACAAATACTCTTAGATATTGCCATAAATTGAGTAGATCATTTTATACTTAATGTAGATAACTCAAATTTTTCTGCCTCTCAATTTTCAGATGTTATCATTCTAAATGTGTGATTTAGAATCGGAGGGGAATGATGGATTAGATGATAGAATTGTTATTTCGATACAGTTTATCTGTTCTTATGCTTGTGATGAGAGTCCTTGACGAGGATGGTTTGGACCCAGACGCTGGGGTATCTGAAGCAAGGTTCGAGACATAGTATCAAACTGGATCTGAACACAAAGCAAATGCTAGACAATATCACTAGTAGTCTTAACAATTGAGCCTGAACTGCAGTTCAGATGCTCCTTAAATAATTGATTCTCAGTGCCCATAACATGCTTACCAATTAGCGGGATCTTCCTGAACCCTTAAAGTGGCTACGCCAGCTATCCATACTCCGGGGCGTTAGAGTGTCTAAATCCTGGAAGCTGGCATGGTTGTGAGCAGCTGGTAACAGGATCCCCTCCCCTATGCTAACTCCTGGCGGCCTTGGCTGCTCGGAGAGGCGGTGATAGTAATCATGGATGAGAGCCCGATCCAAGATGTCCCTTTCAAGCACCCAACACTTCTCCTCGAGTCCGAATCCTTCCCAGTCCATGAGGTATTGCTGAGCATCTTGAATAGTATGTGAGTCCAAAAGTCTTCTCATTGTGAAGGCCTATTCCCTCAGGGCTAAGGGCTGATACAGACAGCTTTTAGCTTAGAGATGTGGAAGGTGGATCTGATCTTTAGGGTCTTGGGGATTCAAGATGTAAGCCACTGGATTTACTTCCCTCATGAACTTAGGCACCAAGTTTCTAGATTCCACTCAGAGAGGTAAGTCATGAGTGGACAGCCAGGCCTGTTGACCTGTCTTCTCTTTTGGTCCGCCTTGGTCTCCACTTTCATGCTAGAGGCCAGCAAAGTCTGTCTTGCCCTAATCCATTTTTGCTTGCAGTATTGGATGAGATCTTCAGCAGCAGGGACCCCAACTCTGTCCTCTTGTTACGGAAAGAGGTGGAGGATAACTAAAGCGGTGAATTTTAACATACCGTGTGCTGAATGCTGTAAGGTGTTGTGGGTGACCTCTGACTACATCAAATGTTCACACCATACATAAGGTCTTTCCAAGGCCAGGCATCTTAGGTTACATTCTAAATCTTGGTTGGTCTGCTCTGTCTGGCCATTGGACTGTGGGTGAAACCCAGAGGAAAGGCTTGCTGTTGCCCTTATCAGTTTATGGAATGTCCTCCAGAAATGTGATGTAAATTGTAGACAACAATCTGAGCAATGTCCACCAAGAATCCATGGATCCTGAAGACCTGGTGCAATTCTGGCTGCCTCCACTGCAGATGGTGGCTTCTCCAAGGCAATGAACTTGCAGGCTTTGGAAACCTGCTCAACAATTGCCATGATGACTGACCTCCCCTTGGATGGTGGGAGAGCTGTGAAAAAGTCCATGGCGAGGTGTGTCCAAGCTCTTTTTGGAACAGGTAGGGGGTGGAGGAGCCCTTGAGGTCAGGTATGGTGCTCCTTGTTCTGAAGCACATGTCGCATGATGTCCTGATGTCATAGCTCCTCTCTGCCAGTGATAGCCACCTGGAGAAGAATGCACACGGGTGCATTTTACTGTCCAAAGGTAGTCATTGAGACTACCAATGTCTGTGGGGTCCACTTCCACACTGAAGCGAAGGTCCAGGTTAGGAGAAACCAAGATGGGAACTGTTGTGACCTGCTGTTAAAGCTTTGCAAGAGCAGCCTCCACTTCAGTTGACCAGACAAAAGGGTCTGTGGATTTCTTAGTTAGCACCATCAATAGAGCTATCGCCAAGCTAGGGTTCCTGATCAACTTCCAGTCGAAGTTAGCAAACCCCAGGAATCACTGGACTTGTTTGATACTGGATGGTCTCTGACTGCCTGGGTCTTGATAGGGTCCATCTTGAATTTGCCATTGGAGATGATGAAACCCAAAGATGAAACAGTCGTCACGTGAAATTGGACTTCTCCGACTTGACATAAAGAAGCCTCTTTAAACTGTCCCTGACATGAATGCCCTCCTCCATGGACCTTGAGAAGATTAGGCTGTCATCTAGGTAGATGGTCATGCTTATGGAGAGTATCCCGGTGCACATCATTTATGAAGGCCTGGAAAATGGCTGGAGCATTTGCAAGGCCAAAGGGCATAACCAGGTACTCACAGTGCCCTATTGGTGTATTGAATGCACTCTTCCACACATCACCTTCTCTAATACAGACCAGATTGTATACACTCCAGAGGTCTAGTTTTGTGAATACACTCACCTCTTGGACCATCTTGAAGGCTGTATTCATGAGTGGAAGGAGTAGCAATTCTTGACCATTATGCAGTTTTTATCACCTATAATCAATACACAGCCATAGACTCCTATCATTTTTTGTACAAAGAAGAGGCCTGCACTGGAGGGCTGGATGAAGCCCATGGCAAGAGCCTCCATTATATACTCCTCCATTGCCCTTCTCTCTCGGCCTGAGGGCGCATACAATTGACCCCGCAGAGGACAAGTACCAGGCAGTAGGTCTATAGCACAGTCGTTGGGTCAGTGCAGTGGAAGAGTCGAGGCTTTTCCCTTGCTGAAGACCTCCTCCAGATTCTTGTAGATGGGAAGGTTTTGATCAATCTGGGTGTTGCTATCTCCTCTGGACCTTCATTTGAGGAGAACTCCTGAGGCTTCTTAGATGGCAGGGGTGATCCAACAGACCCGTCAGTCCTCTCTCTAGGCTCACAAAGTTCATTTGTAGAAACAGCGGCCAAATCAGAGTCTAAATCCCCATCTGTACCCTCAGGTAACAGCAGCGAGGCGTTACAGGGGGATCTTGCCCCCTGGGAATAGGCTTCAAGGATTAAGGTAAAGGAGTCTTTCTCTTCCTTGAGACCAGGTGGCTGAATTCCTTAAGCTTAGCAGCAAATTTCCCAGACTGCTTGGGCATCTCCTTCGGGCTGTCATGAACTAGAGATTTCCCCTCTCTAGTTCCTGCGGGATCCTGACTAGATAGTGTCAGGACTTGCACAGTCCAGTTGGCCGGAACCAGTCTTTCTGCTGTTGAGAGCAGGACAAGGTCTCCAGACAGTTTCAGGTTCCCTTGCACTGAAGGCTGCCCCCTTACTGATCATTGGTCACAGGACACTCTGAGTGATGGAACACCATGCCGCAAACAAACCCTTTTACAATGTCTGGGCCAAGCAATAATTCTCCCCTCCTCCCCAGTCCATGAATGGGTTATGCTGGAACAGACAAGTGTACCCGAGGATCAGGAGTATGAGTGGAGAGTCAATAATGTAGTAACTAATATCTTCCACATGATCCCCCATCCTCATCTGCAAAACCACAGTCAGCACAGTCCTGCTAAGGAGTCTTGGCCTGAAATGTCGACTGTACTCTTTTCCATAGATGCTGCCTGACCTGCTGAGTTCCTCAGCATTTCATGTGTGTTGCTTGGATTTTCAACATCTGCAGATTTTCTCCTGTCTGTTGCTGGATCCACCCAGAATCTAGCGGGCGGCCATTCAATTCAGTTGCTGGCATGGACTGGCTTAACTCTCGCAGTGATATGTCAAATCGATGGGCGAACCTTAAATCCAGAAAATCACCCGCTGCCCCAGAGTCCACAAAAGCCTTCACCTGCCTCAAGTTCTTACCCCAGGTGAATTCTGCCTTAGCATGAAACCAGAATCCATGAGATTGGGTGTAGTGGCTGTTACTGTCCTGACACTGGACAGACTCCTGGTGGCTGCAACTTCGGATATTCGGCCCGCAGGTGACCTGCTTTCCTGTAGTAAAAGCAGCAACCTTGACTTCAACGCTGGGACCTCTTATCGGTGGAGAGTCTAGTACTGCTGACCTGCATGGGTTTGATTGGATCTTGAGCACTTTAAACCTCGACCTTCCAGTTCTGGATTCACTTCAAAATGCTATACCTTTCTATAAGAACACCCCCTGTCTGCTGTGCTATGCTCCTGTGAAATAAGAGCCAACCCACTCAACCTCTCCTCATAACTCAGTGCCTCAATCCTGGCAGCATCCCTGTAACTCTCCTCAGCACTCTTCTCACTTAGTGGCATCTTTCCTACATATGGGGGCCAAAACAGAATACGATATTCCAAAACACATGCTGGAAATCCAGAGTAACACACAGCTGAAAGGGTCTCAGTCCGAAACATCAACTGTTTATTCATTTCCATAGAGGTTGCCTGACCTGCTGAGTTCCTCCAGCATTTTGTGGGTATTGTTCAGGATTTCCAGCATCTGCAGAATCTCACAATATTTCAAATGTAGCCTCCCCACTGTCTTGTACAACTGCAACATATCATCCCAACCTGTCATCTCAGTGCTCTAACTTATGAATGCCAATGTGCCGAGTGCCTTCTTCACCACCCTTTCTACCAAAAGAAAACCTTGCATTGAATGGCAAGGAAAGTCTGATGATATTTTATCATAATGGAGCAGAAACTACTCACCAGCCTGCGTGTGGAATTTTTTTTTCACTGTCTTAAAACACAAGTAATGTTTAATAATCCTAAATTCTAAAAATAAACTTTGAGCAAATCTTTCATTCTGGTACCTTGATGTTACAAAACATCAAAAATGAATATGCTCACACACACAAGGAGAAAAGGACTTCTACGTGTCCCTGAGCTTAGCCTGGGAGCAGGGCTAGGAGTATTATCACTCATAGTTACAGCTCAAGTGAGAATAGCGGAGTGAATATCAGAAGAAAATAAATAAAAATAAAATTAATGGCTGAAGACCCACGTTCCGTTTCACAAATAGAGCATTGTCATGGGTTACATGTTGATAACACAGCTTGTTCTATCCTAACCCTGGGTTCTGACTCTGTATAGAGGGTGGATGATTTTCTTCTAAGATATTCTGGTTTCCACCCAGATCTCAAAGATGAGTGAGTTAGCAGATTAACTGGCCGTTGTAAATTGCCCCTTGTGTACAGGTGTGTGGTAGAATCTGGTGGGAATTATAGGAATGTGGGGAGAAGGAAATGGGCTGCATGTAGGATTAATTTCAATGGGTGAGGATTTAGTTAGGCCTGGGGGTATGTTCCTGTGCTGTGTGACTATGAATATATTTTTTAGTGTTTATTGTTTCCAATATTTATCTGTAGTGAACTTTCTGTAGCAAGTTCAGTCCTAGAGGAAATACATACCATTCCTGAATGATGACCCACAAAGATCTCATACACCTAAAACCTAAATCGTCATCTGGAAAAGGTTTACTAGCTATTTAAGAATAAAGTTCAAGGTAGACCAAACAAATGGACAGGTGTTTGCAGAGATGTAAGGTAATGGGCCAGTACAAACAAATTTTGGCTCTTTTCCTTTGAACAGTCTAGGTTGCGGAGGTTCTCGCACAGTGCTGTAGCGAGATCCAGGACTTCATCTGAATGGTGGTGAAGGAACAGTGATATATTTCCAAGTGGGGATGACACAGGGCTTGGAAAAGGATACATAGGGGCTACTATTTGTATGCACAAGGGCCTTTGTTTCTCTAGGCAACAGTGGCTGCAGAAGGAAAAGTGCAAGATGGGGGCTGCAATGAGCAGTGGGGAGAGGGGAGGAACACAAGAAGTAAGTGAAAACATGATTGCTGGCCTGTAAATAAGAAGAGTGTGGGGAAATGAGAACACAAAGCTAGATATGAGCTTACCATCACCTTAGCTAATCCAGAGCTCTGAAACAGACTGAGCATTCTGGTCAAGAGCCCTGAAACACACTGAGCATTCTCTCCTTCACAAGGATTTAGGGTGATGATGCCACACCTGTTCCTCACTGCCTTGCTGCAAGATCGAGTGACAAAATATTTTTAGATGATGCAATCATCATTATAGTAGCGGGCATTGTGTGTAAGTTAAGCAATCCACCTGTGTGTGTGCGCATGTGCATGCATGCCATAGAACTAATGGATGCTGGATCCAAGTCCTCAGAGCTGATTCAGGGCTGTCTTCTGGCATACAAGTACAGTGGAGGTGGACGTAGGGGGGGGGGGGGTAGCTGGGTGATAAAGAATTTGAAAAAGGATTCACTGACCTTGAGAATGTACACAAGGCCAATGAAGTTTTTTTTTTGCATTGTATCCAGGTCCACAGAGCTTTACTCCTGCATTCGTTTCCACAGTTGTCTCCTCCTCAGCTTTTTCAGCCTGCTGCTGGAGGACCTCTTGGCATCCGACTAATTCATGGTGGTTCCCTCTCATCAGATCAAGTTTTGCTATATGTTTAGTCACTTTGGCCTTAATTATAGCTTACAATAACTTCCACATAACAGATGTTAATGTAACATGCTTATAATTTCCTCTCTCACCTTTCTGAAACAATTTAGACATTATTGCAATTTTCGTACCCAAAGGGACAATTGCTGATTCGAGAGTACCTTGGAAGATTACAGCTCAAGCATCTATAATTTCTCCACCTAATTTCTTTGTATTCATCAGGGGTGGAAATAATCATATCCTGGGGATCTTTTCGGTCTTTAGTGTCATTATTTTTTTCTAATCCTGTTCTATATTTTATTTTAACTTTGGTGAATTCTGAGTTCAAAACTTTATGGCTAATGCTGAGGGCTGAGAATTCTTTCAGGAACCCTACAGGCACTGTCAAATTACTGATAGATTTGCATTCTGCTGAAATGCAGCGGGAGAGCTCCATCTTGCTGAGACTTCCCTAGCACTTACACAGGGGTAATTACCTCTTGGCTCCTGCTGAAGGATCTGCCCCACCCCCCCATTGATTACAGTGGGAATTGTAGCGCTCAGTTCTCTTATTCAAAGATTATTTCCATTTTAATTTAATGATTTTAATTATTTGTACCTTTGGCTACCTTTTTTAAAAACAAAATTTTAATGATTTAATATGTAAAATTAATTACTTCAATTTTAATGTTTTTTTCAGTTCCTTTGAACGTCAGAGATACAATACAGACTATTACAAGCTTCTCAACAATTTTACAGCCAAGGAAGCTGGTGGGGGAGCTCTTCCAGCTGTCTATGATTTCATGAGCTTGTTTGCTGTGCCTTTGGAAGCTTCGCTGCCACTCAGCCCAGCCACTGGAGCTTCCATCCAGTGACATTGGATCAGTTGAGGACTGACTTAGGAAGACGACAAGTGGTGATTTAGCCCTCTGGACATGGGTCAGTAAGGTTTAACCAATTGCTGATATTCTTGGAACATAATGTCTACTTCCTTTTACTGTGAATTTTGACAGAAATATGCAACAAATGTGCCATTTCTTTACTTCCACTGAGTAAAGTATATTTTTTTACTTTTACTTCACCTATTCCTCCTCTTGTTGAAGATTGCGCTTGATCTCTGATTCCTTCCAAGATTATAAAAACATATTAACCTTTATGTCCATTGCATGCTTCACCTAATAATCTCATTGTTGAATTGGAGAATGATCACAACACAGGAGGCCATCGTGCCCACTGAGTCTGTGCGTGCTCTGTGTAAGACATTCTAGCTGATTTAATTCTCCTATCCTCTACCCAGAGCTCAGAAAATTACTTTCATTTTACCACTTACTAAATTCCCACTTAATATATATGAACATGCTTTCTCAACTACACTGGCTATGCATTCCAATCACTCACTGCAGAAATCTACTGTAAGTGCTTTTGCCAATCACCTTCCATTTCTCCATATTTCCTTACAATGTAGAAGAAAAACATTCAGTCCATCACTTCCGTGCAGGCTTACAGAGCAATCCCATTCCCCTTCATATTTTACTTGTAAACTTTCTCTCACATTCTCATTAATTTTACTATCCACCTATGCCACGGGTAATTTTTCACTGGTTATTTATCTCCATAACTCAGCATGTCTTTTGGATATGGGAAGAAACCAGAGCACCTGGGAGCATGTGCAAACTCCAATCAGACAGCACTGGAGGGCAGGACTTATCCTGAGTTGGTCGAACTGTGAGGCAGTGGTAGCTCAACTAATGTTGGTGCAAAAAACAAACAGCTGGAGGAACTCAGCGTCCAGGCAGCATCTATGGAGGGAAATAGACCATCAATGTTCTGAGTTGAGACCTTTCATCTGGACAGGTCTCAACCTGAAATGTATGCTGTCCATTTCCTCCACAGGTGCTGCTTAACCCATCTCTAGTATCTGCGATCCTTCGTCTCTATCAATATTTGTTTCCACTATTTCACATTTACTTCCTTTTTTCTTTGAAGCCCATCCCCATCTCTGCAACTTTAATGTGCTTGCTTTCTCATTTTTCCAATTCTGATGAAGACAGATTCACCTGAAATGTAAACTCTGCCCCACTTTCCACAGATTCTGCCTGATCCAGTGAGTATCTCCAGCATTTTGTCTTTACTTATTTTTTTATTTTCACTGTTACTGTGAGTTTCCATTACAGAGCCATTTTTCTAAGAAATGTTGCCAATGTACCTTTCATGCTGTGAATTTCAATCTTGATATCAAGCCTATTCTATGACACATTAAAATGGCATTTGGAAGTACATTTATACCACATCAGCTGCATTTCCTTCTTTGTTACTTGATCAAAATACCTAGTAAGCTAATTAGAACAATTGGTCTTTAAAGGAATCCATGGTGACATTTAGCAATTAAGCCATACCTATCCATGTGACCACATACCCCATACCTTCATATTATTTCCAGAGTTTTGCCCATTACTAAAGATAAATTGACTGATTTGTGGCTTCTGGTTTTGTCGCTAAACCCTATTTTGCACAAGGATGTAACTTTTGTAATTTTCCAGTCTTCAGAATCAATAGATATCTGGATGAATAGGACCTGTGTTTCGGTAAATTCTTCCTTGCTTTCCCACAACAACCCAAACACATTCAGTCTGGACTATGGGACTTACCTATATTGATTGTTGTCTGTTGTATCCAACAATGACAGGCGGCCTGTGTGGGAGAGTTTTTAATGTGGAAAAGCTGTTCACTGGGGTAATCTATCAATATAAAATAAAGCTAATAACTCCACTTCATCAATTTTTAGCATTCCATAATCTCAACAGCATCATCTGTTGGTGATACTTCAGCAGCGTCTTGTTTCTTGGCAAAGACTCACCTAATGTGTCAGCATCCTTGAATAGATTTCCTTTTAATCTCCAACTAGCCCCACCTCTCATTGTAAAATTTATTGTATCCACATGCTTGTAAAATAGTTGTCTCATTCCCATTTATATCTTTCTCCTGCTCTCTCTTTGCCTCATTTTTAACTTCCCCGACAAACTTTCTGTATTCCATCTGATTCTCATTTAATAACCTGACATTTGCCACATGCTTTTTGTTCTTCTCAATTTTTCTCTCTGTCCTTTTGAACATCCATGAAACTCTACCCTTCCTTAACCTTCTCTGCCATGGGAATCCACCTGGATAATAGCTGAAACCTTTCCAGTTTAAAGGCTCCCATTGCTTATGCATGGTTTTACCTGTCAAGCTTCGATTCCACTTTGTCCAGGTCAAATCTTTTAACATCCAATTGAAGCTGACGTTTCTCTAATTGACTGATTTTAACTCGCAGTGTTTAATATCCTTTTCCAGAGCTATTGTAAGCTCTATGATATCATGATCACTGTTTTCAACATAGCACCCCACTGACACCTGCTCCACTCGGCCTGGCTCATTTCCCAGAACTAAGGCCACAAATGGGACAGAAATGATCAGATCAAAAACGTACTCTTAAATCCCTTGCAGAAACTCCTCCCCCTTTTGGTCCCTCATGATATTGCTGTATTTGTCTATATTTGGATAGTTGAAGTCCTTTATTAATGTTCCCCTTAGGGTCTTGCAGATCTCTGTAGCATTTTACAAATTTGCTTCTCTGTATCCTTCCTGTTTGCTAGCAGCCCTGTGTCAATGAGTAAAGTGTATGTATCTAATCACAATCCTATACAAAATTGATATCTGTACCTGGCTGGAAGCCTGAGAAGAGTTTATCAATCTTATTGTTTAACTCTACATAGATGGACTCTGTTTATCCTTGAATGTTCCAGGACATCCTCTCTCTCCAGCAATGTAAAATTCCTTTTAGTCAACACTACCACTCCCCTCCATTCAATCTTCTCTTCCCTCTCTAGCCCAGACACTTTGTACAGTTAGAGCCCATTAATGTCCCTTTCTTTTGGCTTGATCTAGGTTATTATTATGACATTGTAACCTGATATAGTTGTATGAGCCAGACATTTATAGGGTTTAAGTACATGTGCTGTAAGGTTTTCGTAGACATTGCTCTTCCCTCTCTTGGTCTAGCCCTGTATAAAACATTCCTGAACACATACCAGTCTCTTTCTAGGTGATGATACCAAGTGACAAATGGCCCGTGTTACTGTGAGCTACAGGTGGCTGAAAGAAAAACCCATAAATATCTTCCAGAATGTATAGTGTGCTGTTGGATGGCTCCTTCATATATTCACCCTTCAGACACTGGAAAGCCCCCAAAGTGAAGTCAGCCAATTACTGTGCTTTTTCATTGAAAATGAATTACACAGCACAGAAAAGAAGGCGTATGCAATCTAATGTCAAGGCAGCAATAGTCATTTGAGTAACAAATTCCTGATGTGATTCACTGTTTGACGTTTATAATCCTTGATACAATTGCAGTGCCAAAGTCTGTTTGTGGATATTGCAAAGAAAAGACTCTCATCTCTTCCAATTCCCATGAAGGGAAAGACGATAAATCCTACAAAGACATTGAGGCAAAAGGATACGTTTCCATGTGAAGTTGGGATTTAATATAATATAGCATTGATGATGTGGCAATATTTAAATGAGTTATGAATCATACATAGATAAAAATTTGCCATTTAATCATGAAAGAGTTAAGTTTGAACACAATTTCTGATAGTTAAATGGGCTCACTATGTCTGAAGATTTGCAGAGATTAGGATCTGATGGAACCCAACATTTTATTAGCTCTAATGATTTTACATAGAATATTACTTTACAATTAGCTTTTGTAATGCAAAAGAATGCCATTGTGCCTTATACTTATATCACAAAGTTTTATCAGTGATTTGCTGGATGTTGTAATTAGGATGGCTGCCCTATAATCTGCAGTGCACTGATTAAATTCCATTTCATCTGACAAACACGATCTTTATCCAGGAAATAGTTTGTAATCAGAATATTGGATCTGACATCAGAGGTAGCCACACAGCCTTCCCTTAAACTCCCTGCTTCAAAGGTCTTCTCATTGCTATTATTGGTCTTACTAATGATGAAGTATGACACTCAGTAAACAGAATCTGGACCAGTACAGGGCTCTGTGCTTTTCTTGGCAAGGAAAGCTCTACTGGATGCCAAATCAATTTGGCTCTCATTAGAGTGGCTTTATATCTGCAAATGTTTTTGTGTCTGGCTGTGGTTTTGTTTAAATGATGTAATTTCTCCCAAATCATAGCCAACACCTGTTTCTATTAACAGAGGCCTATGTGTATAACTTTATTTGAACCCACTTTTAGAAAAAGCACTGAATTTGGGTCAGACTAATTACAAATTATGTCCCCCAAAAAATGAAAGGAAGTAATTTGTTATTGTGACATGATACATCACTGTCTTCACAGTGTTGGAAACATAACTGGAGTACATTTTTTAAAAATGCTCTTCATTTGATTATTCCATACCTGCTACAGAGTATCTTTGGTTGTCACTGTGGCTTATGTTTAGATGTTGTTATATTGTGTTTTTTTTTCCTGGCATGGTGTAGCTATTTTTTATCTATAAGACACAGAAAAAAATGTCTAACAGATAAAAATTGGTTGTGGCTCCTTCTGGGCACATAATCAACCAAATACAGGCAGTACAACCTCGAACTGAGAGGACTCCAGAGGCAGCTGATCCATTATATGGACTTCAGCTGTGTGCTGCCAGCCACATTGGCTGTGGTCCATGAATGGAAATTGATAGATAGACTAGGAGAACTGGTCTGTAGTGAATCTCTGGAACATGAAGGATGGAGAGAATTATTCCCACCCCCTTTTAGCTCCACAAGATTTACTTTAAATGGAGTAAGGGCTCACTGCTTATAATAAAAAAAAGGTCAATAAGATTTTCAGAACACCCTGTCTACTCATCGTAAACATATTTAATATAGAAAACAAGGCTTCGCCCGGTCATTTGCTGAAGTAAAAAGGTTAAGATTTGTTTCAGGCTAGTGGTACAGACATCCAGATAATCACCTTAATCACCTCTGCAAGGCAACACCATTGGCATTGATCAGGCGGAGGGTGCTGCAGTACTATCATATCTTGTATTAAGCATAACCCTTGATGCAAATGCTTCCACTCAGACACTGGATTGCTCCTCTGCACCAGATTTAGAATGCAAAATTAGCACTTAGCCAACTGTACCCTATGATATAATTGGCAGAACCTTGGGGGGGGCAGCGGTAGAAACACTAACTCTGCTAGCAAAGTGGCACATGGCCAAGTGGTTAGGGCATTGGGCTCACGATCTGAAGGTCGTGGGTTGGAGTCTTGGCCAAGGCAGCGTGTTGTGTCTTTGAGCAAGGCACTTAACCACACACTGCTCTAGTCCACTCAGCTGAAAATGGGTACCGGCAAATGCTGGGGGTTAACCTTGCAATAGACTGGCGTCCTATCCGAGGGGCGGTGGGGGGGGTGGCGAGTCTCATACTCTTGGTCGCTTCACGCCACAGAAACCGGCATAAGCACCAGACTGATGGAGCACAAGGCTCGGGACAGACTTTTAAACTGCTAGCGTAGCCACTGCCTCACCGTTACTGAGACCTGTGATCAATCCTGATCTCAGGTGCTGTCTGCAGAAGTTTGTAGCTTCCCCCTTGACTGCTGGGTGTTCTGGTTTCCACCCATGTTCCAAATACATGTGAGTTGATAGGTTAATTGGCCATGGTAAATTTCCATTTGTCTACATGTGACCCAGTAGAACTGGGAGGAATCAATGAGATTATAGGTAGAGTGAATAAAAATTAGATTAATATAGGAGTGTAAAATACCTGGTTGATGGCCAGCATGGAGGAATTGGACTAAAGGGCTGTTTCCATCTCTTAATGATTGACATTTCAGTATTTGAGTCAGGTACATGATTTTAAAAAAATCAATTTTAATTCCTGTTCACTGCAACTAAACATCTCAATCTCTCGAGATACATCAAGTATAAATCACGGACCACTAAAAAGGTGAAAAGTATGAATGCAAAGACAATGGAAATACGAACTAACAAATTGGTTAAACCTAGCAGGGGTTGAAAAACTACAAGATCATAGCTGAAGGCAAAGTCAGAGAGCAATGAGAAACTGTACAGTCTTCCAAAAAGAATAAATGTGATTTGTTTTTTAAAAATAATACTTAAGAGATTATCAAGGAAAGGTACAGTAATTGTGAATAGAATTATGCCAAAGCATTTTGCAAAATGCCAATGTTTTCGACTAAAGAGCCTAACATAGATCTGATTTCACATATTTATTTATTTTTATTTAGATACACAGTGTGGAGCAGGTCCTTTCAGCCCATCAAGCTGCCCAACCATCTACTGAACACTGGCCGAATCACAGGGCAATTTACAATGACCAATTAACCTACTAACGGGTACGACTTTGGACTGTGGGAGGAAGCCGACGCGGTCATAGTCATAGTCATACTTTATTGATCCCAAGGGAAATTGGCTTTTGTTACAGTTGCAACAACCAAGAATAGAGTATAGATATATAATATAAACCATAAATAATTAAATAATAATATGTAAATTATGCCAGGATATAAGTCCAGGACCAGCCTATTGGCTCAGGGTGTCTGACCCTCCAAGGGAGGAGTTGTAAAGTTTGATGGCCACAAGCAGGAATGACTTCCTATGACGCTCAGTGTTGCATCTCGGTGGAATGAGTCTCTGGCTGAATGTACTCCTGTGCCCAACCAGTACATTATGTAGTGGATGGGAGACATTGTCCAAGATGGCATGCAACTTGGACAGCATCCTCTTTTCAGACACCACCGTCAGAGAGTCCAGTTCCATCCCCACAACATCACTGGCCTTACGAATGAACTTGTTGATTCTGTTGGTGTCTGCTACCCTCAGCCTGCTGCCCCAGCACACAACAGCAAACATGATAGCACTGGCCACCACAGACTCGTAGAACATCCTCAGCATCGTCCGTCAGATGTTAAAGGACCTCAGTCTCCTCAGGAAATAGAGACGGCTCTGACCCTTCTTATAGACAGCCTCAGTGTTCTTTGACCAGTCCAGTTTATTGTCAATTCGTATCCCCAGGTATTTGTAATCCTCCACCATGTCCACACTGACCCCCTGGATGGAAACAGGGGTCACAGGTGCCTTAGCCCTCCTCAGGTCCACCACCAGCTTGGTCACGGGGTGAATTTAAAAACTCCTTATAGACAGCACTGGAAATTAACTCTGAACTCCAACGCCCGGAACTGTAATAGTATCGTGCTATATTATGGCAGCTCCCCAAGGTTGCTATATTGAATGGCAATGCAACCATAGCTGAAAGCTACAGACATTTCCATTTTATCAAAAAACTACAAAATAGATTATATAAATTTATAGCAACTTTTATGTGTGTTGCTTGAAATTCCAGCATCTGCAGATTTCCTCGTGTTTCGTATATAAATTTATATCCTACTTGCAATATTGCAAGTGTTTTCTGTTTCACAACAAGTCTTTTCTGACTGAGATAACTTAGGGCACTTCTTAGAGCACAATGTCAGGTCTAGCTAAAACATTCCATTTCTACAGTTTTTTTTGTTCATTGGATGGAGTGAAGATGGAGAAGCAAAACTGAAATCCAAGGATTTGGCCTGCTGTTGATCCCAGTATTAGTAATATAGGAGTAAAAAGTTAATTCAACCGAGACTGACAGAAGTGTTCCACTAATTACTGCCTGCAGCCTCTGGAGATAGCTTGGTTCATAACTCCAGATGCACAGATCCTGAAGAAAGTATTCTTTCCTAATTTAGAGATCAGCAAAGGGGACTTTGGCCTGATGTCTGCCACTAAGATCAAGCAATACCTATTTATCAACATCTTAGTGGAGGAGGAGGAGAGGCGAGTAGTGGCCAGCAGAAGGAGGTACAAAGAGCCTCCCAACAACACAAAGTCTGAGTCGGGTGCTTTGCAAGAAAGGTTTCCAAGAATGGCTAGAGGATTTGTTATAAAGATTATGCAGACAAGCATCTATATCAGTGACTGCAAAAGACATCAGCAACTTGATTTTTTATTGTCACTGACTCATGTAGAGCAGCAAGAAGGAATTTTTGTAACATTATCCAAGACCAGGAACATTTAAACATTATATATATATATAAAAAAACACACACACACAAATACAGTAGGACAGGAGGAATAGTGTTCTAGCTATATTGTAAACAAATGATCGTAAAGCTTTCTCTTAGGTGAGATTGACCGTAGTGTTGTGTCCTAGAAGTCTACGTGATACATAACCCAGTACACAATCCAGGACAGTACGATATGGAGAGAAAGCTGTTGCCCATGTAGCAAGCTCCCTCTCTCCATGCAGCTGGTGAATCCAAGGGAATGGCAGAGAATTTGTTATTTCAGTTTGGCATCAGCAGCATTGCAGAAGTTGCCAGTGAGCATTGAACTCAATATAGGACTGCCTTAGAGACCCCAGTTCTGAAAGGTTTACTCATGAAGCCTTCCCCATGAGTGGTTATAGTCACAAGGCAGTGGAGGTTTGAGTTCAGAGTTTTCCTTCTCCTAGATGAGTTGCCAACCACAGACGATGAGCCCCTGTTGTCCAAAGTGACTGATTTTAAGGTACCTGTAACCCAACTTTGCCCCTTTCTCCTGGCAGTAGAAATGGTTCTGCCAGGCTCAGTAGCTAAGCCACACTTGAAGGCCAAGAGCTGGACTTGGTTGTCAGAGGCTATTTGAAATGCACGCCATTGAGAGCATTTAATAGGTAGTGGGAGCTTATCGCCACTACCCCCCCCCCCACCTTGGCTAGGACAACCTTGAGGAACAAAATGACAGTGAAGCATAGAGCATAGAATAGTCCAGCACAGCACAGGAAAAGACTTTCAGCCCACAGTCTTACATGTGCTGACTGTGATAACAATCTAATCTAATTCCATCTGATCCACTGGATAATAAAACAGTACAGGAAGTATTGAAGTGTGCAAAACAATAAAATATTTGCACATTTGAATGGAGACATTGCCTTTGGTCTCAGTGTTCTCGAAAAAGTGTAGAAAAAGGGATTCCTACTGCAGATTTCGACTTAAACTTCGTTCTCTCAAAATATTGCTGATTTCAATATGCGAAATAGGCACAGAAAAATATTCACTGACGATACAGCAGAGTAATTGTCCATTTGATCCACAGTCCACGTAGCATTTATACGCCATTATTCTTCATCTTAATATATTGATCTTTACAATTATATTTTGGAAATTTGCTTGCCCTGCTTCTTGGATTTTAACAATTACCAATCTTGTTTTCATCAATTCAAAAGATCTAATGAAGTAATTATTCCTACCAATTCGATTTCAGACAGTTTTTTTTTTGAGATACTGATGTCCAATCCAGTCCTTGGCAAAATATAAAGTTGCCTAAAATACATCAGAAACTCCATAAAGGTGGCTTACAACCAGTATCATGTACAGTTCCAGACAGGCCCTCACCCATTTTAGCATGGCTAGGATCATTTTATTACACAGTAATTTGAGAAGAGCATCAGCTGTTTAATAGATGCTCCACTTGGCAGCCAGACAATAACAGCACAATGCCTGCTGTGGAGGAGAGAGTAGCTACAAGAGAAGGAGAGAGAGCACCAAGTTTTGCTCAGAGAACCATAATGTACTGGTCAATGAGATGGAGGGCACTGGTGAGACCTAAGGCATCAGGGGGCCAAGTCACTTCAACTGATCATTGACATTCTGTCCTAGCGTCCTGCAGACACAGGGGCCAAGACTTCACATGGAAGGGTCACTCAGTTACCTTCATCTCCTCTAATTAGACAAATTCAATGAGGAATAAAGAGGAGCCTACTTCGAAACTATACAGTGCTGAGCATAATAGAGCATTGACCAGTGACCAATCTGGACATGAAGATTGAGAGGAGGGGATTTCTATCAGGTCCACTGCCTAGTAGAGCAAGCGGGTCACAGCAACGTAATTGAGCATTGACCAGCGACCAGTCTGTGTTTGTGATTGATTAGCAAGAGCAAATTAAAGCATGGCAGGAGCAAGCGCTGCAGCCATATTCTCATATTCTGAGTGGACAGAGTCAGAGTGGTGATCTTGAGGCTTTAGCTCTTCGAGTCTTCAGCAAAGAGGCTTCAGTCAGAGAAAGCAAAATAAAAAGAAAAGCTCCAGGTTAAGTATTTTTTTCCTTTCCTTTCTTTATATTTTCTATCTAGGACAGAAGAGATGCCAGGCAGGTTAGTGGAATGCTCGTCTTGCAGGATGTAGGAAGGCAGGGAGACCTCCAGTGTCCCTGATGACTACAACTGCAAGAAGTGCATCCAGCTGCAGCTTCTAACAATCCACGTTAAGGAACTGGATGAACTCCAAATCATCTGGGAGACTGAAGGGGTGATAGATAGGACATATGGAGAGGTAGTTACACCCAAGGTGTAGGACACAGGACGCTGCTGGGGTGTTGACCTGATGTAGGAAAGTCACAGCGGTCAGCTCTCTGGCACTGAGTCTGGCTTTGTGACTCAGACGGGAGGTGGGGGGTAAGAAAAGGCAAGTTTTCTTTTGTGTTAGGCAATTCATTAGAGGAATGGACAGGAGGTTCTGTGGACGAGAGCGGGATTCCCAGATGGTACATTGCCCTCCAGGTGCTGGGTCTGGGACATCTCGGATCAAGTCCTCAGCATTCTTAAATGGGAGGGTGAACAGCCTGAAGTTATGGTCCATGCAGATACCAATGACGCGAGTAGGATGAGTGACGAGGTTCTGCACAGGGAGTTAGGTGCTAAGTTAAAGGGTAGGATGTCCAGAGTTGTGATCTCAGGATTGCTACCCGTGCCAGGAGGGAGGGTTTAAGATTTTTGAATAATTGAATAATCCAGGGAAGGTGGGACCTGTACAGAAGGGATGCTTTGCACCTGAACTGGAGGGGTCTAATATCTTAGTGGGAAGGTTTGTTAATGCTGCATGGTGGGGTTTAAACTAGAGTTGCAGGGGGATGGGAACCAGAGTGCCAGAACAATCAGTGGAGAGGTTGTGGAGGCACATGTTGGTAAGCTCTCAGATAAAGTTAAGAATTAAAAGGTTGAGCATGGTGCAACTAGTGTCCTGAGTTGTGTATATTTCAGTGCAAGTAGTATCATAGGAATGGCAACCAGACCTGGGTGTCATTATACACCAGTCATTGAAAGTGGGCATGCAGGTACAGCAGGCGGTGAAAAAGGCGAATGATATGCTGGCATTTATAGCAAGAGGATTCGAGTACAGGAGCAGGGAGGTACTACTGCAGTTGTACAAGGCCTTGGTGAGACCACACCTGGAGTATTGTGTGCAGTTTTGGTCCCCTAATCTGAGGAAAGACATCCTTGCCATAGAGGGAGTACAAAGAAGGTTCACCAGATTGATTCCTGGGATGGCAGGACTTTCATATGAAGAAAGACTGGATGAACTGGGCTTGTACTCGTTGAAATTTAGAAGATTGAGGGGGGATCTGATTGAAACGTATAAGATCCTAAAGGGATTGGACAGGCTAGATGCAGGAAGATTGTTCCCGATGTTGGGGAAGTCCAGAATGAGGGGCCACAGTTTGAGGATAGAGGGGAAGCCTTTCAGGACCGAGATTAGGATAAAATTCTTCACACAGAGAGTGGTGAATCTGTGGAATTCTCTGCCACAGGAAACAGTTGAGGCCAGTTCATTGGCTATATTTAAGAGGGAGTTAGATATGGCCCTTGTGGCTACGGGGGTCAGGGGGTATGGAGGGAAGGCTGGGGCGGGGTTCTGAGTTGGATGATCAGCCATGATCATAATAAATGGCGGTGCAGGCTCGAAGGGCCAAATGGCCTACTCCTGCACCTATTTTCTATGTTTCTATGTTTCTATGATAGTGCTGAAGATGAGGTACCTGGTTTACAAACCAAAGCAATACGTAGCGAGAAGAGGCTGTTGATAGGGCAAAATTTCAGTCAACAGGATGAGTTGCAACGTAAAAGGCGGACAAAATTGAAAAGGGTGAATACAGAACTGAATGTGTTATATTTTAATGCGTGCAGTACATAGAATAAGGTAGATGAACTTGTAACACAGTTACAGATTGACATGTATGATGTCGTAGGCATCACTGAATCATGGCTGAAAGAAAATAATAACTGGAGGCTTAATGTCCAAGAATACACATTGTATCGAAAGGATAGGCAGGAAGGCAAAGGAGGCAGTATTGCCCTGCTGGTAAAAAATGAAATCAAATCATTAGAAAGGAGAGGCAGTATTGCCCTGCTGGTAAAAAATGAATTCAAATCATTAGAAAGGAGTGTCACAGGGTCAGAAGGTGTTGAATCATTGCAGATAGAGTGAAGGAACTGCAAGGGTAAAAGTACCCTGGTAGGAGTAGTATACAGACCCCCAAACAATAATAAGAATGTGGTCTACAAATTACAACAGGAAATGGAAAATGCATGCCAAAAGGGCAGTGTTACAGTAGTCGTAGGGGATTTCAATATGCAGGTAGTTTGCGAAAAATCAGGTTGCTGCTGGATTCCAAGAGGTGGAATTTCTAGAAAGCCTACAAGATGGCTTTTTAGAGAAGCTCATGCTTGAGCCCACTAAGGGATCAACTATTCTGAATTGGGTATTGTGCAATGAACCAGCAATGATTAGAGAGTTTAAGGTAAAAGAACTCTTTGGGGAAAGTGTTCATAATATGATTAAATTCACCATGAAATTTGAGAAGGAGAAGCTAAAGTCAGATGTATCAGTATTACAGTGGAGTAAAGGGAATTATAGAGGCATGAGAGAAGAGTTAGCCAGAATTGATTGGAATAGAACACTGGCAGGAATGATGGCAGAACAGCAATGGCTGGAATTTCTGGAAGCAATTCAGAAGGCACAGGATACCTACTGTACATCCCAAAGAGGAAGAATTATTCCAAAGGTAAGATGATAGGACCATGGCTAACAAGAGAAGTCAAAGCCAACATAAAAACCAAAGAGAGAGCATATAATAAAGTAAAAATTAGTGGGAAGTTAGAGGATTGGGAAGCTTTTAAAAACCAACAGAAGGCAATTAAAATAGTCATTAAAAAGGTAAAAGTGAAAGATGAAAATAAGCAAGCCAGTAATATTAAAGAGGATACCAAAAGTTTCTTCGGATACATAGACCACTATCCAACAATGCTAGAGAGGTAGTAATGGGGGACAGACTGAATAAGTATTTTGCATCAGTCTTCACTGTGGAAGACACTAGCAGTATGATAGAGGTTCCAGATGTCAAAGGTCATGAAGTGTGTGGTTACCATTTCTAGAGAGAAGGTTCTTGGAAAACTGAAGGGTCTGAAGGTAGATAAGTCATCTGGACCAGATGGTGCACACACCAAGGTTCTGAAAGAAGTGGCTGAAGGGATTGTGAACCCATGAGTAATGATCTTTCAAGAATCATTAGATTCTGGAATAGTTCCTGTAGTCTGGAAAATTGCAAATTTTACTCCACTCTTCAAGAAGAGAGAGAGGCAGAAGAAAGAAATCTATGGGACAGTTAGTCTGACCCCAATGCTTGGGAAGATGTTGGAGTTGATTATTAAGGATGAAGTCTCAGGGTATGTTATTTTCACTTTATATTTGCTAGTTGCGTCTTTCACTGTGTGCTATACAGTGTATTCACACATCCCTTTATTAGCCTCAGAATAGAGGGGTGTCCTTTTAGAATGGAGATGAGGAGGAATTTCTTTAACCAGAGAGTAATGAATCTGTGGAATTCCCTGCCACAGGCACCTATGGAGGCCAAGTCTTAATGTATATTTAAGGCAGAGGTTGATAGGTTCTTGACTGGTCAGGGCATGAAAGGATACAGGGCAGGAGATTGGGGCAGAGAGGAAAATAGGATAGGCCATGATGAAATAGTGGAGTAGACTTGATGGGCCAAATGGCCTAATTCTGCTCTTATTTCTTGTAGTCTTATGACCTTTTGGACTTTTTTTCTAGAAGAGTGGCCTTTGGGATACAAATCACAGGTTCCCTAGATATACTGCAATACTTAATTTCCCAAATTCATTTGCTGTTAATGTTTACTATGATAACTATATTCCTTTCAGTTTAAGTAGTTACAATCTGAGCTGCTACATCACCATAAATGTATTTTGGTGGCAGTGTATGAGTGCAGTGTTTGATTGGGTGTCTGTAGGATGTTGGGATCAGCATTTGTTTACTCCTTCCCAGAAGAGAAGGAAACTGAATGGGAGAAACAAAAATGGAGACTGAAGGTAGAGGGAGACAGGATTATGAGGAAGGTCACCTCAGAGGCTAGATGTGAGGGAGGAAACCAGAGGGTTGAAGAGTTGCAAGTTGAAGGAAGATACACTGGGTATTGTAGGCTGCAATCCACATCAGGCATCAGGAATCTGATGTGATTCTGATTGATCCAGCGGGCACAAATGAGGACTAGGCAGGTAGGCATTACGCACCATTAAGACAATCTCCAGCCCAAACACCCAATGGCACACACTGTTGTCAGCCCAGTTTGGAGGAGAGTTATAAAGGACAGCAAGGCAGTCAGCAGCAACTGAAAGATTGAGAATTTGCCCTTAATGTGAGTGTCTCTAACTTCATCTCACTTTCGATTTCACTGTCACCTTACATCAACAAGAAGTTGAAAAGGCTAAATGCCAAATGATAAACAAGCTCTATGGAGTGAGTGGCATCCTGTTGGTTTGAAAACTTAGCAGAGAGAACATGTGATATAAATTCAGCTTCATTTTCTAAATCTGAGCAAGTTTCATATTGTGCAATTGTCTGCAGGAAGGAATACAAGTCCAGTTGCTGGAATTATACTGCTGTCTGCTGGAGGGAAGACTAGAAGGCAAGAATCATCATCAACCATCTCCTGTCAGTGACCACAGAATTACTCCTGAGTATCTCCATGAATGGATGTGACCTTCACTACTCACCTTCTCCAAGAGAAGTACAAGGATCATTATCAGCCACTGTAAATGGCAGTTTTGCCCTTAAACTTTTGACTCTGGTTGCCAAGGGAAACAGTGGAATGTGGAATTGAAAGAGCGGTGAATTATATGAGAAAATGGGCTTTACATTAACTCTCTGCAAAACAAAATTCCACATTGGGCTATTCTCACTGCTCCCTCAACAATAAAGTTCCACAAAGAAACCATGGAAATGTCAAATCTCTTTCTTTGGGAGGTCACCTTTCAGTAATCATATACTTTGAGAAAAAGCAACATTACTATGAGCACAGCTTTTGGCCATCTGAGGAAAGGAGTAGTCAAAGACTGTCTCACATCCATGTAAAATGTAATCCTTGCCCTCTAGTATGCTTTGGAGATCTGTACTACCTGCATCCAGCACCTCCCTGCACTGCAGAGATGCCACCAATGCTGTCTCTAGAAAATCCCCGACATCTAATGGCAGCATTAGCCTAGCAAGGTCAGTAATATTCCAAACAAGAGAAAATCTGCAGATGCTGGAGATGCAAGCAACAGACACAAAATGCTGGAGGAACTAAGATGGCCAGGCAGCTTCTATAGAAAAAAGTACAGTCGACATTTCGGGTCGAGACCCTTCAGCCGGTCAGTAATATTGTTTTCTTTTTCCTTCCTAGATTTCAGGCATCAAGGCTCCAATTATACTCCAGTAAGTGGGCCAGTCTTCCACATGCTTAACATTATAGTCCTGAAACATGCACTCTACAGTGGGCTCTGTTATAGTGATAATTTACAAAGAGGAGAAAAAGAAGGTTTCAAAAAATGTTTTCAAAGCCTCTTTGAAAATACGTAATGTCCCCATCAACTGATGGGACTTCCTGTCCTGTATCAGGTTGAAAGAGCAGCTGGGAAGGCACCAAGGTTTACCTTCCTTAATTGACAACATAAAGCATTAAAAAAAGCACCTTTCTCACTATATACCCACACCCCCAGGGAAACACTTCCTGCCCCACTTTGTGGTTCACACATTGCTGTCATCAGTCACCCCACAACCCACGGAACTGAAATGGTACAAATTATCCTAATCCTGAGAGAGTAAAGCAGGTGTGGTTAAGTAATTGGCAGGCCCACCTCAATGAAGACGTGGAGGTGTTCATCTCCAAGCTCTTACAAGAGGCTGTGCAGAGCCGGGGCACATTCATCTATGCCTTCAGTCACCAAACCCAAATGACTGTGAGCAGTAGTCTGAAGCCAGCCAATCCAACCCAAATGGTTCTGTGCATTCAGAAATATCGTGAACTCTGTCTCGCAGGCCGATGCCAAAGTATCCTTCCAGACGGTGAACCCTCTCAAGGCATCATACCCCATCAGTGCATTTGGATGGGTACTGAAAAACAGTGCTGAGTAGCTGGCTGGAGGATTCTAGGACATCTTCAGTCTCTCACTGTTGCGGACTGAGGTTCCCACCTGCTTTAAAATGGACTGCAACCGGTGCTTAGGTGATATTACGTCTACAGTAATGAAGTGTTTTAAGAAGTAGACATGACTAGAATTAACTCCTGGACCCGCAGCTTCTCACCTACTGCTGCAACATGTCTACAATGGAAACAATATCACTTGCTCTGCACTCTGCTTTCTGACAGTTAGACAAAAGCCACACTTATGTCAAGCTACCTTTTGAAGTTTCATGTTCAAAACCATCAAATTTCTCATCATGAAAGCCAATAACAATCAAATTCAGAAATATGATTCTGATTTTTGGTCATTAGGAGCACCAACGACATTTTCACAGAGTCAAAGTGTAAATAAGCAGCCTTCTGGCAGGCACTCAGGGTGCAGGGAGTCAGGGAGGGGTAGGTGGATGTACCACTTTTCTGCATTCACAGATAAATAGCACAGACGTGGGAGATCCTGTCAAATCTCAGAGGCACAGGTTGTTAATGGAGTACAGTCAGTGAATGCACAGTGAGGATCTTATGAGATGACTACCTCTGCAACCAAATGCTTAAGAAGCAACTTCTGTTGGCTTAAGCGCACTCCGAATTTTGAAAGGTATTTCTACTGTCTATACAATGAATTTGAAAGCTGACCAATCAGACCTCCCAATATTTGCAAAAATTAATTGGGAACTAATATAATCAAGTATCATGGTCGTTCCTAGTTACATCATAAATGTTCACAAAGATTTTAGGCTGCACCAAAGAGCCAAGTTAACTCATTAAGGAAGGAAACGTGTGTTATGGAATCTGTGACAGCATTTGGTGTACAACGGATTATGGGACATCATCAGATAGATGTACTGGGATGACCTGACCAATTATCCAATATGCATCTGGCTAGCATGATATCTGCTTGATAAAATGGCTTTTTATGCAATAACCACCAATACAGCAACTTTACAAGCTTTCATCTCTGAGATAATTCATGGACAGTTGCTTTGATTGAGGGCATTGGATATTCCCAACCCCATCTTGATATAAATATACACAATTCACAACGGATTTTATTAATTCAAGGAAACAGCTTCCTTGCAGCTGATGGAAAGTTTTCATTCAAAAAAATCAGCGAAATGATCTCCCAGTCTGTGTTGGGTCTCGCCAATATATAAAAGGCCACATCGGGAGCACCGGACGCAGTATATCACCCCAGCCGACTCACAGGTGAAGTGTCGCCTCACCTGGAAGGACTGTCTGGGGCCCTGAATGGTGGTGAGGGAGGAAGTGTAAGGGCATGTGTAGCACTTGTTCCGCTTACAAGGATAAGTGCCAGGTGGGAGATCGGTGGGGGGGGGGGGTACGAGTGGACAAGGGAGTCGCGTATGGAGCGATCCCTGTGGAAAGCAGAGAGATGGGGGGAGGGAAAGATGTGCTTAGTGGTGGGTCTCCCGATGTGGCCTTCTATATATTGGCGAGACCTGATGCAGACTGGGAGATCATTTTGCTGAACATCTACACTCTGTCCACCAGAGAAAGCAGGATCTCCCAGTGGCCACACATTTTAATTCCACGTCCCGTTCCCATTCTGATATGTCTATCCACAGCCTCCTCTACTGTAAAGATGAAGCCACACTCAGGTTGGAGGAACAATACCTTATATTCCGTCTGGGTAACCTCCAACCTGATGGCATGAACATTGACTTCTCAAACTTCCGCTAATACCCCACCTCCTCCTCGTACCCCATCCGTTATTTCTTTATATACACTTTCCTTTTCTCTCTCTCCTTCATCTCCCTCTGTGCCTCTCACTATACCCCTTGCCCATCCTCTGGGCTTTTCTCCCCCCTCCCACTTTTCTTTCTCCCTGGGCCTCCTGTCCCATGATCCTCTCATATTCCTTTTGCCAATCACCTGTCCAGCTCTTGGCTCCATCCCTCCGCCTCCTGTCTTCTCCTATCATTTTGGATCTCCCCCCTCCCTCTCCCACTTTCAAATCTCTTACTAGCTCTTCTTTCAGTTAGTCCTGATGAAGGGTCTCAGCCCAAAATGTCGACTGGACCTCTTCCTAGAGATGCTGCCTGGCCTGCTGCATTCACCAGCAACTTTTATGTGTGTTGCTGGAGACTGTCTGTCTTTGTTGCAGGTTGTTGTTCGTTCAATATTGTCGTCGATGAAGACCTCGACACCATGATGGTGTCGAGACTAGCACGTGATTTGGATTTAAGTGAGGAGGAGTTGCGTAGCGTCAGCCTCACTCTCTCTTCCCAATTCCCATCTGGATCCACTGGCAAGACAGAGTCGAGACGGCTGGAGATGGGACTAGGCACAATGGATGACCAGGACGCCTTCTGTGTCTTGTCCTGCTCTACACGTTCCATGACGCTTGCAGAGACTGCGTTCTTGACCATTGGACCTTCCACTGGTTTTGTCCGCTCAGTCTGCCGGAGTCTGTCTTCACATGCTGGGTATCAGTATTTTGAACACTGTACAAAGCATTTTGTACATCAGTTTACAGAACATACCACGTTACACATTTGTGTTGTGCTGTATTGAATATTAGATGAAAATCTGAATAATTCCAAGTGACACTTTAGCTCTTTGTGAGCTTGCAGCACGTAAGGCGTCTGTGCAAGTTAAACACTGTAGATTTGTTCAATGTTTGTTAATAGCAATTGTATTCTTACCCTCGAGGAGAAAATCTGCAGATGCTGGAAATCAAAGTAATACATACAAAATGCTGGAGGAACTCAGCAGGCCAGGCAGCATCTGTGGAAAAGAATAAACAGTCGACGTTTCAGACCGAGACCATTTATCAGGACTGGTTTAGGTTTGTTTAGTGTTTGCTAATAGCTTCTGGATTTGTTCTTAGCCTGGGCACTAGTGACATGAAAACAAAAGACGAAAGGATTTATTCATCTCTCCACCTCACAATGCTTGTGGATTGAACCCTACTTATTGAGGCACCTCTCGCTGAGTTCTTGGCACTTCAGCTAGTCCAACGATCATGATCAGTAGGTACCTAGGAGCCAGGGTGATTTCCCAAGTCAGAACTTGGAGCTCCCTCAACAACTGCGACAATCAAGTGGCAGCTGAGAATCATGAGCGTGAAATCTTTACGGGAATCTTTGTAACTTACGACATAGTATTTCATGTGGCTTATTTGTACTTTTGTTTATGAGAATAAGTTAGGCTTAAGTTACTTTGTTATGCTTGTACACTTATTGTCACATCTGCTGAACACGCAAATTGGTTTGGGTCTTTTGTTGTAACAGTTGTAACAGAAGCAGTTGAGCAGAGAGTACTGCAGCACAATTTACCTCATGCCCCATGCAGCACAGAACATCGCATATCATTTGTGAAAGAAGGCTCCAAGTCAAGGGTGTACAGCGCAAGCCCACAATCAAGCATACTGTGTTAAGGCCGACCTGGATGGGAAAGGCAGTTTCCTGAAGCAAATAGATTTCACCACATTGCGTCCAGATATAATCGTATGGTCTGACACCAGTAGAGAGGTGGTTATTGGTGAACTCACAGTCCCCTGGGAAGACAATAACAATGAAGCCCATGAGTGCAAGTTAACCAGGTATGTAGAATTAAGATCAGAGTTTAGAGACAGAGGGTGGAAGGTCTCATGCTATCCATTCGAAGTAGGTTGCCATGGCTTTATTGCGTTCACTTTCCAGAAGTGGCTGCGTGACCTTGGCTTCACTAGAAGAGAGATCAAATCAACCCGCAGGGCTGTAGCTGAGGCAGCAGAGACAGGATCATCATGGGTGTGGACCAAGTACGTCCAGAGGGGCAGATAGTCGGACAGTGTATCCATCTTTTGCAAACCCTTCAGTAGTTGCAAAGACACCTGAAGAGTAGACTGTTGGATGGAAGTGACCAGCAACTCTGATGAAGGCAGATGCCAAGTTCTTAAACTCACCAGTGGGAGGTGGTGCTTTAGCACTGCTGGCTCACCACCTCGAGGGAGTCTTGATCATAAGCGGGCCAAAACTCCTGAAGACAGGTGGCAGATCAACTGATGATCCCACTGGTGATAGCACAGGACAGTTAACATCTTAGTCCAAGTGTACTTTCAATTCTGGGTCTGATCAATCTAGCCCATTACAACACTGTAACTCACAGGTGTGGAACAGTTCAGCTGATCCTCAAAATTCAGTGTTTGCTCTGTGCAAGTGGGAGTTAGAAATAACTAACATACTAGTAAGAAGAAATGTCATCTTGGCCACTGCACCTGTTTGAAATAAATAACTGTAAATTTCAACTTTAATAGCTAATGTGTTCAAAATAAATTGGCCAATATTAGACCCATTGGCTATTATACACTGAAATCAAAATAGGACAAAATTAGGCTTTGTTCCAATACATCCCCTTGTAAATCTCCTAAAAGTTTCATCCCACGTTTTCTATTTTCAGTCTTATCTGAAACTGTTACTGTAAGAAAATAATAGCAAAAGAAATAAGTAACTATTCTTGAATCTTTTAGTTGTGAGTTCACAAAACAGAAAGAGATTCTGTACTTCCTTCTCACAGAAGAAAACTACTTGTTTACTTAATATAAGACTTCTAGTTCAAGATACTTTTAAACTCTCCTTGTTTGAGTCTGAGGTTCCCACCTGCTTTAAGAATACTATTACATCTTGGTATCTAAGAAAAACAATGGAACATGCCTTAATTACTACCACCTGGTAACTCTAACATCCACTATCATGAAATACTTCAAGAGATTGGTCATGGTATCCACTAATTCCAGCCTCCTAGTCAACCTTAACCTACTACAATTCATTGACCCCTGAAACAAGTCAATGGTAGATGCCATCTCTCTGGCCCTACACTCATTCCTGCAACATCAGGACAGTAAACACCTACATTAGACTATGGTATATTGACAGCAGCTCCACCTTCAATACTATAATTCCAAGCAAATTTTATCACCAAAACCCTCAACCTGAAACTCAACTTTGCAATTAAATCTCTACCTTCCTGATGAACAGACCATCGTTATTGAGGACAGGCAGCAACACCTCAACAACAATTATCCTCAGCACTTGTTCATCACAAGGCTGCATCTTCAGTCCCTTGCTCCACTCCCGATACATTCACCAATCCATGGCCACATTCTGCTTTAATCCCACCTACATGATGATTCCACCATAGAGAGCCGTATCTCAAATAGCGATGAGTCAGCGCACAGCACAGAGATAGAGAGCCTAGTAACATGTCATGACAGCAGTCCTTCCCTCAATGTCAGAAAAAGAAAAGAGCTGGTCATTGACTTCAGAAAGGACTTAGTCTACATGCTGCTATGTCCATCAATGGTATTGAGATTGAGAGGATTGACAGCTTCAAGTTCCTAGGAGTGAACATGAAGATAGCCTATTTTGGTCCAACCACATATCACCACGGCTAAAAAAAAAAAGCTCACCTTTACTTCCTCAGAGGGCTGAAGAAATTTGACATGTTCCCTTTGACACTCACAAGCTTTTAGTGATACATTCCATCCGGATTCATCACTGCTTGGTATAACTGCAGAGAAATGTGGGCATAGCTCAGCCTATCACAGAACCCATCTTCCCCTCCATGGACTCTGTGTCCACTTATCGCTGCCTCAGTAAAGTCGTCAGCATATGAAAGACCCCCACCCAATGCAAACATCGTCTCTTCTCCCCCTTTCCCATGGTGCAGAAGATTCAAAATCCTGAAAGCATGTGCCACCAGACTCAAGGACAACCTCCAATCCACTTTTACTGGACTATTGAAAGACTCCCTAGTGCAAAAAGATTGGTACTGACATTAATATTGGTTTATTATTGTCATGTGTACCCAGATACAGTGAAAACCTTCTCTTGCGCACTGTTCATGAAGATCAGTTTATGACAAAGTACATTGAGCTAGAATAAGGTAAGATAATAACAATGCAAAATAAAGAATGAAAATGACTGAAAAAGTACAGCACAAATAAATGATAATGTGTAAGATCATAATGAGGTAGATTGTGAAGTCAAGAGTTCATCTTATCAAGTCTGATTACACTGGTGCGGAGCTGTCCTTGAATCTGGTGGTATGTGCCCTCATCTGCCCAGAAGGAGAGGAGAGAAGAGAGAATGTCTGGGCTGGGTGGGGTCTTTGATTATGCTGGTTCAGCAAGAAGTGTAGACATAGTCCATAGAAGGGAAGCTGGTTACCCATGATGTACCCAGCTGTGTCCTCAACTCTCTGCAATTTCTTGTGATCATGTGCAGGACCGTTGCCATACCAAGCCGTAATGCAACTAAGTAGTATGCTTTTATTGTACATTGAGAAAGATTAATGAATGTCAAAGGGGACATGCCAAATTTCTTTAGTCTCCTGAGGAAGTAAAGGCTTCAATGGGCTTTGTTGGCCATGGCATCAACGTGGTTGGACCAGGACAGGCTATTGGTGATGTTAGCACCTAAGAACTTGAAGCACTTGACATTCTCAACCTCAGCACCTTTGATGTAGACAGGAGCATGTGCTCCACCTCCTTTTCTGAAGTCAATGACCAGCTCTTTTGTTGACATTGAGGGAGATGTTGTCACAACACCGTTTCACTAAGCTCTCTATCTCCTTCCTGTATTCCAACTTATCATTACTTGAGATACTGCCCACTACAGTGGTATCATCTTCAAACTGGTAGATAGAGTTAGTGCAGAATCTGGCCATGCAGCCTTGAGTATACGGGGAGTAGAGTAGAGGCCCGAGGTCGCAACATTGTGGAGAGTGAGTTTTTAAGAATAGTCATAGGATAGGCAGCAATACACCCACTTACTGATTGCAATCTATTGGTCAGAAAGTCAAGGATCCAGTTGCAGAGGGAGGTATTGATTCCCACGATCTGAAACTTGGTGATGAGATTGCTTGGAATTATAGTATTGAAGACAGAACTCTGTTCAATAAATAATAGTCTGGACTTCAGTGTCTTTACTGTAAAGATACTCCAAAAGATGAGCGTAGGGCCAGAGAGATGGCATCCGCTGTACAACTGCTTTGGTGGTGGGCAAATTGCAGTGGGTTGAGATTGCCAGGAAAGGTGGAGTTGATGCATGCCATGACAGCCTCTCAAAGCACTTCATGATGGCAGATGTCAAAGCTACTGGTTGGTAGTCATTAAAATGTTTATCTTGGGTAATAGGATGATAGTGGTTGAACTCATGACCTCACAATCTACCTTGTTATGACCTTGTACATTGCTGTCTACCCACACTGCACTTTCTCTGTAACGGCAATATCTATTTTTACATTCTGTTTTTCTTTTACCTTGTACTACCTCAGTGCACCATTGTAATTAATTGATCTGTTTTAACAGTATGCAGGACAAGTTTTTCCACTGCAACTTAGTGTATGTGACAATAATAAACCAATTTACAATTTACCAGAGGTCTCTTCTGTATCATGAGGCCTGTGAACCACTGCAGCATGTCGTAGAGCATTGGGCTCCCAGCGTTCACAAGCACCCATATTTACTAATTGTTGTCTCAATGAAAGTCATTAACCCTTGCGCTTTCTGTTTAATACTGTCAAGTTAATTGTGACAGGCACAGATTTTCCACTTTTTATGATTATTTAATGCAGACTCCAGTTTAGCTCTCATCGTGGGGTCCTTGTGATGAGAATGATTTGTCTCACAATGTTGCTCAGTTATGCCTCCGATGTTGTGTTTGAATTCCTCTGCGTAACCTCTTGTTTACATCTCTACATGGGAGTCTGCTGTTCCTCCACACCTGGGTTCAGTCATTGCCAGCGCTCACTGTGACATTCTGCCATTTACCTGCTGATAAAAATCACAGTTAAAAATTCAGTGGTGCTCAATGAGGCTATTAGACATTCCTGTAGTTAAAGAAAGACCCTACTCTCATCAGACTAGTCTACTGCATGCCTGATCAGAAGTATAGTACAGATTAAATGAAAGATCAAAATCAGAATTAGGTTTATTATCACAGTCTTTTATGATGTGAAATTTGTTGTTGTGCAGTACATAAAATTATTATAAATTTAAAAAAACAAAAGAGTAGTGGAAAAATAAAGGAATAATCATGTAAGTGTTCAAGGGTTTATGGACCATTCAGAAATCTAATGTAATCTATACAAGCAACGGAGAAAGCTGATTCGAACAGCCTACCTATCCAATTTCAGCTGGGTGGAGAGAGTTACTATCACCCCCATGTAATTGAAGAATTTGATCCTGGTCTTCAGCCTTTATTTTCATCCATTCTTGAATTCCATACTGACTTTTGTGTTGTTGATTTACGTAGCTGAAGCTGGCTGTTTCTCATTGGGCCTGTGCCTGGTTCAGGGAAGAAGTGGAAGGCCCTCAGATCTCTCTAATGTGGAAAGGACATATGAATGGAACTGAACATCCAAGATAAGCTGATTGGGACCAGGAGATCAGAATGGCAGAGGGCATCAAAAATGTAACAAATGTAACTGGGAAGGTACTGGAGCAGGAGGGCAGGGGTAAGTCAGGGTATGACAATAGCAAGCAGAGACAATTAGTCCAGCAGAACAGTCCTGCTTAGGTATCATGGGTAGGTAAAATAGGGTAGTGCAAGGTTGGAGCACCACCTGGTTCAGGCTGTGGAGGGCAGACCTCCTGATGAAATCAGTGACAGTCTGGTCGCTCATGACCTGATGTTCGTTGGTGAGCCACTGTCAGGAGGGAAATATGAGATGTGTCTGAAAGCTAATGTTGGGCCTCTGCAAGGTAGAGGTCAGTCTGCCAGACAACAACAACAATACACCCCTCTGAGTGGGTTTGGAGTGAGTGGAATGCTCCACAGTGAGAAGAGGATAGGTTAGAGGTGAAGATGGAGGAGAGAGGTGTCACATTGGCAATTTATAAAGTAAAGTTTGCGAGATCATGGATCTGTGCCTGGAAAGTCTTCACTCTCCAGGGTGCAGGCCTGGGCAAGGTTGTATGGAAGACCAGCAGTTGCCCATGCTGCAAGTCTCCCTTCTCCACGACACCAATGTTGTCCAAGGGAAGGGCATTAGGACCCATACAACTTGGCACCAATGTCATCGCAGAGCAATGTGTGATTAAGTGCCTTGCTCAAGGACACAACACGTTCCCTCAGCTGGGGCTCGAACTCACAACCTTCAGGTAGCTAGTCCAATGCCTTAACCACTTGGCCACGTGCCCACACTGGCAATTCATAATGAATTGATTATAGGAAGATATAAGGCTTGCTCCAGGTATATCAGGAACACTGGAATGAGGAAGTAGTATGGGGTGATAACTCTAGGCCACAGAAATGGGCACTGAGGCAGCAGAAGATGAGTTTAACATCATGTCGTTGCCTGAATTAATTGAGGTACAAGTGTAGGGCTGTGAAGCTGAGACCACTGCTGGAGATTGAAGTCACTTGGAGTCAAAGAGGAGGTGTGTGGAGGGGATGGAGCTGGAGGGATGAGAAATAGGGTCCGAGGAAGGTGAAGCAGAAGGCGGCTCAGGAAAAGGCTAGTTAAGTCTCTATACTTTTGTATCAGAAAGAAATGAAAAGAGTCACCATGCTGCTCAATTTGGCAATGAATAAAGTGGAATTGTTGGTTGATACAGCTTTGAGACAGATTAATTTGGTAGCAACACACACAAAATACTGGAAGAACTCAGCAGATCAGGCAGCATCTATGGAAATGAATAAACAGTCAATGTTTCGGGCTGAGACCTTCCATCAGGACTGGAAAGGAAGTGGGAAGACTCCAGAATAAAAAGACGGGGGAAGAGTAAGGAAGAAGGTGGTGAAGTTAGAAAGATGGAAAGATAAAGGGCTAGAGAGGAAGGAATCTGATAGGAGAGGAGAGTGGACCATATGAGAAAGGGAAGGAGGTGGGGACCCAGGGGAAGGTGATAGGCAGGTGAGAAGAGATAATAGGCCGGAGTGGGAATAGAAGAAGAAGTGAGTGGGAGGAAAATTCTTCTTTTATCGGAAGGAAAAAAAATTGGCATTCATGCCACCAGGTTGGAGGTGACCCAGATGGTGTTTCTCCTCCACCTGACGGAGGCTTCATCACGGCACAAGAGGATGCCAGGGGTTAACATGTTGGAACGGGAGTAGACATTGGAATTAAAATGTTGGGCTACTGGGAAGTTCCACTTTCGGTGGATGGAGCAGAGGTGTATGTTGAAGCAGTTCCCCAATTTACGATGGGTCTCACCAATGTAGAAGAGGCTGCATAGGAGCACCAGACAGAATAGACGATCCCAGCAGATTTGCAGATGAAGTATTGCCTCACCTGGAAAGACTGTTTGGAGCCCTGAATGGAGATGAGGGAGGAGGTTATGGGCAGGTGTAGCACTTGCAGGGATAAGTGCCTGGAGGGAGATTAGTCGGGAGGGATGAACGGACAGGGGAGTCACAGAGGAAGTGATCTCTGTGGAGAGTGGGGAGGGGGAAAGTAAAGTTATGTTTGGTGGTAGAATTCCTTTGAATGATGCAGAGGCTCATTGGGGCCCCCGGAAGTGGCCAAAGAGCTACATCTGCCCATTTACCTCTTTTTATTCTACTGTCTTCCCCTTCCTTTCCAGTCTTGAAGAAAGATGTCAGCATGAAGCATTGACTATTAAATCATTTCCATAGATGCTGTCTGATCTCCTGAGTTCCTACAGTCTTTTGTGTGGGTTGCTTTGGATTTCCAGCATCTGCAGAATTTCTTGTGTATAGGTTAAATTGGTATTGTTTGGAGAACAGTTAAGAACATGCATATGCTCACATATGGCCGAGCCCCAACACTGCCTGTCATCTTGTTAGAATTAAAGGAATAGAATGGGAACTTGCATGTATCCTGGCTATTCCTGTCCTTCGTTCAATATGTGGAACAGTCTCTGATCCAGACTTACCGTATTTGGGACCATTCCCACAACTTGTGCATTCACAGTTAGGGCACCATTGTTTTTTTTCCCACTTCTCTCCATAAGATGATGAGGCCTTCCACTTTGCTGCCTCTGAAAGGTCCTTCTTCCTCCTGAAATGTGGTTTCTCTTCTGTATTTGTGGATGGAACACTCAACCACATTTCCTTTATTTCCAGCTTCTATCCTCTTTCTCCTGTGACAGGCCTGAAACATCGACTATTTATTTCCCTCCATCGAATCATACTAATCACACTCAACTGAATTAATTCCTTGTCCCTCATTACCCTTGCTCATTCCAGAATCTGTCAAGATAAATGTCATTACTCTTCCTGCCTCCACCACCTCCTCTGTTAGCAAATTCCTGATACCAATTGCTTCTGGTGTGAAAAAAAATCCCCTTTAAACCTTTGCTTTCTCAATATATATATATATTAATGTCCCCTAGATTAAGACATTCCTTCTATGGGAAATGGACACAGGCTACCTACCTTACCTATGCCTCAGATAATTTTATATCCTGCAGAGGAACTTGCATATACTGGTGTTACCACATAAAATTATCCTGCAAGTTATCCTGCAAGATGCACACTGATTTGGAAATGTACTGTATTTCTTTATTGTTGTTGGATCTAAATCCTGGAATCACCTTGAGGAGTCTGGGAGTACTTTCACCTAATAGACTGTAACAATACAGGAAAGTGGCTCATCGCCACCTTTTCAAAGGCAACAATCCTGGCTTTGCCAGGATGTTCATATCCTGCAAATAATAAAAAAAATATGTCAAAATCCTTCCTCATAGCTGGGTGCCTGAATCATAGCAATGAGGTGGTAACACCAATCTTACACTGGATCCCATATGCATGGGTTGGTTATACATCATCTTCCCAGTGTATATTCTCCAATTTCTTCTAAAAAAAAACCCTCTCTCCTATTTATTTAGAACAAAATAGTTTCAGCTTCATTGGAGAAGTGCACTGCTCTATGTATTCAACATTACAAAATGTACTCCCAAAATGAATACTAAATTTCCAGCCAGGCAGGAGCCGAACAACGTAAACAGGTTCTGGCTGGCTGGGAGCAGAACTTAATGCCCCTTCTTTCTGACAGTGTGTCTGCTCTCTGAAAAGCTACAGCTTATTGAAGTTCTCTTTTCAAAGAATTATGTTCTGATAAGTATTTCCGTCTAAATTATTTGAATAAATTATAAATTCTGACTTCAAGCTTCAAAATCTAGTTTTCTTCAAATGAAATCTAATGCATTCTTGCACATTTTAGGGGAGATGTCACTTGTTTTGGTAATGTTGAACTTTCCATTGAAGTTTCCATTCTGTGGATGCAAGAATGAAGTCATTGCAACACATCAACAAGGCTGGGTCATAGATTCCTGAACTACCATATGCAGCTGATTAGCACTCTTGCAACAGCTGCCAAAGCGTACATTCACTTTTCCATTTAAGCAATCAGTTAAGCAAAAGTACTTTTTCAATCAGGAATTCATGGATTTATGTTGCTGTGGTTTTAAAACCATTATATAATATTCTGTCTTTATTGAAGATGGAATTGTAATTATTTCAGACAACAGTTTTAGAAGTATAACTACTGCTATGATTATAATGTGCAAACGCTTGTGCTCCCCAGAGCACATTATATATGATCTTGGAATAGCATTGGGTACATGAACTACTGGTGCTCGCATTAGGTTGCCCTGGAGTAATTCTGGCCCCAGCAGGGGTGAGGTATGGAGGGGAGAGGGTCACAATACTGTAATTGAAAATGTGCTGCCCACTCCTTTTTAAGACTTGAGGCCAAGTGATCAAACACATACTGAACTATCAATAGATTCGAGTCCCATGACACAAAAGGGGCATTGACAACATAAATACAAAGTAACAGGCAACATAGGGTCACGGTGAATGTCTGTTTCTTGAACTGGCGGAGGGAGAATTGTGGCTTTCCACAGTGATCGGTGTTAGGGTTATTGTTTTTTTTATCTTTATTAAACGACTGAGATTTTGGGGATACAAGGCATAATTTCCAGATTTGCATATGACACAAAATCTGGCTGTGTTGTTAATTAAAGAAGGATTCTGATGATTGTCTCAGAGTATAAACAGGCTAGTGGAATAGGCAGATACGTAGCAGTTGATGTTTAATGTGGAAAAAATGTGGGCTCATGCATTTTAGTTGGAGGAATAAGTATGCGATGTGTAGAATGCAGGGCACTGTTCAAAAAGGCATACAGGGATAAAGAGAATGGGGAGTATGGGTGAACAAATCATGAAGACTGATCTGGCTTTGGCTGGAGTTTCTGTTAATTTCTGCTCATTATATTATAGGAAAGTTGAAAAGACATCAGGGAGAGTCCAGAAGAGGTGCATGAGAATGATTCCCGGGATGAACATCAATAGTTACAAGTATTGATTAGAGAAAGTAAGACTGAAGAAGCAATGGTTGAGGAGGGATTATGAGTCATAGAGTAATACAGCAAGGAAATAGGACCTTCGGCCCATTCCATTGCATCCATTCTGTCTTATTGTATCTCTGAATTCTCCTTCATCTTATCTGTCAAGGATATCTCATTTCCCCTTTTTGCCTCCTGATTTCGATTTTAGGTGTACTCAATAAGGGATTCACTTGATCCCAGCTATCTGTTCCTGATGTATGCCTCCATAATAGCAGCGTACAAAATGATGAAGGATCTGGACAGAGCAGACAGTGGGACACTGCTACTTTTAGCAGAGGGTTGGGGTAGGGGGGCCAATGACTGGAGGTCACAGGTACAGTGCAAAATAAAGGAAAGGGGTATAAATAGCAACGTGAGGAAATATTTTTATTGCAGTGCATGTTTGGATTGTGTTGCTTTGACTAGCAATGTGATATATTAAATAACTATTTGGTGGAGTCAGTTTCCATTTCACCTTTCAAGAGGAAATAGAATAAATAAGACCATTGGACAAGGGAGCAGAATTAGGCTATTTGGTCTATGAAGTCTGTTCTGCCATTCCATCATGGCTGATGCATTATCACTCTCACCATTCTCCTGCCTTCTCCCTGTAAACTTTGATGCCCTGACTAATCAAGAACCTCCACTTCAAATATATCCAATGACTTAGCCTCCACAGCCATCTGTTGTATGAATTCTACAGATTCATCACCCTCAGCCTAAAGAAATTCCTCGCCATCTATGACAAACAAGAGAATACTGCAGATGCTGGAAATCCGAGCAACAAACACAAAATGCTGGAAGAGCTCAGCAGGCCAGGGAGTACCTATGGAAAAAAAGTACAGTTAATGTTTTGGACCGAAATCCTTCGGCAGGACGGTAGAAAATAAAAGCTGAGGAGTAGATTTAAAAGGTGGGGCGGGGTGGGGAGAAGAGAGAAACACAAGGTGATAGGTGAAATCTGAAGGGGGAGGGATGAAGTAAAGAGCTGGGAAGTTGATTGGTGAAAGAGATACAGGGCTGGAGAAGGGGAGTCCAATAGGTGAGGACAGAAGGCCATGAAAGAAAGAAGAGCGGGGAGGAGCACCAGATGGAGGCAACGGCCAGAAAAAGAGATAAGGTGAGAGAGGGAAAAGGGGATGGGGAATGGTGAAGGAGACAGGAGGGAGACATTACCAGTTCAAAAAATCAATGTTTATGCCATCAGGTTGGAGGCTACCCAGACAGTATACAAGGTGTTGTTCCTCCAACCTGAGTGTGGCCTCATCACGACAGTGGAGGAGGCCACGGACTGAAGTGGAATTAAAATGGGTGGCCACTGGGAGATCCCACTTCTGCTGGCGGACAGAGCATAGGTGCTTGGTGAAGCGGTCTCCCAATCTATGTCAGGTCTCACCTATATACAGGAGACCACACTGGGAGCACTGGGCCTTCTGTATATCTGCAAGACCCGACGTAGAACTTTCAGTAATGCCACCCCCCCCTTTACTATTCCCCATCCCTTTTACCCTCTCTCACTATATCTCCTTGCCTGTCCATCACCTCTGTCTGGTGCTCCTCCCCCTTTTCTTTCTCCCATGGCCTTTTGTCCTAAATCAGACTCCCCCTTCTCCAGCCCTGTATCTCTTTCACCAATCAACTTCCCAGCTCTTTACTTCATCCCTTCCCCTCCCATTTTCACCTATCACCAAAGAAGAAGAAAACCAGGAAAGGTTTCGGCCTGAAACATCAGCTGTACTCTTTTCCATAAATGCTGCTTGGCCTGCTGAGTTACTCCAGCATTTTGTGTGTGTTCCTCATCATCTATGTTCTAAATGCACATTCCTCTATTCCTCTATTCTGAGGCTGTGCGCTCTGGTCCTAGAATCCTCTCCGCAACTGCCCTATCTAGGACTTTAAATATTCAATATGTTTCAATCAGATCTCCCTTCATGTATATCTCCAGTATGTACAGGCATAGAGTCATCCAACACTCCTCGTATGTTATTCCTTTTATTGCTGGAATCATTTTCGTGAACCTCATCTGGACCTTCTCCAGTGTCAGCACATCTTTTCCAAGATAAGGTCCCCAAAACTGCTCATAATACTCCATGTGTGCCTGACCAATGCCTTATAAAGCTTCAGCATTGCATCCTTGCTTTTATATTCTAATCCTCTTGAAATGAATGCTAACATTGACTTTGCCTTTCTTATCGCCAACTCAACCTGCAAGTTACCCTTTAGGGAATCCTGCATGAGGACTCCCATGTCCCTTTGCACCTCTGAGTTTTGAATTTTCTCCCCATTTAGAAAATAGTCTACACCTTTATTCCTTCTACTGAAGTGCATGAACATACACTTCTCTGCACTATATTCCATCTGCCACTTCTTTTGCCCATTCCCCAAATCTGCAGACTCTCTGCTCCATCAACATTTCCTGCCCCTCCAAACTTCTTCATATTGTCTATAGACTTGGCCACAAAGCCATTTAATCTATCATCCAAAGCATTAACATACAATGTGAAAAGAAACAGTCCTAACACTACCGCCTGCAAAAAAACACTAGACATCAGAAGCCAACCACAATAGACCCTGTCTATTCCCACTCTTTGTCTCCTTCGAGTCAGCCAGCCTTCTGTCCATGCTCACATCTTTCCTGTAGTACCATGGGCTCTTCTCTTTTTAAGCAGCCTTATGTGCATCACCTTGTCAAAGGCTTTCTGAAAATCCAAGAAAGCAACATACATTGACTGTCCTTTCTCTATCATAGAAACATATAAACATAGAAAACTTACAGCACAATACAGGCCCTTCAACCCACAATACTGTGCTAAACATGTACTTATTTTACAAATTACCTAGGGTTACCCATAGCCCTCTATTTCTCTAAGCTCCATGTACCTATCCAGGAGTCTCTTAAAAGACCCTATCGTGACTACCTCCACCACCGTCACCGGCAGCCCATTCCACGCACTCACCACTCTCTGCGTAAAAAACTTACTCCTGACATCTCCTCTGTACCTACTTCCAAGCACATTAAAACTGTGCCATCTTGTGTTAGCCATTTCAGCCATGGGAAAAAGCCTTTCATTATCCACAAGGTCAATGCCCCTCATCATCTTATACACGTCTATCAGGTCACTTCTCATCCTCCGCCGCTCCAAAGAGAAAAGGCCGAGTGCATTCAATCTTTTCTCATAAGGCATGCTCCCCAATCCAGGCGACATCCTTGTAAATCTCCTCTGCACCCTTTCTATAGTTCCCACATCCTTCCTGTAGTGAGGTGACCAGGACTGAGCACAGTACTCCAAGTGGTGTCTGACCAAGGTCCTATATAGCTGTAACATTACCTCTCAGCTCTTAAGCTCAATCCCACTTTTGATGAAGGCCAATGCACCATATACCTTCTTAACCACAGAGTCATCCTGCACAGCAGCTTTGAGTGTCCTATAGACTCAGACCATAAGATCCCTCTGATCCTCTACACTGCCAAGAGTCTTACCATTAATACTATATTCTGCCATCTTATTTGACCTACCAAAATGAACCACCTCACACTTATCTGGGTTGAACTCCATCTGCCACTGCTCAGCCCAATTTTGCATCCTATCAATGTCCCGCTGTAACCTCTGACAGCCCCCCACACTATCCACAACACCCTCAACCTTTGTGTCATCAGAAAATTTACTAGCCTATCCCTCCACTTCCTCATCCAGGTCATTTATAAAAATCACCAAGAGAAGGGATCCCAGAACAGATGCCTGAGGCACACCACTTGTCATCGACCTCCATGCAGAATATGACCCATCTATAACCACTCTTTGCCTTCTGTGGGCAAGCCAATTTTGGATCCACAAAGCAATGTCCCCATGGATCCCATACCTCCTTACATTTTCAATAAGCCTTGCATGGGGTACTTTATCAAATGCCTTGCTGAAATCCAAATACACTGCTCTACCTTCATCAACGTGTTTAGTCACCTCCTCAAAAAATTCAATCAGGCTCATAAGGCACGACAAATCCTGCCTCTCAAGATCTTTTCTATCAACTTACCAACCACTAAAGTAAGTCTCACTGGTCTATAATTTCCTGGGCTATCTCTACTCCCTTTCTTGAATAAGGGAACAACATCTGCAACCCTCCAATCCTCCGGAACCTCTCCCATCCCCATTGGTGATGTAAAGACCATTGCCAGAAGCGCAGCAATCTCCTCCCTCACCTGGGGTACATCTCATCAGGACCTGGAGACTTATCCAACTTGATGCTTTCCAAAAGCTCCAGTACATCCTCTTTCTTAATGTCTATACGCTCAAGCTTTTCAATCCACTGTAAGTCATCCCTACAATCGCCAAGATCCTTTTCTGTAGTGAACATAGAAGCAAAGTATTCATTAAGAATGTGTGTTATCTCCTCTGGTTCCATACACACTTTTCCACTGTCACACTTGATTTGTCCTATTCTGTCATGTCTTACCCTCTTGCTCTTTACATACTTGTAGAATGCCTTGGGGTTTTCTTTATTCCTGCTTACCAAGGCCTTCTCATGGCCCCTTCTGGCTCTCCTAATTTCATTCTTAAGCTTCTTCCTGCTAGCCTTATAATCTTCTAGATCTCTATCAATACCTAGTTTTCAAACCTTTCATAAGCTTTTCTTCTTGACTAGATTTTCAACAGCCTTTGTACACCACGGTTCCCGTACCCTACCATCCTTTCTCTGTCTCATTGGAATGTACCTATGCAGAACACCACTCAAATATCCCCTGAACATTTGCCACATTTCTGCCGTACATTTCCTTCAGAACATCTGTTCCCAATTTATGCTTCCAAGTTCCTGCCTGGCAGCTTCATATTTCCCCTTACTCCAATTAAGCACTTTCCTAACTTGTCTGTTCCTATCCCTCTCCAATGCTATGGTAACAGAGATAGAATTGTGAACACTATCTCCAAAATTCTCCCTCACTGACAGATCTGACACCTAACCAGGTTCATTTCCCACTCTCAGAACAAGTACAGCCTCTCCTCTTGTAGACTTATCTCCATATTGTGTCAGTAAAGCTTCCTGAACACACCTAACAAACTCCATCCCATCTAAATCCCTTGCTCTAGGGAGATGCCAATCAATATTTGGGAAATTAAAATCTCCCACCATCCCTTATCTATCCCGTGTCCCTTATCTATCATCTGCCTATCCTCCCTCTCACACTGTCTCCAAGCTTTCTCTATTTGTGAGCCAACTGCCCCTTCCTTCATCTCTTCAGTCGGTTCCCAACCCCCAGCAATTCTAGTTTAAACTCTCCCCAATAGCCTTAGCAAACCTCCCTGCCAGGATATTGGTCCCATTCGGATTCAAGTGCAACCCGTCCTTTTTGTATAGGTCACGCCTGCCCCAAAAGAGGTCCCAATGATCCAGGAATCTGAATCCCTGCCCCCTACTCCAATCCCTCAGCCATACATTTGTCCTCCACCTCACTCTATTCCTATACTCACTGTCACATAGCACAGGCAGTGATCTGGAGATTACTACCTTTGAAGTCCTGCTTCTCAACTTCCTTCCCAAGTTCCTGTAGTCTGTTTTCAGGACCTCCTCCCTTTTCCTACCTATGTTGTTGATACCAATATGTACCACGCCCTTTGGCTGTTCACCTTCCCACTTCAGGATATCATGGATGCGATCAGAAACATCCCAGACCCTGGCACCTGGGAGACAAACTACCATCCGTGTTTCTTTCCTGTGTCCAGAGAATCACCTCTCTGATCCCCTAATTGTAGAGTCCCCTACTACTGCTGCCTTCTTCCTTTCCCTACCCTTCTGAGCCCTTCCACCCTTCTATCCTGCTTGTTATTTCCTTAAAATAATTCCAATAGGTTGGCCAGGCAAGATTTTCCATTAAGGACACCATGCTCACTTTGCCATGTTTTATCATGTGCCTCCATTTACCCCAAAATCTCATTCTTAATAATAGATTCCAACATCTTCCTAACCACTGAAGTCAGGCTAATTGCCCATAATTTCCCTTATTCTGTCTCCATTCCTTCTTAAAGAATGGAGTGACATTTGCAATTTCCTACTCCAGAACTATTTCAGAATTCAGTGATTCTTGAACAATCATTACTAATGCCTCCACAATCTCTTCAGCTACCAACCCTATTGTCCCTTACCAAGAAAAACCTCCCACTAATTAGATGGAACACATTCCACATCATCCCTTATCTTCAACAATAACTCAAAACAGGCTGAAAGCAGAACAAACAGCTCTTACAGAACTGCTAAATGAAATACCTACAGCATAACAGTAAAGATGTGAACCAGGACATTACACAAATGTAACCCTTCAGTTCTTTATTCATCACCCTTTTCAATTTTGCCCCCATGTTACTCTTCCTTATCCCACTGACTGAAATCTTGCCCTATTATCTACCTGTCCTTTCTCACGGTCTCACTACATGCTGCATCTATTTGTTTACCAACTACCCCATTCTCAACCCTATGACTCCAGTTCTCATCCCCATGCAAAATTATTAGCCTACAGAGCAGGAGCTGGTGGGAAGAAAAAGAGAGCTTCTCTAATGGAAAGCCAGCATGGATATTTTGGCTTAAATGATATCCCTCTGTGCTGAAAGCATTCTATCATTCTAGTCTGTGCAATGCTGTGGATACCATACAATGGGATAGTGGTGCTGGTGTCATATTTGTGGAAGTGTGGGGAAGTTAAAGACAGTAGGTCTTGGAATCAAAAAATTAGTTGGGGGGATGACTGACAAAGAAATACTGGGAAATTGGAAGTAGAAGTAATTTAGAATGGAAAGTCCAACACATTTTGTTCAGAGGTGGGCTGGTTTGGGAGTGGAAGTTGGAAATTTGAGGGGGTTGGAACAATTTGGACTAACGTCACATTGCAGGTGTTGTGCATTTGGGGTGGGGCATCAGCTTTGAGCTGGGTAGGGTTAAGTGGACAGCCGAGAGAATGGAGAGAAATTTTGGGTTGGTGTTGTTCCAGCAGAACGGGTATCCGGTGGGGGCTTGGTAACTAAAGACAGAATAGGAGCAATAGTGAATTAATGTGATAAGGATGTTGAAAGGCCAGGCCAGAGAAGACATGGAGAGGGTGCTTCCACTCATAGGGGAGTCTAAGATGTGAAGGTATAGCCTCAGATTAAAGGGATGACCCTTTAAAACTGAGATGAGGAGGAACTTTTCAACCAAAGGATAGTGAATCTGTGGAATATTTTGCACAGAGAGTTGTAGAGTACAATCTATCAAGTGAATTTAAAGCAGAGATTGGGAAGGTGGTTAACAGTTATAGGCAGAAGTTGAGTGAATGGGGTTGAAAATACATGATTTAATGGTAGAGCAGACTTGATAGACCAAATGGCCTAATTCTACTACTATATCTTCTGACCCTAATGATGATGAAGGGCCTCACTATTTTCCCAAAAGCCATAGCTTAATGAACAGCAGTTTTACAGACCAAGGAGACACACACACACAGCGGCTAACTACTTTTACAGCTGAACAAAATTGATCACATTAACTGATACCCTTCACTGAAAACTAGACCATCTTTACAATAGTTAACAGCTTCCGTGTAATAAAAGCCCTCAAGTTATCATTTTTTGATTATTTTACTGGTTCTCATGACATGATGTAATTTCTATAACTACAAATTATTAGTCCACTATCAGATCAATTTTCGACAATTCCCAAACTAATGGCTTGATACAAGTGCCCATTGAAAAAGGTACACTGGACACAATAGACAACCCCAGCAGATTTGCAAGTGAAGCGTTGCCTCACTTATTTGGGGCCCTGAATGGAGGTGAGGAAGGAGGTATATGGACAGGTGTAGCACTTATGCCACTTGCAAGGATAAGTACCTGAAGAGAGTTTGGTGGAGAGGGGAAATAGACAAGGGAATTGCAGAGAGAATGATCCCTGTGGAAAGGAGGTAAAGATATGTTTTGTGGTAGGATCCCATTGGAGATGGCGGAAGGATAATGTGTTGGAAGTGGAAGATGATGCGGTGATAGATAAGGTCAAGAGGTTCTTGATCTTTATTATGGCAGAGGAGAAGATGGGGTGAGTGCGGATGTATGGGAAATGGAGGAGATGCGAGTGAGGGCAGCATCAATAGTAGAGGGAGGGAAACTCCATGTTTTTTAAAGAAGGAGTACATCTCTGATGTTCTGGAATGGAAGTTCGCGTCCCAGATGCAGCGAATGCCAGGAAACTGAGAAAGGGGAATAGCATTTTCACAGGAGATAGGGTGGGAAGAGGTATAGTTGAGATAACTGTGGGAATCAGTAGGTTTATAAAATATGTCATTTTGACAGTTTGTCTCCACAGACGGAGAAAGAGAGATCAAGAAAGAGGAGGGAGGTGTCAGAGGTGGACCACATGAACTTAAGGGGTGAGTGGAAGTTAGAGGCAAAGTTGATAAAATTGACAAGCTCAGCATGAGTGCATGAAACAGCGCCAGTGCAGTTGTCAGTGTAACGGAGGAAGAATTGGTGAGTATAGCTGGAGAAGGCTTCGAACATAGACTGTTTCACATAGCAGACAAAAAGGCAGGCATAGCTGGGGCCCATGCAAATGGCTGATGAAGAGGCAGTCATAGCCTTCCATCAGTAGCTAAGGTATACTGAGCCAATACTTCATTACTGCTCACTAGGAGAAAGTCAGGAATGGCCAGTTGTCCTCAAGATAGGAATCAAGGGCATGCCATCTGAGAGAATCTGTTCCCATATCATCTTCAGCACACTACATCTTACCTGGCCTTCCTTCAGTAATGTATTTGCAGGCTCAGGTTTCTAAGACAGTTATCAAATCTATTGGGGAAGCTTGCTGTATTGTGTTCTCAGTCAATGTTAAGGTAATAAATCCCATTGATTGGATTATTCCAGGTGTCTGTGTCAGATCTATGGTGGCTCTCTCAGTATGCTACTCAACAGAACATAAAAAGTCATCTAGTTCCCTAGGGCACTGGGTTCTGGCAGGATTTACAGCTTCTTGCGATCACAAGCAATCACTGACTGCACCCATATACTTAGAGTCATAGACCGCAGCACAGAAACAGGTTCTTTGGCTCATCTAGTCCATTCTGAACCATTAATCTAGTCCTATCAATCTGAACCTGGACCATAGCCCTCCATATCCCTCCCATCCATGTACCTATCCAAATTTCTCTTAAATGTTGAAATTGAACTCGCATCCGCTACTTGTAAGGAGTCAGTAAATAATTTGGACCTTTCCATAGAAAATGCCATTGGTCTCATAAAGGTAAGATACCGTTGCATGCATGGAATAGAGCTGAGGAAGTAGCGGCATTGATGAGCTTCCTTGGCCATGGCATCTGTGACATGCTAAATTATGTTCACATCCCAGAATTTAAAGCAGCCAACCTTGTCAACCTCAACACCGGTGATGTAGACAAGAGCATATGCACCAACCCCTTTTCTGAATTCAATGACTAGTTCTTTGTTAACATTGAGGGAGAGGTTGTTGACATGACACCATGTCACTGTGCTCTCTGTCTCCTTACTGTACTCTAGCTCACTGGTATTTGATATGTGGCCACCACAGTGATCTCATCTGCAAACTTGCAGATGGAGTTAGAAGAGAATCTGGCCATGCAGTCATAACAGTAGAGTAGGGAGGTTGATGAAATCAAAGTGAGTATGGTCATTTCAGTGGGATACTGCTAATGAGTGTACTTAGCAGATGTGGGAGCTGATTCTGTCTGTTTCCCGCATGGCCAAATGTCAAAACCCACACAGAAGTGAGTACCTCATCATCCGCAGTGCACTTGGCGGACCTTGGAACTCAATTATCACATGGAGCATTCCAGATAACAGCCCCCTCTTTTCTTCTCTCTCCACAAATGGAGCTGTGCTGTTCCATTTCAATTTGGTGCTTTGTTTCTTTCTGTCCTTTGGTCCTTTGCCGTATCTTAACAACCCAGGTCTCCAGCCTTATACTTCAGATAATAAAATAGAGAAACTATTTTATAATAAAATAATGAAAGTACTCATTTGGAATCTTTTAAACCATTGTCAGAATTTTGTTTTTGACCAATCCACGTTCTTTCTCTGCAGAAATGTAATTTGTCTCAGTGCTAAATGCAACAATGTTTTAGCGTGTCCATAAAAATAAAGGGTCTGACCCAGGTGCTGAAGTTTCTGGTTCAATAATGGTGACTTGAGAAGCAAACATTTACCATCAGGTCCGGGTTCTTTAGGGGCAACCTCCAGCAGAACAGCCCACACAGTGTGACACAATCTATTTACCAAATCCCCCTCCCTTTCACCGCAGCGATCCAGGCTCTGATTCTACATTCAGCTGACAAAACTCAAAAAGCATTATTAACAATGCTGGACTTAACCCATATTCAAACCTATGGCTCCCATTCTACTGCCTTTTTCCTTACAGATCCCTGTTCTCCTCTCTTTTTCTCTGTCTAAATCCTTCTGGGCAGATCTCAAGCCAGGATTGGGCGGAATTCAAAGAACAGAAAGACATAAATTTGGCTACAGGCTTTGGTCCCCAGATGTTATCAAACCAAACTCAGCAAGGCAGACTTCCAGCAGTCATCAGGCACCAAGAACAAATTGAGCTGTGCATGTTATATAGCAAACTTGCAGTGACTTTGTAAAGCACATACTTTTCAAGACTGTTTTCTCAAATCTGTTTTATCCGATGTAACCATGCATTTTCAAATTTCTGCAAGACATTTGTCTCAAATCTCACACTCATCAAATACTGATCAACTGTAATTAAATAGGTAGGTCCCATTTATCAATCAAATAAAGGAAAATTAATGGATGCAACAACTAAGTAATGGGGCAAGAGAGGGGGTCTGGAGACATTTTGCAAATCCAGCAAAATACAGAGGAGCCCATAAAATTAGTCCATTATTTTTGCAAAATTTTCATTTCATTTCCCTTGATAAACATTTGATTATTAAGCTATGAAATAGACTAGTTAAATAATAATATCAAGTTAATTCTCAAACTTCCTTTACCAATTCATCAAGCAGGTGGCTACATTATTAGCTTATCACTGGCCTCACCCTGTAAGAGATAAACCCTTTATTTTACTTAACCCTCTCCCACCTGCTCTGCAAATTAAAATTAACGTGTTCTTTTTTCCCTTGATTCTGACAATGGGTCTTTGACCTAAGATATTAACTCTGTTTACACAGGTGCTGCCTGACTTGCTGTTTCCAATACTTTATATTTGACTTCTCAATTCTTTCTGAGATTATTGAAGATGAATATAAATGCCTTAAATCTGTGTCTTCACATTTATCACTGTTGAATCATTTTGTGCAATATTTCTTCGGCATGCTTTCATAGAATTGTTACATTTGTCCCAGAATTTAAAAATAATCTTGAATACAAATAGTACATGGGTTACCTAAGCCTTATTCAGAATTAACTTAAAATCACTGTCAGAAACAAGAATTTAACTTCCATCTCAGGTGCTGGTGGGATTTTCTGATTTGCAAAATGTTAAGATTGAGGCTGTGCTCTAAGTGATTATTTTTAATATTTCCTGAAAGGAGGTCACATCTTCTAATATAAAGATTTGGGAAAATAACATTAACCAACTTTAAATTCATGAATGCTATTAAAATGGAATCATCAGTAGCAGAATTCTTTTTTATGTATGTATCATATCTGCAGAGTCAAAAGAACATTCAGTTGGAAACCATGAATATGAAGTAAATTCCATTTGTTCGCAATACTTTTATAATTCACTCATCTTAGTCACTCATAAATTATGAGGCTCTCTCTCCTCCTGGGATGTTTCATATTCCACACTTTAAATAGCCCTTGTTTTAATGCACTATCAATGATCAAGTCATTGAACTACAAGTAGAATAACGCCACAATAGAATTCAAAAGCTTAAGAAATACTTTCAGAATAAGTCACAGCCAAAATGATCATCAATAATGAGCAATAAAAGTGACAAGAATGATAATGGACTTGGTCCAAAACCTAGACCTAGTGACACTTTATTCAGCCTGAAACAGAGGTTATATGCAGACCAACCAGCTAATCCAAAATATAAATCCGAAAGTCAAACATTTTGATTAGATTTCCGAGAATTCTTTGAAGATTAATTTTGAAGAAATATTAGATTCACATATCTATAAGCTATTAAACCAGTAAATGGTTCATGGACTAGTTATCAGCAATATAATATTGCTTCCTTTCAGTTTATATTATGAGCATATAATATTTTACAGAAATACTTTCTGACTATTTTGCCCACAATGTACTGTGAAATTGGCTTCTTATTCAATCAGTTTATATTGTAAACCAATTCTGCTTTATTCCAAAACATTTTCTTGGGGTTTTCAAATCACATTCTCTTTTATGTTGTTAAGAACTCCCATGTGACTGGATGCATAATAGATTATAAAAACTATGTTTCACCTTTGTTATGTGGGCTAGAATCCAACTGTTGAGTGCAATGAGTCTCAGTCAAAAAATTACTCTAACCTTGTCTACATCATTGGTGAGGATAACTTGAAAAAATGTGCAGAGGCTGGAACAGCAAAGCACTGGAGCTCCTGAAAGAGTCATGAGGTTGATTCTCAGAGCTCTAAGCCATGAAAAGAGCCTTAAAGAACAGTGCACAGATTTTGTTTTAACTGGGGGGGAAAGTGCAAAGGGAGGGAACATGAAAATGTACAGAGTAATGGATAATTTAAGAACTGTAATTTGAACAATGTCTTCTCATAACCTCAAAGATTTCAAGGTGCTGTACATTTGATTAACTACATTCCTGTGGTGTATTTTTGTTCACGGTAAGAGCCAATAAACAGCAAACAAAATAACTTACTCAAGGTTCAGTTTGTGGTGTTAGAAATTGAAGACAAAGCCTTGTGCTAATCATTCGTCTCCGGATAGTGTCCATGAATCTTCTGTATCCCCTCAATCACGAGAGAATTATATTTCCAATAATATTGGAATGTGCACCATTTGGACCGTGACCATACAGTTAAAATTTACAAGTATAAGATTAACAAACCTCAAGTGAGGTATGAGATTAGTTGAAAATGTCCCTTTGAGCCTACAAAATGATGGATAGGTGGATTATTGGATTCTTAGGTAAACTAGTTAATGCTGTGCCAATTAACAGCTTTAGAACAGTTGGATGCACATTTGATTAGCATCAGGATTAAAGATAAGTACAATTAGAAATAATCAAATCTAGCGTGGAACATAATGGTTCCTGAATTACCAGGATAATAGATGTCATGTCAAAGAAGGCAATAGACTGGAAATTGCTGCTGGTGGGGATATTTAACTGGGGTGGGAATTGTGCACATGAGGGTTGGAAAATTGGAAGCTCTTCAAATTGCATCCTTTTTTCCCAGCTCTGTGTTTTAAATTCTCCAGCTGCTTGCCCGATTACGCTGTCTTGCACAGAAAGTGTGAGAGCTTCATTACCAAGTCATATCTCATTCTGAACAGTGGTTAATAGGAGCAGTTGTTGGTTTATGCTGGTTTTCAAACACCTGGGAGTCAAATTACAGTGAAACCCTCACCTGGATCAGAGATGAAAATGTTCATACCATTCTGAAGTTCTGAAGATGGCATTCCTGAAGTTGGAAAGCACCAGAGGTTATACACACACACACACACACACACACACACACACACACACACACATACGCGAGAAACCTTGAAAGTTCACCAAGTGGATCAGTTAGCAGGAACTCTAGATTTGGCTCACAAACGTATGTTGCAAGTGTCTAAAATAAATAATGGGTAGAATAAATCTAGAATAAATACCTGGGTACCGAGAACAAATGGCATTTCACTTGCATTCCTGCTAGGTGCTGTCAGGACTAGAAGGATGTAGTTTTCCCCAAGAACAGGAGGGAGAAACTTATAATTCTCATCAGGACAGTTGGAGTTAACTAAGGAGGTGAATATTGGAGTCCAGGGGCAAAAGTCAAACTATCCAGGGAGCTTAGTATGTCAGGCCGCATCAGTCAGACACCATCTAATCGGTGTTTAGACCATAAGATATAGGAGCAGAAGTAGACCATTCAGCCCATCAAACCTGCTCTGCCATTCAATCATGGGCTGATACAATTCTTCCAGTCATCCCCACTCCCCTGCTTTCACCCCATACCCTTTGATGCCCTGGCTAATCAAGAACCTATCTATCTCTGCCTTAAATACACCCAATGACTTGGCCTCCACAGCCTCTTTCAGGTCAAAACTCTGCAGCAGGTCTGTGGATGGATGGTCTCAACCTGAAATGTTGACTATCACTCTGTCTGCCTGACCTGATGGGAGCCTCCAGTAGCTTTTTTTTTGTTCCAGTTTCCAGATTCTGCAATCCCCTGTGTCTCCAATAACAGAGGCCTGGTGCCCAGATCACAAATGTACTCACACAGAGAAGCAGTTTACTGATCTAACTAGTCAGGGAAAAGCTGAGTGTGCTTACTTTCTCAATTATCTTCTGTTTCTAAGACCCATAACCTCTTTCCCTCATCTTGCCAAGTAGTCTGTACATGCATGTGAATGTGCACACACACACACTTGGACTCAAAATCATGCATTAGGAACACTTGGCTTTGAGTTGAAAAAACTATGTGACAATTTATTTACTTTTAAAAAAAATCCTTGAGGGCAAATCTTATTCCATATTGCAAAGTTTTGGACTGTGATTTGTAAATTCTGTAAGAGTGAATTTCTCTAACCCAAGCAACTTGTAACATAGGGATTGCCTGCATTTCTGAGAACCACTCTATCAATTTCCTGAAAATAGATAACAGCTGTACCCGAATGAAACTGGTTAATGATAACCAATATTGTAAAGTGAAGGTCAATGCCTTATCCCCAGAAGTGGTCATAAAGGGATTCTACGGTTGACTATTTGAATTTGGTTAGTCTGGATGAATGTTTCCTCAGGGTCTAAACCTTCCTTTTGGTACTTCTGAAGTATCCAACTATAGAATGAGAGTACAAATTTAAATACACATCAAGAGAACAGTCATGTGTGCCAGCACTTGGCTGATTCATCTTTTGCTACCAGTCTGTTTTCGATCTTGAACCTTCCTTTTAACATCTGGAATAATATTTGCATCTGGTAGTGCTCCATTCCAAAGAGATAGCTCCCAGCAAGTTTGGACTGAAGGACTAAACATAATGTGTCAGTTTTATGGAACAAGTAAGTGCCAGATCCTTCATTTCAGTCCCAGTAGATGTGCACTGCAGGTAGAACAAAAAGGACACCACGCTTTAATTTGACAACATAATTCTTAGATCGGGCATTGCTCCAATATGCTGATTCTCAATCAGTTGAATGTCAGGATCAGTAATTTAAAACACAAATGTCAAGGTTAATTTTTTGATGCAATATTAAATGCATCACACCAGAAGGGACGGTTGCAAAGAGGTCTTCCAAACCTCAGTTTATCACTCCAATCAGAAATAACCCATTTGTGTCATTACTGCAATTTAAAGAGACTAAACATCCTGAACTTAAATAATGGGCTGGAATCTTTTGTACAACTGGTTTAAATATGACATGGCCTGCTACTTAAGCATTGAATGCTCTATTATATCATTCAATTTCCTGGTTACTTTTTCTCTCTTTTGTTTCTCTTTGTCTCTCTTTTTGTTTCTACCAGATTATTTTCTGATTTGTGTTTGCAACTCTTGCTAATGTTCAAGAGCAATCTAATGTCATCAATTTCACTAGTAAACTAGGAGCAAAACATTAAGTATTACTCTGAGTAATCAAATTATGTAAGAGATATTATATATGATCTTCTTCTTCCCATTCAGCTGGCATGATCAAAACCATCAACACATTCAGCCTACCAGTCATCAGAAACCCAGCCGCAATAGTGTGTTTGCCAAGGAACGAACTGTAAACTTCTGACATCAAGACCTGGAAACTACGTGGAGGATTCCATCCGAAGTCCAACGTCGAGTGACTGTACACCCGCCAGAATAAGAGAGGACGGGGACTTGGAAGTGTCAATGCCACAGTCCTGGGACAAAATGCGAAACAGCCATGAGTATGTCAGGAAGATGGCCCCTGAGGATGACCTGCTAGAAGAATACCTCAGTCATCAGGCCAAGGCAGGACAAGCCACTACATGGGGCGTACTATCACCAGATATCAGAGGTGGCTAACATAAGAAAGTCCTACCAAGGGCTGAGTGACAAACAGAGGTGCAGCTCATGGCTGCACAAGAACAGGCACTGAGCACAAGAGTAATAGAAGCAGGGTCTATCACACCAGACAAGATCCAAGATGCAGACTGTGCAAGGAACCCACTGAGACCTTCCAGCAGGGTGCAAGATGCAGCCAAGGACAGCATAGACCGAACAGCACAACCAAGGTGCAGGCATTGTGTACAGGAACATCTGTGCTGAGTATGGATTGGACACTCTCAAGTCCAAATGGGAAACACCCGAGGAGGTATTGGAGAATGACAGAGTTGAGATCCTGTGGGACTTTCAAATAGAGGCTGATAAGTAGGTACTGGACAACCAACCGGACATAGTAGTATTGGACAAGGAACTGAAGAAAGCAATAGTAATAGTTCTGGCAATCCCGAATGACAGTAAAATCAGGAAGAAAAAATATGAGTAGCTGGAAAAATACCAGCGCTTGAAAGAGCAGATAGAAAGGACGTGTAAGGTTAAAGCCAGAGTAATCCTGGTGGTGATAGGATCACTTGGAGCTGTAACACCTGGACTGGGAGAGCGGCTCCAAAAAGTCCCAGACTGAGATCTTGGTCCAGAAGAGTGCACTACTAGGAACAACAAGGATACTGCCCAGAGGACCCGAGATTGAGGGAAAATTACACATACACACCACTCATAAGGGGTGAGGAAAAAAAGATATATGTATATACACACACTTACCAACAATAATATTACTACATTTGAATTGAGGATGGCACTTCACTGCCTTGTCAGAAATCAATGGTATTATTTTATTTCATCTGGTAACCTGAGAGATTCACTGTGCTTGAATAGGTGCAGTATCCCTGCTACCAACAGTGGTCCTTTGTGTTGTCCTTCTCACGTATCAGATTGGAAATATTAACATTAGCATACATGTGAATTAAAATGTTGAGGTCAGAGGGGAAGAATTGCATTAAAACAATTGACCGGCCTGTATTTCATCAGAGAATGTATTATGATTGTAACCCTGAGCTTCCTGTTCCCTGCTGTTTTATTTCTTCACCCTGCTCCCACTCTTGGTCTGAGAGCCCTGCACTGTTACATTCTGAAGCCCAGCACAAGATTGAGGAGCAGCACCTCACATTCTGGGCGTTTTGCAGCCTTCATGACTTAATATTGAGTTCTACAGCTTCAAATAGCTTGCCTTCATTAGCTGTAACAAATGCCCAGCTACGGAATTGGCTCAGTTTGTTTATTTTGTCCCCTTTTTGCTTTTTCATTCCTCTAGAAGTGGGATATATACCACCCTGACCTGCTGGGCAAGTCTTCCTGCTCGGCAATTCACACTATCACAGTTTTTTGTCTGTGTTCTCTTCTCCACATCCTCACTCTCTTACTGATCTGATTCACTCATCGACCAAATAACCTTGTGTTACAGTTAATCACGATGGTCACCCCCATAAGAGACATCCTCCTTCCCCAACTTCCCTACAACTTTTCAAAAACTATGTTTTTCTAATCACAGATGCACCCAGAGCTGCTGAGTAACCCCCGTAAGAGACGTCCTCCTTCACCAATTTTCCTATAGCTTTACAAAAACTATGTTTTTCTAATCACAGATGCATCCAGAACTGCTGAGTATTTTCAGCACCTTTTGTTACTTTAGACTTCCCATATCTGCAGTTTTCTTGATTTCCAATGCGGGTATCTCCACAAGGATGTAACTAGCACCAGCAGAGCAATAATCCTTATTAACAAGGATCATTGCAGATTACAAACCCGAGAAGATCTGCAGATGCTGGAAGTCCGAGCAACACACACAAAATGCTGAAGAAACTCAGCAGGTCAGGCAGTATATGGAAAAGAGTACAATCAACATTTCGGGTTGAGACCCTTCGGCAGGACTGGAGAAAAAACGCTGAGGAGTAGATTTAAAAGCTGGGAGGAGGGGAGAGAGAAACTGGGATGGAGAGGGATGAAGTAAAGAGCTGGGAAGTTGATTGGTGAAAGAGATGCAGGGCTGGAGAAGGAGAAGTCTGATAGAAGAGGACAGAAGACTATGGAAGAAAGAAAATGGTGGAGGAGAAACCAGAGGGAGGTGATGGGCGGGCAAGGAAATAAGGGATGAGAGGAAAAAGGGGATGGGGAATAGTGGAGGAGGTGGCGGCATTACCAGAAGTTCGAGAAATCGATGTTCATGCCATCAGGTTGCAGGCTACCCAACAGAATATAGAACATAGAAAACCTACAGCACAATACAAGCCCTTCCACCCACAATGCTGTGCTGAACATGTACTTGCTTTAGAAATTACCTAGGGTTACCCATAGCCCTCTATTTCTCTGAGCTCCATGTACATATCCAGGAGTCTCTCAAAAGACCCTATCGTATCTGCCTCCACCACTGTCGCTGGCAGCCTAATCTGTGCACTCACCACTCTCTGTGTAAAAAAACTTACCCCTGACATCTTCTCTGACCTACTTCCAAGCACCTTAAAACTGTGCCCTCTCATGTTAGCCATTTCAGTCCTGGATAAAAGCCTCTGACTATCCACACAATCAATGCCTCTCATCATCTTATACACCTCTATCAGGTCACCTCTCATCCTCCATCACTCCAAGGAGAAAAGGCCGAGTTCACTCAACCTATTCTCATAAGGCATGCTCCCCAATCCAGGCAACATCCTTCTAAATCTCCTCTGCACCCTTTTTATAGTTTCCACATCCTACCTGTAGTGAGGTGACCAGAACTGAGCACAGTACTCCAAATGGGGTCTGACCAGGGTCCTATTTAGCTGCAACATTACCTCTCGGCTCTTAAACTCAATCCCACGGTTGATGAAGGCCAATGCACTGTATGCCTTCTTAACCACAGAGTCATCCTGCACAGCAGCTTTGAGTGTCCTGTAGACTCAGACCATAAGATCCCCCTGATCCTCTACACTGCCAAGAGTCTTACCATTAATACTATATTCTGCCATCATATTTGATCTACCAAAATGAACCACCTCACACTTATCTGGGTTGAACTCCATCTGCCACTCCTTAGCATAGTTTTGCATGGTATTACTGTCCCGCTGTAACCTCTGACAGCCCTCCACACTATCCACAATACCCCCAACCTTTGTGCCATGAGCAAATTTACTAGCCTATCCCTCCACTTCCTCATCCAGGTCATTCATAAAAATCACAAAGAGGAGAGTCCCAGAACAGATTCCTGAGGCACACCACTGGTTTCCAATCTTCATGCAGAATATGACCTGTCTACAACCACTCTTTGCCTTTTGTGGGCAAGCCAATTCTGGATTCACAAAGCAAGGTTCCCTTGGATCCCATGCCTCCGTACTTTCTCAATAAGCCTTGCATGGGGTACCTTATCAAATGCCATGCTGAAATCCATACACGCTACATTTACTGCTGTACCTTCATCAACGTGTTTAGTCACATCCTCAAGAAATTCAGTAAGGTTTGTAAGGCACGACAAAGCTATGCTGACTATTCCTATTCATATTATGCCTCTCCAAATGTTCATAAATCCTGCCTCTCAAGATCTTTTCCATCAACTTACCAACCACTGAAGTAAGACTCACTGGTCTATAATTTCCTGGGCTACCTCTACTCCCTTTCTTGAATAAGGGAACAACATCTACAACCCTCCAATCCTCCGGAACCTCTCCTGTCCCCATGGATGACGCAAAGATCATTGCCAGAGGCTCGGCAATTCCTCCCTCGCCTCCCACTGCAAACTGGAGCACATCTCGTCCAGTCCCAGAGACTTATCCAACTTGATGCTTTTCAAAAGCTCCAGCACATCCTCTTTCTTAATGTCAATATGCTCAAACTTTTCAATCTGCTGTAGGTCATCCCTACAATCGCCAAGATCCTTTTCTGTAGTGAATACTGAAGCAAAGTATTCATTAAGTACCTCTGCTATCTCGTCCGGTTCCATACGTACTTTTCCACTGTCACACTTGATAGGTCCTATTCTCTCATGTCTTATCCTCTTGCTCTTTACATACTTGTAGAATACCTTGGGGTTTTCATTAATCCTGCTCACCAAGGCCTTCTCATGGCCCCTTCTGGCTCTCCTAATTTAATTCTTAAGCTCCTTCCTGCTAGCCTTATAATCTTCCAGATCTCTATCATTACCTAGTTTTTTGAACCTTTTGTAAGCTCTTCTTTTCTTCTTGACTAGATTATCAACAGCCTTTGTACACCATGGTTCCTGTAACCTACCATCCTTTCCCTGTCTCATTGGAACATACTTATGCAGAATGCCACTCAAATATCCCCTGAACATTTCCCTGATAACTTCTGTTCCCAATTTATGCTTCCAAGTTCCTGCCTGATAGCTTCATATTTCCTCTTACTCCAATTAAACACTTTCCTAACTTGTCTGTTTCTATTCCTCTCCAATTCGATGGTAAAGGAGATAGAATTATGATCACTATCTCCAAAACGCTCTCCCACTGAGAGATCTGACATCTGATCAGGTTAATTTCAAAATACCAGATCAAGTACAGCTACTCCTGTGTCAGGAAACCATCTTGAACACATATAACAAACTCCACCCCATCTAAACCCCTTGCTCTAGGGAGATGTTAATCAATATCTGGGAAATTAAAATCTCTCACCATGACAACCCTGTTATTATTACACCTTTCCAGAATCTGTCTTCCTGTCTGCTCCTCGATGTCCCTGTTACTATTGGGTGGTCTATAAAAAACACCCATTAGAGTTATTGCCCCCTTCCTCTTTCTAACTTCCACCCACAGAGACTCAATAGACAATCCTTCCATGACTTCCTCCTTTTCTGCAGCTGTGACAATATCTTTGATTAGCAGTGCCATGCCCCCACCTCTCTTGCCTCTGTCCCTGTCCTTTCTGAAACATCCGAAGCCTGGCACTCTAAGTAACCATTCCTGCCCCTGAGCCATCCAAGTGTCTGTAACAACATGTCAAGTGTCTGTCTGTAACAACATCATAGCTCCATAAGGTTTGGTTCCTCCAACCTAAGTGTGGCCTCATCATGCCAGTGGAGGAGGTCATGGGTAGACATATCAGAATGGGAATAGGAGTGGCCACTGGTAGATCCCGCTTTTTCTGGCAGAAGGAATGTCGGTGTTCGGCGAAGCGGGTCTCCCAATCTACGTCAAATTTCACTGATATACAGAAGGCCGCACCGGGAGCACCAAACACGGACTTTGACCCCAACAGACCCACAGGTGAACTGTTGCCTCGCCTGAAAGGACTGTTTGGGGCCCTTGAATGGTCATGAGGGAGGAAATATAGGGCAGGTATAGCACTTGTTCCATTTGCAAGAGTAAGTGCCAGGAGAGAAATCAATGGGGAGGGATGAATGCACAAGGGAGTCGCGTAGGGAGCAATCCCTGTGGAAAGCAGAAAGTGAGGGGGAGGGGGGAGAGAAAAATCTACTGCTCAGCTTTTTTTCTCCAGTCCTGTCGAGGGGTGGCAGTCCAAAATCTCAACTGTACTCTTTTCCATAGATGCTATCTGGCCTGTTGAATTCCTCCAGCATTTTGTCATCATTGCATCATTGCATATTACCCGGTTTAATGGAGAGGATCTGTCCCTAGAAGATCGATATCTGAATTGCTTTCTTTCTTCTTCTAATGTGCCCATTTGGGGTGAGGGATGACTTTCACTACTCCATTTGGAGAATAGAGAGTATCTGGTGCATAATTGCTTTTCATCTGGGATGATTATTATACACCAATCATCTTGTGGACACAAAGCCCTTGTCCAGTGGCAGGGAGGTCAAAGAGCAAAGGATATCAGCTCAGTTGTGTAAAACAATCTGTGTGTGGGCACAGAAGCAATAAACCTGTATCAGCAGCCTGTGGGCTTTCCATCTGCACACTATCTATCTTGACCACAAACTACTTTAACCCATGACTCCGAATCGGAATCTGGTTTATTATCACTGATATATGTCCTGAAATTTGCAGTAGTGCAGAGCAAGACAAAAAATACTATAATTTACAACAGATAGATAGATAAATAACCAAGTGCATACATAGCTACATACAGACATAGTGCGAAAGAGAAATAGTGAAGTAGTGTTCATTGGTTCATAGACCATTTAGAAATCAAATGGCAAGAGGAAAGAAGCTTTTCCTAAAATGTTGTGTGTGGATCTCCAGCTCTGATCCCCCAGGGAGGACTAGCTCATGGACCTCTGGTTTCCTCCTTCTGAAGTCAATAATCAGCTCCTTGTTCTTACTAACATTGATTAAGAGGTTGTTGCTGTGGCACCACAGAACCAGATTTTCAATCTCCCTTCTTTCTGCTGATTTGTCACCAGCTTTGATTCAATCTAGGACAGTGGTGTCATCAGCAAGTTTGAATGTGGCATTGGAGCTATGCTTAGCCTCACAGTCATAAGCGCAAAGCAAGTAGAGCAGGGGCTAAGCACATAGCCTTGGAGTGCACCTGTGCTGATGGAGATTGTGGAGGGGATATTGTTGCCAATCTAAACTGACTGAGGTCAGCAAGTAAGGAAATCAAGGATTCTATTACACAAGGAGATATTGAGGCCAAGGTCTTGAAGCTTATTGATTAGTTTTGACTGGTATTGCATGCTGAGCTGAGATTGGTAAAGATCATCCTGATGTATGCATTTTTGCTGTCCAGTTGTTCCAGGATTGAGTGAAGAGTCAATGAGATGGCATCTTCCTCCTCCTGGTCTTGTATGCTCTGCTTCCAATTCAAACCCAAAGAAGGATGAACCCTCATTTAAGGTACAAAGTGAGAAGTGCCCAAAGTTACCCAACTTGGAGACACTTGGGTGTTCTCCACTAAATAAGAGCAGACAAGGGCTGAAATGTGTACCAAGTGCATCAGTGGCTCAGTATTCAACAGAAGGTATCGCAGAAACAACTGCGCAGCCCTCACTTGCTGCACCAGACTGAGGTGATAAGTTACCACTGGATAATAGTTTGACTGAGATGCTGAGTCTGGACGGAGCAGCCACGAGGCAGAGTCAGTCTGAATGTGGACAAGACAGTCGTCGGACTGTGGGGAGAACCTGAGGAGAGTAGCAAGGAGAATAGAAATACAGTGCAATATATTTCAGAACACAGGTGGACACATGGTGCAACACATACCACAGGTCTCCAGGAGTCTGAGCCAAGAACCTATTGACACTTCAGAAGAACTAGACCCAGATACAGCTGTAAATTCAGGGCCAGCACCTTGGGCTACTGGTTCTAGCACTCCTGAAAGAGATACAGGGCTGGAGAAGGGGGAGTCTGATAGAAGAGGGCACAAGCCCTCTGGTGCTCCTCCCCTCTTTTCTTTCTTCCATGGCCTTCTGTTTTCTTCTGTATGACTCTCCGTTCTCTGTCCCTGTATCACTTTCACCAATCAACTTCTCAGCTCTTTACTTCACACCCCTCCCCCTTCAAGTTTCTCTCTCCCCTCTTCCCACCTTTTAAATCTATTCCTCAGCTTTTTTCCTCCATTCCTGCTGAAGGATCTCAGCCCAAATATCAACTGTATTCTTTTCCATAGATGCTGCCAACCCTGCTGAATTCCTCCTGCATTCTGTGCGTGTTACTTGGATTTCCAGCATTTGCGGATATTCTATTGTTTTCTCCACATTTCATGCCTGGTTTTCTTGTACAGACCTGGGTCACCACACGTGAATGCCACAGATCTAGCCCTCAGCAGACTACGAACCTCTTGGTTCATCCATGGCTTTTGATTTGGATACGTGCAGTAAGTTCCCATAGGCACACGCTCATTCACCCAGGTTTTAATGAGGCCAGTGACAGCTGTGGCATACTCATTCAGATTCAAAAATGAATTCCTGAATATTGATTCAATACAGCACTCCTGCTCCTCCCTTGTCTATATCCTCTTGATCCTCACAACTGGTGCTGCTGTCTTCAGTCTGTGCCTATATTCAGAGAGTGGAAGTACAGCCAGGTGACTAGACTTCCCAAAAACGTGTGGTCTGTTAGGTTAATTGTCCCCTGTAGATGGGTGATAGAAGAATCAAGTTGGAGTCAACAGGCTAATGAAAGAAAATAGGGCACAAGATGATAAGTTACGGTAGGGAGCTGTTGAGAATACACTGAGAGCTGGGCTGAACAATTTCCTCCTATGTAAAAAAATATGGAATGACAAGAAATTTGTTCATCCATAGGCTGGTGATTCTTTGAAATCCTTTACCCCTGAGGGCTGTAGAGACTCAGTCACTGACTGTATTTAAACGGGAGATGATTAATGTCTGGACAGTGAGACAGAGTGAAATGATATGGGGATAGTGTAGGAAGATGGCACTGAGGCAGAAATTCAGCCTTGAGCTTGATGAGAGATGGAAAGAACAGTCTCAAAGGGCCCAATGGCCTGCTTCGGCTCCTTTCCTTTGTCTTCTGGATCACAAGTTTTCATACACCAAGAATACAACACTCCTGCTTTATCATGAATAACTTTAGAACTTGTTGTTTTCTAGAGTTTACAGACTTGATTTCACCCAGAACTGGGGATCACATTAAGGTCATGAGGTGAATCCACATTAGTCATTGGGCTGGTGCTTGAAAAGCTGGTTCTCATCAGACAGAAAACATTCAATACGAAATTTAAGTCACCTTTTACGCTGCAAAGCATTAATATAACATTTTTTGCTCAAGTTATAGCCCAGTCATGATCATGCATAACCTCAAATTATGTGTAAATAACTGATATATCAAAGATGGAATTTGCATTTATATAGTTTCTTCCACAATTGCAGATGCCAAATGTTTCACAGCCAATGAAATACAATCAAACAGTTTCCACAGCTGCAATATGGCAGATAATTTGAATATGTTGAACTCAGACAAAAAAAAACAAACAGCATGAAGTTATTAAGACCAGCCCAACAGGAGGAGAACACTGGTGTTTTGTTTCATGTATCAACCTGAGAACATAGTCATAGTCATACTTTATTGATCCCGGGGGAAATTGGTTTTTGTTACAGTTGCACCATAAATAATAAATAGTAATAGAACCATAAATAGTTAAATATGTAAATTATGCCAGTAAATTATGAAATAAGTCCAGGACCAGCCTATTGGCTCAAGGTGTCTGACCCTCCAAGGGAGGAGTTGTAAAGTTTGATGGCCACAGGCAGGAATGACTTCCTATGACGCTCTGTGTTACATCTCGGTGGAATGAGTCTCTGGCTGAATGTACTCCTGTGCCCACCCAGTACATTATTTAGTGGATGGGAGACATTGACCAAGATGGCATGCAACTTGGACAGCGTCCTCTTTTCAGACACCACTGTCAGACAGTCCAGTTCCATCCCCACAACATCACTGGCCTTACGAATGAGCTTGTTGACTCTGTTGGTGTCTGCCACCCTCAGCCTGCTGCCCCAGCACACAACAGCAAACATGATCGCACTGGCCACCACAGACTCGTAGAACATCCTCAGCATCGTCCGTCAGATGTTAAAGGACCTCAGTCTCCTCAGGAAATAGAGACGGCTCTGTCCCTTCTTGTAGACAGCCTCAGTGTTCTTTGACCAGTCCAGTTTATTGTCAATTCGTATCCCCAGGTATTTGTAATCCTCCACCATGTCCACACTGACCCCCTGGATGGAAACAGGGGTCACCTGAGGGCTCTACTCAGGTCGACCACCAGCTCCTTAGTCTTTTTCACATTAAGCTGCAGATAATTCTGCTCACACCGTATGACAAAGTTTCCTATCATAGCCCTGTACTCAGCCTCATCTCCCTTGTTGATGCATCCAACTATGGCAGAGTCATCTGAAAACTTCTGAAGATGAGAAGACTCTGTTCAGTAGTTGAAGTCCGATGTGTAAATGGTGAAGAGAAAGGGAGACAGTCAGTCCCCTGTGGAGCCCCAGGGCTGCTGATCACTCTGTCGGACACACAATGTTGCAAGCACACGTACTGTGGTCTGCTAGTCAGGTAATCAAGAATCCATGACACCAGGGAAGCATCCACCTGCATCGCTGTCAGCTTCTCCTCCAGCAGAGCAGGGCGGATGGTGTTGAACGCACTGGAGAAGTCAAAAAACATGACCCTCACAGTGCTCGCTGGCTTGTCCAGGTGGGCGTAGACACGGTTCAGCAGGTAGACGATGACATCCTCAACTCCTAGTCGGGGCTGGTAGGCGAACTGGAGGGGATCTAAGTGTGGCCTGACCATAGGCCGGAGCAGCTCCAGAACAAGTCTCTGCAGGGTCTTCATGATGTGGGAGGTCAATGTCACCGGTCTGTAGTCATTGAGGCCGCTGGGGCGCGGCGTCTTTGGCACATCCAGGGGACTTCAGAATGATGCTTCATCTAAAACACAGCATGTCAAGCAGGCTCCAAGTCACACTGGAGAGTCAAGTGTGATTATATGGTCAGATTTGTGGAGGAAGAAGTGAAGCTGTTTGTCAGCTTCAGTGGAGGCAGTGTTATCACCAAACCAAAGCAAACATTTAGAGAACCAAAGGGTAGGAAATCAGAATATACAATATATTCTGATGTATAAACTATGAACATTTCACATTTAGAAATCTATATATTTACTGAGCAGTTCCAATACCTTTGTTAATGTTGGGTCTGTGCACAGCTATGGGAAAATTAAGTAACAGCACAGACACCGGAGATGGCTTTAACTAGTGCATTCACATTGCAGAAAGAGAGAGAGAACAATGCACATGCATAGGCAACAGCGCATACACCGATAACAGATCAATACATAGTGCTAAGGGGGGGTGGGTCATTGAACTAAAAGAAATAGATCCATACATTACACTTCCTCCCTCTTTAGATTAATGCAATATCAACTGTATATGTACAAAATATTCAATTTCCCTTTCATAAACCCATATTCCAAATAAACATGCTTTCACAATAACACTCCATAACAACTTCACAGTTCTAAAGGTTCAGTCTTTTAGGTGGTGCTCTGTTTCTTTCAGGATAGCGCATCTGGACCTGTGGAATGGCATCAGGATGGGCAGGAGTCTTGTCAACAATAACGTACTCATTGAGTCTCTGGACCTGTGCAGTGGCATCAGGTTTGGCAGGTGTCTTGTCTAAGACAATGCTCTTGGTTTCCAGTGTTGTTTTGCGGTCAGTGACATCATCATTGACAGTTAAGTCCGGTAACTGTAATGTGTCTATTTTGTTGGATGCAGTCAACTCAGATGTGTTCTTCAGTTGAGCATCCAGTATCTGGTCCACATGACATCTCCATATCTGATCTCCAACATCCACTGTGTACATCAGTGGTCCAGTTCCTGTAACTATCATACTGGGCGTCCAGTTGTCTTCCCAGTAATCTTGCTCTAGGACTCCTGTCTAACCTTGAAGTTCCTTGCTGCTTCACTGGGCAACTGGCTGAACTGTTTATTCTGCGCTTGCCTCAGTAGATCTGGTTTAAGGAGGTCTATGCAAGATGTCAGATTCCTGCTCATGAATAGTATTGCAGGTGCTTGACTTGACATCGCATTGTCAGAGTTCTGACATACAAAAAGGAAGTTGTTCACCTTGTGCTGTAGAGGAATATCCTCCTTGTCCATTGCTTTAATGGACTCCTTGAAGGTTTGGATAAACCTTTCAGCCAACCCATTTGATGCTGGGTGGTGAGGAGCTGACAAAACATCCGATGCCATTTTTCTTCATGAACAGTCAGAATTCTTCTGAGGTGTATTGTGGTCCGCCGTCACTCATAATTTGTTCTGGTAAGCCATTTCTGGCGAAGATAGTCCTCATTGTGGACAAGGACTTTGCTGAGGTAGTTGAGTTCATTGGTATAGCCTCCGGCCACTTCGAATGAGTATCCACAGCAATCAGGGACATGGAGTCCATGAATGGCTCTGCAAAGTCAATATGTACTCTTTGCCATGGAGAGATGATGGTCACTTCCACAGGTGCTAATGGAGCCTGTGGGGGTGCATTTTGAACCTTTTGGCATCCTGAACAGCTTTTGGCCAAGTCTTCTATCTGTTTATCTATTCCCTTCTCAAACACCTTCTGATTAGCATTAAGCAGCTGTGCCAGTGTCTGTTTAGCACTATCACTTAGGCTGCCATTGCCTATTGATGTCACACTGAGAGCTTTGACTAAGAGCCAGTCTAGTTAGATTTTTCCCAAACACTCACATTTGAAAAGTGCTGGTCCTCCACTTTTCAATAGCTCTAACTGTTGTGTTTGGCCTCCATATGTCACATTTATTTTCATTCTGCCTTTGGGAGACACTTCTTTCGCCTCAATAAGTCTTTTGCATCACTGTGGTCTTCTCAAATGGTATCTTAGAAAAAAGTCTGTTGTAGTCCGTCTCTAGAATTATGGACAAAACTGACCCTGTATCCAGCTCCATTTTTAGTTTTACACCAGACATATCAGTTGTGTTCTAGATGATTTTGTGATCTACCTCAGTTATACTATGCAGTTCTAGGCATGACAGTTCACCTTAGTCAGACTCTATGTTGTCTGATTCTGTTTTAATTCAGTAACTTTATGCATTTGCTTATTTTTGTGTTTCAGACTTTTCACTCTGTTATGCTTTTTGTCTGCCTTGCACATTCTCCCCACGTGACCTTATCTGTGACGCTTTCTGCAAACTTTTTCTTTGAACCAATAGTTATTTGCAACATGAGAGGATTTGCCACATTGATAACATTTTCCGCTTTTTACACCATTCGGGGACATTTTGTGCATTTCACATTCTAACCACCTTTTCTGTAGTTCTGCTGCATCCTTTGCTGCATTCTGTAATGATATTGCAATGGACAATTACTGTTCTAAAGGTAGGTTAGGGAAGTTTGCACAGTCCTGCAATGTGTTCAGAAAGGCTTTCATCTTTTGACTGGTTTCTTTCGTAAAATCTAAATCTCTCAGCTATTACCTGTGGTTTAGGGCTCAATTGATTTTGTAAAACTGCAACAATTTCATTGAATGTCTTGCTTGTGGCTTTGCAGGGGGTTACTAAGTCGCGTAAGGGACTATACCCTCTTGGGCCCATTAAGCTAAGAAGTGTAGGGGCTTTCTTTTGCTCCTCCAAGTTGCTCGTATTACAATACAGGTCAACCCTCTTGATATATGACTCCCAGCCGTCACTAGAACTATCAAATTTGTCAACTTTCCCAACTGAAGTCATTGCCATGTTATTTTCACTTTAGATTCAGTGTGTCTTCCACTGTCACTACGCACTGTAATTACGCGTTTGTTAGTGTCTGTGACGGCCTTCTCGTGCTGTTTAACTCTTGCTGTTTCATCCTGTAACTTTTGATGCAGATGGTGATATTCTCTGACATTTAGATTCATACTCGTTGCCAACTTGTTGTGTCTGTGCACAACTACATATCTATTAAATAAAAGCACGTGGGAGATGGCTTATACTGGTGTATTTACATTGCAGTGAGAGAGAGAGACGGAAACCATACACATGCATAGACAACAGTGCATGCACAAACAGCAGATCAATACCTAGTGCTGGGGGCAGGGGTTTGGTGGTCATTGCTCTAAAAGAAATAAATCCATACATTATAGTTAACATGGCTTTATTTTGGATATGTTAATGTCTTTATTATGATAGTGTAAATCTACATTTTTAGACTAAGACTTTTAAGAGTAGGAGCAGAATTAGGCCACTCAGCCCAATAAATCTATGTCACTATTCCATCACAGCTGGTGTATTATCCTTCTCAACCCCATTCTCCTACCTTTCCCCATTACCATAGACCATAAGACCATACGACATAGGAGCAGAATTATGCCGTCTGGCTCACCAAGTCTGCTCTGCCATTCAATTATGGCTGATCCTTTTTTTTTATCTCCTCCTCAATCCCAGTTCCTGGCCTTCTCCCTGTAATCTCTGATGCCATGTTCTTTGACACCCTGACTAACCAAGAACCTATCAACCTTCACTTTAAATGTACTGAATGACTTGGCCTCTATAGCTGTCCATGGCAATGAATTCCACAGATTCTCCACCATTTGGCTGAAGAAATTCCTTCTCATCTCTGTTCTAAGTGGACATCCTCTGTTCTGAGAATGTGCCCTCTGCTCTAGACTTACCCACTAAAAGAAACATCCTTTCCATATCTACTCTGTCTAGGCCTTTCAATATTCAATAGTTTTCAGTGAGATCCCCCTTATTCTTCTAAACTCTAGGGAGTAGTATAGGCACAGAGCTACCCAACTGTGGTAAACTATATATATGTATGTGTATGTGTGTATATATATATATATATATATATATATATATATATATGTTGTAGCTGGGTTAACTGTTTGAACACACTCCTCTGCTGACTGCTCCTGTGGCTCCTCCCATAGACCCTGAACAAAGGCGATTGTGCCACTGCTCCTCCTCTCAGTCCAGGGGCAGATACTCAGCATGGTGGAGGTCACATTTTACTGCTAATAAAAGCCTTTCAGTATTTACTCTACTTCCAGTCTTTTGGAGTTATTGATAGTGCATCACAAACATTCCTCATATATTAAATCTTTCATTCCCAAAATAATTTTTGAGTACCTCCTTTGGATGCTCTCCAATGCCAGCACATCTTTTCTCAGATAAGATGCCCAAATCTGCTCAATATACTCCAGTGCGGCCTGAAAAATGCCTTACAAGGCCTCAGCATTGCATTCTTTCTTTTATATTTTGAGTCCTCTCAAAATGAATCCTAACATTGGATTTGCCTTCCTTACCACTGACTCAACCTGCAAAATGAACCTTTAGTGAATTCTGCCCAAGGACTCCCAAACTCCTTTGCACTTCAGGTTTTCGAATTTTCTCCCGGACGCCTTTATTTTTCTATCAAAGTGAATGACTATACACTTTCCTACACTATTTTCCATCTGCGACTTCTTTGCCTGTTTTCCCAGTCTGTCCAAGTCCTTCTGCATATTCCCTGCCTCCTTAACACTTCCTGTCCCTCCAACTATCTTTTTATCATCCGCAAACTTGGCCACAAAGCTATTAATTCCTTCATCCAAATCATTGACATATAACATGAAACTAAATTGTCCCAATACCAACTCCTGTAGGACACCACTTGTCCGCGGCAGCCAACCTGAATAGGTCCCATTTATTCCCAAACTTTGGCTCCTGCCAATCAGTCAATCATCTTGCCATGCTAGTATCTTTCCCATAATACCATGGATTCTTATTCAGCCTCATGTGTGGCACCTTGTCAAAGGTCTCTGAAAATCCAAATAAACAACAGCTACTGAATCGCCTTTGTCTAATCCTGCCGGTTATTTCCTCAATGAATTTCAACAGATTTGTCCCTTAAGGAAACTATGCTTACTTCGGCCTATTTTATCATGTGCCTCCAAGCACCATGAAAGCTCATCTTTAATAATGAACTCCAATATCTTCCCAACCACTGAAGTCAGGCTAACTGGCCTAAAACTTCCTTACTTTTACCTTCCTTCATTCTTAAAGAGTGGAGTGACATTTACAATTTTCCAGTCCTTCAAAACCATTCCAGAATCTAGTGATTCTTGAAAGATCACTACCAATGCCTCCACAATCTCTTCAGCTACCTTTTTCAGAACCCTGTGGTATAGTCCATCCGGTCGAGGTGACTTATCTAGCTTCAGACCTTTCAGTTTCCCAAGCACCTTCTCCTTTGTAATAGTTTCTAAAATATGAGTCACCCAATAGAGAACTGCCTTTCCCCTAGTCGTTCGACCGCAAGCTGCTCTAAAAAGCCATCTGGTAGGCATGCTACAAATTCCCTGTCTTGGGCTCCAGCACTGATCTGATTTCCCAATCTATCTGCATATTGAAATCTCCCATGACTGTCAGGACACATGCCTTTATATGAGGGCTAAAGCACAAGTGTTAGTTCTGGGCAGCAAGCATAATTTTATTTTGAAATAAGTAGAGCTTTGCTGATGCCATAATTATTGTGGTACATTTGAATGCCTTTGTCTGATAGGGTTACTAATCCCATTAGTTAATAACATTTGCTTAAGTCCATTGTGTGTTCCATAATGTTTGGTGTTAATATAGTGTTAATCCTGTTAAGAAGAGAATGCTAATTGTTAAGCAACTGTCTAATTTCTTCCCAGAAGAGGAGTTAATACATCATATTTTTGAAGTGATATTGAACCCCTGTGGTGGGGCAAAATGTATACCTCAGTGGTTCACACCATGTCTGAGTTTTGTTTCCAGTCAGAATATAAAAAAGAAGTACCAAGCAGTTACCATTCTTTCTGTACCACTGCCAACAGTGGTACTCCTCTAATAGTATCCAATAAAATTTAATTGTGCAATTAATATTATCTGAAATGGACAATGCAAGGTGGGGTGCAGGCAATCTAAATTTTAATGGACTAAATGAATCCCAAATACTGAGAGTGAATTGCAAGTCAGTTATTTAATGGGAATTCAGGATCATCTGTTTCAAGATTCCACAGGCATCTTTTAACTCTTCAGAAAAGCTGTAGCATCTATTAAAGACACCTAATTTGTTAGAGCCTATTTCATTTACCTCCAAGTTTCAGAAGTGAAGAGATTTAAATAATTATTTAAGCACAGACCCATCTTTTCTTTTCCTTTTCAATATTTATTGATTTCTTACATAAAAGAATACAGAGTACAGTAGGATATATAATATATATTGATTACAATATATCAAAATCACAAATATAGTCTCATTACCTTATATCCATATACATTAAATTTAAACATAATATTGAAAAGAGGTAATTTTATTATACAAAAAACATCTAAACCCACTACCAGAAAAAAAAAACAGATGTTTGGTTAAAAAAAAGGAAAAAATCCTTATCATATAATAAAACATATTGTTAGCCAACATCTGTGCTTAATAGCAAATCAAAAATTTTGAAGATAATTCAAAAAAGGTCCCCACAATATTAAAAAATCTTGTCTAGGTTCAGAAATTGAACAGCGAATCTTCTCTAAATTTAAACATGACATAACATCATTTAACCAATGAGTATGAGTAGGCAGAGTGGCATCCTTCCACTTAAGCAACAATGCCCTCCTGGCGAAAAGAGAAATAAAGGCCAAAATATGCCAATCATGTGACTCCAAAATAGTATCAGTTCCTTCAACAATACCAAATAAGGCAGTCAAAAGATTAGGTTTAAAATTTACTTTAAAAAGCACCGAAAAAGTTTGGAATTCTTCCTTTTAATATTTTTCAAGACTTGGACAAGTCCAAAACATATGAATTAGTGAAGTTTCTCCATTGTTACATCTATCACAATAGGGAGATATATCTGAATAAAAACGAAAGAGCTAATCTTTAGTCATGTTGGCCCTATGAACCACTTTAAATTGAAGAAGGGAATGACGGGCACATAACGATGAGATATTAACCAATTTAAAAATTTCATTCCAAGTGTCCTCAGAAATTGAAATCTGTAAATCTTGTTCCCAGAGATTTTTAATTTTGTCTAAAGGAATAGTTCTCATTCCCAACAACATACCATAGATATAAGATATAGAAGTGTTTCAAATTAAAAATTGTGGAGGTGTTTCAAATTAAAAATTGTATCAAATAAATGCTTATCTGGACTTTTAGGAAATGTATGTACTTGAGAGCGCAAAAAGTCTCTAATTTGTAAATATTGAAAAAAATTGGGTTTTTGGTAGGCTATACTTAGCAGACAGTTGTTCAAATGAAGAGAGACTATCTCCAACAAACAAATCCTGAAAACATTTAATACCCAATCTATTCCACGCTTTAAAAACTACATCAGTCATAGAAGTTTTAAAAAAATAGTTAGAAAAAATGGGACTTGAAAGTGAAAAACTCAATAAACCAAAATATTTTCAAAATTGTACCCAAATCCTCAAGGTGTGTTTAACTACAAAATTATCAGTAAAATTATTTAAAGATAAAGGAATTGAGGATCTAAGAAGAGAAATGATAGAAAATTTATTAACCGAATTAGCTTCTAAAGAAACCCAGACCGGACAGACCTCTCAATTAATATAATATAACCAAAACGTAAGGTTCCGTATATTGACTGCCCAGTAATAAAACCTCCATTCATTTTAGCTTTTTGAAGATGAACTTTATTTAATTGAGAAATTTTATTTTTCCATATATAAGAAGATATAATAGAATCCAGAGAATCAAAAAAGGTTTTAGGGATAAAAACAGGTACGGCCTGAAATAAATATAAAAATTTAGGCAAGATATTCATTTTAATAGAATTAATTCGGCCAATCAACGATAAAGAGAGGGGTGACCAATTTGATAGTGCCTTCTTAACATAATTCAGAAGTGTAAAAAATTTTTCTTTAAAAAGGAATTTATAATTCCTAGTAATTGTTACGCCCAAATAAGTAAATTGATTTCTTACAATTTTAAAGGGAAGGTTAGTATTAACTAATACCAAATTATTCAAAGGAAAAAGCTCACTCTTATGAAAGTTAAGTTTATATCCTGGAAACTGACTAAAGCAGGAGAGTAAAGAAAGTACAGAAGGTAAAGAAGACTCCACGTTAGAAATGTAGAGCAAAACGTCATCAACATAAAGCGACACTTTGTGAGTAATACCCCTCCTTAAAATATCAGTGATATCATTAGATTCCCAGAAAGCAATAGCTAAAGGTTCTGAGACCAAATCAAAAAGCAAAGGACTCAAAGGACAACCTTGTCTGGTTCCACGTTGAAGTTTAAATAGTTTAGAATTCTGGGAGTTAGTAAGAACCTGAGCAGATGGAGATAAGTAAAGTAATTTAATCCATTGAATAAAATTGTGCCCAAAGTTAAATTTTTCTAAAGTTTTAAATAAATAATTCCATTCAACTCGAAACCCATCTTTTCAAGTTGCCCTTTCCCTGGAGTCAATACAAACACTTCCTTTGTGTCTAGATCCTTTGTGAAAAGTATGATTGAGCCTCCTGTCTACACAATCTAAATGATTACAACATCATGTCCTATGGCCATGTATTGATCTTTCCACTCCCACCATTAAACCTGAAAATGTACTCTCATAAACTCTGCTGTCATTTTGAGCATCTCTGCTAAATGCTTACTTCAGGATGTCAGGAAAGCAAAGTTAGGAGAATGCATACTGATATTCATCAAGGGGTCAGCAGGGTGAGCAGCTTCAAGTTCCTGGGTGTCAATATCTCTGAAGATCTATACTGGGCCGAACGTTTTAGTGCAAATACAAAGAGGGCATACCAGCAGCTATATTTCATTTGGCGATTGAGTAGATTTGTTATGTCACCAAAGAGTCCAGAAAATTCTACCGCCATAATTGGTCTGCAGTGGATGCAGTCTCACTGGCTCTCCATTTGGCCTAGGACCACCTGGACAAAAACAACACCAATATCAGGCTGCTGTTTATTGAATACAGCTCTGTGTTGAATACCATCATACCCTCAGTACTAATCAACAAGCTTCAAAACTTGCCGTCTATACCTCCCTATGCAACTGGATTCTTGACTTCCTCATCGGGAACGTCACAAATGGTGACAAGGAGGCATATAGGAATGAGATATATCAGCTATTGGGGTCAAAACAACAACCTTGCATCCAACATCAGTAAGACCAAGGAACTGGTTGTGGACTTTGGGAACAAGAAGTTGGAGGAACTTCAGGATGCCAGGAAGGCAAAGTTAGGAGAACGCAAACTGATATTCATCGAGGGATCAGCAGTAGGAAAGGGTGAGAAGTTTCAAGTTCCTGGGGTCAACATCTCTGAAGGTCTATCCTGGGTCCAACATATTCATGTAATCACAAAGAAAGCACAATAGTAGCTAAATTTCATTGAGGTTTTGAGGAGACTTGGCATGTCACCAAAGATTCTAGCAAATTTCTACAGATGTACTGTGAAGAGCGTTTTGTCTAGTTTCATCACCATCTGGTAAAGAGGGGCCACTGCAAGGATCGGAAGAAACTGCAGGAAGTTGCAAACTCAGCCAGCTCTATTACAGGCACTAGCCTCCCCAGCACTAAGGACTTCTTCAAAAGGTGATGCCACAAAAAAGCAGCATCCATCACTAAGGACTCCCTTCACCTAGATGTGCTCTCTTCTTATTACTACCATTAGGGAGGAGGCACATTGCCTTATAATCTATTTACTTCAGTAGTTTCCCCCATAGGGAAGGAAATGGACCCACCCTGGAATATCCAAAACTCCAGACACATAGCTCTTAATCACCTCTGAAATGGCCAATTAAGGAGACTTACAAAATAAAGTGTAACAAGAGTAAAACCTGACCAACTAGCTTATGTTAGACGAGAAATAGTTTTGAAAACAAGAGGCACATCCAGCGATGTTGACCTTGCAAAATATCTCACATGAAAATCTGGGGAATCTGCCAAAGTGCGAGATTCAAGAAATTGCCTGAACATAATTATTTTCAGATTATATGCCAAATCTTCCATTACAAATGTTGGATATGTCCCAGTAGGGTAGAGTCTCTGGAGATGACATCATACTGCTATAAAGTTGGGAGGAAGTCCCTAGCACTGAGTCTGGTCTCCATGGCTGCGTGACATCAAATCAAACATGGGCAAGAAAGCCTCTTGCTGATCCCACCTGCCCTTCTATTGCTCCCTGTTGAACATCACTTGGGAGAAGTACTGAGGCACTTCAATGTCTATCATCTATTATTTATTGCATTACTAATGGGTATTCCAGAAGTACACAGATGCCGGCCTTGGCTTGAGAATGGTGGTGGGGGAATATGCATCAAGGAGAATCCTTGTGCAAGACAAATACTATCTTTACACTGATGACACCCTCTGTCGTGCCCAGTGGAGTTACTGCGGTACAAAATTCAAAACTGGGTCATTAGAAGCAGTAGGTTTGTACAACACTGAAAATTGATCTTACTATTCTTATTTGATCCATCATGTGACAGGTGGAGTTCAACCCAGATAGGTGTCAGGTGGTTCATTTTGGAAGGTCAAATATAATGGCAGAATGTAGTATTAATGGTAAGACTCTTGGCCTTGTGGAGGATCAGAGGGATCTTGGAGTCCGAGTCTATAGGACACTCAAAGCTGCTGTACAGGTTGACTCTGTGGTTAAGAAGGCATGTGGTGTATTGGCCTTCATCAACCATGGGATTGAGTTTAAGAGCTAAGAGGTAATGTTACAGCTATATGGGACCCTGGTCAGACCCCACTTGGAGGACTGTGCTCAGTTCTGGTCACCTCACTACAGGAAGGATGTGGAAACTATAAAAAGGGTGCAGAAGAGATTTACAAGGATGTTGCCTGGATTGGGGAGCATGCCTTATGAGAATAGGTTGAGTGAACTTGGCCTTTTCTCCTTGGAGCGATGGAGGATGAGAGGTGACCTGATAGAGGTGTATAAGATGATGAGAGGCGTTAGCCGTGTGGATAGTCAGAGGCTTTTTCCCAGGGCTGAAATGGCTGTCACGAGAGGGCACAGTTTTAAGGTGCTTGGAAGTAAGTACAGAGATATGAGGTGTAGGTTTTTTCACACAGAGAGTAATGAGTGCATGGAATGGGCTACCGGCGATGGTGGTGGAGGCGGATATGATAGGGTCTTTAGGGCCTGTATTGTGCTGTAGTTTTTCTATGTTTCTATGTTGATGCTGGTTTTAAAAAGGCTAACTGTTCTAATGCCACCATCCAGCAATACAGCAATGGCACTACAGGTATCACGAACAATCCAAGTACTTTTAAATTTTGAAAAGGGTTTCTGGCTTTACTAGTAATTTCCAGTCCCAACCATTCATTGCCTCCTCCCCACAAATACTTCTCCCAACAACTTTAAATATATACTTTGTTTTTTCAGCTCCAGTATTAATCCAGTATTATATACTCCAGAATTAATCTCCCTTAGCCTCGTTATTTGCAAAGAAAACAAACACACGTGTTGACTCCACAGATGCTGCCTAACCCACTGAGTCACTCTAGTAGCTCAGTTATGCTCCAGATCCCAGCATCTGTGGTCTTTTGTGTCCATTAAGGCTATCCTGTCTTTTTTCAAAGCTCCAGTCCAGGCAACATCCTTGTTAATCTTCTTACCATCCTCTACAGTGCAATTAAATCTTTCCTATAATTTGGTTTCCAAAACACCGCTACTGCCAAACCTGCATTGTTCATAGTTCTAGTCAAACCTCCCTACTCTTATATTCAGGTTGTTGGCTAAACAAAGTATGGCAAATGTTTTTTAACCCTCCTCTCAACCTATTATGTTATATTTAAGATAAACAGATGTTTAGTCCTTTACAACTCTAAGCATAAAACTTCTTTATGTATATTCCTCTTGCCTTGTGCAAGTTGAAATGGAATTTTATGGAGTTTTATTGTCTGCCCGATTGACCAATGGGAAAAGCAGAACAAAAAGGCCATGTGGTGAGGACAATTACTAATCACAATGAAGGCACCCACCTGGGAGAAAGTTTTGGATTCACTGATGTGGTTGGAAGCTTTATTTAAGAACAATTGTTGGTGGGTGCTTTTGGATCTCGTAAAAATGACATAATTTTGTGTATTTCATATCAAAACAAGCATTGCACACATCTCATATTATTACATATGCCCAGCAGCACAGTGTGCATGTCCTTAGGTTAAAAAAAAAGTGAAAAGAAGCTTGCTAATTTCAATACAGGCTTTCGGGTAAATCCTGTTTCATCTGGTACTCAGCAAACTTCCATTGTAGGCATAACTGTCCATTACAGCATTAATAGAGTAGTTCCTTCAAATTGTGTAATTTGGAGGAGTCTGTGAGATTCCCACAAATACCTGTGGGATTCTGGTCCTGGCTTTATGCTGAGAAAACCTTTTCTGTGTTGCGAATGGATTTACGATGGTTCAAATAACTCAAAACCATTGCCAAGTCACAAACTCAGAATTCCCGATTAAACATCACAAATCCCTGTGCAGATTACCAAAGCTCACTGCCAGTTTCCAATGGAGCACTGGGTGAATTAAATAAATCTCCTTGTAGACCACTTTACATGTAGCCATCTGATTTTTGTCAAAACCTCTGAACTCTTAGCTCACCCTTCCTGCTATGTGTGTAGGAATGATCCTGTTGATCTTCAGGGTGTGAATATACCTGCACTACTCAGGCATGGAGAATTTACAAAGGAGGTACCCTGAGCCTTGTTCACAATATTTTTGAGAAGGTTAAGTGCGAGAATGGTACAAGTAAAATATGCTCAGTAATGCCTTGCAGAATCCTTAAGAGCAGTGTCCTGTGGACACCATTTGTGTATTATTCGAATGGTAGCATGTTACATTGATAACTGTCCAGTAAAATTGGTGCAATTAAACCCGGTTTGAATTCAGCCAACCATCCTTCCAAATCGCCAACATGAATGGGGAAGAGATGGTATGTTTTGCTGTGGATTCGTGTCTGGCAAGCAGCAAAGCAGCTTTTCAAAGTAAACTCTGCCTTATGGTACTATAGGATTATTGTACTAAACAGATTGTTGGGAGCGTCTTCAAGATGCACACTAGTTCTTTGTAATATCTGTTCTTACCTGACTTGGTTTCATAGCCCATTCATTGTCTGTATCATTTGGATGGAACAATGTTCAGGGAAATTGTAACTGGCCCCAGTAGCCTCAGCAGTGTGGGATCTGCACAATCTCTTTGCCTCTGTGGGCTTTCCTCAAGTAGTCTGATTTCTACCCATGTGCCGAAGGCAACTGGGTTGATTGACTGTCTTGCCACTGTAAGTTGCCATGAGTATATGTAGGTGAGTGGTCAAATTTGAGGGGCACTGACAAGAATGCAGGAAGCTTAACCCCTACACAAAAAGAAAGAAGCGCAGAATACTTATGGAATATTAACTGGAGGGCTTGAGCTATCAGGAGAAGCCGGGTAGGCTAGGACTGTTTTGCCCTGGCAAATCGGAGATGGAGGTATGACCCTATAAAGGTTGATAAAATGACAGGGAGTATCAATAAGGTGAATAGCCACAGACTTTTCCCTGAGTAGGGGAGTCCAGAAGACATAGGATTATGATGAGAAGGGACCTCATCTTAATGAAGGGCAGTGTTTTATTTTGCATAGAGGATGGTGGGTATGTGGAATGAGCTGCCAGAGGAACTGAGAGAGGCAGGAATGATTTTTAAAACATCATTTAGACAGGTATTTGGATAAGAAAAATTTAGAGGGCTATGAGCCAAATGCAGGCAAATGGGACTAGCTCAGCTCATTGAGTTGGGCTGAAGAGTTTCTAGTTTCCTGAGTAGGTTTTCAGCAATAAAACAGCGTGAGGCATGTTATGTTTAATTAAAACCGTAACCATTCATTTATTGTACTCCAAACACTGAACAAAAAGCATGGTAAGAAAACCTCACGTAATTACGGCATCACGTCAGCTCAGCCTGCGAAAGTGAACCCCGACTCAATGATGTGAATCATGTATGGTACTTCATTACCCTACACTGGCACTGGGTACCTCTGCTGCAAATTCTAGTTCAATGTAGTTGTGGAGTCCTAACTATGTTATATCCTGTTTCAAAATAGTGACATGAACAAATGCTGAAGCACACTGCAGCTTATTTACATGTGACATTTATGTCGAGCAGATCAGTTAAAACTCAGGGCTTTACCACCTAAGCTCCCGTATGAATAATAAACATTGAGCTAATAGATCGGACAAGACAACATCATCAGGACAGAAGGGGGAGAGATTAGGAGAAGAGGGACAGTGACACTAGGCACCATTGGCAAGGCTGTGCAAGAATTAAATCTGTTCTAAAGTCATCTATCCTAATTGAACTTTCTCTTCTAATGAGATTCACACTTTCATTATGCTTTGGATTGCAACATCACACAAATATGAAAATTACTTGTCACACTGATAAATTTTCTGCACAGATTTTGAAAATACATTCATTGGTCATCATGCAATTAAATAATGTAACGGCGAGATTTTCATTTCATGATTTCAGTACTCATCAGTGTATGAAGAATCATGGCCTTATGCTCTAATTACATGTAATGAGAAGAAAGTAGGAAATTCACATTATGGATCTAAAGATTAAATATTTAAAAAAGCGCTTTCTCTTTGCAATTTACAGAAATGGGCAGTTTTGAAGCCGGCCATACTGCATGTGACTCATGTAATCGAGGAAGAAAAGAAAAAAATGCATTTAGACACTTTCAGTAAACATACATCCACCCAAAGGAAGATGGCCAAAAATAAAGTCAAGCAAGTACAAAATATCCAGCCTAATTTCAATACTCCAAATGGCAGCTTAACAAACACCCAAAATGTTCTTGTTTTGCCTTTCTTTTCAGCTCATTAGCAAAATGAAAATCTTTCCTCTCTTTATTATTTTTCCTTCTTTCCAGTTCTCTCCATGTTTAATTCAGGATCTGTGGCCATTGCCAGCAAGGTGAGCATCGATTGCATAGCCTCAGTTGTTCTCTCGTGTTCATAAGCTTCTTTCTTGAACCTTTGTGGCCCAAGTAAGGAAGAGAATTCCCACAGAGATGCTTAGTGAGTGTTTCAGCATTTTGAGCTGTGCCTAGCCACACAGTTGTAGGTGAAGAGAGAGTGGTCAAAGCACACATACTTGAGGTGCGCCAGTGTTGACTGTCAGCGAGGAGCAACTGTTATTTCCAATCCATACAGCCTGTGGTCTCCCAGAGTGGAAGTCAAAGATCCAGTTGCAGAGGGAGGTACAGAGGCCCAGGTTTTGTAGCTTGTTGGTTAGAACTGAGGGTACAATTGTGTTGAGTGCTGAGCTGTAATCAATAAGTAGCAGCCTGACATAGGTTTTGTTCTTGTTCACGTGATCCAAGGCCGAGTGAAAAGCCGGTGAGATTGCATCAGCTGTAGTCCTACAGTATTATGGCAATAGGTAAATTGCAGTGGGTCTGGGCTCTTGCTCAGGCAGGAGTTGATTCTGGCCATGACCAACCTCTCAAAGCACTTCATCACAGCGGATGTGAATGCCACTGGATGATGGTCTTTGAGGCAGCTCACCCTGGTCTTCCTGGGCACTAGTGTGATTGTCGCCCCTTTGCAGCAGAGGGGAACTTTTGACAGCAGCAGTGAGAGATTGAAGATGTCATTAAACACTCCTGCAAATTGTTTGGCACTAGTTTTTAATGCCCTGCCAGGTACACCATCAGGGCCTGACACCTTGTGAGGGTTAACGCGCTTGAAAGATGCTTTGACGTCAGCCTCCGAGACAGAGATCACGGGGTCACTGGATCTGCAGGGATTCACACAGGTGTAGTTTAAATTTCCCTTTTAAAGCATGCTTAAAAAATGTTGAGCTCGTCTGGGAGTGAGCTGTCACAGCCATTCATGATGTTAGGTTTTGCCTTGCAGGAAGAAATAGCCTGCAGATCCTGCCAGAGTTGAAGCATATCTGATTCCATCTGAATTGTTCTATTGCTCTTAAAATAGCCTTCTGTAGATTGTACCTGGACTTCTTGTATAGTTCTGGATCACTGGTCTCGAATGCCACAGATCTAGCCCTCAGCAGACTATGAATTTCCTGGTTCATCCACAACTTTTAGTTTTGGTATGTCATTAAGTTCCCTCACCCATTCAGGTGTTGCTGAAGTTGGTGACACTGTGGTGTATTCATTCAGATGAATGGGGCCGTATGGGTGGCAGACAATGCAGGCACTTTGCAGGTGATGGGAGTGAATGCTTGAGGTTGTGAATGAAGAGTTGCTGAAATCAGAGGTTTTCTTTTGGATGGTTTTGAGTTTCTTGAATGTTGTATCTGCACTCATCCAGGGAAAATTAGGAGTACTCTATCATTCCTAACATGTGCCTTACAGAGAGTATGAAGACTTTGGGATGTCCCTAAGATTTATGTAGAAGTATCTTCATTCACCTTGGTAAAATCATGCTTTCTGGATGTATGTCCTTCATAAATTACTTATTGCACATAAAACTTCCACAAACTTTACATATTATTTATGACAGAACAGAAGAAAAACAATCACTGTATCTTATTTCTGCTTGATTAATTATTTCTTTCTGTTATCCTACAGAGTTAATTGAGGTTAATGTGATTGAAAACGATGAAGAGATGTCCATGCTCCCAATAACCTCCACTACGTTAGTTGAAGACAATCTGTAAAAGCAAATTAAATTATAATCGCTTTTCGGAAAACAATAGCACATTGCTACAGGTTTGGAGATATGTATTCAGTAGATCTGACAATATGTGTTTACATGAGAGTGCTTTTTTATATCATAATGCTAATGATCACATAAACAAAAGAATCTCATGTTGCTCAATGTTGAAACTGTGAGCCATTTGTTTCAGTAACAATGAAAAATGTGAATTTATACAACCTCTGGATCTCAGATTATTTTTCAGGAAGATGTAAGCCATTAAGAATGCAAGCTCTTAGAGAGCATGATTTCCTTTGTCTTGATGTCATATGTGCTTCACAATGTTGCCAAATTATGATGCCAGAAAATTGAACTAAAATCAGGCTAATTGGCCAATTATGCCTTCAGCTGTAAATTAATTAAGATTGGAACAACAAAAGAGATTACCTAAGCCTTGTGATAAGGTAAGTAAGGTGAATGATGTCAGTCTTTTTTTGCAGGACAGCTCAGTCTAATACTAAAGGGTATAGATTCATGGTGTGTGGATAAGATTGAAGGGGGATGTAAGAGGCAACATTTTCACCCAGGAGGTGGTGGGTACATGGAACATCCTACCATTAGGCAAATACACAGAAGGGGAAAGGTTAGAGGGGTATGAGTCAAACACAAGCAAATAGGACCAGGTCAGGTAGGCAACCTCTTTGGCATGTGCAATTGGTCTGAAGCGTTGTATCCATGTTGTCTAATGCAATATCTTATGAGGTCAACAGAGCATACAATATGCACTCTGGCTATAATCATTTGCTCCATAATTTCTGTTCAAGCACCCGATTGTAATGGAGAAAGTGACCAGGAAAACTGCCAGTTATAATGTGCAATTTATAGAACCAAACCAGGGCAAATAATTTGACTTGAGTCATTGCTGTAGGGCAGGTGTTACCAACCTGGGGTCCACGGACCCTGTGCTTAACAGTATTGGTCCATGGCATAAAAAAGGTTGGGAACCCCTGCTCCAGGGCAATAAGCTGCATTTCCAGAGTTGCTTCATAGAAAGGTAAGTTAAAGAAAGCAAAATCACATTGCCTGAATAACCACATGCAGGTTATAAAATTATTTAGACGAAGAGACAGTAGGTTTAAAAATAGTAAGCTTTAATGATTAAGGAGCTGAAGTGAATACACGCGCTAGCCAGTAATAAATCAAAGAAAACACTTTCTACATTTTAGTATTCACTGCCTTGGCTGTGCTTTCGTTGCCAGTTGGGTATGTGATTATGAAATATGATCTGGGAATATGATGTTAGTGAAACCACTTTTAATAATTGAGATGATGAATAAGTTCAACCTCCTAACACCATCCATATCTACGCTGATCTTACGAAATTTAATCCATCACTTCAAAAGTAAAAGTTTGAAGTGTTTTTAGTAATCTACATGATGTATGGCACATCAATATAGCAGCCTTAGAAATCCGCACCACTTACTTTCAACCAGATTAACATGCTGGTGGCTCATGTGCATAAAATTTCCATAAATTAGTTAGAAAGGTTCATTGCTGCCTAGGCTGTATAATTGTTGGCCATACCTAATTCACTACTGCCTTGGATTATATATGAAAGGAGTTGAGCAGTTTGGAAAGTAATCTATTTTATGGTTTAGAATCTTAATTTTAACAAAAAAATGTGTTTATGATGCTGGATAGTGGTTACACATTTCTGTGTCAATTTCAAAGTAGGACAGCTTACAAAAATAAACTCCCCTTTCAGATGTTTTGAAGGACAAATTAGCTGCTGTGCAGTTGAGGGGAATTCTGAAGTGAGCATATACAGAAAGCTAGAAACTTTCAGAGTGAGCAACGTTGTAACCAAGTATGAGAAGGAGAATATATAAACCAAAGAAATGCAAAGGAATTCATTATGAGCAATCATCATGCTGTCAAAAGATTTACTTATCAAGTACACAGAAAGTGAGCTGGTTATGTGCTGAGGGTTGAGTAATGGATATCTGAAGTCATTGAGCTTAACAACCTTATTCTAAAGCCTAGAAGGCAAGACTGATATTTTTATAACATTGTGGAAAGGTAAATACAAAGAAAAAAATCAACCAAATAATATCAAGTGATTCGCTGACTGAAGACAAATGCAACAAAAAAAATCACGTTAAGAAGGATTGGACTGAGTTACAACACTAAATGAACAAAATGCTGACTGAATTCCTGAGGCATTAGCATTAATGTGTCACAGTAGCTTGGCCACGTAAGGCCAATATGACAGCATTTGACTCTGTTTGTGAAGTCACCTCTGTCCATGACAGCATGCTGCCAGTGCATTTAATGAGGAAAGTGTTTGTGATTAAAGGTAAGTTCTACAAAAATTTCAGCAAGACATTTAGAAGAAATATTATTTGTGCTTGTCACTAATGGTAATAATGAGGAAGCCAGTGTGCAACACATAGCAACAGAGAACTTGAAGCAGGTTAAAGCACAAGGCAGTGTTTCATGTTTTAATCAGCTTGCAATCATCCATCACGGCTTAAAGTACATTGAAATATTCATTAGAATAGCAACATATAATTGCCCCAAATTTTTGCAGAAAAGAAGTGTAATTCTTTGATTTTGAAATGGAATCAGGTTTAGTTTGAATTCTGTACAATATTAAAGCATAGTTTTCCTTCTCAATCACTGAATGATGCAACAATTAAAACCAGTGTTTAATCATCAGCACAAGAGATTCTGCAGATGCTGGAAATCCAGGGTAACACATACAAAATTCTGGGGCATCTCAGCAGGCCGGGTAGCATCTATGGAGAGGAATAAGCAGTCGATGTATCGGGCTAAGACCCTTCTGGTGATACTGCCTGACCTGCTGCGTTCCACCCAGTATTTTGTGTGTGTTAACCAGGACTTAATACCTTGCATGACATTTGTTAATTACTTTAACCGATTACTCCCACATTCTAAAAAAACAGATGTTTCACAGCTATTGCTGCCAATTTCAACACACTGCAAGGGAGATGCCATATAAGAACCGGGCTCCAGAATAATCAGGCAGATATTTATTCCCTGATGTGCTGGCCACAAATTGTCGCATAGTGATGATCCAGGGTAAATTACTCATCATCTGTGCCGTTGATTTCTGTTTCTAGACATTACATCGATGTTACACAAAGCCAGATATTTAACAGAGCCATGGATTAAATGCAGTTGGATTTAAAGTAGATGCTGTATCTGTGCTATTATCTGAGGCCACTATTGTCCTTTGCTCCAATACAGTAGTCTTAGATCAATTCCTTCATTTTTTTAAGTGCAAGTTTTCTATCTGCCCATTGGAGGTAAGTTTTTATTATTTTAAATCCTAAATATGACAATGAAAGTAAGTGTGAAAGCAATATTAGACAGAGCAAGCAACCACAATGAGTGCCTGTACAACTGTAGAAGAAATATATAAATATTTGGAAACCAGTTGAAAGAACAATATTTCAATATTTCCTCATCATTCCAATTTTATCATTCAATCATTAATTCAGCCTGACTATAACCAAGCAAATTTTTAACAAAATATATTATATTATAAACCTGATGTCTAACACACACAAAGTGCCAGAGGAACTCAGCAGGCCAGGCAGCATCTATGGAAAAGATGAAGGGCTCTGTCCGAAATGTCAACTGTTTACTCTTTTCCATAGGTGTTGCCTGGCCTGCTGAGTTCCATCAGCATTTTGTGTGTGTTGCTTGGATTTCCAGCATCTGCAGATGACGTTTGTAGCTCACCTCTAATAATGCAGGCTCTATTCTTTAATTAAGTGGTTGTTAACAATTAATAAACAAGGCTTCCTTTTTACAGAGAGATTTTGCTTAGTTGGAAACAGGTTATCAACGGGATATGAATGAATGGAGAAAATTTAATACACTGGAACTTTAAATGTTATCAAACAAGTGCTTAACTTGTGTTTTTCCTATCAAAAGATCATTTCATATTTGGCATTTCTATATGTTTTCAATTAACCACTTCTATTAAGCTCTTTTTTCTATATCTAGTGTACTGTTACAACAATACTGGTTAAATTTTAAAATTTACTTTGGGCATTTTATTACATTACAAAAAATATGCAAACATTAGCTGGGTTTTCTGAGAAGTGCATGTTTTCTCTTAACTCCCCTTTACTAGAATTTGTGTTTAATTATTTTCCTGCCCCTCCTCACCATGAGTATGTTTGCATTTAGTTACCCAGCAGACCCAATAGTTTTTAAATTAAAGCCTAGAGGCAATTAATCTACCATTGATTTTTCAATAGTTCAAACCCTGAAGTGCATTTGCATTTCTTTTTCTTTATTATATTTTTGCTTCAATCGCAATTTTGCAGTCTACAAATGAAGATTCCAAAGGAGGGCTGCATCTGTCAGCTTGCTCTACTACTGCACTCTGCATGGAGTCCAACGGCCTAGTGTTCCAACACAGTTCTGGAGCCTTACCACTTGGGTGCCGCACCAAGGCAAACCAGCGGGATTGTGTGAGAGCCCAGTTTTTTCCAAGAAGATCCAGGCTAACAGATTACGAAGAAACAGATGGAAAATTACTATTTTTTAACAGTTGTTCTATTTTAATGTATTTAATTGTTTTTCAGTTCTTCTATATAATTTTAATTAACTACTTTTGAAGAATATTCAAAGATTCAAAGTACATCTATTATCAAAGAAAGCAGCTGGGGCAATCTTAGTAGCTATTTTTGGTAGTCATAGGAGAGGAGCAACAATCACAGAGAATGAGCCAAATCAGCTCTTGCCCTGGATCCCGACACCAGGTCTTTTCAGTCTATCTGGACCATTTAAAAATTGACTAAACAACAGGCTCCAGTGCCCTGTAGAGAGCAGTGAACATTGCGGAGTGTGAGCGAACTCGGCTCTCGCCTCCGATCTGGCCAGCATTTAAGTTGTTTAAATAGCGGACTGCACCTTGCGCTAGGACATGGCTGCAGCAAAAGGCTCCGGGCCTAAGCCATGCCACCCAGTGACTTGCTCTGGGCCTAAATTTCACTGCCCAGCCTGAAGCCGCTCTCAATCTCTTCAAGTCAGCTTGGTACCCAGAGTGATCCAACCTCGTACCTGGGCCATTTGAACAGGCATCAAATCTCCTCTGCCCAGGCCCCAATTTCTCCTCTTGACATCCAGAGTGATCCAACCTTGTACCCAGTCCAGTTATATGGGCATCGGAACTGCTTCTGCAACGATTCTCCAACATACCATCTCGGCTCATCCCCCAAACTCACTGCGCCATCACTTGCTCTTCACTATTTGCGGCGACAAATTAACAAAATTTACCTCAGTAAAAGTATTTTTAGTGATGTTTTAGTCTGATTTCTTAACTTTTTAACTACCAAAGAGCTGCCACATGCATTCAGTAGTATCATCTTAACTGGAAATTCAAAAATACATGAATAATTTTTAAAATTTCCAAGAATTAACAATTTATAAACATTTCTGTTATTAAACATAAAACATAGAACATAGAAATCTACAGCACATTACAGGCCCTTCAGCCCACAATGTTGTGCCAGCCATGTAACCTACTCTAGAGATGGTCTAGAATGTCCCTAGTGCATAACCCTCTATTTTTCTAAGCTCCACTTACCTATCTAAGAGTCTCTTAGAAGACCTTATTTTATCTACCCCTACCACCATTGTTGGCTGTGCATTCCGTGCACCCACCACTCTCTGTGTGAAAAACTTACCCCAACATCTTCTCATACCTACTTCTAAACACCTTAAAACTCTGCCCCCTCGTGTTAGCCATTTCAGCCCTGGGAAAAAGCCACTGGTTATCCAGATGATCATAAGGCATGCTCTCCAATCCAGGCAACATCCTTGTAAATTTCCTCTGCACTCTTTCTATAGTATCCACGTCCTTCTTGTAGTGAGATGACTGGAACTGAACACATGGGCGGTCTAACTAAGGTCTTATATAGCTTTAACATTACCTCACGGCTCTTAAACTCAATCCCATGGTTGATGAAGGCCATCACACCATACCCCTTCTTAACAACTTTGTCAAACTGAGCAGCGGCTTTGAGCGTCCTATGGACACGGACCCCAAGATCTCTCAGATCCTCCACACTGCCAAGAGTCTTACCATTAATATTATATTCTGTCTTCAAATTTGACCTACTGAAATGAACAACTTCACAGTTATCTGGGTTGAACTCCATCTGCCATTTCCATCTGATATTTTGAAAAATTATTAAAATCAGTGACAAAAGACAAAGCATCTGCAAAGTGTGTCTGGACATTTAGTGAGCTGGCATTGGGCACAATGCCACCCAATATCCAATTGCTGCTGATCTGGATGGTTGAAAAAGCCAAAGAGATTTTCCCAGGGCTTGAGTTCCTGTGTCACTGGTAATGAGCAGTCGACCAAATCCATTGATCTGGACAGAAAGAAAACAAATCTTCAGTATTTTTTTCCATCAGATAGAGCATGAAATGTGGATTCTGTTAAAGATACTGGGCAACTTTATAGAAATGAACTCTTTGCAAGTGCATATCTAATTGCCTTTTGCAATGTCCATGTAGTCCAGTTCTGCCATTTTTTCAATAAATATTTATCCATTTATGTTTAAGAGCTTTTCTTCTTTTCTCAGCTTGCTCTTTTGCAATAATGTCAGATTGGTTTTGGATCTACTTTTTGATTTCTCCATCACTGTTTCTTGAAAGTCGCTCATAACTGTAAAAATGTACTAATATACAGCCTTTACTCCGGGGACAACACTGCCGTCGTCCCAGTCTGCCTGCAGACCTGGAACTTCTTATCCTATGTATCATTCATTTTGTGTCTGAAGAGTGATAGAAGCTCCACAGTGGAAGTTATCTGTGAAGATGAGCTGCTTCTTTTAAATATTCAGCTTACATTTCTCCTCCGTGCTGCTTTTCACAAAGTGCATTGCTTCATACTGAAGGGCATTAGACAGCAACTGCCAGGCATCCACCTATTTCCCTAGTCCATGCCTCCCGGAGATCTACTGTGGTTATGCTCTCCATTTGCTCAAATTAGTGCCATTGGTAATTTTTACTGTTGTAGTTTCTATAGCCAAGTGCATTCCATTTATAAATGACAGCATAGGCAATCAAATCCAGTACTGACTCTGGGATGAGCAATGTGTATTTCTTTTCAGTGAGAATAACATGGACCTGGAACATCATAAAGGATACAAATGAGGAGCATTTCTGGTGATTGAGGGTGATGTTGGGACACATAAAGCTGGTACTAAAGAAATGAAAATAATCTTCCTTGTATAATTGAATGAAATGGGAAGTTGCTTATGCCGGGGCATATAGGAGTTTTTCTTGAGATTAGCCCTGACAATGGTGCCAGAAAAACCACTTAAGGATCAAATAACAGTGCCAATATTTAATTGGAAATAGTTTATCTTTACTGAAAGACTGATGTTGGGTGGATCTAAAAAGTACGTTTATTTTTCACAGCTCACACTATTTCTAAGATAAAAAAGAAGAAAGAGATTGCATGTGTAATTATTTCTATCATATTCTTTTCTATTTTACATCACAGGCATATATAAATAAAATAATTTTAAAATTTTGGACTTCAAATTTTAAATTGACCAACTTCTAACTGCCGTATTAAAGAATATTGTCAGAGTAATCATTGACATCAAAATTCTAAAATGCACAATTTCCTGAAAGAAATGTACAAATTCTCAATCTATTTGTCTTCAATAAAAACATTTTAATATGTATTATCTGGTGCCAACTTTCTTTTTGTAGTTCACATCACTGGTCAGATGAGGGAGCTAAAATGTGCTAAAATGTTCATATCTTTGGTCGTTTAAGGGACCAGTGTATCTGAGCATATTAATTTTTATATAAAATAACAACCTAATTAATAATTTAGTCTGTGGCACTATGAAATATCACTGAAGTAGAAACTATCTTCTAATCCTTTCTACTCACTGGATAAAAATCTCACCTCTACTATTTTTAGGTATTTCCACTTTAAGATAAATCAAAAATATTACTATAATCTATTCCTGATGTGGAAGTTTCTTTATCCAATAAAAATTAATTACCTGATGATTAAAAATAAATAATGTAGATAATACAGCCAAAAAGGAACTTAATTCCAAGAAACTGAATTATCAGACAAAGAAATTTTGAAAAACTTTAACTTCAGAAGCACAGGCTAAATTGATAAGTGACCCAACTGGAATCTACATATTTTCAGATTAAGATTCTCTGTAGCAGTCAAGTGTATTAGCCAACCCCTTAATGTGCCACTGTTTTATAATAAACACTTAACAATGTAATATACCTTCATTGTTCATGTGATTTATACATTACATTATTCTATTTGTTTCACTCATTAATCTCAAGACACAAAGGAATCGGGGGTTCATGGCCCCCTGCCTGAAACCAAATCAGACTCCTCATACTTTTATATATGTAGATAAAACTACAGATCTGATGAAAGGAGAGCTGGAATGTGTTACAAGATGACTGTACTGTAGCATGAGTCTACATTACTTATAAAATTATATTTACTGAGTCATTTGATTGTCTAATTTTCCAATAACTCATTCGGCCCTTTGCAATAATAGTAATAAAGAAGATGAAGGAGGAGTCAAATTGTCCATTTTAGAACTCCCAGGCAAAACTCATTTGAAAAACCCACATCTTTAAACTCATTATTGCCATTGTTTGCTGGATTAGCTAGCTCTGTTATATCTTCTCTATCAAGATATATCTTCAGCAAATCTTCTGTTTGTTCAGGCTTGCAACGCTACCGCAGAATGGCTGTTGATATAATAATGGCTCAACTTAGCAAAACTACAATTCCTTATCGATCAGAAGGGGCCTGCATTAGTGTAGAGAACCTGATCAGTTAACAACATTTCATTTCAAGTTATAATTCCTGATTAAATCAGTACTAGCCAGTCTAAATGTACAACCTACTAACACAGAGAATTCTGACAGAAGACTGGATAAAATGTGGCAAAAATATGTAGTTCCTCTCCCTTTACTAGGAAAAATAGGTCTACACTATATAGTCACTAGTTGTTTGTGCAGTAACTATGCAGTATTATTTGTACGTTTTTTTTTAAGATTTAGGCTTTCCTGGGTGCAAGCAATCTATCATGTATTGCGTGGTGAGAGTGTTATGACTTACCGAGAATGGATTGTTGTTTCAGTCTTCTTAATCTGGTCAAGAAATTTTCAAAGGGAATCTAGTTAACAGTCTATTATGTTATTAAAATGACATTGATCAAACAGTCAACCTAATAGGCTGAGGCAAATACCCCAACTATTTGTAAGCAAGAGGGTTGGCACCTTGCTGTTTTTATTATTGCTTAATGGGGTTCAGATTGCAAACAGAAGCTTTCACTTGAAGAACGTGATAAGCTCCGTTTCCCAGCAGGCACGTTACAGAGGATATCCAGCAGAGTGTTATTGAATACCATAAATATTCAGCCAATAGGCCAAGCTCACACCCTGCCAGCAGATTCTTACCATCGTTTTCCTCCATTATTTAAAACACTATGACAACTCTTTCATTGTTACGGGTAGTAATTTTTGGAAGTTTCCATACAAAGCTCCACTTTTACTCTAATTCATCTGGGAAGATATCCCACCTAATCCTTATTGAGCATTTGCACAAGACCATGAGACACAGGAATAGAATTAGGCCATTCAGCCCATTGAGTCAAATCCACCATTCAATTATGGCTGATCTATTTTCCTTCTCAATCCCATTCTCCTGCCTTCTTCCGGAAACATTTGACTCCCTGACTTATCAACAACCTATCAAGCTCTGCTTTAAATATACCCAGTGACTTGACCTCCACAGCCATCTGTGGCAATGATTTCCACCTCTGACTAAAGAAATTCCTCCTCATATCTGATCTAAAGGGACACGTTTGTATTCTGAGGCTGGTTGTGCCCTCTTGTCCTAGATTCTTCCATGTCCACTCTAACAAGGCTTTTCAATATTCAATAGGTTTTAGTGAGATACCCCCTAATTTTTCTAAACTCCGTGAGTACAGGCCCAGAGCCATCAAATGTTCCTCATATGTTAACCCTTTCATTCCCAGGATGATTCTTATGAACATCCTCTGGACCATCTCCATTTCCACCCTATCCTTTCATAGATATGGGGCCCAGAATTTCGGAACACAGGTGAAGGTAAATAACAGATGATAACAAAACAGCTAGTGTGTGTGTGTGAGAAAGAGAGAATGAATGACCCTACAGTAAAGTTATTGGGGACATTGGGAGGATTATTCCCAAATCAACATTGGCCTTACCCAAATCCTGGTGATAGACCCCATTGTCTATCAGTGGGTTCACTCTATCTATGACTAAATGTAAGGAACATTGATTAGTGGATACATAAGATGTATGCTGGGATCTGGAGCAACAAACATAAATGCTAGAGGAACTCAGCAGTGTGAACAGCATTAGTGGTGGTGGGGGAGAAGAACTGTCAACATTTTGGGTCAAAACTCTGACTGAGTACTGTTAGTATCTGAAAATATTGAGATTTGGATACTTGCTACTGGAAGTTTCTAGCTAAGGACTGTATTTCCATTGCTGGTGGGGTCACTCATCTCACAGCTGCTGGGACACCTGCCTGTTCATCCTAGTAGTGAGGCATCTCTCCTCCCACTTGCAGTGGACAGCTTTTCTAAAGTTCTACCATTCCCCATGTGCTATTGGAGCTCTGATAGAAGACTTTGGTTGTTGGAGCTCTGAACCCACATTGGGTGGGGGGGGGAGGAGGAGTTCAACTTCCACTCCTGGTGGGATCTCAGATTCAACTGCTACTGAGTGTCTCTGATCGTGTTGCCACTGGCAACCGCCACTTCCATTAGGGTTCTTGATCCCATCTGATAAGTATCTCTGGTCCCACTCACAACGGGAAGGAGTTGGGGTGGAGTCAGCTTCGAATTCTGATCAAGGGTCTTCAGTCACATTTCATGGTCACTGCATGCCTGTTCTGCCTGTATGACTGTGGCGTCTTCCCAGCACAAATGATAACACCCCAGTTCCTTATATCCACAAACATGGCCGAAATAGTAAAGCTGATTCTTTTTATTTAATCCATTTCTGCTCAGATGCATCAGACCCTGTTAAACCTCAATGAAAAATTGATCACTGCCTTTCATAGTTTTCAGGCTGTTTCTTAAAATGTGTCATTACTGCTTGTAAAGATCAATAAAAGATGTATAGTAATTGCATTGCAGTGTTTATGTTCAATAAAATATATCCATTACAGAAATATATGCTTTGAAGAATTTTAAACATATTCATTACTAAGTCTGGAAATCACACAGAGAATTAAGATCAATGGCATTCTCACCAATTATTATGATGACAACTTAAAAAGTCAGAATTCATTTGACCAGATAACTTTTTGTTTTCTCCCATAGGATTTCCAAGGAGCATGTTTAAATAACTTAGGAAACTTGAACAGTATATTTGTTCCCAGCATACAGGAAGGAACTTGACAGACAGGAAAAGGATATGTGATTGTTTGCTTGCAAAACTAGTACTCACATTCTGGACCTTTCCACACTCACCACACAACAAGAGAGCCCTGCATTTCCTTTACGGGCTAATGGAAGGAAGGGCGTGAGGCTCATTGACTGACATTATCATCTTATACCCACCTCACTGAGGAAACTGATCTTACCCCAGCTGATCCTGTGAAAAATAAAATGATGTGACCCTGACAATACTAACAAGGCATTTCTGATGCTTCAACTCACAATGGAATGGTGCTCAACAAAATCTGAACATTTCAGCTAGTAGCTGAATCTCTGGTTGTGTTTATCAGAGTAAACAATGATTGAAAGAAAATTTGTTGTGGTATATGACCGGCTTAGATAAAGTAACTTGAGGAGGTTCAGGAGCCAAAAGTTCAGAAGTAGGGTAAAGAATCAAAGGGTGGGGGGTATGGGAGTGGAGGGAATGTGTAAGGAAAAGCATTTTTTAGAGAGCAAGTAGTTAGGATCGGGAATACATTCTGTACTCGATGTCATCAAATGGGAATTGGATAGGCACTTGATGTTGAGGAAAACTGCTGGGAATTTGTTTCGTAGGTTGAATGGCTTCCTTCGGTTGCATAACTGTTCTATCAGTCTGGCATTGCCTCACTGGTGCTTAAGGCACATTGTTCTTGTCATACAAAATTATCTTTTCTCCAAATGCTCAAGGATAAAAACGGACACTTTTCCTGTCAGAGAAAAGTTGTCAAATCCTTTGTTATCAACATTTCAATCCAAGAAGCCTTCATTTACTTGAATAGTTGTTAGAAACAAATACAATTTACTATAATGGTTATTCATTCCCCTACCACATTCCAGCAATTAAAAACAATTGTAAGTTTAATTAAAGACATATGAGACTTCCAAGGGTTAATTAAAAACAAATGTACAGTGAAATGAATTCAAAGAAAGCTACCTAAAGTTACCTGTTAGATGTTAGTCAAAGGCCCCATTCAAATTAAACTGAGGGGGTAAATAAAAGTGCAACTGACCTTTGGCCTCAGTAACTTGGCTTCAGTGAATTCAACACCAAGTAGTTAACACGAAACAATTGCATATGATCCTCCAAAAGGACCACAACCTTGTCATGGTTTGGAGACATGTGCTTCAGTGACCTGGAGAGCTATGTGGACTGGAATTAGGGCTTTATGCTTTGGCACTCAGTAGGGTCAGCCATGCTAAACAGGTCACAGAATAGAGACCAGACTAAGAGTGGTCTGCCGGTCCTCCAGGTTTGGGTGTCATCTCAGGGCTAACAAGCCTGACTGGTAAAAACAAAACTGTTACAGAAACAGCAGTGAAGAATCCTTCTACATCCAAGTGCCGTGGTATTCCCAAGTCTCCGCCCAGAACTTGCATGACTGACGGTGGTGAAAACTGAGCTACTGACATGAGGTAGGAATCCCTGAACACCAGCAGAGATGGAGGACTCTTCATTGCTGCCCTAAATACCAGCAACAAAATAGGCCATAGAATAGAGAAGTGAATATGATCTCCACTTGGTTCCATGCTGCAGCATGTAGAGGTGCAAGCCTGGAATGTGGCACGATAGTTTCTGCAGCGAGCTGATGGCTGGTCAGCACATTCTGATCAGTCATAGAAAGTCTGAGAGATTAATAATGTAAAACAAAATAATACATGGTGAGATGTACTTCAGTCCAGATTTTTATAGCTCATAATACTTCCATTTATTAAGAAAATGTACATATTTGTTCTCAGTTTTGCTGAGGAAGACCTGCTATCTAAACATATCACTCAAGTACTTCATTATCATGTAATATCCCTGCCCTTACATGGAAAATATAATTCAACAAGCCAAAACCAACCTGCAACTCAGCATCTAGGCTGTCCGTGACAACAGCTCCTCGTATGATGTAGCTGAAATAGGAGAATGGATCAGAACCAGCCATGCTCATAACACACTGGACAAACGTCCACAGAAATCATAATCTCACACCCTGTTTTGCTACCTTTTACAGCTGTCAGTGTTTTACAATGCTTTTCAAAGTCCCTGACATCCAGGAACATTTGAGATAAGTATGTAAAAATAACATCTTTTTTAAATCTTTTAAATCACCTGAAACTCATAATACTGAGTAACGTTACTGCAATTAGAAATATCTAAGGAAGTAACCAGCATTAATCTCGTCTTTTCTCCACAGGATTGTAAAATAAATTAACTAATGAATCTTATTAAAATATCTGTAGATGAGTGTGTCCCCATGAAGTTGTTCGGGAGTTAACCCGTTCAGAAGTGCTGGATGAATCATGAAATCCAGAATTTGCTGAGGGCCAGGTCAGAGGCATTCAAGTCTGGAGATCAAGAATGCTACAAGAAATGCAGGTATGATCTCCAGAAAGCCACCTGTCAAGTGAAGTGGAAATTTTCAGACTAGACTGTGATCAACAAGGGACGCTCAACAGCTATGGCAGGGTTTAAATGCCATAACTTCCTACAAAGTTAAATCTAGTGACATTGGGGACAGCAGAGCTTCGCCTCTGGATGAATTCAATGCCTTCTTTGCTCACTTTAACCACCAGACTGGGAGGAACCACCATGCACCCCCTATGTCTCTTGATGATCCTTTGGTCTCGGTATTTGAAGATGATGCGTGGGCTGCCTTCAAGAGAGTGAATCCCAGGAAAGCATCTGGTCCGGACAGAGTAATGAGACCTGTGCTAACCATTTGGCTGCTGTATTCAAGGATATCTTCAACCTCTTGCTCCGGCAGTGTGTGGTACCCACCTGTTTCAAGCAGGATTCAATCATACTGGTGCCCAAGAAGAGTGTGGTAACCTGCCTCAATGACTGTCGTCCGGTGGCACTTATATCCACAGTAATGAAATCTTTTGAGACGGTAGTGTTCAGACATATCAGCTCCTGTCTGAGTGGTGACTTGGATCCACTCCAATTTGTCTTCTCACATCCCTGGAACATCTAGACAGCAAAAATGCATTCATCAGGATGCTCTTTATCAACCTCAGCTCAGCATTCAATACTATCATCCCCTCAAAACTAATCAGTAAACTCTGAGACCTGGGCCTCAATAACCCCTTGTGTAATTGGATTCTGGATTTCCTCACTTGCAGACTCCAGTCAGTTCAGATTTGCAAACACATCTCCTCCACAATCTCCAGCAGCAAGGGTGCTTCATAGGGCTGTGTGCTTCGCCCCCTCCTCTACTTGCTTTACACCCGTGACTGTGTGGCTAAGTACAGCTCCAACACCATATTGAAGTTTGCTGATTACACCACTGTTGTGGGCCGTATCAAACCTGGTGATGAATCAGCATACAAGTGAAAGATTCAAAATTCGGCTGAGTGGTGTCATAACAACGACTTCTCACTCAATGTCAGCAAAACCATTATAGACTTCAGAAGAAGGAAACCAGAGGTCCATGAGCCAGTACTCATCGGAGGAACAGAAATGGAGAGGGTCAGTAACTTTAAATTTGTGGGTGTCACTATCTCAGAGGACCTGTTCTGCATCTATCATATAAATGTAATTGCTAAGAAAGCACAACAGCGCTTTCCAAGGAGTCTGCGGAGATTTGGCATGTCATCAGAAACCACAACAAACTTCCGTAGATGTGTGGGGGAAAGTGTGCTGACTGGATGCATTATAGCCTGATACGCGAACACCAATGCCTTTGAGCAGGAAATCCTACAAAAGCTAGTGGATTCGGCCCAGTACATCATGGGTAAAGCCCTCCAGACCACTGAGCACATACTCATGAAACATTGCTGTAGAAAAGCTGCACCCTTCATCAAAGATCCTCACCACCCAGGCCAGGCTCTTTTCTTGCTGCTGCCATCAAGTAGAAGGTACAGGTGCCTCAGGACTTGCACTACCAGGTTCAAGAATAGCTATGACCCCTCAACCATCAGACTCTTGAACAATAGAGGATAACTACTCTTATTCTACTTCTGGTGTTCCCACAACCAATTATCTCACTTTAAGGACTCCTTATATTGTTATTTCATGCTCTTGTTATTTATTGCTACTTATTTATATTTGCATTTTGACAGTTTGTTGTTCATTGATCCTGTTTACAGTTACTGTTCTATAGATTTGCTGAGTATGCCCACAGGAAAAAGAAATCATATGGTTGTATATGGTGACATGCATGTAGTTTGATAATAAATTTTACTTTGAACTTTGAACTTTGTATCCAATGCCAAATCCATCCTGGGGTAAGATATGGGAACATTTTTTACAAAGAATATATTCGATACCAGTGGCAGAGAACACACAAGACAATCCAGAGGAAAGTCTGGCCAGTAAGTTCAAAACTTTTGCATTTCTGCCAGAATGCCAAGTTCAATATCTCATACAATAATAAACAGCCACAGTTTCAAAAGCCAACATAATCCAAGTCAGTTTCTCACATGTAATACAAAGGATAATGAAGCATTCCTAATTCAATAGTTTTATGTTTAATGGTTTTATTGATAGCCCAAAACCATATTTCTTTAAAAACAAAATGCACAATATAAGTCTGGAAACCAATATCAGTGCATCCTTACATTATTGATCATTTGATATCATTATTTAAGTTATGCAAACTAAAAGTATAAATCTACACAAGCTGACGTATTGACATAAACTGTGAAGAATTCACAAGAAGGTTTAATTCATTGCAATCGTTGCCCTTACTGTCAGCAAAAAAATGAAGGCAAAATAAAGGAAAATATAATTTTAAAATGACAAGCAAACAAATTAAAATGTTATTTATGCATGAAGCAGGAAATTTTTTATGGCTTGGAAGAGATGTAAATTAATGTGATCTTTTTAAAATATAATATCTGAATAATTTTGCATTTTGCTTTGGTCAGCTTATTTTAATGCAATGTGAATCAGTAAACATTTATTCCATAAAATCAACATCATGCCTTTTATCTTTGTATTGTGTACACCTTTAAGCAAATTATTCTTCTCTGGATTGATTTTTTTGTAATGTGAGGAGCTATCCTTCCTGTTCAATTGTACAGCACATATTAATAAATTATTGACTGGGCTGCTGTGCTGGGACTAAGGGCAGGTTGTGGGCATAAGGGGACCCAGAGCTGTGAGCTCACCAATCCCACATCTCGGTTAATCATGATTCAACACATCCCGTTCCATTTATGATGTTGGCAGCTAAATGATCTCTTAGGTTTTCCAGTTAGTTTTTGCAGGGTTTATTTAAAGGGGCTCCGTCCTTGTGAAAATACAATCTTGCTTTTAATCAGCTGAAGATTATCAAGAAATGATATAGAATAAAGTAAAATCCAAATGTTAATAGTGTAATTTGACCATATACTTGTGTCAATTGAAATTAAATTGGGACAGTAGTTCCAATGGTCATGTTAGAAGGCGGTGTCGAATGACAGGCTGAATTTTACTGGGATATGTTGTTCCATATAAAAACCTGAACCCACTGGCAGTTAGCCATTTAGGCATTTAGTCTCTTAAACCTCAGGTGACTGAAGAATTTTGGCATGAGTTCCCAAATCCTCAAGAACTTCTACAGGAGCATCATTGAGAGCATCCTGACTGGCTGTATCACTGCCTGGTATGGGAGCTGCCCCAGCCTTGATCGCTGGGCACTGCAGAGAGTGGTATGGACAGCCCATTACATCTGTGGATGTGAACTTCCCTCCATTGAGGACGTTTACAGCAGCAGATACATAAGGAAGGCTTGGAAGATCATCAATGATACCAGTCAACCCAACCATAAACTGTTCTAGCTGCTTCCGTCTGGCAAACGGTACCACAGCATTAAACCAGCAGGCTATGGGACAGCTTCTTTCTACAAGCTATTAGACTTATAAATTCACATGTCTGTAGATTGCGACAGAGCCATAACGCAAAGGTCTTTACTCCCTCAGGTTGTGGGATGGCTGTAAAATTTAAACTTAAATAAATATTTAGTCCAGTAAGTCCAAGACTTCCAAGCGCATGTCATGAAAAGCAGGAGTACTGGACTTGCTATTATACTGATAATGTTGTACCTGTTAATAGGTTCCATTGTTGGATGCCCCATGGAGTTAAATGCCAGAAACTTCACCTTACTCAGCCAGCACAGCATTTACACGGGAACAATGGTTTTGAATCTTGTATGGAATCTCAAACCGCACTGATTTTAATAGGAGTTTTAGGGCTGCTATTACAATTTCCTAAAATTTAGTTCAATTCTGTTTAATGTCTTTTTTAATTATTTAGGACTGCTTATGGGCATTTTATTTATTATTAATACTTTTAATATTTTTTGCAATTTTTAATTGCTTTATTTAAAAGATTTAAGTATCCCTGAATGTTAAAGATTATTACAATTCCAATTTTATGTTTCACAGCTGACAAATATGGGATAGGGCTTTGCCAGCAGTTAACACTTTCAAGAGACTCCTGTGGACAGGGCTTTCATTGAAGGCCTTTTGATGGCTCAGACTACATCAGTGAGTCCAAGACTTTCGGTCATCTATTTCTGAAGCAGGTGCATTTAGTTGTGAGGAGATGGCAGGCTTCAGTGCTGTGCAGTACAACCCATCCAATGACATTCAGCCCAATATCATCATTACTGGACGTAAAATTAGAATGAAAGTATATTGGGAAAAGTTGATTCTGTCAGCAAGGTTTATTCTTCCTGCCGTACAAGCCGATGTTTTAATTTATAAGTATTACATGCTTATTTTTGAACGCCAACATCAGAATGAAAGACCTAAGTGCAGGAATATTTTTACCTTTGGTTACAGTTCTGCTGAATCAAATATACATTTTTTCACCACACTTAGAAGTCAGAGTTAGCAGAAGTTAAAAGTCCAACCTATTTCATTTATACTCTGAGTATTCTTGTTAAAGACTATTTAATATAAATGTTGAATCACCAGAATAAAATCCTTTGGGTACTTCTTATGTAGAATAAATTAGCGATCTCCTGACTGAAACAAAAATTGAGTCTTTTGGCTCAGCTGGTTGATATCAATCTTTGTACCCCATTGGGTTTTAGATGTCTTTTTCAACCTCTTCAACACTTCTACAGCAAATAGGCTACTCGAGCAAGTTAAATCTTTGGTAAAATTCACAAACGTGGCACATAAGTGCTGAGGTGTATCAATGACCTCATCATCCTCATTTGGGTAGAGAGATGGCATGCCATTTGTTCCTGCAGATTCCATTGTCATAATCATTCTCCTGCTGTCTGCCTCAAGAGAAGTCATTGCAAAATCGTCCACATCTTTACCTTCCCTGTGACCAAAGGATTTGTCCATGAGTCGAGAGGTACAAGGGAGTTGATCTGCATTGGGCAATAAACCCCAGCAAAATTCAAGGAGCGGCAGCAACAACTGTGCATTGCTTCCCTTGACTTAAAGAAGGCTTCTGTACTGTCAACCATGACAACATTATCTGGAAGACAGAGACCCTTCACCAACCTGCATGCACCACTCAGCACCAACCCCCTTACCAGAATCCCTTACCAGACTCTGGACTATATGGGTTACTTTCTCTTTCTCATTAACCATTTCCCAGACAAGGCAGGCATCAATGATGGAATTCACCAGAGCTTCCAGTGAGACTTCACAACCTTCAGTCACAAGAGGGAGAGAGTGTTTGAAGATCAAGACTTCAAACCCAGCACCAAGCTCATGGCCAATATACATTGCCAAATTCCTGAAAGCTTTGGAAATGTAGAAAACCTACCTTTCCACATCAAAGCACCAGAGATGTACCGCCATCCTGTTATTGGAAGGAAGATTTTGTAGATGCAGTGTTAAGGCAAACCCTTGCTTGCTTCGGCTCACAGGCCAACATCCTCAACACTGAGATTCTCAGTCAGTGGGTGGATGACATTACATGCACTGACACTTGACTCTCATTTTCAGTCATGGCAAGCAACTCCCAGGAGAGCAGAGAAAGTGCTTCCAGGATATTGTCAATGTTTCCTTGAAAAAAAATCCTCTCTGAGGGATTGTCAAGGAAAGGAATTACCAATGGTTCCTTTTGCTTCTTTGTTCTTTACTCATTTATCCAGTGCCCCCTTAAATCTTTAACCCTTCTTTCTGCAGCACCCACAAATCTTTGATTCAAACCAATCTTCTTTAACCTTGCTCCTGAAAGAGATCTTGACCTTTAGTTGCTGCTACTTTGCCTTTAAGTAGCAGGAGGAGGAGGAGAAGATGGCGACTCGACTGCAGTGCACGCGGCCACTTCGGTGGTGATGCCTGTTAACTGTCAAGTAGGGGACCGTGCACAATTCTGATTTGATGGAGACGGACGTGAGAGTATGGAGGAACATCTGGAAAACTTCTGAAATGCCCACTTCGCTGCCGCTGCTACTGTGTGGTAATGGGAATCTCCAGAGCAGAAGGCCCCGAAATCCTCGGCTTTGCTTGTTTCAGCGGCCGGGGCGAGGTCAAAGGCGCTCGGGAGGCTGTATCGAAGGGGCTGGTCAGAGTCTCGAAGTTTTCGGACAGATGGACTCAGTGTCAGCTGTGGTCGGCTGCTTCCAAGGCATCGGCAAATTGACGGTGCCTAGAGGTTTATGGCAGGAAGTTTCTCCCTTTTGCCGCCTGCTATCGGGGACTCGGGAGTCGATCGACTCAGGGACTTTTGAGACTTTTTTTTACCGTGCCCATGGTTTGTTCTTCATCAAATTATGGTATTGCTTTGCACTGCTGTAACTATGTTATAATTATGTGGTTCTGTCAGTGTTAGTCTTTGGTTTGTCCTGTTTTCTGTGATATCACTCCGGAGAAACATTGTATCATTTCTTAATGCATGTATGCATTTCTAAATCACAATAAAAGAGGACTGAGTGTTCTCATAATCTAATCTAGTATATATAGTTTTCTTTTGACATTTGTTTCATCTGGTTCACAGTCAGCAAGCACATCTGTCCAGTTGTTCACTATTCAGGTTGTTCATCAGGTACACCCTATGACAACAGAAGCCTCAGAGTCAGAAGGGTGTACCACAGCAATGGATTCTCTCCTGAGGTCTTCTCCCAATTATCTGAACAATTCCCCACCCAAGCTGAAACTGCAATTTGGTTTTTAGATTTTTACTTGGCCAGATAAGAGGGTGAAACAAGTGTCCTGACCCCAGGAAATGAGCTGAATCCACACCATAAGATTGGTGTTGGACATTATCTTGCAGTGTTAGCTGGGTATTTTTTTTGGTGATACATTATACATTGTCGCTTTACTACACAACGTGCCATGCCTGTTACCAGGGTAACAGAAGTGTTTCATTAACATTGATACAATCTGTCAGAGTGGCATCCACCTCTGACCCATTCTAGGTCACCGTCATAAAAACTGTGAACAAAAACTTCATCTATCCAATGAGACATTCACACAAGTTACAGATATCTGTGACTGTAATAGAGAGATGAGCATGTGCATTTCTATTGTCAGTTCTGCAATTTACTGCAGAAATTTAGCCAAGCAGCCTTGCAGGTGAAAATATACAGTGAAAGTGTACCTGAAAGAGTTCCCAGGGCCCAGTAACTGCTTAGACTTAGACCCTGACTCTGGGCAAGGTCCCAGAACACAGAGTGTGACCTTCCAGTTCTCAGATCAACCCAAAGTGCAGGAAAAATAACATTCGCTTCAGATGTCTGGATTACATTTTTTTGTTTAAAACATTCCTGATGTTAAATTAGCCAAAATAATTTGAGTAATAGGCAAGTGTTTGCATTACTCAGGGTATTTTAAAATTTTCATATTTTATTTCGTTTGTTGTTTACTGTAGAGGATTCAATTTTCTTCCTATTTTCTGAACAATATGCCAAAAGCATACTCTGATCAAAGCAGCAATATACTTTGTTTTATGGCAAATACCTTCATACCTTACAGGGCCTTCAAAAGTGACCAGATATTCTAAACATTCCTCATTTTGGATAGCTTGTTTTTATGAAGGGGGCTGAGGAGCTTAGACTGTTCACTCAGTGAGTGTGTGTTGGAAAACTTGCAATGATATAACTATGCCATTCATTAAGTTCAACCAGAATGAGGTTAACATTGTTTTTGCTGCACTTTTTCATTTTCTTGGTCTGTTTCTCTCTCTCTCTCTCTCTCTCACACACACACACACACACACACACACATACGTGAACGTTAACTGCAAACCTCCAGAATACAGCTGCATGATGTGCATCTGTGAATTATGCACTTGACTGGTTTGATTTGACCACAAGCAAAATTCTTGCGTATATTAAGGTATCTGAGACACTTAATGTGGCAGCAGATCAAGCATTAATAAGACCAATATAAACAGAAAGTCAGAGGCAGTGGCATAAAGGCTAGAGGCCCTGTCATGGCTGGCATGGTTCAATCAGGTTTAGGGCTGCCTGAGCTCTGAATATATACACAGGAAGTCATTTTGAATTGTAATGGTGATTAATCAAGGAAAATTAAACCTTAAGCATCAGTAACCCACTCCTTCCTGGCTGCTTTTTGTCTGTTTATTTAGTGTAACCTCTACTGGAGCATAGCTGACCTAGAAATATCAAAAATTGCTGCAATTGCAACCAAGCATAAACAAAGATATTTAGTAATGAAAGTAATGGCAAAAGAAATTCTTCAGTCGGATCCAATCAACCAACCACAAGATAGGCATCAGTTGAAATATTGCATATTTATTTGCTTGGTGAAATAGAAAAAAAATTACACGCTGGCTGGTGCATAATTTGATTTATTTATCATCACCTTCTTGGTCCAAATATGGACCAAGGAGCTAAATACCAGAGGTGAGGTGAGAGTGATAGCCCTCAACATCAAGGCAGCATTTGATGGAGTATGGCATCAGGGTGCCGGAGCTAAAATGGAGTCAAGGGGAAAACCCTCCGCTGGTTGGAGGTCAATCTTCTCATCCTCAGGATAGCACTGCAGGAGTTCTTCAGGGAAGTGTCCGAGGACCAATCATCTTCAGCTGTTTCATCAATATCCTTCCTTCCGTCATAAGATCAGAAGTGGGGATGTTTGCAGATGACTGCACAATGTTCTGCACCATTCGTGACTGTTCAGATAGTGAAGCAGTTCATACCTAAATGCAGCAGGACCTGGATAATATCCAGGCTTGGGCTGACAAATGGCAAGTAACATTCGAACCATGCAAGTGACAGGCAGTGACTACCTCCAACAAGAGAGGTCCTAACCATTGTCCCTTGACATTCAGTGGCATCACCATCACTGAATCCCCTAATATCAACAGCCTGGGGGGTTACCATTGACAGCAAACTGAACTGGTCTAGCCATATAAACACCGTGGCTACCAGAGCAGGTCAAAGGCTAGGAATCCTGCGACGTGTAACCCACCTTCTGACTCCCCAAAGCCTGCCCACCATCTACAAGGCTCAGGTCAGGAGTGTAATGGAATACTCACCACTCGCCTGGATGAGTGCAGCCCTGTCAATACTCAAGAAACTTGACACCATCCAGTACAAGCCAGCCTACTTGATTGGTACCCCATCCACAAGCATCCAATCCCTCCATCGACGTACGGTTGCAGCAGTGTGTACTATCTACAAGATGCACTGCTACAAGACACCAAAGTTCCTAAGGCAGCACCTTCCAGACCCACGACCACTACCATCTAGAAGGACGAGAACAGCAGATACCTGGGAACACCACCACTTGGAAATCCGCCTCCAAGTCACTCACCATCCTGACTTGGAAACATATCACCTTTCTTTCATTGTTCCTGGGTCAAAAGTCATGAAATTCCCTCCCTAATAGCACTGTGGGTGTACCTACACATTAGGGACTGCAGTGGTTCAAGAAACCAGCTCGTTACCACCTTCTCAAGGGCAACTAGGAATCAGCAATAAATGCTGGCTTAGCTGGTGATGTCCACATCCCATAAATGAAACAATTTATATGTGGATGCTGGTAGACCAGTTGCTGCTCTCCTGGCCTGGAACATCCAGCAGTCAAATGTCATGCATTTTATCTGCTGAGGGAATTTTCCGCCACCATCCTGGTGGCGGTGTACGTTCCAACCCTGGCCAATGTCAGGCAGATATAGGAGGAGCTGAGCACCATGTTCAGCAGTCATGAAACTACACACCCTGATGCCTTCCCGATCATTGTGGGGGATTTCAACCAGGCCAGATTGAAGAAGCCTGTGAACAGTTATCACCAACATATCACCTGGGGAACCAGAGGAGCCATCACACTAATCCACTGTTATACCACCATCAAGAAACTCACTGTGCCATCCCATGCCCACACATTGGATAGTCTGATCATCCTACTCCTGGTTTAGAGGCAGGGACTAAAGATCACAGCACCAGTGTTAAGGACCAAGAGGTAGTCAGAGAAGGTGGAGGACCACTTAAAGGACTGCTTTGAGTTGGTGCTCAGGACAAAATTATTGAATTCATCTTTGAGTCAGAAGGAACATACCGCAGTTGTCACCAGCTTCATCAAGACCTGGGTAGATAAGTGTGTGTCTTCGAGAATATACTGGACATACCCTAAAACTTAACCTCCAGGTTGAGTCGGTGGTGAAGAAGGCAAATGCAATGTTGGCATTCATTTCTAGAGAGGTATAGAGTATAAGAGCGGGGATGTGATGTTAAGGCTCTATAAGGCACTCATGAGACCACACTTGGAGTATTGTGTGCAGTTTTGGTCTCCTTATTTTAGAAAGGATATATCAACATTGGAGAGGGTTCAGAGAAGACTCATGAGAATGATTTATGGTTTTATTACTATTTATTATTTATGGTGCAACTGTAACAAAAACCAATTTCCCTCGGGATCAATAAAGTATGACTATGACTATGAAAGGGTTACCGTATGAGGAACGTCTGGCAGTTCTTGAGCTGTATTCCCTGGAGTTCAGGAGAATGGGAGCGGGGGGATCTCATAGAAATATTCTGAATGTTAAAAGGTCTGAACAGATTAGATATGGCAAAGTTATTTCCCATGGTAGGGGATTCTAGGACAAGAGGGCATGATTTCAGGATTGAAGGACTTCCTTTTAGAACAGAGATGCAGAGAAGTTACTTTAGTCAGAGGGTGGTAAACCTGTATAATTTGTTGACACAAGTGGCTGTGGAGGCCAAGTCATTGGGTGTACTTAAGGCAGAGATAGATAGGTTCTTGATTAGCCAGGGTATCAAGGGGTATGTGGTGAAAGCAGGGGAGTGGGGGTGACTGGAAGAATTGGATCAGCCCATGATTGAATGGCGGAGCAGACTCGATGGGCCGAATGGCCTACTTCTGGTCCTATATCTATACCTTATGGTCAAAAGCTGTAGATGAACCAGCTCTATAGTCTGCTGAGGGCTAGATCTGTTGCATTAAAGATTGTTAATCCAGAACTACACAAGAAGTTCAGGAATGACCTACAGAAGCAATTTTAAGGGTTTCAAAAACAATTCTGATTGAAGTTAGAGATGGAATCAGATGCACATCTGCTCTGGCAAGGTTTAAAGGCCGGAACTTCCTTCAAGGCAAAACTGTGATGCTTCACTCCTAGACGAGATCAGTGTCATTTATGCACAGTTTGAAAGGTTAGAATAAAACTACCCCTGTGCAAATCCCTGCAATATCTGGTGACCCTGCGATCTCTGTCTTGGAGGCCAATGTCAGAACATCTTTCAGGAAGGCCTCAGGCTCTGATGGTGTACCTGGTAGGGCAGTGGAACCGTGTGCCAGCCAACTTGCAGAAGTGTTCAAGGAGATCTTCAATCTCTCACTGGTACAGTGGCAGGTTCTCACCTGCTTCAAAAGGGCAACAATCATACTAGTGCTTAAGAAGAGCAGAATGATCTGCCTCAACAACTATCGCCCAGTTCCATTCACATCTACCGTAATGAAATGCTTTGAGAGAGTGGTCATGGCCAGAATCAACTCCTGCCTCAGCAAGAATCCTGGACCTGCTGCAATTTGCCTATTGCCACAATGGCTCTACAGTAGATGCAATCTTATTGGCTCTTCTCTCGTCCTTGGATCACCTGGACAATAGCAACACCAATGTCAGGCTGCTGTTTATTGATTACAACTCAGCATTCAACACCATCATCACCTCAGTTCTAGTCATCAGGCACCAAAACCTGGGCCTCTGTGCCCCTCTCTGCAACTGGATCCATAGCTTCCTAATCGGGAGACTACAGTCAGTGCAGATCAGAAATAACATCTCTTTCCTGCTGATAATTCACACTGAGGCACCTCAGGGATGCGTGCCTAACCCACTGCTCTACTCTCTCTACACCCATGACTGTGTGGTGAGGCACAACTCAAACGTTATCTTTAAATTTGCCGATGATACAACTATTGTTGGCAGAATTTCAGATGATGATGACGAGGTGTACAGGAGCGAGATAGATCAGCTGGTTTAGTGATGTTGTAGCAACAACCTTGCATTCAACAGCAGTAAGCACAAGGAATTGATTGTGGACTTCAGTATAGGGAAGTCGAGGGAACATACACCATCCTCATCAGGGATCAGCAGTAGAAAGGGTGAGCAGTTTCAAGTTTCTGGGTGTCAACATCTCTGAAGATCTATCCTGGGCCCAACATATTGATGCAATTACAAAGAAGGCACGGCAGCAGCTATATTTCAGTAGGAGTATGAGGAGACTTGGTATATCAACAAAAACTCGCAAATTTCTACAGCTGTATTGTGGAGAGCATTCCAATAGTTGCATCACCATCTGGTATGAAGGGGCCACGGTACAGGATCAGAAAAAGCTGCAGGAAGTTGCAAACTCAACCAGCTCCATTATGGGCACTATCCTCCCCAGCATCGAGGACATCTTTAAAAGGTGATGCCTCAGAAAGACGGCGTCCATCATAAGGACCCCTGTCACCCAGGACACACCCTCTTCTTATTGTTACCATCAAGGAGCAGGTACAGGAGCCTGAAGTCACATACCCAAAGTTTTAGGAACAGCTTCCTCCCCTCCCCTCTGCCAACAGCTTTCTGAATAGACAATGAACCCATCTACACTACGTCACTTTTTTTCTCTTTTCTTTTTGCTCTCTTTTTGCACTAATTAGTTAATTTAATTTTATATATATATTTCTTATTGTAATTTACATTTTTTTTACTATTATGTATTGCAATTAGTAATGATCTTTTAGCAGTCACTAGAATCTTGAAACTGGAGAGGATTCAAAGGAGATTTATGAAAATGATTCCAGGATAGAACAGCCTGTCATATGAAGAACATTTGATGGCCCTGGGCCTGTATTCACTGGAATTCAGAAGAACGAGGGTGACCGCAAAGAATTCCACAGATTCACCACTCTCTAGCTAAAGTAATTCCTCCATATCTCTGTTCTATAAAGACACCCCTCTATTCTGAGACTGTGTCTTCTGGTCTTAGACTCTCCCACCATAGGAAACATCCTCCCCACATCCACTCTATCAAGGCCTTTCACCATTCAATACGTTTCACAGAGTGGTGAATCAGCGGAATGCTTTGCCACAAGCAGCTGTGGGGGCCAAATCTTTGTGTATATTTAAGGCAAAGGATGATAGATTCTTGATTGGTCAGGGCATGAAGGGATACAGGGAGAAAGGAGGAGACTGGGACTGAAGAGGAAAATTGGATTTGCTATGGTGAGATGGTAGAGCAGACATGATGGGCCAAATGGTCTAATTCTGCTCCTATATCTTATAGTCTATGGTCTTAATATACTGCTGGTACAAAGCAACAATTTTCATGACATATGCCAGTGATTCTGATTCTGTACTGAATGCGACACCTCTGCAAATATTTCAACAGCATATTCTGTTCTATTCAAGGCAGATGTGCTAAACCATTCCTTCAATTTGTTGACTGGCTTTCTTCTCTCTGCCGTGGGTAGTGGATGGAAGGGGTAGAATCTTCCCCCCTTTTATCAATTATCTAACTTGCATTATTCTTCATTTGAATCAATGTGTCAATGTTTAATATTACCAATATTCTAATTATTATGATCAAGGCAGTTTTTATTAAGGGATGATTTTGCAATTAAATAATATTATTGTAATTCACTGGGATGTCCTGAGCCATTAAGTAAATCCTAAGGTGTTGTCACTGTTAAAATGTCGAGAAATTACATACACCAATGTGGTAATGGTCAGGCATCTGCTTTAATCTGTTGGGTTAGTGACTACTTTGTCTAAAATAATGTCTAGAATGATTTATTATGCAAAATAGGAAATGAAATACAGTAGATTCCGGTTAATTGGGCCATTGGTTAATCGGGGTAGTCGAGTATTTGGGACAATGGGACAACTCTTAAAGAACAGAAACTAATCAACAAAATAGCCAAGGTTTTCTTCATTTATTTGGGACACAATGCCACTTAATTGGGACAGGAGACTGTTGCCAAATAGTTTCCAAATAACATCAGGCATGTGAACTTGGTGTGGCCATTAAACACTACACTGTGCTTAGAGCAAACAGTTTTTAAATAAACTCAAGAAGAACTGCAGATGCTGGAAGTCCAAAGCAACACACACAAAATGCTGGAGGGCTCAGCAGGCCAGGCAGCATCTATGGAAAATAGTAAACAATCAACTTTTTGGGCCAAGATCCATAGTTTTTAAATAGCGTCAGTGGTGTGTGTGTTCAAAGAGCAGTGATTTTTGTCACTGATAGTTGGTGAGAAATAAGCAGTAAGACAATTCCAAACCGTTTTGCTCACTGTGGTTTCAAGCATTCAGGGTTGGAAATGTCTGTAACAGCCAGGAGTGTAAATGAAACAATTTCACTACTTCAACAAGTTAGAAATACAAAGAATTTGTGGGTATCAACAATCATCTTGAATGTAACAATGAAAATGAAGATTTGGAGGATGCAATCGTCAAAAGCACTGTATGAAGGCAGTTCATTATCTGCACTGGTTGGCTGCACTGATTTTGTATATTTACAGTCAGTCAAAAGAACATGGCAGTTTAACATTGATAACCACTAGGAACTAATACACAGTCTTATAGTACTATAGTAGTATCAGTACTGACCTAATTTGCACTAAATTTTATTTTAATACATAATTCGTTACTCAGTTAGTAACAAATTATTCAGGTAGTTTATTGTTTTTGTACCTTTTTTAACTATTTCCATGAAACTTTGGTTGATTGGGACAGCTGCTTAACTGGGCCAAAATACGTTGGTCCCAATTAACCAGAATTCACAATTTTTGCGATTAATATTTTTAAAAATTGAAGCTTGGGACACATTTTGAGGTAGAATTCCTCAAAAGTTCCACTCATCTGTCACAAATGCATGACAGTTCGATCGAAACTATTGATACAATGTGGATGAACTCTCATATTCCCATCCTCCAGCACTGCAAAATCTCTGGAGAGAGGGGGTTTATGAAATGGATCAATCAATAAATATGTAATATCAGACAAGTAGTTTTGTGGAATTCTTTGCCAGAAAGAAAGGCAGTTGAATAGACCAGTCACAAAGTAATCAACAAGAAGCAGCAGAGACTTGTTTTGGAGTTCCCTGTATTCATAGTTCCTGTTCATCCAACCAAGTGGAGGTTCAACTCTTTCAGAAGGATGTCACCATGAAGATAAATGACATGCTTTCCCCTGCAAAGGTGATGTACAGTATCAGCTCCTCTACTGAAGTCAATGTTGGACTCCTGTTCTGGAACCGAGAAATAATGAGATACTTGTTGAAAAGTTGTTATGGATCAATCTCTAGGAGTCCCGTCCTAGTTTGGAAGGCCACCCAAACAATCCAACCCCTGCAAAGCTAAATTGTCAGTAGACATTTTTGGCACTGAAGCTGATTTGGAGCCAATGCCCACTTGTCCCATGGAATAAAGGAAAGCATCCACCAGCAAGCCACAGGATTGGCACCAAGAGACATCAGTCAGCAAATGGGAGAACTCCAACTCATGCTGTCATTTATTTAGACCACTGGTTATGGAACGGGACAATGTGCATAAACTAAACTCAGAAATCCCCTTTTCCCATCTGGGAACCGTACATGAAGAGAGGGTGGATCAGAAGAGTGTTTGTCAGAGCCTCAGCTTCCATTTGCTAGAACAAACGACTAGTGATTTTATCCTGTAGTTCAATACAATTTACTTTATGTACAGAACCTGAAAATGTGCAAGAGTTTAGTAGTACTGATGCTGAAACATTCAGTGTCACTGCCAGTTCAATATACTTCACTGAAATACTAAGTTTGTAATACCATCCTCATGAAACCCAAGACTGAAGTAGTTTGTTTCCAGGATGTCAACCTACAGGGTCTCCCAATCCCTGAGTGATTTTTAAATTTTGGAGTATTACTGCAGCTGAGTGGAATGTGAATGCTGTTGTCTATGCTCTGAAAAGTTTACAGCTTTAACACTATTGAGTCATAAATCCATCTGCTTAGATCTCATTTGCCAAGCATTGGTGTTCCAGTTAAGTAGAGCCAGAAAACATGTGCAAGTTCCAGCCTGGCTTGAACCAACAGATTCAGAGTTATAATGCATATATCACAATTTGTTAGTGTATTTCAAACCTTGGGCTTTCTCTGTTAAAAGGCTGAATTAAAACACTTTTTGCTGCTGGGATGACTTCATAAAATACTTCCTCTTTGATATTTTAAAGTATAAAAGTTACATCTGATCATTTGAGTGGAATTGTTGGCTAGATTCTAATGCAAATGGTTCTACTAAATTAATACCTCAAAGAAGATGCTAACAGGAAAAGCAAGTATTGCATCATTAGAAATCTGAACACAAATGCAGCTTGCGTTGCTTAATTCAGTTGCTTAATAAATTCAGTTGCTTAGGAAAGGAGAAAGCCCAAAATTGATTAGTGAAATGATAGCCACTCTCCACTGCTTGGCTGGGAAGGAGCAGTGGTGGTCTTCACCTTGGGGCCTGCAGAGCCCATTACTCACATAGATGCATGGGTGTAGACTTGATAACATCATTACATTGCAAGGACTCAGATGTGCAGTTAATGATGCAGCAAAAACTGGCCACAGGCAGTGAGAAGGAATGAGACAAAGCGGCAGCCACTGCCATCCAGGTAGAGTGTATCAGTTCTATCGTTCGGCAATTCCCTGCTTCCATTGTCAGAGTCCATCTTTCCAGCAGGTCAAGCTATCAACAATTTGATCCAAAATAGTGCACAAAGGGCAACTTCAACAAGTTACGGTTTGTGACAACCCGCTTTGAAATATAGTCTTTTTTCCCCTCAAATTAAAGAAATAACTTTAATGGAATCTCTTTGTGGGGTGATTTGATATACTTTTCACTCACTTTAGTAATCTTATGCCACTGTGCTCTTAGAGGTTCATGACACAGAGAAAAAGGTTTCCATTTTGACAGTAAGTTGGGGCCTCAAAGTACATCATGAGGAAAATTTAATCTTAAGGGAGCAGCTGAGGTTTACGAGAATATTTTCTATATTTACAGGTACTATTATACCATATTTAATATGTGCACACTTCTGATGCACTGCAGTTCAAGCCTCCAATATGGGCATAAGAGTCAGTGGGAATGAAATCATTTGTCCTGGCAACTTTACCATTTATCGTACATTCTGATGGAGGTGAAATATTCCATTAGACAAATTTGAAGGAGGAAAAGAAGTTACTCCCAACCAACTTTTTTTCCTTCAAAGTACATCATACAGTCAGATTCTCTGATCATTAGCAACAAATTTGTGCTACCTTACTATGTACACTCTTCTGATATCTCCCATCAAGGCAGTTATTGCACTTGAAATTATTTAGTTTTGGGAGGTGCAGTGGTCATAAAAGATGCAATATAGTTTTTCTCTTCTATGTCACAGGGCAGAAGTGTTTTTAATATAATGTCAACTGAACATTACAAATAGTTAGAAGATCTATTTTATCCCTGAACTCGATCTTAAAGTCATTGCTTCACTTTTATAAAGAATTAAAAGACATATGGTTTCATAAAGTCTGAACAGAAAATTTTGAAACAGCAAAATCTTTCAGAAAGAATTGAAGACCCTTTACATTCTGTGTATCATCACCATAACTATAATACTTAAAATGTGATAATAAAGTACATGAAACCTTGGGTGTTCTAATAATTTCAGTTACTTGCACTAAAAAAGGAGCTGAATTGGTACCTGAGATAAAGATTAAAGGAAATGCAAAGAGATAAATGGTGGAAAAGAAATAACTGGGAATTCTAACAAGTAAGCAGATCAGCTGGTTAGGTTGGATAAATGCACAGAGTGATAGCATATAAAGCAGGATGTTTCATTCAAACAACAGATCAAATAATATAATAAAGTTCTGATCACTTGCAAGTATCAGATACTCAAATATTGTAGCCAATTCAGAAGAGGCATGTGCCCAGGAGTCAAAGAACTGAGATGTGAGGAAAAAAGTGATTGAGATCTGGTTTCAGATTGAGACCCTTCATCTTGTAGTCTCAGCCCAAAATATCAACTGTCCATTTCTTTGTGACTGTGTGTTGCGTCCTCTTCAAGTAAGCTGTGGCTTAGGGAATATGGATGACTATAATGATACAGTTGGCAAAAGTGTTACCTTGTTATATTTTTGGGATATTTTCACCAGGATTTTAATATATAATTATCAAGATTTTTGGGGTTTTAAACAAGTGGTGGAGTGGTGTTATATACCCCTAGGGTTCATATTTCTGTGGACTGTCACTTTAAAATGTCGGGAGAATGAGACTGACTTTTGGACACCGCTTGAGCTGCTCCAGAGAGAGAGAGAGAGAGAGAGAGAGAGAGAGAGAAAGAGAGAGAAAGTTGGAGTTATTTGATGGACAATCGATGTTATGGTTTCTCTGCAGTGTGTTTACCTTTTACAAGGACAGTTACAGACACAGAGAAACACATGCTCAGAGTCAAGATGGATCCGATAAATGAAAGACACCAGTGAGTGAGGGTCCTGGTTTAAACTTTGAGTAGTCCAGAAAGGGATGAGTTGAGATCGATCCAGAGTATTGATAAACGACTCTCACAAGTACTGCAACTAGAAGAAGTTTGCAGAGGGGAGAGGAAGGTTTGAAACAGAAGAAATCTAGTGACAAGGAGGTCGTAAGGGTGAGTTTGAGTTCCATTTGAATACGAAGGTGTGACTGTCACGTAGTTAATCCACAGGAGTGGGTTCTCTGGTGAGGGGAGTACCTTTGTGAATACCACTTGTGTGTTACCCTTGTTTGGGTGTGGTAGTTCACTGAAGAAAGGCACCCCTGTGGCAAATCACTGTTGGAGTTATTTTGTATGTCATGGAACTGGATAAGTGGCTATCACGGTTGTGTGTTTGGGGTAACCTTGTGTGGAAATTACCTGAGTGTGATAATCCTTGCTTGGGTTGGTAGATTTACCACTTGAAGACGGTACCTCAGTGATAGACTACTGTTGGTGATAATCCATACATGGATTCTGTTGGAGTATCCTGTGGCCACCACTTTCAGATGTCCCGCAGCTGAATTCAGTTGTGGAACCACTTGTGTTGAAAGGATATTCGTTGAAGATCACTATCGGTGATATTTCGTGTGTGGAGTGGAACAACTTTGGAGATAAAACCTACTACTATTGTTATCTTGTATTGTTGTCGTGGAATCTGTGGAATATCGACGTAATTGCCTTCTTATAACATTCACCTTTGGATTACAAATATCTCTCATGAATTAACCTGAGCATTGAACTGAACTATTTTACCTACCCTCATAAGACTGTATCAGTTACCACCTAAGCTTGAAGAAGTTTGCGTTTACATTTCCACACCTATATATGCATAAACTGTGCTAACCTGTTTGATTTATCTGGTTATATATTACTGTATTACGTAGTTACTAATAAAAATAGAATTCGTTAACAGCAAAACCAGACTTCAGGTGTATTCCATTTCTGCTGATTCTTTTAACCCATTATGGGGTACGTAACAGTGGTAACATAACGGTTACCATAACACTTCGAAGTGGCAGCAATTGGGTTTCAATTCCTGCCCTGTCTATCAGGGGTTTGTATGTTCTCCCTGTGACCACTGGGCCACCTCTGGGTGCTCCACTTTCCTTGCACATACATTCCAAAGATGGATGTGATAGTAAGTTGTTGGCCAGAAGGATGATGACACTTGAGGGCTTCCCAGCACATCCTTGGGCTGTGGTAGTCATTGAGCAAACAACATATTTCACTGTATGTTTTGATGTTTCAAATAAAGCTAATCTTTGAATCTTAAGAATAGATTTATCATAATTTTTATGAAAAGCTAATGGACCTGTGGCTGTTGGCTGTCAAGTGAATGCAAAGTAAATTTCACCTAATAAAGGAAATTTACATTATTCAACATAACTGTCCAAAGCCCAGGTAAGAATATCAGAATGCCATCTAAGGAAAAATAATTTGCCATTTCAGTAACCATTCCCCACTGGGTGTTACGCTTGTTCAGAGTTCTTGCTTCACTGGAAACTATAGATTCGAAGGGGCTAAGTGGCTAGCTTATGCATTTATCTTCATTAACACTTTTCTGTCTAATGTGTACGACTGTGTTTTAGTAGTAAATGCAAATTTTAAAGAAAAAGGAAGAATATTAAAAACACAATGCAACATTCTACATTTGTGCATATTGATAATGCAGGTTGTAATTTTTTGTAACATTACTCAAAAGCCAATGTTTCACTAGACTATGCCAAGAAGGAGAGTTGCTGGTAACTCAGATGACCTTAGTATTGATTATTTTGTTCTTGACCCTTGAATACAACTGACCATGATCTGAAACAAATTAAAATAAGATTTCAGTAGTGTTTACAATAAACGATTTCAGGATTACACTGATTCAGCTCTATCAGTTGGAGATGTGCCTCCATGCGAACAATTTCTTGCTTTATAAGATCAATGCATTGGTCTGCATCTTGCTCTCAGTCTTTTTTAATCCCTTTCAGAGAGTAAGCAAACCTGAATGCATCTGCTGCATTGTTTTGCTTTAATAATTCCTAAAGGTAAATCTCAAGCTATAAATGTTCTTCAATGTACTTTGTATATTCTTCTTCAGGCTGACATTTAGTAAAACAAATAAACATGATTGATGAACATTTTTTGTAATAAAGAAAGAGAAACTTCTGTGACTGACATGCATTATGCATCATGTTTGATGCTTTTAGTCCTCACTTCAGCTATATACTAATTTCTAAATATAATGAGCAGCATAGGATATGTCATATTTATGTATAAAGGTATGAAGAATCAACTTTTGTAAATAGGTGTGACAAGACTATGCATTCCTAAATAATCATTAATGTAAATGATCAATATAGCTTATAAACATGAGAAAATCTGCAGATACTGGAAATCCAAGCAACACACACAAAATGCTGGAGAAACTCAGCAGGTCAAGAAACATCTATGGAGAAGAATAAACAGTCAGTGTTTCGGGCCAGGACCCTTCTTCAGAATTATGCTATATAGATTATAGTACATTTCCAGGTTTTAAGAACCTTCATGCAACATAACTGAAGGACTGCATTTTTAAAATGTTATTTATGATTGTATTAGTTTTCTGCAATGAAATTGCACTGAAGATGTGTTAAAACAAGTGTAAAATAGAGAGTTTCTAACTGCATTTTCACATTCCACATAGCAATTAATGTATTTTTTGTCTGGACAAATGTGTTTTGCAATTGATTATTGACAATCAAATATTTAATTTTTTAAAATGCTTTTGCTCAAAAACAATGCAGCATGTAGCCTGAAAATTGGTGAAAATAGTTAATGATTTTCAATACCATGTAGGTACAGTAGGTGGTTTAAATTTTACTCTAACCTGCTGCTATAGAATCTTGCATGTTGGTACATTTATTAGGTAAACTGTAATCCTTGCTCAGGAATGTCACAGGCAAAATGCTGAGTTAACAGCATAATGACAAGAAATTAATTGTATAAAGAGATTTTACATCTTATTTGCTTGGAGGCATTACTTCAATAATTGTTGTTTTGTTTGCAAAATTTGTAGCAACATTTTAATATATGGTTGAATTATAATGACAGCAACTAAAGTAGTGCAACTTATTCTTTCTCAGGCAACATTTTGTTGATAATAGTTACTACAAATACCTTTCAATTCAGAGCAACTATATATTTAGTGTTAAACTCAGGGTACAAGATGCCCTCCAATTTTGTGCAAGTTATTTTCTAAATGGTGGCAGTGAATATCAGCGGATGCCGGGAGGCAGCCTGGTGAAGGTTGTTACCGGTTTACAGATCCATCTGCTGTGAATATTTGTTGTAGTGCAACACAGTGAAGTCAATCATAGTGTTGAAGTTTAGAGAAAGGCAGAATCCCAAATGTTTGTAAAATTTGAACTATTAATTGCACTCTGGCAGCGATAGTGAGTAGGCAGATCTGCTGAATTTTCCTAAACAAATTAGATGTAAACTGAGTGAGAGGGCGCGGGGTCATCATATAAAGCCAGTAGCTGACAGGCATTGGGATCTCTGTGCCTAGCACACAGAACAGATGTTCCCAAAGATGCAGTGATTATTGCGCTGGTAATAAAAAAGCATCAGCTTACAGGCAGGGATAATGGATGCTGGTAACTAGGAACTGTTCCCAAAGGAGAAAATGACAGAAATCTGCTGTATCTCCAGATCACGGGGGTATAATTAAACGTCCAGTAACAGTTGTTAATAGGCTGCAAATAAAATTGGGGGAAATTTTTACACAACCTTTCCTTTGTCCTTTTTGAATGGCACAGGGACATTTGGAGGCGAAATTATGCAGTATTATATGATTACAGGCAAGCTGTTTTACCATGTTACCTAGTTTAATTAGTGTAATAACGTAAATAAGATTACAATCTTAAATTTGTGCTGGCCTGCAGCCCATACCACAAATGAGATCACCAACAACATATTTCCACTAAAGGAAACATCACTGCTCCAACAATGCATCTAACTAGTTCTGAGCACTGTTCACCAGATTTAAATATCAAAATATTGCTCCAGGATTTAACGACAATGGGAGAATATCTGTTTCACACAATTACTTGGATGAAGTTAGATTTAAGGTTTGAAACATGGATCTACGATACTTTTGTCTGCACTGGATTTAAACATATCACTGAATTCCAAAGGACGTTTGACTCATTTGCTAAGAAATAATGCACTTGAATCAAGATTACGTTTGCTTCAGGACTGCTATAATGATGAAAGTGAGCAGGGTGGCAATTTGGAATTTTACACTTGGGTCACATATGCATTTATTCTGACTCAACAACACTTAGCACAACACAAGTAACAGTTATTTATTTTGCCTGAATAAGTCTTCTAATTCTCAAGAGTGCAAACAGGGAATTTTAATTGAAATATTGTAATTACATTTGAATTAGCCTACTTCATAAGTCCATTTTATCTTTAAAAGGTTGCTTTTTTTTGGTCATTCCTGTCATATCCAGAACTGAAGGAACTTTAAATTTCTGATGTTGAAACTTTAAAGAAATTTCTATTTGGCTTGTTATAGTCCAGCATGACAATTCTGCGTAATTTACGGGCTGATCTGGTGAAACAACGCTGATAGTAAGGAACAGTCGAAGCATTGTTTGTGGTAAGCAAGCCTGTGAAAGTGTTAAGGGACTGATTAAACTGGCGAAGGTCAGTTACCAATTTTATGCTGTTGCTTTTTATGGGTTTTCCAGTTTCCTTACAGTTCGTATCATTCCTCTTAAATTGGGGCATAAAATAGGCCATGCTCAAAATCTCATAGCAGCTATTTTCAAAGATGACAAAACCTATAGAAGCATAAAAGGTGGCGTGAGTCATTGGATTTGGGATTGTGTTGCAGAGAGAAGTGGAAGAACAGTGCAGGGCATGCTTCTGTGGTGCTGTTATATTGGCCTCAGGGTGATTCATCAGTGAATAACAGTGAAAAAAAAGTATTGCAGAACTTTGTGCTTTCTATTTCTATCTAGGCACATAAAGCTCCCAGGACTTAATGGTATAATTTCAAATACCCAGCCTTTGCTAATCGCTCTATCCAGAAAAATAGTTGTATCTTTCTGGTTCATAAGACCATAAGATATAGGAGCAGAATTAGGCCTGTTGACCTATCGAGCCTTCTCTGCCATTTCATCATGGCTGATCCATTTTGCCTCACAGCCACAATTTTCTGTCTCATCCCCCACCCCTCCCCCGTATCCCTTCATGCTCTGACCAATCAAGAATCTATCAACCTCTGCTTTAGAATAACATACAGACTTGGCCTCCACTGCTGCCTGTGGCAACAAATTCCATAGATTCACCACTCTCTGGCTAAAGAAATTCCTCCTCATCTCCATTCTAAAAGTAACTCCCTCTATTCTGAGGCGGTGTCCTCTGGTCTTAGACTCTCCCGTCATGGGAAATATCCTCTCAACATTCACTTTACCAAGGCCTTTCCCCATTCGATAGATTTCAACCAGGTTACCCCTCATTCTTCTAAAATTCCAGTGAATTCAGGCCCAAAGCCATCAAACGTTTTTCATATGACAAGCCGTTTAATCCTGGAATCATTTTCGTGAACCTCCTTTCAACACTCTCCAGTTTCAGCACAACCTTTCTAAGATAAGGGGCTCGAATCAACTCACAATATTCCAAGTGAGTGCTTTATAAAGTCTTAACATTATATCCTTAATTTCATATTCAATCCAGTTGAAATGAATGTCATCATTGCACTTGCCTTGCTCAACACAGTCTCAACCTGCAAATTAACCTTAAGGGAATCCTACACAAAGACTCCCAAATCCCCTTGTGCCTCAGATTTTTGCATTTTCTCTTCATTTAGAAAATAGATTAATTTCTTCTCCCAAAGTGCTTGACCATACACTTCCCAAATTCCCAACTTCCCAAGACTGTATTCCATCTGCCCATTCTCCAAGTTTGCCTAAGTCCTTCTGTAGCCTCCCTATTTTGTCAAAACTATCTTCTCCTCCACCTATCTTTGTATCATCTGCAGATTTTGCAACAAAGTCATCAATGCCATCATCCAAATCATTGATGTATAATGTAAAAAATTGTCCCAACTCAGACCCCTGTGGAACACCACTAGTCACCAACAGCCAACCAGAAAAGGCTCCCTTTATTCATAGTCTTTGCTTCCACCCAATCAGCCACTGCTTTATCCATGCTAGAGTCTTTCCTGTAATACTATAGGCTCATAGTTTGTTAAGCAGCTCATGTTTAGCACCTTGTCAAAGGCCTACTAAAAATACAAGTGCACAACATCAACCAATTAACCTTTGTCTATCTGGCTTGTTATTTCTTCAAGGAATTCCAACAGATTTGTCAGACAAGATTTTCCCTTGAGGAAACCATGCTGACTATAGCCTATTTTATCGTGTTCCTCCTAGTATCCCAAAACCATATCCTTAACAATTGACTCCAACATCTTCCCAACCACTGACTTCAGACTAATTGGCCTATAATTTCCTTTCTTCTGCCTCTTTCCATTCTTGAAGAGTGGAGTGACGTTTTCAATTTTCCAGTCTTCTGCTACCATTCTAGAATCTAGTAAATCTTGACAGATCATGACTAATGCCTCCACAATCTCTTCAACCGCCTCTTTCAGAACCCTGGGTGTACACCATCTGGTGAAGGTGACTTATCTAACTTCAAACCTTTCAGTTTCCCAAGATCCTTCTCTCTAATTATGGTAACTGCACAAACTTCATGGCCCCTGACTCCTGCAACTTCTACCATACTGCCTGTGTCTTCCACAGTGACGACTGATTCAGAATACATATTCAGTTCTTCCGCCATTTCCTTGTTCCCCATTACTAACTCTCCAGCATCGTTTTCCAGTGGTCTGATATCCACTCTCTCCTCTCTTTTACACTTTATGTATCTGAAGAAACTTTTGGTATCTTCTTTAATATTCTTAACTAGCTTTCTTTGTATTCCATTTTTATCTTCTTAATGACTTTTTGGTTGCCTTCTGTTGGTTTTTAAAAGCTTCTCAATCCTCTGACTTACCACTAATTTTTGCTCAATTATGTGCTCTCTCTTTGGCTTTTATGTTGGCTTTGACTTCCCTTGTTGGCCATGGTTGTGTCATCTTGCCTTTAGAATATTTCTCCTCTTGGGGATGTATATATCCTGTGTCTTCCAGATTGCTTCTGTTCCCAACAGATGCAGCTTGACCTGTTCTGTCTCCACCATTTTCTGTTTTCATTTTGGATTTCCAGTAACTACAATTTTTTTTGTTCGGTTTACATTCCTCTCTCCATCATGTGGCCCACCCAGAACAAAGAAAGTAGGCTTAAAGGAAAGAAAAGTTAGAAAAGGCTTGATATAGGAAATCTGTCCATTCGTCCCTGTGTCAAAGTTTAGCGGGCAGGGGGAAAATGACAAGGAAGTTGAATTGAATATTCAGTGATAAATACTGTCAAAGAGCTGTTGCACGTATAAACTTTACAAAAAGAAAATGTATTTCTTGGGATACTTTAAGTGGAATAAGATTGTGATGGTATTAGAAATGTACAAAAATAAATACCACTAAAATAGACAGTATCTGAATTTTGTTGCCTATCAGACACCCAAGACCCATATAGCAGACAGTTATTCATGTACTAATTATTGGCTACAATAATATGCGCTGTAATGATTAAATTATTGAACTAGCTGTTCTGGTTCCAAACCATTGGTTCCAAAATATGAGTTCAAATTCCACCATCACAGCAGATGAAGTTAATATAATTCATCTGGAATTTAATAAATCTGGAATTCTGTTTTTTTTTTAATACTAGCTCATCTCAGTTAAATTAATGGTGAAACCTCTGGAATCTTGTAAAAATTTGTCTGGTTCACTAATGTCCTTTGGGGAAGGAAATATGCTGCTCTTGCCTTGTCTGGTCTTTATGATCCAAATCCACAAATGTGGTTGATTTTTCATAACCCCTTCACTCAGGGCCCATACAGATAGATAATAAATGCCAACTTTGCCAAATTCCCACATTCCCTAGAACAAATTAAAAAATCTCAGGACTCAATTGTCTTGTCATATTGTAAAATACTTCCTGCCCTCTCACTTAGCAACTTAGAAACCTATATTAAGCTCCCTGCTGTCTCCTTAAAGAGCATTATGGTAGCTCCTTATAACTCAAAGCATTAACATGAAGGATTATGCTTTGATGCCCTTCTCCGCTCTACTTCCAGGCTGATACAGTTCCCTCATGTCTCATGGACTAACTGAATATAGTATCCAAGGTGCAGTTCTCTCAGTTTTCTATGAAGGTTCAGCATAAAGGCTTTCAACTTAACTGCACTAAACTGGAAATAAACCTAAAGATCATGTTGGTTTAACTAATTGCTCCTTTGCCACAATTAGAAAAGGTTGGTCCTAGACCCCTAGAATGCCAATGTGTAGTGGTGGCTGAGAGTATTGTGAGATTGCATAGCTCAATCCGGGAAATGTGTGTTAGTGATACTTTGGAGATCTTTGCACTATTCACTGGGATTCTTCACTCAGTACTTCAACATGGCCTAAGTTTGCTCTTCTGACAAGTCTTTTCTTTACTTCTTTCAGTTGCTTCCTTATCCATCCTCAAACATTATGAATGTTTAAAATTCTGAAGTAATCCCATTGGAAAACTTCATTAAACAATTTAGAAGAAGATCCAATCTCATTATTAGGTGTTGTTTCTGATGGAAATGCTGTTTTTCTTCTAAGTATAAACTAAATACCAGCAATGATGCACATGCCATAAGCCCTGTGGTTTGTCATAGAGTGTTGAGCTTCTAGAGTTTTTGTGTACCTGTATTTACTAATCAATATCTTAACTAAAGTTGTTAAGTCCTTGTATTTTTGGTTTAATCTTGTCATGTTATTTGTGGCTGGCACCTGTTTCCCACATTCTATGATTATTAAAGAGTACCCTCATTCAATGCCTTAATTGGAGTCATTGTGTCAGAGAGAATGAATTTTCTCATGGTATTGCTCAGTCACTCCTTTGAGGCTGTATTGGTATTCCGATGTCTAACCTCTTGTTTTCATCTCTTCCTGGGGATCTTGCCGTTTCTCTGCTCCTGGTTTGAGTTGTGAGCCTACTGTCCACAGCTCCTGGGTTGAGTAGGTGCCAGCAACAGTGAAAGCCCGCCATTCTTCCTTACCTGGGTCCAGCCCTTCGTGAGCGCACCATGACAGAATGCCCTCATCCACCTATGGACTTGGGGAGGCTCTGAGCTTCTCCAGTCTATGTTCAAGATTTTTTCTGAGGTTCTCTGGGTCAACAAGGTTTGTAAGGTTTCCCGTGTTATGCTTTCTTTTCCATGTCAAGTGCAATGTTTCTGAGTTAAATGCAATGTTTCCGAGCCAACTGTATTGTTTCTGAGTTAGGCCCCAGGAGCATCAGAGCTGTTCTGGATTTCTCAGCACTGCCTTAAGCTCCAGGTCTGCCTTGTGTCTTTTTTTTCAAACCTACCACAGGAGCTCCAGATCTGTTCCACATTTTCCAGCCTGCTCCAAGCGATCTACCTCATGTTTTTTCAGATCTGCCTCGGGAGCACCAGAGCTGTTCCCAATTTTCCAGCATTGCCTCAAGCTTGAGGTCTACCTTGTGTTTTTCAGACCTGCCTTGGGAGTTCCCTGGGCCATCAGGTGTTGGCCTTATGGGGGGGGGGGGGTGCAGGGAGGAACTGTCATGAGCTATGTGGCTTGCCATAGAGTGTTGAGCTTCTAGAGTTTTTGAGCACCTGTATTTGTTAATCTTAACTGGAATTGTTGAGCCTTTGTGTTTTCAGTTTAGTCTTGTCAAGTTAACTGTGGCTGACACACATTGCCCACATTCTATGATTATTTAAAGAGGGCTCTCATTCAATGCCTTAATTGGGGTCATTGTATCAGAGAGAATGAATTGTCTCATGGTGTTGCTCAGCCACTCCTCCGAGGTTCTGTTGGTATTCCAATGTCTAATATCTCGTTTTCATCTCTTCCTGGGGATCCTGCCATTCCTCCACACCTGGGTCCAATCCTTCATGAGCCCATCATGTCAGTAGAAGTAAAATAGGAATCAAATCTCTGGATCTATGCTTATAAAGTGCAGGAGGAATGCTAATGTGATGACTATCCACAAACTGCTTCCAAACAAATATCATTGTGGTGGACAAATCATTTTGTGTCCTTAAAGGTGTATTGTGAAGAGCATTCTATTCCCAAGAAAGTTTGCAACAATCACCAAAACTCTTACTGAGATACTACTTATTCATTGACAAGATCGCCTCCCAGAGGGAGGCAATGTGAACAAGGAAAACAGCTTCTTGAACCTTACTCCCATTAAATTGAATTATGATTGATCTGAACTGTTTTTACCCATACATGACAAAAATTATTTGCACATAGCCTTCAAAACTTTGCTTGTCATGGTACTCACAGCAGTAGAACTCCCAGCTTTTACCATCTTTGTGCTAATTAATGTTCAGTTAGACTATTGGAGAAAAAGCCCAAGTTCAACTACCTCGACCAAAAAAAATTGCACATAACTCTATTATACAAAATACCACTGAGTGAGTTCCAATTGTTGTCAGTTCAAAATACAAGTATTATTGATGATACAATAAAGGAATTTTATTACGCCTATACCCTACTGAACATTGTTAAGCTTTTGCCAAGTTGTTATTCAGCTATCATAAAGCTATTGCCAGATTGATCTTGCCAGCAGTCATCATGCATCACAGAAATTCCTTGTCAGATATTGTCAAAGAGATGGAAGCAGTGCACTGTAATTGCTGTATTTTGTCAACATAATGACCAGATGTTACAAACCACTGTCAGTTGCAAAGCTCTGCTTTACTAAGGGCAATTTGCATGGCTTATCCTTGAGAAACTTATTTTGTACTAAATTATCTCAACTCTTTATCTTCTTTTACTCAGGTAGGAATATTGTGCTGTTCTTCATTGTCTTTTTATTGATCATATCAACCCAATGAAGGACATATAGACCATACAAAGTTTGCAACTTTATACCAGATGGAAGAATTGTTAATTTCATATCACCATCAAGTAACCAGTGTGTGCCATGCTTGGTCTATCAGATAACTATATGATTAGTTATTGACAATGAACCTTGCCACTCTGCAGATAATGTTAGAACACTTTTAATGTTCATCTTGTGTAGACGTCCATTGAGGTTGGTTTGAAACTGCTATCCTCTTCCTTTGTGAAGTTCTTCTGAGAAATGCTAACTGTTCTAGTAAGCTTTGAGGGCCTATTGGCCATTAAGGTGTACTATATGTAAGTCTAAACAAAAGCAAGACTTGTTTCACTGTGTTGGTTAATCTTCTCCAAATATTAGGATTAATTTAAATATTCCTTGCATCACGGTATCCCACAATTCATCTCTGTCAGGCAGTATAATGGGTTACGAGATGTGTGCAACTTCAGTAACTAAAGTGAGATTTTATAGTAGTCCTACCCAACAAGACTGTTGCATCAACCAGCCTATAGCCACAGGAGAAGGGCTTTCCCCTGGCATCAATCAGAGTTGGTAATCCTATCTCTGGTTGTGAGAATAGCCTGGATGGGAGTCTAAAGCATCACCTTCTGATTCTGAACAAGGGGGCTGCTACGAACCAAAGCTCATATCGTACAAAAGGAATGTGATAAAAGCTTGATCCTCTCCCTACCTCTATTGATGCTGCCTGACTTGCTGAGTTCCTCCAGCATCAGCAATCTCTTGGTCGGTTACCTGGGAGGCTCACAGGTCTCACCCAGATAGGCAGGGCCTTACTCTAATAATTAACAAACTCTAGAAAGCACAATCCCACAATATCTCTGGGTCCTAATGTTTTCTTTCCTCCCTTCTTCTTACCGGATCCGTTTTAGACCCTCCCTGGTGATCATGTGAAGGAGATTCGCATTGACCTATGATTTTGAACTTTATTTTTTGCTCACTCGGTTGCTTCTTTCTGCTACTCCACAGGTTTTTCTCTTGCTCGTCATCTGTTCTGGTCTTTGCTTTATTCTTGTCACATGTACCAAGATATAGTGAAAAACTTGTCTTGCACACTGATTATGCAAATCAAATCATTACACGGTGTATTGAGCTGGAATAAAATACAACAATAACAGTGCAGAATAAATATATTTATTTATTTATTTATTGAGATTCAGCACAGAATAGGCCCTTCTGGTCTTTCGAGGTATGCTGGCCATTAAACTCCCTGATTTAATTCCAGCCTGATCACAGGGCAATTTACAGTGACCAGTTAACCTACCAACAGAATGTCTTTGGATTATGCTAGAAAACTGGAGCACTCGGAGGAAACCCAGGTGGTCACAGGGAGAACGTACAAACTCCTTACACCAGCAGGAATTGAACCTGTGTCACTGGTACTATAAAGCATTGTGCTAACCACTACACCACTATGCTGCCCAATTTAAGATGTAAGTTGTACTGAAAAACTGCAATACAGGTAAACGATAAAATGCAAGATCATAACACACATTTCGACCTTCAAATACAGCATCCAGTCTAGGGTAAAATTTCTCTGGCATTGTTCCTGATGATATTATCGCCAACAGGATATAATGGATAGTGCATGGCCGCAGGTTGAACACAAGCACCCCTCATAAGGATTATCATGAGAAGAGCCAATCTTCACATCCAGATCACTAAAAAAAATTGTTCTCCTTATGTCTGCTCTCATCTTCAAAGGGCTGTGCCTCCCCTTCATAATTCCATCGTTATCTCTTGGCTTTTGGCAAATTCTCAGCTTTCCACCCGATTTCTCGATGCATGCCCAGTTGGATACCCAGGAGGTAGGAATGTTTTGTGGGGCTGCCTTAATTTGTCTCTCCAATTCAGCTTTGAGCCCCTCTTTGAGAGAGAATGGAAGAAATCTTTTCGATATGCTTCAGCTCTCCTTGGACAAGATGCTTATATGCCTTTGACATCTCCTGTCCATGAAAATCTGTAGTGCCCCCATCCCTCTTTAAGATACAGGAGGATAACCAGTAAATTAATCAAACTAATAAAGCACTTGGTTACCTAAAGAACTTCTTGGGAGCTGAGACTGCAAATTTACTGAGAACTTCTTCTACCAGAAGAACTTCCTCTACACTGAAGCAATCATCATGGCGTCCCCATATCTATCTACCTCCTGGACATTACTATGCCTAAGTATAGATGTGGAACCTTTACGGTTTACTTTGATGAAATCAACATCATCTGCCTTCTGATTCTTCAGGTTCACAGTCTTCAAAGAAAATCTTCCAGCCAGCCACTTGACCAAGTGTTTTCTACATCCATTGCAAATGATCCATTTGTTTGAACTGCCGTATCTCAGGATTAAAGGTTTACTTCAGGAAGACATTGCACATTGTGCCAGAATCATGGTGAAATGGCTCTGATTACCCTTGCAGCAACATCTTGGTAAAGGTACTCTGAGTATGAGTTCCTTCCATAGAACTGATTCAGAATGTTTAACTCTTCCTCAAAATCTGTCCTGCACACCATCCCTGATTGGCTCAGATACAGGGGCAGAATTAGGCCATTTGACCAATTGAGTTTGCTTCACCATTTCATCATGACTGATCTATTTTTTCCTCTCAACCCTAGTCTCCTTACTTCTCCCTGTATTTCTTCATGGCCAATCAAGAATCTATCAACCTCTGCCTAAAATATATATAAGTACTTGGCCTCCACAGCTGGCTGTGGCAACGAATTCCACAGATTCACCACTCTCTGGCAAAAAAAATTCCTCCTCATCTCTGTTCTAAAAGGACACCCCAGTATTCCGAGGCTGTGTCCTCTGGTCCTAGACTCTCCATATTTTCTGCTCCAGATTATCAATGTGTGTTTCGCTATGCACTGTTGTAGAAAGAATTTCTACAATACACCGTGTTAGTTTTGTCCAAGCTGGTGGGTATTCAAAAGCTGCTCCCAGCAAATCCAATCTTTGCTGCTTATATTGCAGATTGCAAATTCAAATACCTTGTCTATACGTTTCATATTCTGTCTTTCATTTTATGCTTCACTACACGTTACCTCTATGGTGCCAATCCAACACCTCCAGCCTGGTCTTGGACTGCTCTGTGACTTTACATATTTGTTTTTGCCTCTCTGACTCCTATAGTGACTGTTCCTTCAGGCTAGATGCCCAGATCCCACAAATAATCTAATCAGGGATGAGCAAATCCTTCAAATCTGTGACGCTGTAATTGTCTGCTGATAAGGTCAACTCCACCATGAAAATGGCAAAGTATTTCACTGTTTCTGATTGTGTTTAAAGAATTAATAATGGTTGACTATATTGCAAGAAAATGAAGCCCAAGGTAGTATATGGTGCCATGTTTGTATACTGATTGTAAATTTACTTTGAGTTTTGAACTGTTTCATTCGAGCCAGGAGATTACATCATATATGATTTGTTCACCAATGTCTCACTTGAGGGATGAAATAATGGATCAATTCTTTCGCAATGAGAACAATGAGATACAATCACATCGTTACTTCAGTCTGCAGCAGTTCATCTGTCACAGCCAGCTCAAGATAAAGTGTAAATTCCTTTCTCTGTTATTTCTGGCATTATCCCCCTTCCATTCCAGTCCTGATGAAATGCCTTGGCCCAAACTGTCGACTGTTTATTCACTTCGATAGATGCTGCCTGACCTGCTGAGTTCTTCCAGCATGTTGTGTGTGTTGTTCCATGGTTTAATCAATGTATTTGTCTTTGAATCCAGTAGCTCAGGTCAATCAGATTAGTTTTATTTCTCACATGAGGCAGCTATGAGGCCAGGTCATTGGGTGTATTTAAGACAGAGCTTGATAGGTTCTTGATTGGACATAGCATCAAAGGTTATGGAGAGAAAGCCGTGAAGTGGGGTTGAGGAAGGGGAAGAAAGATCAGCCAATTTTGCTCCTATATCTTATAGTCTATAGTCTATGATTGAATTGCGGAGCAGACTTGATGGGCCAAATGGCTAATTCTGCTCCTCTATCTTATGGTCTTATGTCTTATGCCTTAAGATAAAGATTAGCTTTATTTCTCACATGTCCATTGAAACATCAAGTGAAATATGCCTTTTGCATCAAATCAAGTCTGTGAGGGTTGTGCTGGGTAGCCTGCAAGTATTGTCATGCTAAGGACACAAACATAGCATGCCCAAAACTCACTGACCCTAACCATATGTGTTTGGAAAGGGGGAGGGGAACCAGAGCATTATGCTGACTGCTGTGTTACTGCTAACCCATTCTCCGTGATTATCCACAAGTTAGCCCATTTGGGAAGGATCACAACCGTCCTTTGTGACTTGGAGCAGTGAATTTAAATTTCAAATCTTCATCCGTTATCATTTTGACACTGTATCTCAGCATTTTTCCAAATCCCTATTTCAAGTAATGAAGGACAGCCAGTCAATAAAACAAACAAATAACTTGCAGGAAGCAGGACATTTCTACTGTAATCTTGCATGATAGAGGCAAACTGACTTCTGGAATCTTCTGTACTAGGCATTGTTACAACATATCACATGGTACAATGATTTGAAGTGGGACTCACTCTGTATTACAAATTCTCGTTACAGACACCATTCATTTTTAGGTTGACAAATCCATTCAATACGATATACTGAAATTCCGAAAAATGGAGGCCAAAAGCAAATATTCTTACAGTCAGGAACACAATCATACCTGGAAGTCATCAAATTAAACTACAGTTGCCAAACAAGTGGCGCATTCTTACTAATGGCCTGGAGCTTCTAGATGTAGACCAAGCCTGAGAAGGAATGCAAGTTGTATGCATTTATCTGTGAGGATAACACAGCCATGAAGCTGGCCAGTCAGAGAAGTTCTAAGGCAGACTTAAGATCCTGCACACATGGGTTGGATGCTGAATATTTAATCAAATTCCTGGCACAAATGTCAAACAATTTGATGATATAAACTAATTGGGTGTACAGTCCCATAATAAATCAGATAGAATCGACTCCAATTACCTGAGATCCTCAGACAATGAATGACTTAATTAAATGCTACAGCCTTTCATAATTTTGCAAGTGGTAGTATTGGTTTTACAAATTGCATTATAATAGCCAGTATTGCTTGAAGCTGCCTTTATATAGATTTAAAATGTTATATTCTGTGGAGAAAATTAGCCTGGGTAGAACAGTACAATGGATTTCCATTTCAGAGTCTGCCTCATGGCTTTCAATTGGGGTAAATTTAAGATTTTCTCCTTGCACAATACCATAAACCAGTAAAACAATGTGAGCAAAAGTAACATTTTTTTCTGATCATGCTTGAATAAGCATGGTAGTGTAGTGGTTAGCACAACACTTTACAGTACGGGTGTCCCGGGTTCATTTTCCACCTCTGCCTGATAGGACTTTGTACATTTCCCCTGTGATTGCGTGGGTTTCCGCTGAGTGCTCTGGTCCCCTCCCACAGTCCAAAGACGTACTGGTTGGTAGGTTAGTTGGTCATTGTAAATTGTCCCATGATTAGTCTAGCATTAAATTGGGGGATTGCTGGGTGACGTGGCTTGAAGGGCCAGAAGGGCCTATTCTGTGCTGTATCTCAATAAATAACAAATAAACAAAGTATTTAGGGTTTTCCATTTAACATCTTTCAGTTCTGGTGATTTGGGTTCAATCCTGACCTCTGCTGCTGTCCACATGGAGTTTGCACATTTTCCCCATGTCCTTTTTGTGATCTGGTTTCCTACTAGATCCTATAAAATTGCCCACAGGTAATTCTCCATAGTATGTAGGTGAGTGGTGGAATTTAGGGAACTTGATGGGAGCATCGAGACATAAAAGGATTAGTATAAGATGAGTGTATGGTGATTGATGTAGACAAGCTGACTGTTGACGCTTCTGAGGGCTGCGCCTGATCAAAAGGAGCAGAGTGACAACTTTTCTATGAAGCCTATATGTATAACCAACTGAGAACTTGAACATTTTATTGTGTGGAACCTCCATTAATCTTGACTATGCGCATGAAGGATCTTTGACCTGAAACGTTGATTCTGCTTCTTTTTCCACAGATGCTGCCTGGACTTCTGAATATTTCCAGCATTTTATTGTTTTTACGAGGACTAACGATTTACAGGGTTACACCAGGACTGGGTTATAAGGAGAAGTTGGACAGGAAAAGATTTTATTCCTTGGAGCGTTAAGGACAGAGGGGTGATCTTATAAAGGGGTTTTAAATCATGAGAGCCATAGACAGGGAGGATGCACACAATCTTCTTCCTAGAGTTTGGAAATCAATAACAAGAGATTTAAGATGAGATGGACAAAATTCAGCAAATTAATAATGGGCAACACTTTCATGTAGAGATTGGAACAAGCTGCCAGAAGAAGTGACAGACTGGTAAAATAACAACCTTTAAAGACCATTTGGACAGGAACATCGACAAGAAACATGTTGAGGGATCTGGACCAACACAGGCAAATGGGACGAGCTTAGATGGACATTTTGGTCATCATGGATGAGTTGCTGTGAAGATCCTGTTTCCATGTTGTTTGGATGATTTGGGGGTGAAGACCCTGTTTCCATGTTGTTTGGATGAGTTGGTGTGAAGACCCTGTTTCCATGGTGTTTGGATGATTTTGGGGTGAAGACCCTGTTTCCATGTTATTTGGATGAGTTGGGGTGAAGACCCTGTTTCCATGGTGTTTGGATGAGTTGGTGTGAAGACCCAGTTTCCATGTTGTTTGGATGAGTTGGGGTGAAGACCCTGTTTCCATGTTGTTTGGATGAATTGGGGTGAAGACCCTGTTTCCATGTTGTTTGGATGACTTGGGGTGAAGACCCTGTTTCCATGGTGTTTGGATGATTTTGGGGTGAAGATCCTGTTTCCATGTTGTTTGGAATGAGTTGGGGTGAAGACCCTGTTTCCATGTTGTTTGGAATGAGATGGGGTGAAGACCCAATTTCCATGGTGTTTGGATGATTTGGGGGTGAAGACCCTGTTTCCATGTTGTTTGGAATGAGATGGGGTGAAGACCCTGTTTCCATGGTGTTTGGATGATTTGGGGGTGAAGACCCTGTTTCCATGTTGTTTGGATGAGTTGGGGTGAAGACCCAGTTTCCACATTGTATGATTGTATGACTTAATTTCAGTTATCCTGTTTGTTAATTTTCGTTCTCACCCAGATATTTAAAAGAGCAGGAAGGGCTGAAATTGTTTGGTTTCTGAAAAGGCAGATTGAAGGCTCATCCAAGAATACCACAACCTTGCCGTAGTCTGGATGCTTGCGTGTCTTAATGACCCAAAGAGCCATGTTGGCTAGAGCCAGGAGTTTATGCTTTAGCTCTTGGTAGAGTCACTCATGCCAAACAGGTCAAAAGGTAGATTACAGACTAAAAGTGGTCCACTGATCCTCCAGGTTTGGGTGTTCAGTTCAGGGCCAACAACACTGACTGGTAAAGCAAAATTGTTATGGAAACAGCAATGAAGAATATTTCTACATCTGAGTGCAACAGTGTTTCTGAGCTTCCACCCAGGACTTGCATGATTGACAGTAGTGAATACCGAGAGCAAACTATTGGCATGATGAAGGAAGGCCTAAATACTGCCAGAGATGGAGGATCTTTATTGCTGCCCTAAATGCCAGCAGCGTAATGGGCAGTAAGTAAGCAGGATTGAAGGCAGGTTAAAGATCACTGCTGGAAAAGGTCCACACTGGATGCCCCAAGGCATCATGCATCATCAGAATGTATAAATTACTCAAAGGCCATTCCTTCTGCACTCGCCTGTGACTACAGTTACAGGTCATGGTGAGGTGTTGCAGTGGACAGCAGCATGGTGATGTGTGGGTAAGTCACAGCAGCAAGCTGTGAGAAGTGGGGGAGTGGAAAGAATGTGGAGAGGAACCGCGACACCACATGAGGAGCTGGGAATTGAAATGGGGTTCACATCATCTTCTGGGATGATTGTGGGTAGTAGTGGATAGGGGTTATCAGTATTTCAACATCTATAAAGGGTATCTTCACATTGGGGGAGTGAGTTATGACCACCAGGGATGGCACCCAATTGGATTCTGAGGGAAATCCCCTTTAGCCTACCTCAAGGCAGAGCTGACATGTTTTGTGAAGGCTTGACTCATGGGGTTTGACCCATATTTCTGGAAATCCTTTTGTAAGGAGTGACCCAGGTATACAGTATATAAGTGTGTCAGACATACATTTAGAAAACAGAATGTAAGAGTTTCCAGCTCCTTATTTTAGTTAATACACAAATAGATACTGAGCCACATGCTCATGGCAAGGTTTTTAATTGAGCTAATTAGAACAATACTGTTTGAAATTAAAGTTTAGATTAGATTAGATTAGATTATGAGGATACTCAGTCCTCGTTTATTGCCATTTAGAAATGCATGCATTAAAAAATGATACAACGTTCCTCCAGAAAGATATCACAGAAACACAGGACAAACCAAGACTAAACTGACAGAACCACATAATTATAACTTATAGTTACAACAGTGCAAATCAATACTGTAATTTGATAAAGAGCAGACCATGGGCACAGTAAAAAGAAGTCTCAAGTCCCGATAGCCCCATCATCTCACGCAGACGGAAGCGCTACAAACTTGCCGATGCATTGGAAGCACCCGACCACAACAGACTCTGAGTCTGTCCGAAAACTTTGAGACTCTGACCAGTCCTCTGACACTGAGCACCATCTCTGCCGAGCGCTTTGACTCCACCCCGGCCGCCGAGCACAAGCAAAGCCGAGGACTCGGGGCATTCCCCTCCGGAGATTCTGGATCACACAGTAGCAGCGGCAGTGAAGCAGGCATTTCAGAAGTTTCTCCAGATGTTCCTCCATTCTCTCACGTCTGTCTCCATCAAATCAGGATTGTGCACGGCACCCTACTTGACAGATAACAGATATCATTCACCAGAGTGGCCGCTGCGAGCTGCATCGCGTCGCCATCTTCTCCTCCCTCCCAATGAAAATACTTGAATTGGAGATAAAAACTTGGGACAATCTGAATTCATGAAAGATGCAATTAAATACATGTCATTTACATTGTTGGTGTTATATGATGAAATTAATTTTGCTCAGGAAATGCTGAAAAGAGTCGCAAGAATGTTGCCTGGGTTGGAGGGCTTGATAACACAGAGAGATAAGCTAGGCTGATTGTGTTTTCACAGGAGTGAAGGAGGCTGAGAGGTCCATATACTTTATATATGCAAGAAGTTTGTCTTTGAAATTTGAAAAGTTTCATAATCATGAAAATATTATGAAACAAATCACCAACGACTTTTAATGTCTGTGAATGTCAAAGACAATCCAATTTAAAATACAATTTTAAGAACTGGTGAGCCTTGGAGCTTCAATGATTGTCAAAATGATACCTGCAAGCAAGGAGTGGAGCTATACACAATGGCATCCTGCAGTGATCCATATGTGTCACATCGATGGCATTCTTACTTTGGAGTGGTCAGCCAGCCACTTGTACTGGGAGAGTCCTTCTACTTCCATTTGACCGCCCAATGAGCTGAGAGTTCGACTCATAATAGAAGACTGGAGATTGAAGAAATGTTACAAACCAGGATGTAGGAATCCAGCAATCTCAGGCAACAGGATATCTGTCTTAACGACCATCAAGTAACTAGGCAGTATCAATTTTGTGTTGAAACTCTTTATATTAAAAAAAAGTTCAGTAAATATATAAATAATCTGTACAGAAATTGATCAGATTATCCTTGTTTCCTTATTTTTCTTCCACAAAAGATGCCACTTTTTTTGGTTCATATTTTGGTAATAAATTGTGTTGAGATTGATGCTAGTAATGACTTCTTGTTACATTCTGGCCTGGCATTAGAACACTGACCAATTTGCAACTAGTCTGAAAGAAGAGAATATTCAAAGCATTTGCACTCAACTTTAATGCATCAATGGAATCATGCCTTTTAGAGAATGAAACTGGAGCCTTCATCAATTGATGTTGCGCAAACATTACATATCCTTAGTAGCTTCAAGAGCTGAGTGGTGACATGCATAAATAGGGTAGGCAGTGACAGTCTTTAATCTCAGCATTAGAGAGCCTACAACTCGAGGACAGAGGTTCAAGTTGGGAAGGGAAAGGCGAAGTGGAGCTGAGTGTAAATTTATCCACATAGAGGGTGTTGGCCCTAAGGAATGAGATAGTAGAGATGAGATCAATTACAATGTTTAAAAATCATTTAGATAGGTACATGGATATATAAGGCATGGGCCAAATGCAGGCAAATGGGATAAGCTTAGATATGCATTTTGTTCAGCATGGGTGAGTTGAGATGAAGGGCCTGTTCCTGGACTGTACTGCCTCTCTGAACCTATGTTTATCTGAAATGCTTCTCATATTACGTTCAGTTATAAAATGAGGTTAGATGTATCCAAACTTAACAAAACTGATATATTGAATATTATATTGTGCATGTTAATGTAAAACTTTGATTGAATAAATTTCTCCTTTTGTCGACGGCCAGCCAAGTCTCGGCAAGTAATACATTTGCCCCAGACCTGTGGGTTCAATTTCTACCACAGAGACCTGAAAACAAAACCTAGCATTATATTCCAGTGCAACAGTGAATGTTGCATGATCAGAGGTATCATCTTTCAAATAAAGTTTAAAAACATAGTTTTGTTTGCTCTTTCTGGACATGACACTTCCAATGACATTGTTTCTAAGAAAAATAGAAGGGTTTTCCTCAATGTCCTTACACATTATTAGTCTTCAACTAACATCATTGTAATATATGCAAAGGCATCTGCCATTATGTGCAACACCATCTGCAAAGTTCATTCACAATATATGTATTCCATCAACCGAATCCTTTTGCTGTGTGATTGTCTGCTACCTCAGTATGTTTATGGGAGCACATATTTGCCACCAAGATCCCCCGCTGCAGCCAATCAAGAGCAGCCACTGATGCAAAGTGCTTAGAGGAGTCATTTAAAAAAAAATTGCATCACTTGCTGAGGTGTAATAGAATATCTCATAACAACCAGAAAAAGCACATGACTACAGCAATGAATAAGCCTGAATCATCGAGGATAAACCAGCCCTTCTGACTGGCACCCAATACACCACCTTGAATATTCAATCCAATATTTGGAACAACTGGGTCAGAAATGACATGGGTAGTCAGAACACATGCAACACTTGGAGATGATTTAAAATATTAATTAAAATAATTAAAATTACTTGCTTCCTAATCTGCAGGAGTCGAATCCCTACTGAAATAAAGTGATTCTCAGATACTGCACCAAGGCTGGCCCAGAATGGGAGCTGAGAAGGGATTCCTCGATGCATTGCTGGGGAATCCCAAGGTGGAGCCCTGCTGCCAGACTCCATGGAGGGTGCAGAAACAGGGCATTCTGGCAAAGGAGTGCTAACTGTCACTCAGTAAGTCTCCAATATTTGCATCTGGCAATGCAGATACCTGAGATTTTCCATGGTCTGAAATCATGAGAAGTCATTGGAACCCATTGATCCAGACAAAAAAGTATACCCCATTGTTACAGAGTCAAAGATCTGGGGCTCCCTACCGAGCAATGGTTTGACAGTACCTCTAACTTAACAATTAAAGCATTGCAAATTGCCAACTTTTTCCTTTTGGCCTTTCACATCTTATGAATGAAAAAAATAAGTTAATCTTCACCCTGCCTCCCCTTATACAGCAGAGGATTGCTATTTGATATTTAAATATTCTATAACTGCTTCAGCGTTGAGACTGAAAGGTGACAGGAGAGTGCTCGCAATATTGAAATGAGTGCTTGCAAAAATCTGTATTCCATTTAGCTCTGGATTCAATACACAAGAGGAAATGATTGAAATAATTGATATTACCCTGAACACATAGTATGAGTTCAACAACAGTTTTCCCAGGCAGCAAATTATGATGATGTAGCAATTTAAAAATAATTATTTATTAAGATTTTCTCCAATTATGAAAAATGGAGCTTCCGCGCCATGTGTTAGTGCACAGCTGTTGAGACCAGAGGAGTTCTTGGATTGCCGCCAGAGCACAACATAGAGTTCTCCGGGTAAAATGATTCTCACAGTTCAAAGAGAAAATCAAGTTTAGTGGGTTAGGCTGTATATTATGACTTGGCGAAAACAAAACAACCAGGAACTAAAGAAAATCTCTCCTGTTCCGACTTCTCATGAAATAACTGGCTCCACAGTCACTGTTAAAGGGCCTGATTTAGAGAATTGTCAGTGCTGCTGCTGCTGTAGCTAGCAACACCACCAAGGAGGGGAGTTTGATCCTAACAAGCCAAGTGGGAAACATGTGGGACATATGCTTGATGCTCTTCATTTTCTTCAACAATGGCATGAGCAATAAAGTCAGCACAAAGTCTGCTCTTGTAGCTTTCCCATCAGGCGAGGAAAGTTCAAATTGCCCCCACTGTTGCCATTTGAGTACAATTGCCGGACACTGCGTGAAAGCAACTCACTTCTCTGCTGAAATGGGCACCTTAACGATAATCCTGCGACAGTGACCTCCCAGCCCATTTGGAAGAAGAAGTGGATACTTTCAGTGGGAAAAGTGCTGCATCATATTTATTCCTCTGAGCATTAATAAAAGGGTTCAGTTAGCCTCATCTCATTATTTTACTATGAGTATTGACTTTGGCCTACAGTCATGTATAGATAAAATGGTGTAAGGGCTTGTCCTAAGTGATTACTCAGAATTACAAATCATTCCACATGTAACCAAATACCACAGCATTGCTGGCACCTCAGTCAGTGCATATGTATGCGCCAAGACAGAGAAGTGATTAATCTCACTTACAGACAGCTGAATTTTAATTCAGCAGATTGCTAGGGACCTAGGCACTGTCACATAGCATACGATTTGTGGTTTTGGGACAGGCCTAAAGACATGACTTCTCGAGAAGAAATTTGCCCCTGTGGAGGATATTCTGCATGCTGGGCTAAAATTATAATGACACCAATTTTTAAAATTGTTGACAATGAAATTCCCATTGACGATGTAATTATAAAAGTGCATTTGAATTTAAAATACTTCTACATACAGTCATTTAAAATGCATACATGCTTCACACGGGATGGTTAAACTTTGTATTGTTCTTTCAGCACCATCCCATGAAGTAGGATTCAAATGGAAGTAAAAAGGGATATCCTTCACATCATTAAAAAGCATTAAATCTTTTAAAATATTATTTCATGGCTGGTAACCATAATGTTTTGTAAAGTACACATATTTATTAGCCATAGATATTAACTGAAAAGCAATGAAGACAAGATAACATTATGGCTCAGAGGAATGCCCAGCCACAGATTGGTTTGCAGATGAACTGATAGCGTAAATTATTTACTAAGCATGGAGAAAAGAAGCAACTTGAACACATTAAGCTTGTGGCCTTGTTATTTTGCCTTGACTCCGGTAACCTTTCCTGTTCAATTAGAGGTAGAGAAGGAGTGGTCCAATGTGTCCTTTCCAATGTTCATAAATATCAGATTAAAATTTCATCTCTTGCTTCTAGCAGATCAATCTGATTAGGAGGTATGGATTTTTTTAATATACTTAATAACAAAATATACAAATCCTTTACCTTCTACTTGTCTGCAGGCAATAAAGAAAACTGCTCTCTTAAACTTTGAGGATTAAGGCAGATGTAATTCATTTCATAAACCTGTCCATATCTGAAATAAAGGAGAAGCTTTAAAACTGCACCTGGACTACTTGAAGCTAACAAATGGAAACTAGGTGGTTTCACTAACAGGTACCCATGTTCACACTTGAGTACTGGGTGGCATGCTGGAATCAGCCCTGCATTCTCAGTTTAACAACAAACCTTCTGGGCAACCTGCCTAAACTTAATGTGTGTAAGATTGTAAACACCTTTATAACTAACTAGTTTACAATGTTACACATCACACGGCCTGGAAATCTAATCTGTTTATTATTTTTTATTTGTGCACTTTCACTTTCTAATATGTTCAATGAAATCATTCAAAACCTTGTATTTTGATGTATATTTGAGAAAAACATAATGGAAGCAATAAATATTCCATCTTGAAGGGCTAAAAATAGTCAGTGCATTGAAGTAGAACTTTGGGAAATAGCACTGAATTGTACTCAGAATTGTCAAGTTAAAGTTGAACATCCACAAAATATAATTTGTATTAATGGAGATTTAAAATATTCAATGCACGAGAATAATAGGGTAACATCATAGAATGTAATCATTCATTCTGCCTATTAAAGAGTTCCCCTTGGCACCCATGTGTGTTAACTCAGTGGATTATTATAACTGTTGAGAATGGATTAACCACCAAAATAAACATTTTTAATGAAGGTATACCGTCCCTGGCCTTTTTTGTTATTTGTCGGATGTGTTTGTCATTGGCAAAGCCAGCTTCATATTAAAATAACTTGGCAAAGGGCCATTAACAGTCAGCAAAATGCTTTGGTTCTGAAGCCACATATTGATCAGAGTGGCACATACTGACCAGACAGACAAAAGCCAACTTTCATGCTTTCTGTGACAAACAGGTCATTTGGGTCAGTAAACAACACTGATACTAACATATAATTCCAGATTTTATTTGATTAAATTAAAACCTCCACAGTCAGATCTGAACTCACATACCTAGAAAAGTAGCTTAAACTCTGAGTAACTGATCCAAGATCATATTAGAGCATCTGGCATATTCTAATACATAAGAACTACATTAGATCTTTGAAGGTAACATTGGTGTACATTTCACAGATAATCAAATATTTTTGATATGCAAAAACATCAAAAACATTTAAAATATACAGTACTTAATACTGTTTTAAAATCTCAGAAACTACATGCAGTTTGAAGAGCGTTAGTATGAAAAAGTATTTGAAATGTGCATGAGTCCCTATTCAACTTAACATAATGAAAACAGTTCAAGAGCTTTCCTAGACCTGCATAATCAGCAAACACTTGCAAACTCAGCTTGTGCTGGACTTGTGGGCTGGGAGCAGAGTGGCAGGAGTGTATGACTGGACTATTGACAAGGCTTGATCCCGGTGAATTGAGGCTTAAACATTCTGAATATTATTACAGAAAACCACGCGCACATGGTCCTGAATGGAATTTACCTGTGTTTTACATTCTCCAATCTCTTAGACCAATTGTAGCCAGCCCATATAGGAACAAAGAAAAGAGGAGCAGGCAACACAAGCAGGCTCGCAGCACCAGGGAGCTAGGTTCACTTTCCAATATCAAGCACTGACTGTGTGGAGTTTGCACCTCCTGCACACATCGCATGTGGGTTGGTAGATTAATTCCCTATAAATTGATTCTTTGTGTGTAGGGGAGCGGTAGAGTCCGATGGGGATGGAAGAAGAATTTTTTTAATGGGTTTAAATGTAAAATGGGTGGTTGTTAATTGCCACAAGACTCACTGAGCTGAAAAGCTTATATCTACTCAGTACGTCTCTCTATGGCTCTGTGCCGAGAAACCTTCCCTATCAGCCCAACACTCCATCCACAATGGGAAGACACACACACACAAAACACAGCCCTTATACTTAGATACAAAATATTCTGCAGATGCTGGGGTCAAAGCAACATGCACAAAATGCTGGAGGAATTCAGCAGGTCGGGCAGCATCCGTGGAAACGAACAGTCAACGTTTCGGGCTGAGACCCTTCGTCAGGACTGATGAAGGGTCTAGGCCCGAAACGTTGACTGTTCATTTCCATGGATGCAGCCCTTACACTTCATGGGTTATTTAGAAAAAGACTGAATGGATAATGAAAACTTCTGAATAATCCTTTGCATGTATAAATGCATAGTAAAATTTAAGATAAGAGTACTGAGATTCTTTTTGGCTTATTGCATAGTTTTTTTTAAAATGGGGTCAGTTATTCTCAGTTTAGACTCTAAAGATTGAAATTCTGAAGGCAATCTTCTCATGTGACACACTAGTCCACTCTCTTCATTTTACTGCTATGTCTTTACCTTTTCTTGACCTAAATGCCCCAGCATACCATTATCTTACCTAATGCACTTGCAAAGTAGTCAGAGACTACCAGAATGAAAGGAAATGCTACTTGAAATGTGTTGGATGTCAGAGAGGATGCAGCATGGGACTCCGGTTAAAGGAAAAATAAGCCGAATGACTTTGCGCACATACTGACACCATCCAGGTTCAAATCCCTCAGAAACCCACGCTTTGATCAGGTTCAACGGCCTCCCTGTTTTTTGGAAACACTTTTTCCTTTTTGGTTTATGGTTCTTAAATAAAAGCTGAAAACAATGTTAATTATTCAAATTGCATTTTTTGGAAGTTAGTACACACATAATTTTACACGTCTGACTCGACAGAAAAATCCAATAGACAGATGCAGACTGAAGAGAATAGCAAATAATGTCATTTGAGACAAGTTTGTGGGAGATTGTTGGAGAGGCTGGAATCAACAACTTACATGGCCAGTGTGTGAATTATTTATCTGCCTCAAAAGATGCAAATAAAATTTATTCTGTTTAAGAAAAAAATATCATCATGGTATTGAATAAAACTGCTAGTGTAAAGTCTAACACAGAAATCATTTAGCTTTATCCTGGAATACATGCAGTAGGAACATTTATTCCCTCAAGCTTCTTCCGGCATTCAATGAGATCATAATTGCTCTGTAACCTAACTCCATACACCCACCTTTTTCCTTGAATATCTTTGGTTAACAAAATCTATCAATCAATCTCAAACTTGAAATTAAAAATCTGCACAGCATCATGTGCCATTTGTGTAAAGGACTTCCAAATTTCTGCGACCCATTACATGACTTTTTTTGCGCCTGGAAAGGCAGACTTTTTTTTTGTCTATGTCATCACTGCAGCTAAACATGGGAGAAGGGGAATATTGGTTTGAGAAAGAGCACATTGCTAACTTTGTAATGAAGAAATAAAGGAAGAAATTATGTCAATGATGCCCTTAATGCTTTAAGGCTATGTCTGTGTTAATAGGAACATAAGAGGATGAGCAAAACAAGTCTCTGCCCCACACATACCAAGCATTACTTCCCCTGTTATGGGTTCTATTTCACACACTAAATTCTCCAAGGAAATGCTCCAGTTAAATACTTTCTAATCTGCAAGCACAATTAAGCAGAAGTATACTGGGTGGCAAGATGGTACAGCTGGGTTGGGGTTCATCTGAGTGGTGTTGACATGTCCTCCCTGTGACTACTATCGCTTAATCCCACATCTCAAAAACGTGGAGACTGGTGGATTTTCTGGCCAAATAAATTGTCCCAGGTACATTCGTGAGTCAGTGGTAGAGTTTGGAGTAGGTTGATGGAAATAGAGAATAAAATGGGAACAGCATCGGATGAATTTAAACTGAACACACTAGAGGCTGTGGTGGAACAAAGGACCCTCCGGAAAATCCTGGCAATTCTGGACAAGGTTTCTCACCCTCTGCATACCACCTTGGCTGAACAGAGGAGCACATTCAGCAATAGATTAGGACAACTGCGCTGCTCTAAAGAGCGCTATACGAGGTCATTCTTACCCTCGGCCATTAGACTCTACAATGAGTCAACCAATAGCCGGGAAGTGATGACCCCCTCTTGTTAGATCATTATTAACAGTTTACCAGAGCTCAGTTTAAGCTCTGTTTACCAGTCCCTGCTATCGCAGACACCTTGTGAAATACTATCATCACTTCTTATCTGGACCTGTGTGAATGTGCACCCAGTACTGTATAACATTACAGTAATTCTTGCACCTTGCACCACTATCTTATCAGTGTGAACTTGGAAATCTTGTAATCTTCGACTTGTAAATTTTATACATCTTATTTTTAAGGTAACTTATTTTTTATTCTTTCTTACGTCTCTTCTCTTCTAATATTTGCATATCTGTGCACTTGTATTGCTACTGTGAACCTATAATTTCCTTTGGGATTAAAAAAGTACCTATCTATCACTCTCTAAATGGTCAGCACAAACTAAGTGGGTTGAATGGCCTGATTCTGTTCTGCATGATTCCATGACTAAAGAGTGCCCATCTCTTCTCATGTCTCCACCATTCAATCATGTTGGCTCCACAGAAAGCAGATGCTATTGAAATGGAGCTATTATTGCTAACTGGTATCACAGAAGCATTGGGTGAGACTAAAAAGAACACATCACACACACACACACACACACACACACACACACACACACACACACACACACACACACACATGAAGATCTATCTAGAATGCCAGGTTGCAAAGAATAAGCAGATTTTACAGCGCAGGAGCAGCCAGTTTGGCTGACTTGCTCTGTGCTGGTGTTCGAACTCTGCATGAGCCTCCCCTGACCTACTTAGTCTTATTCTAAAATAATTGTGTACGATGTTCAGCAGAAAATGAGGCCATTACGCACATGTTAATTGGTGAGGGAAAATTATCTGAAAGAATAGGGTGGATATTTGTCCCTGTCCAGCAGCACTAAAAGAGCTAAATTTCATCTTCAATATGCTGTACTCTGTCTTTGAAATTTGTTCTATGAAAGTTAGGAGAACACACTATCACAGCTATAAAACATGTTCTAGATGATCAACTGAGGAGCCATAGAGTCACACAGTATGGCAGAAGGCCCTTTGGCCCATTGAGTGTGCACTGAGCATCAACCTCTCATTTCCACAAATCCCACACAAATGCATTCTGTATATTCTCCTCATTTTCTCATCAACCGTGCCCCAGATTCACCATTAATGTACACACCAGGGATAAGTTGCAGTGGCCAATGAATCTACTAGTCTGCAAGCCTTTCAGATATGGGAGGAAACCAGATCACCAGGAGGAAACCCGCATGGACATAGGGTGAACATAGGTAGCACAGGAGCACAGAAGGTCAAGAGCAATGGACTTATAAGGCAGCAGCTCTAGTAGTTGTGTTGCTCTGCCACCAGTCCAGACAAACCAATAAGCCTTAAAATTCCTGGGGCTTCATTCTGCTACACTCAAGTCTAAGCAGAACTTAGACCCATGCTTACCCAAATGATAGAAACCCTCTTCTTCTTCCTGGGAATGGAGTCATACTCACAGTAGGGAGGCAGGCTGCCGACACTCAGGAAGAATTCTCAGTGATCAGCCTGGGCCTAAGATGATGGCTGCCTTCAAGGCAGAGCAGTTCTTTCCAGGGAACCTGGATGGACCATGGACCTAATTTTCAGTGGAGCTATTCTCATTGGAAAAGGTGGGAAGAGGAAAGGGGTTAATGAGGGTGCACAGGCCTTCCACTTATTCAAACTTTAGAGATTTCACCCAAAAGAGCTAGTGTTCACTTCAGCCTGTGTCCTTCTTATACAGCTGAAGTTTGAGTTAAGACAGAGAAAGCTTCTGTGCCTCTAATTAACCATTGCTATCAAATATCTCCTGTGAGGTAAGTAGAGGGAGGAAACTTTAAGCTCTATATACTGGGTGGAACCTTTCTGCAAACAAACAAGTCAATCGCAGAGTGAGATGATGGGCTATATGGGAGGGCAGCAATGTGATATGATGAAAAATAGTTCTTGGCTTTCTAACATAACAGGAAGCAAAATTCTAAGTTGATTCAGTGAGACTTCATAATGTGAAAAAACTTTGAATTTCCAGTAACCATTTTGGAGTGAAATGGATTAACTGCCAATGTACCCAGAAACACACAGAGTTTGGAGCTCTTTAGAACAGCAAACGCAAGGGCAACGTGAGATGTGTTGAGAGAATTAAGCATAAGTTGGCCCAGAAAGAGAAAGAAAAACTAACAAAAATACAGATTTTCTGTTGTATTTTGAAAGACTCATAACTATTTTAAAATTTCATCATTGACTAACAGCATACAAATGCTTAACAAGTTCATATTTAAATTATTTTTCCACTACTATAAGAGAAGGGCTAGTCCATGTGCTAAATAAATTCATTAATACAATTGCTTAAACAGCAGGAAAGGAAATGTTATATAATGCACACTGAGTGATCTGATGTGAATATTTCATGATATAATTTTAAATATGTGGGATAAGAAACGATTGCACACCACGAGGACTAAAAGCAAGGTCAAAAAGACATAAAGGTTAACAGAAGTATTGAGAAGAAATTTGAGCAATTATTTCAAGCCATTAACAATTTCTATCCCAAAGCTTTTCCTAGCCAACAGTTTCCTTTTGAAGTGTGAACAGTGCTCTTAGGTAGGCAAATATGGCAATCAGTCGGCGCACAGCAGGGTGGGCACAACAGCAGGGGAAATTAATGATCTGTTCATGGAAGTTTTGGCCCAAGCATAAAACTGGTCAAAGATGAATGACATAGATTGTAAATTATTCAGGAAATGGAGTCATTTCCTAATCAGATGGTGGCTTCTTCTTGAAAGTGCTGCAGTCTATGTAGTTGTGGAATCCTGGTGCATTGATCAAACCTTCTTACACTCGCTGCCTGGATTTTACCACTGAATTATCTGACTGACGATGATTCTAATCACAAACATTGTAATATTGTCAGAAGGATACTGTGAGATATATTTTTTCAAATAATTGAAAGGATGTTCAGCTAAGAATAATAAATATTTTTGCAATGTCTATATCCTCAGGCAGAATGATGTCTGAAACTCAAGATTCCAAGTTTACCTACTAATCAAATGGGTCTCAATGTGTTACTTATAGTAAAGCCTTCAGCACATCTGAGAGCTTCTGAGACAAAAATGTGTTGATAAAATAGCCTTGTTTTGATCCTTCCAAAGCATTCTCTGTTTTGTTGGCTTTCAGTAAAGCCACAGTAAGCCTCCTATTCAACATATATATTCAACACAGCTTTCATAACCTGTTGATAACTAATGGTAATTGTTCTTGTTCTTAACTCTGCTTTCTATCAAAACTGCTAGCCCAAAATATTTGTCTGAATATTTCTTTCTTGCTAATCATCTCTGAACATGTGTCTGATTCAGATTCAGCAATTCTGAATGATTTGTATCTAAAACATGCTTTGACAATTGTCTGCCCCTGCAAAGAATGAACAGTAAGAGTATAGTCTATGACAGAGTCTTTGTTGCAAGTTTTTGAAAGAAACAGAAAAGAAACAAGAGTCTCTCATTTAGTTCTGTGCAGCCAAATTGTAGATCTACTTTGCACAGATCTGAAAACCACACTTGGCAGACTTGAAAATCCTTTCTTGTAATTAAACCTAACTACTCAACCAAATGGCCAAGACGTCAGGAACAAAATTATTTGAGGTTCGTTAGAGACTCGTTGCTTTGAAATAGTCTGAAGAAAATTATCTTAGCACTCAGGGAAATAGTTTTTTATCTTTAGTGTACCACTGTTATCTTTTGGTACAGTCATAGTTTTCATTCAGTGCCAGGGGTAGCATATTTATACCTCTGCATGAACATTAAGCTCCAAAATAAAATAACTTCTAACTCACATTTTAAATGGAGGCAGTTGTTGTAAACTCCTCTTTATTCACACATGCTTCCTCTGAAAGAGAGCTGATCTCCAATATCTTCAACAACATTTACAGCATAAAGCAATTTCATTTTATTAATCCCATAGCCATTACCAAGCAGAGGAACAACAAATTTCATGACATATGCCAGTGATATTAAACCTGATTCTGATTTTGATTCTGAACATGCGTGCTTATTCATTAGTGGGAGTGCAGGATTTTGCTGGTTAAAAGTGAGACACACGATATTTGGTGTCACAACCAAGAAAGAAAATAGCAGTTATAATCTAAACCTATACATGACCAATATCTAAACACAAAAGGTTCTGCAGATGCTGGAAATCCAAAGCAATGCACTCAAAGTACTGGAGGAACTCAGCAGGTCAGGCAGCATCTATGTAAATGATTCAACAGTCAATGTTTCGGGCTAAGATCCTTCAGCAGGACTCATGAAGGGTCCTGATGAAGTGTCTTGGCCTGAAACATACACTATTTATTTATTTCCATAGATGATAACCAATATCTATATTTATTTCTGTATGTGCTACAGAAAATATCACTGATTTTCTTTGCTATGTAAACCACTGGATCCACAGTCTTCCTGTAACAAGGCAGTACCTTTCTGCTGCGTATTCAATACTTGTAGATACTATTCTCTATTTTTGTTATGCTAGAACAGTTTAGATTCATGCCAAGAGCTACTGTACACTGCAGCACCTTCAATCCAGCCCTTTCACCCACATAATCTTGTACGGCTCCTGCATAGCAACCTTTCCCTGCAACCATTGTAATTTCCCCTCAGCTGGGACTCGTTCTGCAAGGTGTGTGTCAGAACAATCACAAGGAGAATTTCCAGAGTGGGATGATCTTTGCTATCTTGTTAATGATGTGATAAAATAGGTTAATTCAGATGTGGCCATTAACATTGATGATTGTTTGTCTCATGAAGACCTACAGGCTGATGGCTGTTGTGTTCTTTATATTAATATGTACTGTGGGTTAACAATAAAGAATCATATTCTGGAAGAATCAGAACTCTTATTTACAGCAACCAAAACAAGTTTTTACCAAGCCATGTTCCAGATCATTCTATCATTTCTGCACATGCTCAGAACTCTTTCCAATCATGTTCTGACACCTCACATCATCACATCTTCCTTTCCTTAAAAAGAAAAACAATTAGCAACATTAACCAGAACAAATGTATAATTTAATATGTTTCTATCAGTCCCTCTGGGGGCTTACAAACACGGGTTGACCTTCTGAGTGGTTCACACAGTTCTTGTGTTTCGTTGTTATTTCCATGTTTTATCTGGTCTGCATCAGTTAACTGAAACTCTGAAGTTAGCTCTTTCTTGAGGTCTTTGCGATTTCTTCTTAACACTGCTCCTGCTTCTGTTTGGACCATGTATGATCTGGGTCATACTTCTGCAAGTACTGTAGCTTTCTTAATTCCTTCCACTTCCATTTGTAATGAAATACGAATCTTCTTTTCTTCATCTAATTCATTCATTAACTGTGTAATCTCTTTTTCATGCTGAGACTTCATCATTTCAGTAAAACTTCTCAATTCCTTCACTTGTGCTTTCACTTCTTCAATTGGGTCCTGATTCTTGTCAATCCTTGGCTTCAGACCAGTATTGCACCGTATCGGCAAGTTTGGCCTCTGTCCTCCTGCAGAGGTGAGATTGTGATGGAATGCATCGCCCATTGATGCATGTGCGTTACTTCCAGAGGGCAAAATTGCAACTCCTGGTTTTGGTGGCAATGCTTTGTCAGATGCTGGTAACAAAGGGATGGGTCTGGGAGCTTTCTTTATGACTTCTAGCTGTTCTATTCTGTCACTGTATTCTGACTCTGTGTCATCATCCAGGACTAATACCCTTTTCACCAAATTCAGTCTCTCACAAGCAGATAGACCCAGTATTGACTGTACATTCTTTGGCACCACCACAAATGAAAGCGTGTGAACAATATTTTTGTATGATACTTTTGCCACATACGTTCCTTTAACAATGAACATAGGATTCTCCAACTTCCGGCAATTGCCTCCCCCTCCCTTCCCCTATCCCTATTTCACTCTGCCCCCTCCCCCAGCTGCCTATCACCTCCCTCTTGGTTCCGCCTCCTTCTACTACCCATTGTGTTTTCCCCTATTCCTTCTTCACCTTTCCTGCCTATCACCTCCCTGCATCCCCTCCCCCACCCCTTTATCTTTCCCCTTACTGGTTTTTCACCTGGAACCTACCAGCCTTCTCCTTCTCACCCTCCCCCACCTTCTTTATAGGGCCTCTGCCCCTTCCATCTACAGTCCTGACGAAGGGTTCCGGCCCGAAACGTCAACTGATCGTTTCCATCGATGCTGCCTGACCTGCTGAGTTCCTCCAGCGTGTTGTGAGTGTTGTTTTGACCCCAGCATCTGCAGATTATTTTGTGTTTACGATTCACTACTCCGCTGTGAAGTCTCTTCGAGATATGCCTACCCTGAAGAAGTTTAAATCTTCTCTTTGACGGGAGTTCAGTGAGACCCTCTCTCACTGCTCCCCCTCTGTGATCTCCACCTCTCTCTGACTCTTCGACCAAATCCTCACCCAGACCCGCTACCACAGCCACGTCGCCTTCCTGAGAACGTGTCTCCGCCACCATCTGTTACCGCAGGGATTCCAGCTCCGGTTCCAGGCCTCCCAGTTCGGGCCCAGCGAGGATCCCAGGTACCTCCGTTTCATTGTCCGCTGCTCCCTCTGCTGTTCCCGCTGGATTGTCCGCACCACGCTCGCTGCCATGCGAAGGTACCTATGGGCCCTGTCCCTCTCTCTGCCACCACTCCGGGCCTCGCTCTCCACCATCTGCCATGGACCTCTCCTACACTTCATTCTCCGCTGGATTCACGCCTCCAACCGCCGTATCTTCTCCTTCCTCGTGTCCAAGAAGGACCACAAGCTTGCCCGCCTGGAGCCCACGAGGACGACCGGCTCCCGCCCGGATCCCGACCCCTCGGACCTTGACTTCTCAGGGCTTTGGCAAGCCGAAGACCCATCCACCTCTGACCCTGACCCCGACTGGAACCACGGCCCCCCGGACATGGGCACCAGCCCCCAGCGGGCCATGAACTCACTCGCCTCTGACTCCGACCTCAGTTCTAGGGCCCTGCAGGCTACAGACCCCGTCACCCCCAGCTCCAGATCCAGCTCGGACCGAGGACCCGACCCTCTCCAGACAGGGACTGCTCTTACTACCACTGGGTCCTACTGCCCGTCTTATTCTCCCACTACCCTCTTTCCTCCCCGCGACTCCCAACCTTCCCTCTACCCCTCATCACCCCTCCATTCCTCTGATCCCTCATCCTCCCCTAACCCCGCTCTCCCTGAACATCCCAACCCCCTGCTCCCTCCTGAGACCTCCCACTCTTCACCCTCCTCTGACCCCTTGCCGTGTCTTCGCCATCCCCTCTGACCTTCCCCTCTCTGAGGCAGAACGTTCTGTCCTTAGCAAAGGCCTCACTTTTGTCCTCCTCCGTCCACACCTCAGTGAGTTCCGTGCCCGCCATGACACTGAACTCTTCTTCCATCGCCCACGTCTCTGAGCCTACTTCTTTGGCAAGGATTCCCCTCCCGCTTCTGATGACCCGTTCTCCCATCTTCAACCCTCCTCCTCCTCCTGGACAGCCCGCCCGGGCCTTCTACCTGCACTTGATCTCTTCATCTCCAACTGTCACCGAGACAGCAACCGTCTCAACCTCTCCACTCATCTCTCCTGTTCCAACCTCACTCCCTCTGAACGCACTGCCCTCCACTCTCTCCGCACTAATCCCAACCTCACCATCAAACCCGCTGACAAAGGTGGTGCCGTAGTAGTCTGGCGGATGGACCTCTACCTCACTGAGGCCAAACGGCAGCTCTCTGACACCTCCTCTTACTTACCCCTGGAACAGGACCCCACCAAAAAACATCAAACCATTGTCTCCTGCACCATCACTGCCCTTATCAACCCCGGAGACCTTCCATCTTCAGCCGCTAAACTCATTATTCCCATACCCCGTACCTCCTCCCCACGATCCACAAGCCTGACTGTCCCGGTAGACCCATAGTTTCTGCCTGCTCCTGTCCCACTGAACTTGTATCTGCCTACCTGTACCCCATTTTGTCACCCATAGTTCAGTCCCTCCCCACTTACATCCAGGATACATCCCATGCCCTCCACCTCTTCAATAACTTCCAATTTCCCGGTCCCAACCGCTTCATTTTCACTATGGATGTCCAATCCTTATACACCTCCATTCCCCATCAAAAAGGCCTCAAAGCCCTCCGCTAATTTCTGGATAATAGACCTCACTAGTTCCCCACCACCACTACCCTCCTCCAGTTGGCGGAACTGGTTCTCACACCTAATAACCTCTCTTTTGGCTCTTCCCACTTTCTTCAGACTAAGGGTGTAGCTATGGGAACTCGCATGGGCCCCAGCTATGCCTGCCTCTTCGTTGATTATGTGGAACAGTCGGTGCTCCAAAGCTATTCTGGTACTGCTCTCCAATTTTTCCTTTGGTACATTGATGACTACATTGGTGCTGCTGCCTGCACCCATGTGAGCTCATCAATTTCATTGACTTCAAACTTCCACCCAGCCCTCAAATTCACTTGGTCTATCTCGGACACTTCTCTCCCCTTTCTTGATATCTCGATCTCCATCTCTGGAGACAGACTGTCCACTGACATCTTCTACAAGCCCACAGACTCTCATAACTACCTCGACTATACCTCTTCCCACCCTGCCACATGCAAAAATGCCATTCCCTATTCCCAGTTCCTCCGTCTCCACTGCATCTGCTCCCAGGATGAGGCTTTCCGTTCCAGGACATATCAAATGTCCTCTTTCCTTAAGGATCGTGGTTTCCCTTCTACCGTCATCAATGATGCCCTCACCCGCATCTCCTCCATTTCCCGCACTTCAGCTCTCACCCCATCCTCCCACCACCACAACAGGGACAGAGTTCCCCTTGTCCTCACCTACACCCCAACAGCCTCCGGATCTAGCACATTATCCTCCGCAACTTCCGCCACCTTCAACAGGACCCCACCACTAAGCACATCTTTCCCTTTCCTCCCCTCTCTGCTTATTGCAGGGGTCGGTCCCTTCGCGACTCCCTGGTCCACAGGTCCCTCCCCATGGATCTCCAACCCGGCACTTACCCCTGTAAGCGTAAGTGCTACACCTGTCCCTACACCTCCTCCCTTGCCACCATTCAGGGCCCCAAACAGTCCTTCCAGGTGAGGCAACACTTCACTTGTGAGTCTGTTGGGGTCATCTATTGCATCCAGTGCTCCTGGTGCGGCCTCCTCTACACTGGTGAAACCTGACGCAGATTGGAGGACCGCTTCGTCGAGCACCTCCGCTCCATCCGTCACAACAGACAGGATCTCCCGGTAGCCACCCACTTCAACTCTGCTTCCCACTCCCATTCAGATATGTCCATACATGGCCTCCTCTACTGCCATGATGAGGCTAAACTCAGGTTGGAGGAACAACACCTCATATACCGTCTAGGTAGTCTCCAGCACCTTGGTATGAACATAGAATTCTCCAACTTCCAGTAATTCCCTCCCCCTCCATTCCTCTATCCCTATTTCACTCTGCCCCCTCCCCCAGCTGCCTATCACCTCCCTCTTGGTGCCGCCTCCTTCTACTACCCATTGTGTTTTCCTCTATTCCTTCTTCACCTTTCCTGCCTATCACCTCCCTGCTTCCCTTCCCCACCCCTTTATCTTTCCCCTTACTGGTTTTTCAGCTGGAACCTACCAGCCTTCTCCTTCCCACGCTCCCCCCACCTTCCTTATAGGGCCTCTGCCCCTTCCCTCTACAGTCCTGATGAAGGGTTCCAGCCCGAAACGTCGACTCATCGTTTCCACGGATGCTGCCCGACCTGCTGAGTTCCTCCACCATGTTGTGAGTGTTCCTTTAACTGGAATGTCTGCACCTGAATACCCAGTCACTTTTATATTTGTCTTATGTAACTTTGGTATTGGCTTTAATGCATTAAACTCAGATTCTGCAAGAACATTTACTTGTGCTCCAGTATCAAGTTTAAACAGAATATTGTTTTGGTTCACTTGCAATGGAATAGTCCAGTCATTCTTACTTTGTTTGTTTTCACAAAGCACATCTATATAAAACTCCTCAAGTTCATTTTCAAGTACTGCATTTACTTGTTTTATTTTCTTTCTACTTCTGCAACAGCGTGAAAAATGATTACTCTTACCGCAGTCATTGCACATTTTCCCATACGCCGGACACTGTTTTGGTCAATGCTGACGCTTACAGCAATCACATAGCTTCTTTTTCTCAGATGATGTCTTGCTCTCTGTCAGTTTTGTTGATGTTTTATTATTTTTTCAAATATGTTCGCGCTTTTTTACAGCGTCTATGTGGCAACTTTCAATGAAAAGTTCTGTAGCCTGCGACATTATGGTTTCCAATGCTTTGCAAAACATCAAAGCTCTCTCCAAATCTAAATTTTGTTCTCTTAACAGTCTTTCTCTCAGACCATTATTCCAAATGCCACAAATAATTCTGTCTTTAATGAGAGAGTCTGTCATTTCTCCAAACTCACATGCTTTACTGTGGTATCTCAACTCAGTAGCATATTGATTAATTGTTTCAGCAGCTCTCTGCACATGTGTAAAAAATTCATGCCTTTCGTACGTCAAATTATGCTTCGGTATACAAAATGCTTCAAATTTGTCCATTCTCTACTCCAATTTTAAATTATCTCCATCTTCAAAAATAAAGTGATTATATACCTCAATTGCATCGTCACCTATTATGAGGAGTAGGAGCGCAGCTTTTATTTTTTCTGGTTTATCATCAGATCCGATCGCTGATAAATATATTTCAAATCGTTGCTTGAGTTTTCTCCAGTTCTCAGCTACGTTCCCAGTCAGCTGAAGTGTCAGTGGAGGTCGCAAACCTTCCATTTTTAAAACTGTTAGAAAACACCAAAGCAGTTGGAACTCTTTTTTCTTGTATTGAGCAGTGGTGTACTGGGAAAAAGGTGCTGGCTGTCCACTCTATCTATTCTTCTTAATATCTCATATACCTCTATCATGTCTCCTCTCATCCTCCTTCTCTCCAAAGAGTAAAGTCCTAGCTTCCTTAATCTTTGATCATAATGCATACTCCCTAAACCAGGCAGCATCCTGGTAAATCTCCTTTGTACCCTTTCCAGTGCTTCCACATCCTTCCTATAGTGAGGTTTATGGGGTGACAGGGAGGGGTAGCACCTCTGGTGGGGGAACATGTCGTGTCCTTTTCAGGGCGGTTAGTCCACCTTTGGCCCCCACCTGGCACTCAGCTCTCACCTGTGGCTCCCCATAGCTGTTTGCATGCGACAGCAGCCATACCCCGGGCAAGGGCTTCGACAAGCTAGCTAAACCAGGTGAGGGTAGCCGACAGGTCTCAAACCCTCAGTGAGATAGGGAGTTGTCTATCCCAGCATGTGAAGACAAACTCCGGCGGATTGAGTGGACGAGATCAATGGAAGGTCCAACGGTCAAGAAGGCAGTGTCTGCAAGCATCATGGAACGTGTAGAGCAGGACAAGACACAGAAGATGTCCTGGTCATCCACTGCGCCTCGTCCTAGCTCCAGCCGTCTCGACTCTGTCTTGCCACTGGATCCAGATGGGAATTGGGAAGAGAGTATGAGGCTGACGCTGCGTAACTCTCCCTCACTTAAACCCAAATCATGCACTAGACTCGACACCATCACCATAGTGTCGAGGTCCTCACCGATGTCGACGATGGATGAACACTTAGTGAGGCGACCAGAACTGGACACAGTGCTCCAAGTATGGCCTAACCAGAGTTTTATGGAGCTGCATCACTACCTCGACTTATGATAGCTAACACCCCATAAGCTTTCTTAACTACCCTATCTACCTGTGAGGCAACTTTCGAGGATCTGTGGACATGTACCCCCAGATCCCTCTGCTCCTCCGCACTACCAAGTATCCTGCCAAGAATTTCGTTGGTACACTGTTTTGCTGGTATCAGTTAATTTCCCAGAAGAATATTTTGTAGAAAAAAAAATTATATTTATACACAGATAATTAGTGGGAATTCAAATGCACATTTAAGTCTGGAAGAGTAAAAGTGATAGATCATAATGAAGTTTTTAAAACAGTTTTAAATATGCCTTCAAGAATCATCATTGAAATAATGTAGCCACTGGAGTGGTGTTCTATTTTTTAAGCACAGTCAGCCCATATCTGTTTTACATAAAGGACCCACAGTAAGACAGGGCCCCCTCCACTTGATCAAGTCAATGCAAAGCCCTTTACAAAGCTCTGGTTGAGTATTTGGTCTTCCTTCTTTGCAAGTTAAATTGTTTATTTGTATATTGTGTATTCCTTACTTCTTCAGTCGTGTATTAATTGGATTTGGAGTGTTGTATTATTATTATAAACCATTTATGTCAAAATGTCATGCAAATTACATAGATTCACTCTTCAGAAAATGAAATTATAAACACATGATTTTATTGCTTCATTATATCAAGAGATTTAGGCATTTACACATATCTGATAAAACAATTTTGAAACATATTTTAATAATACTTCATTATGCTGAATATCTCTGCAACAAAATAACTGCAAATTAAAAGGCATTGCTGTGTGTAGTTTTTATCCTTCCTCTGCTTTCTGTTAAATTTACAGTACTTCAGGCTGCAGGGAACAAGCTGGACAGCATCATCAATCACACATTTATTGACATATGATGAAACCTGACCAGTGTGGTGATATTTTAATAAGACAAGCATTAAAGCCTTCAAATAAATTGCAATTTGAAAACAGAACATAATACTGGCAAAGTTTTTCTCATCCATCTTACAACATGTCATGTAATGTAATTGCATTGTTAATTTATCCAAGAATTTCCTTGGTACACTGTTTTGCTGGTATCAGTTAATTTCCCAGAAGAATATTTTTCTTCTCTCAGGGTAGAGTAATGTTTCTGCTTAGGATGGCATTAGGCAGAGAGCTAATCAAACCTCTGAAGATCCTGACACATTATCAATGACTCCCCCACTCATTTCGACTCATCTAGCGTCAGGCCAATGCAATCACCCTGTTCACCATCATTAGCGACTCTGACAGCAGGATTGCTCAGAAGGCCTGCGGATGATATCAATAATATCGACAGAAGAGTTTGGGCCATTTAAGAACAGAAAGTACTGGCACTCAAAAGGACAAAACTTATTTCAAATCACTGCCAAGGATGTGTGGGTAGAGCTTTGACAAGAGTAACAGAATGCAAGAGCCCAAAAATCAATAGGGAGGAACTAAAATGTACTGTGATGATTTGAACACTGTTAAACTGATTAGATGATCATTTTTCTGAATGTATTCCTCGGGAGATGGAATCTTGCAAGTTTGTTAACATGTCAGTCTCTAATGTTTGAAGACAAGCTGATGGCCAGAAACAACATACTTCCCACCTTAGAGAAGCAGCCCTTCAAGGATTTTAAGACACCTAATTTTCTGTGACTTCAAAGTAAATGTCAAGTACCATTCACCATTGTTACTTTAACCTGTGCCAATCACATGAGGCGGAAAAGTGGATTTCACCACTTCCTGTTTATAGATTCACCATTTTGAGAATGACAGACTGAAGATGGGAATAGGGAAGCAGTGAACTTGGCATCATCATATTCAACATGCTGCTGGCACAGATTTTTCACTGAAAATCAAATTTCATCCACCATGTCATTTCTGGTTTGCAGGGAGGATGGGGGAGGGTAAACTAATACCAGAAAAAAAACTCACAAAATGGCAGTGTGTTGAATTATTCATGAAGTGAATACATAGTAATAAATATGTTTGGTTTTTATTTATAAACAGATCTTCAAAAAAGGCTATTTTTACAAACACGATTTCATTATTCATTGAATCAAGCTTTTCTAAAGCATAAAGCAAAAAAAAACTAATGAACAATCATGAAAGTAAAATGGCTGGCATTGCAAGAAGAATTAATGCTAAATACTGCTATTGGACACAAATATACATTGGAATGAAATAATATGAGATGCAGAGACTTCCAAATTCAGAGAGGTTCTTTTCTAAGTTTAACTCAAAGATTGGATGATTTCCAAATCACTGCTCTGCATGATGTAAAATCCAACATTAGAGGTAAAAGATAATTGAGTACACGACAGATTAAACTGCTGATCATTTTGTTTATCTTGCTATTTCAAATGTGCAGAAACACACATGTATGTACAGATAAACATATGAAACACACACATGGAATTTGATATGTCAACAGTGATTTAAATTCATGGAGACTTTTAGGGTTCAATTAATAAGCTATTTTGTTGCAAGAGGTACAAGAATTTGCTTCCCTCCTCACCAGGAGATTGATCGGGGGTTCTGGCTAGTAGTATTGCAGAGTGAAAGAGGTTCAGTCCACTCATTTGTACAGTGTAACTGAACTTCGAAGTTCAAAAGACTGCATAAAACAGAGCCATTGATTGTAGGCTGGTGGCGCTGTATGAAAAGGAATAAATCACCAGATCTTATTTCAGGAATCATAAGACCAAGGCAGTTATGGCTCATTTAAAGCCAAGTCAGGATGCATTGCTGGTCCCTACCTTTGTATGAAATAGTAGAAAGTATCTTCTATCGTATGTGACACTAATGTAGACATATTCAAACAGAGCTGCCAGGCATTTATTGAAGCTAGAGGCTTATTTCATGTTTTAAAGCACCTTTCATTTATGGAAACAGAATTTGAAAACCTGAGACAATTGCTTCCCAGTTAAGGCATGATAAATTTCACAGATTAAAGAAAAACAGATCTAAACCTAAAAGACAAAAAAATTGCTTTTAGGAAATATTGTCACATGAGAAACTCCAGAATTGTAAGTATGAGAAATTATATACCCTGGTTTTCTTTATCTAGATACTTATTCCGTATGTTGCATCACCTAAAGGATGACGGGTTTGGCAGCCACATTTAACAGACAGTACGTGAGAAAGAAATGAGGTGGGATGATAAGAACATTGTCATTCCACTAAAGAAATGTCATTGAGGGATACGTCAGTTCTCTTGATGAGTAAATTGGTTTTGGTTCAGATGTTCACTTGGTTTGATCAGAACCAAGTAAGAGCCATTCAGAACTGGATATCAGTAGCAGGAGAAATGCTATAATCTATTATTAAGGCTACGGTAACAAGGCTTAGGAAATCATAATACGATTGGGGGTGACTCCACACAGATTTATGAAAGCAAACAGTTTTTGACAAATCTGTTTGAATTTTTGGATCTTGAAGCAAACCTTTTGGTGAACCAAGTGATGTAACATAATTAGATATCCATAATGCACTCATTAAATTTCTTCAAAAACATTATTATATAATATTATATTATATCCAATATGTTCAGGAGTATCATATTCATTTAGATCCAGGGTGCATTAATGGAAAGAAAACATTTTTGTGTTAGTAGGGTACATCTAGCAAGAGAAAAATAGCAGAAGTATATATACTTCGCCCTCATCAATATTTAATCAGAAAACATAATTTTGATGAGGGGACTGAATATGATGCATACAAGTTTGCTTATGATATGAAGTACAAATATGAACTGTGAGAAAAGAACAAAGAAACCGCAAGGGGATTCAATATGTTAAGTGGATGGTCAAAAAACGGCAGGTGAGTATGTAATATGAAGTAACTGAAGCCATTTACCTTCTACATTGATAGGAAAAATGGAAAAGTAGAAAAATGAGATGAATTGAAAAATACACTCATTTAAAATATACTCTTAAAAATACTGAGTGTATTTTTGTGAATTTCTGCTGCTTCAAGGTTCAACATGTTGTGCATTCAGAGATGCTCTTCTGCACACCACTGTATGTTTATATAAGTTACTGTTGACTTCATGTCAGCTTGAACCAGTCTGGCCATTCTCCTCTGATCTCTCTCAGTAACAAGATATTTTCGCCTACAGAATAGCCACTCACTGGATGCTTTTTGTTTCTCACATCATTCTCTGTGACTCTAGAGACTGTTGTGCATGAAAATCCTAGGAGATGAGCAATTTCCAAAAAACTCAAACTACCCTGTCTGGCACCAAAATTAATGTAAGTAAGTAGTGCAAAAGGGAGTAAAAAAAGAGAAAAAAATAAGGAGGTAGTACTCATGGATTCATTATCCATTCAGAAATCTCATGGTGGAGGTGAAGATGGTGTTCCTGAAACATTGAGTGTGTGTCTTCAGGCTCCTGTACCTTTTCCTAGATTGTAGCAATGAGAAGAGGGTGATGGGAGTCCTTAATAACGGATGCCGCCTTTTTAGGGCATCCATATTTTGAAGTTGTCTTTGATGCTGGGAGGCTAGTGCCCATGATGGAGCTGGCTGAATTTACATCTTTCTGCCACTTAACTAGATTCCTGGCATTGTAGGATTGTATTATGAAGAGAGATTAAATGGATAATGCATATATTTGCAAGAGTTTAAAAATAGTGATTTGTTAGTTTGTCTTTATCGATGCATATAAATTTCTTTGGTGGATGCTTCAATCGATATTCTAAGGTGCCAACACTGTTCATTATAGTACACTGCTGGTTACTGCAGTCCACCAGAAGAAAGGACCAATTCATTTGTGTTTTTTTCCCTCTATCTGTCAAACAAATTTTACAACCCATGCCAATGTATTATTCCCAATTCCCTGTGCTTTAATTGTACACACTAATCTTTTTTGTGGCCCTTTTCCAAAGGCTTTCTGAAAATCCAAGAACACCACAGCAGTTGTTCCCCCTTTTTTATTTTACCAGATTCGTTTTCAAATATCTACTGTTGGCTTGTTCAACATGATTTTGTTTCAGAAATCCATATTGACTTTGTTTAATCCTGTTGATATTTTTCAAGTCTCCTGTTATCTTAGTCTTTTATTATGTCCTCGGGTACCTTTCTCTGTGCTGATGTTAGGCTAACCGGCCTGAAGTTTCTGTTTTCTCTCTCCTTTTTTAAATGGTAGGATTACATTTGCCAATCTCTAATCTTCAGGAAGTTCTCTAGAATCTCTGGAACAAAAGATAAGATCATAACAAAATAGGAGCAGCATTAAGCCTCCTGGCTCTTCAATCTTTCCCTGCCATTTAAAATAACCATTGCTGATATTCCCCAGGCTTCATCACCTCGTTAGCTCCAGTTCCTCATTGCCCTCAATTCCCCAATCTTTCAAATAGAATTCTATCTCTAATGGGCAACTCTTTACGTTTAAATTCTAGTTGCCATTTAAAGATTCTGTCACAGGAAGAAAGGTCTTCTCCACATCCATCTGTCATCAATCTAGTATGTTGCAATCAGGTCAACTTACACTCTTCAAAACTCCAATGGATATACCAAAGCCTTTCCTCAGAATATATCCCATCCATTCCAGGTATTTGTCCAGTGAACCTTCCAGTGCTTAGCACCTTCCCTTCAATAAGGAAACCAATACCAGACACTGGAGACACTGCAGATACTGGCATCTAGAATGCAGTCGGTCAGCAGCATAGATAGAGACGAAGGGATAGTCAACGCATTATGTCAAGATCCTATACCAGGACCGAGATGGAAGATAGCCAGTACAAAGTGGCAAGAGTGTGGGATGAAACAAAGGCTGATACACACGCAAGAGACTTTAGGCAGATGGCATCAGGTGGAAGGGGCAGCTCTTTCAGTTTACACCAGGGCAGTGGAGAAGAACAAAGGCAGATAGATCGTAATGAGAATGGGGCACTGAAATGTCATACAGCTAGAATCTCAAGGTGGCCATTATGAATCCCTCCTTCTTTGCCCCATGTTATCACCTAATCAGCTCATCCATCTCTCATTGTTTAGATACTAGGTCTTTTTTTAAATTTTTCCTGCCAGCCTGACATTGAGGAGCAGCAGCAGCTGCTGATAGGAATAGCCAATTCCATCCAATTGCTGGCTTTCTAAAGCATCTCGATGATCGCTGCCGTCCAAGCCTTCACTCAAATGAAATAATCTGTATGAATAAAAATGCCCTGCTTCAGTTAGCAATGTGTCCACAGCCACTGGTTCTGCATTTTCCAGATTTACGTTTGTTTTCCAGGGGACAACCATGACAATTGTATTTCATGCTGTTTGAAATCAAAATGACCTTTGAAATATCCACCTGAACACTGATGAATCCACCCAGACTACTTGTGCTGTGAAAAAAGTTGAACTTTGATGCAATATAGTTCATGTGATGCCAAGTTGAGTTCTGAGCATAAAATGGATATCCTGGAAGAAGTGGGACAAATTGGAAAGCGTGCTGCTGTACAACTGCTACAAAGTCTTAACTGAGTGTTGCATATTTCCAAACCACAGTGAACAGGAATGCTGTGGAAAGAGGGTTAGAAGAACGTCAGGATAGTGGAAGAACAGTTTTCAGAATGTAACCCAGAAGAGTATTGTGTGCAGTTTTGGTCCCTTAATCTGAGGAAAGACATCCTTGCCATAGAGGGAGTACAAAGAAGGTTCACCAGATTGATTCCTGGGATGGCAGGACTTTCATATGAAGAAAAACTGGATGAACTGGGCTTGTACTCGTTGGAATTTAGAAGATTGAGGGGGGATCTGATTGAAACATATAAGATCCCAAAGGGATTGGACAGGCTAGATGCAGGAAGATTGTTCCCGATGTTGGGGAAGTCCAGAACGAGGGGCCACAGTTTGAGGATAGAGGGGAAGCCTTTTAGGACCGAGATTAGGAAAAACTTCTTCACACAGGGAGTGGTGAATCTGTGGAATTCTCTGCCACAGGAAACAGTTGAGGCCAGTTCATTGGCTATATTTAAGAGGGAGTTAGATATGGCCCTTGTGGCTATGGGGGTCAGGGGGTATGGAGGGAAGGCTGGGGCGGGGTTCTGAGTTGGATGATCAGCCATGATCATAATAAATGGCGGTGCAGGCTCGAAGGGCCGAATGGCCTACTATGTATGTTTCTATGTAAGATATACTTCCCAAAATGCCAGCCAGGGTGATTGATCTGCTAACATTTATATTGTTAGCTAAGTGGCTTTGCTGCGCTCTGCATGTCAGACACAAAGTAACCTCCAAGGAGTCACCACGACTTTCTGTTCTCATTAACCTGGCCTAGATTTGTTGTTAACTTATTCTGAACAATCACGAAGAAATTATCAGCACAAATTAAATATAAACAATTCACTTCCCCATTTGATATGACTGAAGCTAATATTGTTTAAATACTGGGAACACTCATCAAGTCAGGAAGCACCTGCTGAGATAGAAACAGGTAATGCTTCAGCTCTATAGCCTTTCATGAGAATCTGTTGGTCAGATCAGCCTGAAGCATCTGCCATTTCTGAATTTGTGTTTCCAACATCACCAGTGTTTTGCTTTTAGATTTTTGGTTTGTTGTTGCATTTGGCATACAGGCATCCCAGTATTTATTGCCTGTCCCAAACTGCCATTGAGGAGGTGGTGATAACAGTGCCAATATCTATCAGCTGAAGACACTCTGTCAGTGGTGTGGGGAATCCAGCAATGATGAGTTACTACTAAGTCAGGAAAGGGTGCAGTTTGAAGTGAAGTATACAGGTGATGATGTTACCATATTCCCAGCAACCTTTATTTCCTTTTGGTGGCACAGGCTGAGGTTTGGGGAAGGCTGTCTACAAGTAACTGTAGTGCATTTTATACATGGTATACTCTGCCGTCATGATGCACCAGTGGAAATAAGTATTTAGGGCGGTGGCTGGAATGACAAGTTAGTGAGTAGTTTTATCCTGAGTGGTAATGAGCTTCTTGAGTGTTGTTTGACCAGAACTGATCCAGGGTATTCCATTAGACTCCTGATGCTTTGTTTTGTGGCAAGTGTTTAGTGTGTAAGGAAATGAGTCGCATACCACACGATGCATAATATCAACCCTGACTATGCAACCTAGAGACAATACTGTGACCACCTGATCAGATTAGATTGGTATAGATGCCTTGCCAAGGATAAATCTTGACAACCAAGAAAAAATCTGCAGATGCTGGAAATCTGAGCAACACACACAAAATGCTGGAGGACCCTTTGACTGCACTCTTTTCCGAGATGCCACCTGGCCAGCTGAGTTCCTCAAGCATCTTATGTGTGTTGCTCGGTAAATCTTGACAAATTGATTCTGATGGCAAAATGTCGAAGGAACCCGAGAAATGTTGTTTTCTAACATGATGATTATTTATTAATTTGTTTTCGCTAATAAATCATGTATCTTTCTTGATTCCTTTTTACTGATTTGCCAACTTTCTTAAAAGTAACATCTTGTAAGGTCAGTAAGTTCCACAAGTCATCATGCCTGCAACTAGACAGACAACATTTGAACTCGTTTGGTATTGACAATCGCCTGCTGATTCCCGATGCCTGCTGGTGAGATGGGGGAGTGGGGTGCATTACAAGTGGATACATACAAAATGAATGGAACCACAAAGACACAATACAACATATTCCTCAATCTGGGACAGAATGGTTGTACAGACCAGCAGACCAAACTAAGGAAACTCAGTTACAACTTTACAGTAGTGATTAAAGCAATTATAGAAATACATAAATTACATGCCTCCGATATCTGACTGGAAAACCTCTTAATTGATCTTGAGGGTCCAATCAGAGAGGAAGTTGTGACCTTCAAGCACATGTGTCCCATAAGCTAACGGGGAGCGACTGCAACAATAACAGAATGTTGACAGCCGAGGCTACTGCTAAAACATCTGCTGTATTCACACATCTGAAGACTGTGAGGGAAACAAACCCAAGTCCTTCCGCCAGAATTCACTTTGATGTCTAGATTCTGGGAAAAAAACTCAGAATGGCATTAAGCTGCACTTGTAGGACATGAGCTCCCAAGACAACTGAACCAGGATGCCCTAGGTATTTAGATCCAAAAGCTTTATTTAGCTTCAGTCAAAAAATTCCAATCCTTCTTGTAATAGATCTGGTCATTTCTTACAAGAAAAGTCCGGTCACCAATTATCATATCCTGGATGCCTTTGTCAGCTCTGATGTCTGATGCCAGAGTTTTCAGGGAGTGGAAAAGCAATGATGGTGACAGACGGTATCCTTCTTGCATGCAACAGTAATCCCCTGGATTGTGACACATATCCATTTGCTGCTACCATTAAGTGCCTCTGTATGACAGCTATCAATTTGCTAGTGTACATCTTTGCCAAGAGTTCATTGACTAGATCCACTCAGTTCCACGGAGGGCCTTTATTTGCATCAAAAGTACTGGCAGTTGATGGATAACTGATTATGAATTGTAGCATGCTTGAAGTGAAGCACGTGACTTCTGGAACAAAAGCAGAAAAGTTTCCATAATTCCAGCAAATTAAGATCATAAATCTTGCAATACCGAGCACGATTTTCTTAATTTCCCTCTAATGTCATCTTATAGCACTTAACCAATGTTCACTTCCATTGATTTTGTTGGAACCACCAGGAAATTTGCTTTGTTCAAGATTTATTATGATTATGGATAGAGCAGCACATGACAACTACAGACAGCCAGGATCTGCCCCTGTTGGCACTCAGTGCAGCTGGCCTCCAGTCAGGGAACAGTGCAGCAGACAGTTCACCCGTGAGTTAGGTTGAACTTGAGTTCCACTGCAGTCTCTTCACTGGGCTGAGCAACAACAGGCAGCTGACACTGAAGCACAAGGTACATTAAATAAACCTGCCAGAAGTGCTACATTATACATTGGTAAAGCAGCGCACAGAAAAAGGCTGTTGAACTTATCAAGCCTGCTCCATACTTTATTTTGATCCTGCCTTTTTTGTGGCCTGTTTTTGTGCACCCAGTTTTACCCGAGAGCCGTTAATTCTGCAGGTTAACATAAGTGTTGAGTTAACATTGATCCAACAACAAATGCTTTTGTGGAGGTGGTTCAGGCTCCTCCCACATCTTAAGTTGAAATGTTTCCAAAGACTTGGCCTTCATTTTAAGTCAATGATACCCAACATTTATCTAAAACACTCTGCCAGTGGAGGTAGTCTTTGTAGAGTCCAGAATAACTTGTAGCCCTTGTATTTTTATAAAGGGACCACCACTACTGTGCTACTTTTGAAGAAATCAATATATTTTCATGATATTTCCTTGATCTCTGTGCAAAAACCCCCAACGTCATTTCGGATCTCCATTGCTTCAAATTTTTCACCATATAGAAAAATGGATGAGCTCTCATTTCCTGAAATTGCCTATCTCTCTATAATGTCATGTTTCTACCCATCTTGTTTCCAAGCTCTCCTTTTTCTTTATCAGCAAGCTTGGATAGGTGACTTCCCCTTTTTCACTCACTTATAAATATACAATGAATACATGCAGTCACAACACAATCCTTGCATATGCACTGGTCACATACTGCCAACATGAGCACCTCATTGTCACTCAGATCTCTGCTCTTGCTGCTCAGTCAAGTTCCTAATCAGGTCAATAATGTGTCTTTAGTTTTATAAGCTTCAGCTTTTAGTAACTTCATTTCATGAAGGACTTTACCAAATGCCTTCAGATATCCTGATAAATAACATTTCTGGACATTTTCTTGTCCATTACTTCTGGCAATTCTTCAAAAAAATTCATCAGGCATGCTATAACCTTTATAAAATTATGCTGACTTTCTCTCATCATCTGTCTCAAGTTGTCAAGATGTTCCATTTCTGTCCTTAATTATAGACCTGTAATACTCCAACAAATGTAGGGTTGACTGATCTATAAGTCCCTTGTCTCAGCCAATCACCTCTCTGGGTGAATGAGTGACATCACAATTTTCAGTCCAACAAGGAATTGCTCCAGAATCAAGAAAACTTTGAAACATCATAGATTAGATTAGATTATGAGGGCACTCAGTCCTTCTTTATTGTCATTTAGAAATGCATGCAATAAAAAATGATACGATGTTTCTCCAGTATGATATCACAGAAACACAAGACAGACCAAGACTAAAACTGACAAAAACCACATAATTATAACATATAGTTACAACAGTGCAAAACAATACCATAATTTGATAAGAGCAGACCATGGCCAAGGTAAAAAAAAGTCTCAAAATCCTGATAGCCCCAACATCTCACGCAGACGGTAGAAGGAAGAAACTCTCCCTGCCATGAGCTTCCAGCGCCGCAAACTTGCCAATGTAGCATCCTGGAAGCATCCAACCACAGTCCAACTCTGAGTCCGTCCGAAAACTTCGAGCCTCCGACCAGCCCTCCGACACCGAGCACCGAGCACCATCACTGACGAGCGCTTCGATCCCGACCCAGCCGCCAAGCAAACAGGCAAAGCCGAGGATTCAGGGCCTTCCCTTTCAGAGATTTCGGATCACACAGTAGCAGCGGCAGCGAAGCAGGCATTTCAGAAGTTTCACCAGATGTTCTTCCGGGCACTCATGTCTGCCTCCATCAATTCAGAATTGTGCACGGCATCCTACATAACAGGTTACAGATAGTCATCACCAGAGAGGCGGCGCGTGCTGCATCGTGCCGCCATCTTCTCCTCTTCCTAAAGGCTTAATTAAGCCTTTTAACAATTTGACTCTGATTCAAGTTATTTGTCACTCTTCAGGACCAATACTTTCTTGATTATTATAACAGTGTCCTGCCAAAGGGTCTCGGCCCAAAACACTGACTGTACTCTTTCCATAGATTCTGCCTGGCCTGCTGAGTTCCTCCAGTATTTTGTGTGTTGCTCAGATTTCCAGTATCTGCAGATTTTCCCTTGCTTACAATTATGTCACGTTGATTTTGGTCTTGGTTCTAAGTAATCACATTTAGAGAGACCTACATTTCAGCTGACCCAACATTTTCTTCAAATACAATTGTCTAATGATTTTGTGTTAGTTTTGATATTCCTTGTAAATGTGTATTTATTCCCATTTCAACAGGAATTCTGCAGATGCTGGAAATTCAAGCAACACACATCAAAGTTGCTGGTGAACGCAGCAGGCCAAGCAGCATCTGTAGGAAGAGGTGCAGTCGACGTTTCAGGCCGAGACCCTTCGTCAGGACTAACTGAAGGAAGAGTGAGTAAGGAATTTGAAAGTTGGAGGGGGAGGGGGAGATCCAAAATGATAGGAGAAGACAGGAGGGGGAGGGATAGAGCCAAGAGCTGGACAAGTGATAGGCAAAAGGGGATACGAGAGGATCATGGGACAGGAGGTCCGGGAAGATCCCTATGTGGCCTTTTATATATTGGCGAGACCCGACGCAGACTGGGAGACCGCTTTGCTGAACATCTACGCTCTGTCCGCCAGAGAAAGCAGGATCTCCCAGTGGCCACACATTTTAATTCCACATCCCATTCCCATTCTGACATGTCTATCCACGGTCTCCTCTACTGTAAAGATGAAGCCACACTCAGGTTGGAGGAACAACACCTTATATTCCGTCTGGGTAGCCTCCAACCTGATGGTATGAAAATCGACTTCTCTAACTTCCGCTAAGGCCCCACCTCCCCCTCGTACCCCATCTGTTACTCATTTTTATGCACACATTCATTCTCTCACTCTCCTTTTTCTCCCTCTGTCCCTCTGAATATACCTCTTGCCCATTCTCTGGGTCCCGGCCCCCCCCCTTGTCTTTCTTCCCAGACCTCCTGTCCCATGATCCTCTCATATCCCCTTTGCCTATCACCTGTCCAGCTCTTGGCTCTATCTCTCCCCCTCCTGTCTTCTCCTATCATTTTGGATCTCCCCCTCCCCCTCCAACTTTTAAATTCCTTACTCACTCTTCCTTCAGTTAGTCCTGACGAAGGGTCTCGGCCTGAAACGTCCACTGTACCTCTTCCTACAGATGCTGCCTGGCCTGCTGCGTTCACCAGCAACTTTGATGTGCGTTGCTTTACTCCCATTTCGTAGCTTTTCCTTTCTCGGAAACATTGTGTTAGCTTGGTATCTTGTGTTTCTTTTAATGATTTGTCCTTGGCTATCTATGGACGTATATTTTGATATGTGGATCTCTTATTGCTTTGGGGAATAAACTGGTCATGGACTTGGTTAAATTCCTTGTCCACACCATTCATTAATTGGTTTGCCTACTTAACCTGGCATAGTCCCCAACCTGAAAACTTGTCCTCAAATTAGTAGAGCTAAACCCACAAAATATTGGGTTCTGCAGATTCTGCACCATTTTTATACCTTAATTCTTTATGTCAGATACACTAAATGTGCTATTAAGTTTTGGTAGGAATGTTACAACAGGATGGAAACTAATTATTGACATGCAAGAGACTCTTCATGCTAGAATCTGGAGCAATAAATAAACTGCTAGCGGATAAAGCAGCGTCTGTGGAGAGAAAGGAATTGTTGACATTTCGGGTCAAAATCTTATATCAGAACTAATTGTGGACATTCCCCCATTGTCTCACAACAAAGGCTGTGACTTAAAACTTCCTTTTCACTTTTCTATTTACCAAAGGAAAGTGAAGTTAGTAATTAAACAGATAATTCCCATTTACTTTATAAGGATATAAAGGTGTTTTCAAAGAAAGAATTATCCATCTTCTGTTGTGTGAAATTAAATTGATCAGTTTGTAGTTTATTTATTTGCTAAGCAGCAAATCTTAGCTGTAGGTTTTTACTTTGTCATGGATTGTACAATGTTGTTTTATTCATAGTGTAGAGCTGAAGTTATGTGCTTTCCTGGTCATTTACATGCAGTTAACTCTACAACTCTATTGTTTCATCCAAACTTTTTGTATCTAATCCCACCTATCTCAGATTTGCATCTGTTCAGGTCATTCTACTGATGCATTGCTTTTTCAAGCTACTGTACAAATGATGTCAAATTGTTGCATTAGTTATAAAATATGCAAAAACCCATCATGTGGTGTATGAGCAATCAAGGATAATCCTCCATAAATCAAACTCAGCCTTGTGAGCTCACTGTATTCCCTGCATTTTGCCCTGCACACTCTGCAAGTTACTTCTTTCACAAGGGACAAATTCTACGCAGGTGACAAGAATAGAGTTGAAAAAAATGCAGCTAACAGAAGGTAGTGAAGTTGTCAAATTTATATTTGTGGTGATGGGGTTAGTCAGAATAAAGCTAACATGCATCCTGCATATGATGCACTTACAACCGGAGGACCGGAGAATTAAAGGTAAATGCATCGAATCATCAAGCCTTCTAACTGTTTAAAGAGGGAAAAATTTGCACCAGATTTAAAAAGCATGTGTGGCCTGTCAGGGTTTTCTTGAGTAGCCATTATGGGAGCAAGCCAGTGTCAGAGTGAGGAACAGAGGCTTTGGCTGAAGAGTATTCGGCGAGAGGCAGAAGATAGGTTGCAGTTTGTATCAAGTTCTCTTTCTTTCCTTATTAGTGCCTAGCTAGAGTAGTGAGAATGATCCCAGGTCAGTGTGGTGTGCTTTTTCAAAGATTCAAAAAAAACTTTATTGTCATTCTAACCATACATCAGCTCTGCAGGGCAGAATGAGACAGCATTTCTCAGGGGCAGTGCAATCATAACATAACAAACGCAACACTAAATAATGAACATAACAATAAATAGTAAAACACAACAGCCACATGTCAGTTAAATCAGTTATAAGTGTCCAGTGCAAGTTAAAAGTGTCCAAAGCAGAGTCAGGTGGAGCAGCTATTTAGCAGTCTGACTGCCTGTGGGAGGAAGCTGTTCAGTAGCCTTGTGGTTTTAGTTTTGATGCTCCTGTAACGTTTGCCTGATGGCAGAAGAACAAACAGTTCATGGAGAGGGTGTGAGGGGTCTTTAATGATGTATCGTGTCTTCTGGAGGCATCGACTCTGAAAGAGGTCTTGGACAGAAGGTAGGGAGACCCCAATAACCTTCTCTGCTCCCCTAACCACCCTCTGCAAGGCTTTTTTGTCGACAGCACTGCAGCTAGAGTACCAGGTTGTGATGCAAAAGGTCAGCACACTCTCAACCACGCCTCTGTAGAATGTAGTTAAGATGTTAATGGGGAGTGATGCTTGTTTAAGCTTCCTCAGAAAGTGCAATCTCTGCTGGGCCCGTTTCACAATCCCAGTGGTGTTCCTGGACCAGGTGAGATTGTCCGAGATCTGCACCCCAAGGAACTTGATGTTTTCCACTCTCATGAAAGATGTGGGAAATCTCAAAGGCCTACAGTCTCCTTGATTACTAACTCTGTAAAAGTACATTTTGGTGCAGTTCTTTACATATTGTGATAGAGAACTGGAGCTGCAGCTGGATGACCTTAGGTTCATTCGGGAGAATGAGGAGGTGATAGATAAGAGCAACAGGGACGTAGTCTCACCTGAGTTGCAGGAGACAAGTAGTTGTGTTTCTGTCAGGAATGGGAAAGGGGATGAGAAGACTGTGCAGAGAACCCCCATTGGCGTTTCCTCTCAATAACAAGTATATTAGTAAGTATACTAGTTTGAATACTGTTGGGTGACGGCGAAAACCTACAAGGGGAAAGGCCCAGAGATCATGTCTCTGGCAATGAGTCTGGCTCTGTTGCTCAGAAGGGAGAGGTGTAGAAGAGTATAGCAGTGTTGATAGGGGATTCAATAAATTAGGGGGAAAGTGGGGAGATGATATGGATGTGAAAGAAACTACTGAATGACATGTTGCCTTCCAGGTGTCAGGAAAGCAACATACCATCTGGCAGTCTCTTTCACGTCCATAGCATATCCTCTCTTTTCCCCTAACTATAGAGCCAGGTTAAAGATATAAGACCATAAGATATAGGAGCAGAAGTAGGCCATTCAGCCCATTGAGTCTGCTTCGCCGTTCAGTCATGGACTGATCCAGTTCTTCCAGTCTCCAGTGTCCCCAGTCCCCTGATTTCTCCCCATACCCTTTGATGCCCTGGCTAATCAAGAACCTATCTATCTCTGCCTTAAATACACCCAATGACTTGGCCTCAACAGCTATGAATTCCACAGATTTATAAGTGAACAGTCCAGCCAGTTGATCGGCACAGGTCTTTAGTAGTTGGTAAGGTGACCCGTCTGGGCTGGATTTCCATGGATTCACCCTCCTGAAGGATGCTCTTACATTGGCCTCAGACACTGAAATCACAGGGTCATTGGGGCTGTGGGAGTTCATGAAGGTTCCTCCAAGTTTTGATGGTCAAAGCAAGCATAGAAGGTATTGAGCTCATCTAGGAGCAAAGCCTTGCTGTCATCTATGTCGCTTGGTTTCACTTTGTAGGAAGTGATAGCATTCATGCCCTGCCACAGCTGTCAAGCATCCTACAGTGACTTAAGTTTGGTCTGGAATAGCCATGTCGCAAGTGAGATGGCTTTCTGGGGATCATACCTGGACCTTTTGTATCTTACTTGGTTGCCAGACCTGAATGCCACTGATCTGGCCCTTAGCAGATTGTGGATCTCACGGTTCATCCAGGGCTTCTGGTTGGAGAAAACTCTGAATGATTTTGTGGGGACACACTCACCCACAACTGGTGGTGTGAGTCCTGAGGGTCCTGCCCCTTCTTCCAGTCAGCATACTGTGTTCACTCAGATCATCTGATGAGTCCTTGATAACAGCCCAGTCCACTGACCCGAAAACAATTCTGTAACCGCTCTCTGCCTCTCACAACCATCTCTTTGTTTTCCTACCTTTGGAGCCTTGCTCTTTAGCACCAGCTTGTATGAGCGTAGGAAAATGACAACCACATAATCAGATTTCCTGAAATGCAGTCTAGGCATGGAATGGGAGGCATTCCCAATTTTCTTATAGCAGTGGTCTAGTGTGTTGGGATACTTGGTGCTGCAGGTTATATGCTGATAATAATTGGGCAGAAATTTCTTCAAACAAACCTGTCTGAAGTCCATGACTATTATTTGAAATGCATCAGGGTGGGCAGTTTCTCATTTGGTGATGACAGCATTCAATATATCAAGTGCCTGGATAACATTACCTTTTGGCGGTATGTAAACTGTGGTCAGGATCATGGAGAACTCTCTTGGTAAGTAGCACAATCGACACTCAATCATTAACATGAGAAGGTCTGCAGATGCTGGAAATACAAACCAACACATTTAAAATGCTGGAGGAACTCAGCAGATCAGGCAGCATCTATGGAAATGAATAGATAGTTGACGTTTTGAGCTGAGACCCTTTTTCAGCACTTAATCATCACAAGAGTGTGACAAGAACAAGACTGCTGCATCCAAGCATCAAAGCGTGTTTATCATGAAACACAGACCCCCATATTTTGCCTTCTTAAATCCTCAGTTTGGTCCCACCTTTGTCTCGAGAATCCCTCGGGACTGATCGCCAAATCCAGCGTGTTCGGAATGAGTCATGTCTCCACGAAACACAGAATACGGCAATTCCTCATTTCCCTCTGATACAGCAATCTTGCCCTTAAGTCCTTAGTCTTGTTCTCCAGTGACTGTATATTTGCTAATTAGAGACAGTATTATACCCTCTGAAAGGGAGGGTGTCATGGAGGGATCATCTGCTGAGTCAGTTGGGATGGAAGTCAGAAAACGGAAGCAAGTATTTATAGATCATACAATAACAGAGGTACTGAGAGCAGATTGAGGGGCAGATTTTGGAAATGTGCAAAAATAACATGCTTGTTGTCATGGGAGACTTCAACTTCCTTACTATTGATTGGCACCTTCAAAAGATTTGGATGGGATGGAATTTATTGGATGTGTCTTAGAAGGTTCGTGAAACAATATGCAGACAAGCCAACTGGAGGAGAGGCCATGCTGGATCTTGTGCTAGGCAATAAAATGGTCAGATGAGTTATCTGTGTGGGTGGGCTTTTGGAGACTGTGACCACAACTCCCTGACCCCTATAATAGCCTTGGACAGGGATAGGAGCAGATAGTATATATAAGTATTTAATTGACAGAGAATGAATTATAATGTTATTAACCATGAATCTGGGAGTGTAAATTGGGAACAGATGCACTTGGAAATGCTCAACAGAAATGTGGAGCTTGTTTAGGGAGCACTTGGATGGGGGCCTGGATAGATTTATCCCACTGAGGCAGGGAAAGGATGATCGAGTGAAGGAACCATTGCTGACAAGAGATACTTAGTCTAGAGAAAGAAATAAGCTTACTTATGGCTTCGAAAGCAAGGATGAGACAGGGCTGTAGAGAGTTACAAGGTAGCCAGGAAGGAGCTTCAGAATGGACCTAATAGAGTTGAATGAGACATGGGAATGCCTTGGCAAGTAGGAATAAGGAAAACTCCAAGGCTTTTTACATATATCTGAAGAATAGGAGGTTAACTAGAGTAAGGGTAGGACTGATCAGGGATAAAAAGGGAAACCTGCTTGGAGTCAGAGAAGATATTGAAGGTCCTTAATGAATACTTTGCTACAATATTCACCATTGAGGGGGACCTGGAATGTAAGGTCAGCGTAAAACAGTCTGATGTGCTGGCACATGTTCCCTTAAGAGGATATACTGGAACTTAAGAAAAAGTAGGGTAGATAAATCCCGTGGGCTGAATGGGATATGTGCAGATTAGTTTGGGAAGCAAAGGAAGAGATTGCTGCACCTTTGTCGATGATCCTTGAGTCTTCACTGGCCGCAGTAGTAGTACCAGAGGACTGAGGGTGGCAAATGTTATTCCTTTGTTCTAGAAAGGTAATGGATCATCATGTGAATTAAAGACCAGTGATTCTTATGTCAGTGGTGGGCAAACTATTCGAGAAGGTTCTTACAGATAGGATTTATGAGCATTTGGAGAAGCATAGTCTGATTAGGGGTAGTCAAGAAGTGGAAGTGTGAGTTACCAAGTTTGCAGATGAGAAGGTTGGTGGTGTTGTGGATAGTGTGAATTATAGTTGTAGGTTACAAGACATTGATAGGATGCAGAGCTGGGCTGAGAAGTGGCAGATGGAGTTCAATCCAGAAATATGTGAAGTGATACCCTTTGAAGGTTGAACTTGTAGGCAGCATGCAGGGTGAATGGCAGGATTTGTGAGAGGCAGGTCATGCGGCACAAGCTTGATTGAATTATTTGAGAATGTGACAAAACACATTGATAATGGTTGAGCAGAGGATGTGGTGTATATAGGTTTAGTAAGGTGTTTGACAAGATTCCCCATGGTAGACTCAAAGGGAAAGTTATGAGGCATGTGATCCAGGGAATCTTGGCTGCATGGATTCCAAATTGGCTGCCCACAAGAGGCACAGAGTGGTAAGAGATGGAGTGTATTCAGCCTGAAGGTTGGTATCCACAGGGATCCGTTCTGGCACCCTTGCACTTTGTGAATTTGTATAAATTACTTGGATGAAGAAGTGGAAGTGTGAGTTACCAAGTTTGCAGATGAGAAGGTTGGTGGTGTTGTGGATAGTGTGAATTATAGTTGTAGGTTACAACAAGGCATTGATAGGATGCAGAGCTGGGCTGTGAAGTGGCAGATGGAGTTCAATCCAGAAATATGTGCAGTGATACCCTTTGAAGGTTGAACTTGAAAGCAGCATGCAGGGTGAATGGCGGGATTCTTAGCAGATTGAGGCAACAGAGGGATTTTGCAGTCCACGTCCATAGATCCTTCAAAGCTGAAGCACAAGTTGATTGTATGGTTTAGAAGGTGTAAGGTTTATTGGCCTTTATTAGTCGGGGAATTGAGTTCAAGAGCCTTGAGGTAATGTTGCAGCTCTATAAAACTCTGATTAGACCACACTTGGATTATTGTGTTCTGTTCTGGTCGCCTCATTATAGGAAAGATGTGGAAACTTTAGAGCGGATGCAGAGGAGGTTTACCAGAATGCTACCTGAATGAGAGGGAATGTCCAATGTAGATAGATTGAGCAAGCTTGGGACTTTCTCATTTGAGTGAATGAGGATGACAGGTGACTTAATAGAGGTGTACAGGATGATAAAAGGCATAGATCAAGTGACAGCCAGAGACTTCTTCCCATTGCAGGAATGGCTTATTATGAGGGGGCATAACTTTATAGTAATTGCGGTAAACATAGCGGAGATGGCCAGGGTAATTTTCTTACATAGAGAGTTGTAGGCATGTGGAACATGTTGCCAGAGGCAGTGGTAGAGCAGAAACATTAGAGACATTTCAGAGACTCACATGGATGAAAGAAAATTGGAGGGTTATGTGGGAGAGAATGATTAAATTGATCTGAGAGCAGGCCAGCAAATTGTAGGCCAGATGGTCAGTACTGTGTTGTACCATTCCGCATGTGTTGTGTATATTCTAGTAGAAGGTGGCAGCTCAAACTCAAGCCATCTACACCAGGAGTACTGGAGTTTATATAAAATGCAGGAACCCTTCAGCTCGGATAATGGATGCAAGAAGATGTTTCTCCAGTCAAACAATATTATTCAAGTAGAGGCTGAGGGGAATTAGTGTCTGTAGAAAATCAAGCTGTACAAGTACTGTATGTAAGAACATGGGAGCAGAGATTGCCTTGGAATTTTCTGCCACTTTAACAGACATCCTGGTGTCACTCACAAAAAAAGATGATAATGAGTTGATGGCCAGATTGCAGAATCAATCAAACCAAGCACATGTAGAGATAGTAGAAAGTTATGAATTCAAGGTTAGGAACCAAAGGCAGGTAAGATCATTAGTGATTAAGTAGCATTAAAGAATTTATCGCAACAGTGTAATTTTGACACTTAAACTGAGCACAAGGTTATGTGTTTCAGACAGATTCAATCCAATTATTTAATATGTGAGATATTACATTTGATCATGCATACAAAATCATTACTTGATAGCAAAGGCTTCTGAAGGTGACAAAGGATTTCAGTGAATGCAATGAATGAACTACAGCAGCAGCAAGAGACGAGTTCTGAATCGAATGAATGAGCTTGGTGCAAAGCAAAACTGGTAGGACTTGCTACTACTCATGTGATGGAGGTCATTCCTCACAACTGAACCAGGTTAGGCCAACAAAATGCTTTAACTTCAAAGGAAAACTTATAGAACCGTAATATGCAGTGCTGATTGCAGGATAGCAAACTGGATTAATGTCAGACAGTAAACTCTCAGGTTGAGGTAAGTGCTATCAAAGAAGTAGTTTGTACAACATTAAATCTGGGCCAGAGCATGAGGAACAATATTTGAACAATATATGTGTGCTACTGTTGGCAGTAATAGGAAATACTACAATTTTAAAATCAAGGTGAAAAGTTAAAACTAATGCATAAGTACAAGCAATGATGTAGGTGATCACTGCTCCGTGTTGGACTGAGGTAATATCATGTTTATATTCAGCGTAGTGCTATGAGCGAAAGCATCCTGAAGTCTGGTGTCTCACAATGGTCATAAAGTTACGAGTTATGGTAGCCAGCTTCACAAATGCACCAGCTCTTTTAAGAAAAGATCAGTTCAAAGAAATGGGAGATTTACAATGATAAACTTCTGGAGCTGTCTGGAAGTTTGTAAACTGTCATTAAATAGCACCAAACTTGCACATACTATAAGCCAAGCACCAAGTTAATGCACTGGAAGATTTGACCAGTAAGAGGAAGAGCCTAAATGACATGGGTGGCAGAGAGTTGCATGAGTAACATCCATTGACATGACGTGGCATTGACGTGATGCCCAAAGCAGATAACATGTTCGGGCTTTATAAAGGTTATAAGGCATTTCTAAATTGAGGCATAGACAATGAGCAAGTCTTTTTATTTAAGTTATGGGATCGCTACACTGATCATAGTCCTTAATAATTAGAATTTATTCTAGGCACGTGCACAATTAAAAATTGAGGAAGAAAGCCAAGACAGATTTATAATCCACACCTGTAGTGGGACTTACACTTGTAACAAGTTGTATTATAGAAACATAGAAACATAGAAAATAGGTGCAGGAGTAGGCCATTCGGCCCTTCGAGCCTGCACCGCCATTTATTATGATCATGGCTGATCATCCAACTCAGAACCCCGCCCCAGCCTTCCCTCCATACCCCCTGACCCCCGTAGCCACAAGGGCCATATCTAACTCCCTCTTAAATATAGCCAATGAACTGGCCTCAACTGTTTCCTGTGGCAGAGAATTCCACAGATTCACCACTCTCTGTGTGAAGAAGTTTTTCCTAATCTCGGTCCTAAAAGGCTTCCCCTCTATCCTCAAACTGTGGCCCCTCGTTCTGGACTTCCCCAACATCGGGAACAATCTTCCTGCATCTAGCCTGTCCAATCCCTTTAGGATCTTATATGTTTCAATCAGATCCCCCCTCAATCTTCTAAATTCCAACGAGTACAAGCCTAGTTCATCCAGTCTTTCTTCATATGAAAGTCCTGCCATCCCAGGAATCAATCTGGTGAACCTTCTTTGTACTCCCTCTATGGCAAGGATGTCTTTCCTCAGATTAGGGGACCAAAACTGCACACAATACTCCAGGTGTGGTCTCACCAAGGCCTTGTACAACTGCAGTAGTACCTCCCTGCTCCTGTACTCGAATCCTCTCGCTATAAATGCCAGCATACCACTCGCCTTTTTCACCGCCTGCTGTACCTGCATGCCCACTTTCAATGACTGGTGTATAATGACACCCAGGTCTCGCTGCACCTCCCCTTTTCCTAATCGGCCACCATTCAGATAATAATCTGTTTTCCTATTTTTGCCACCAAAGTGGATAACTTCACATTTATCCACATTAAATTGCATCTACCATGAATTTGCCCACTCACCCAACCTATCCAAGTCACCCTGCATCCTCTTAGCATCCTCCTCACAGCTAACACTGCCACCCAGCTTCATGTCATCCCCAAACTTGGAGATGCTGCATTTAATTCCCTCATCCAAGTCATTAATATATATTGTAAACAACTGGGGTCCCAGCACTGAGCCTTGCGGTACCCCACTTGTCACCGCTTGCCATTCTGAAAAGGTCCCGTTTATTCCCACTCTTTGCTTCCTGTCTGCTAACCAACTCTCCACCCACACCAATACCTTACCCCCAATACCGTGTGCTTTAAGTTTGCACACTAATCTCCTGTGTGGGACCTTGTCAAAAGCCTTCTGAAAATCCAAATATACCACATCCACTGGTTCTCCCCTATCCACTCTACTAGTTACATCTTCAAAAAATTCTATGAGATTCGTCAGACATGATTTTCCTTTCACAAATCTATGCTGACTTTGTCCGATCATTTCACCACTTTCCAAATGTGCTGTTATCACATCCTTGATAACTGACTCCAGCAGTTTCCCCACCACCGACGTTAGGCTAACCGGTCTATAATTCCCCGGTTTCTCTCTCCCTCCTTTTTTAAAAAGTGGAGTTACATTAGCCACCCTCCAATCCTCAGGAACTAGTCCAGAATCTAACGAGTTTTGAAAAATTATCACTAATGCATCCACTATTTCTTGGGCTACTTCCTTAAGCACTCTAGGATGCAGACCATCTGACCCTGGGTATTTATCTGCCTTCAATCCCTTCAATTTACCTAACACCACTTCCCTACTAACATGTATTTCGCTCAGTTCCTCCATCTCGCTGGACCCTCTGTCCCCTACTATTTCTGGAAGATTATTTATGTCCTCCTTAGTGAAGACAGAACCAAAGTAATTATTCAATTGGTCTGCCATGTCCTTGCTCCCCATAATCAATTCACCTGTTTCTGTCTGCAGGGGACCTACATTTGTCTTTACCAGTCTTTTCCTTTTTACATATCTATAAAAGCTTTTACAGTCCGTTTTTATGTTCCCTGCCAGTTTTCTCTCATAATCTTTTTTCCCCTTCCTAATTAAGCCCTTTGTCCTCCTCTGCTGAACTCTGAATTTCTCCCAGTCCTCAGGTGAGCCACTTTCTCTGGCTAATTTGTATGCTTCTTCTTTGGAATTGATACTATCCCTAATTTCTCTTGTCAGCCACGGGTGCACTACCTTCCTTGATTTATTCTTTTGCCAAACTGGGATGAACAATTGTTGTAGTTCATCCATGCAACCTTTAAATGCTTGCCGTTGCATATCCACCATCAATCCTTTAAGTGTCAGTCTGGCATGATAGAGTGGCCCAAAATGTTTCAATCCACCATAGACAAGGCATGTCCACAACCAAAGTGATAATTTTTAATCACAAGTACTACAGAGAAGGAAAATCCTGGGATTCTTGGTGGTATTCAGGGGCTTCATTAACATAACATTAAGCTTTAGGTTGGAAAGTGCTTCATAACACAGAGAAAACTGGTTTATTTGGCCCAAGGTTCAATGCAGGCTATTGACAGAGCTAGAGACACTGAGAATCACCTTTCTTAAACTGGGTCAAAAGTTTGCCCAGTTGCTGCTAGAACTTGCCACAGCACTATCACTGCTATAACATTGAACCAACCATACAAAGAGGAAAAATAGGAACCTTCAGAGCAATTCCTTCCTGGTGCATTTTGACACAACTTTCACACAAAGAGTCATCTGTGATCCATTTGTCTATGGAGTTGGCACAGTTGTAACATTACAAATGACAGTCAGGCCAGTAACCTCTTTATCCCATTCACACCAATAAAAAACCAAAGGAACCATGACTACATTTAGAGGGATTAACTGTTGAGATCAACCTGTTCCATCACTTCCCAGTATCATTTATCATGGTCACTATTCACAAGCCTTTGCTCATGCTTCTTGGACCCAAATCTGCAGATCCCACAATGGCAGCCTCGTGTCTACAGCAGTTGGGATATCCTGTTAATTACAAACATCTAAAGAGAATGCCACAGTGTATGCATCATCAGGATTGTTGATGAGGATTTTGATACAGATGTAGAAAAGGGAATATCCTTGCAGTCAATGAAGGGTGATTTTATTGTAACAGTGTGAGTTGATACAAAAGCATCCAGTATTAAAGTGCGTATGCAACTGTATTTTGAGTGGTAATTTATACAGTATTTATAAACTTTCAGATGACAAATATCACAAACTGTCCACAAACCAAGCCTGCATCAACTGGGATCTCAGAGCAGAATAGAAAGCCTAATCATGGAAGAATAGGTTGGACAAGCTGGGACATTTTTCTTTGGAAGACAGGAAAATGAAGAGTAAATCTGTGGAGGTATGTAAATTCACAAGGAGCATAGCATAGGGTGAATGCACACAGTCTTTTCTCGAGTGTTGGGAAATCAAGAACTCGAGGACATGGGCTCAATGTGAGGGGGCAGAGATTTCACATGAACCCAAGGGACACAATTTTGACCTTGATTGTGGTCTGGATATGGAATGAGCTGACAAAGCAAGTGCTTGAGGTAGATACAGGACATGAACCACATTTAAACACACTTAGACTGCGTCTGATAGGAAAAGTTTCAGGGGATATGGATCAAACAATGGCAAATGGGACGAAATTAGATTGCAGTCATTGTTAGCATGGACCAGTTGGGCTGAATGGCCTGTTTCTTTGTGGTACGACTCTATAACTCTATAACCTTGCTTGCAATTTGTCAAATGAGGGCAGCAACCTACAGCTTTGCCTGTTGATGCTGCATAGAGAATGATCTGGAAGAACTAGCCAGCAGCTGCCTTGTTTGCTCAGGCTGCAGATCACAGCAAGACCTCTTGTTCACAAAGACTGCTGCGAGCAAGTTGTGGACAACTTCATGCTGTCATCCAAATTGGACCGAGGTAAAGCAAATGGTGTGGCATGCCACCACTGAGCATACTGCAGAAAAATCCAGGTCCATTTTGTGACACATGATTTTCATGAGGAAATTTTACCAGATTATTCCCTACTACATTGATCATTTCAATTTGAACTGCTTATGAAATGAAAATCGGATTCAATGCCATTTCATATCTTAACATTTGTTCTCAAACTGAAAAGATGAGAAACCAGTCAGATTTGGTGATCCCACAGAATCAGCAGAGGTGATGGGTCTTCAGGCAACTAAGGAGTTTGGTTGTTGATGATCAGTACACAAAGTGAATGAAACATTTAAAAAATCAACTCACGTAAAGTAGATCTGGAGCATTGATCATATCATATGGGATCCAAGGTGAGATGGTAAAATGGTCACAACATTTGCTTGGTCAAAGAAGGCACAGCGTAGTGATGGAGGGGTATTTTCATGACTGGCAATATGTGACCAATGGCGTTCCACAGGAATCAATGCTGGGACTCCTGTTGTTTGTGATATACATTGTTCATTCTAGGTGAAAATGTAGGTGATCCGATTAGCAAACTTGCAGATGACAGAAAAATTTGTGAACAGTGAGGAAGATTGTCAAATGATACTGCAGGATATAGCTGGCAATGTGGGCAGACAAGTGGCAGATGGACTTTAATGTAAATGTAAAGTGTTGCATTATGGAAGTGTTGTCACGGGAAAGCAGCATCTATCATCTGGGACCCCCACCACCCAGGTCATGCTCTCTTCTCATTGCTGCCATCAGGAGGAAGGAACAGGAGCCTCAGGACTCACACCACCAGGAACAGTTATTACCCCTCAAGCATCAGACTCTTGAACAAAAGGGAATAACAGCACTCAAAGCCACCTGCCCCATCATTAAAATGCTCCCACAACCTATGGACTGACTTTCAAGGACTCTTCATCTCATATTCTCAATATTTATTGCTCATTTATTTATTATTATTATTATTATTATTATAATTATTATTTATTTCTCTTAGTATTTACATGGTTGGTTGTTTTTTGAAGACTGGTTGAACGCTCAAGTTGGTGCACTCTTTCATTGATTCTATTATGGTTATTATTCTGTGATGGATTTATTAAGTATAAGAAAACTATTCTCAGGATTGTTCATGGTGACATATATGTACTTCATTTTTAAAAAATTACTTTGAACCTTGATCTTTTTGCTAGTCTTATTGCTTCCCGCAAAGGGCAACATTAGTGGATAGGATGGTAATGAAGGCCTATGACATAATGATTTTCATTGGTTAGGGTGTTGAGTACAAAAGCCAAGAAGGTATGTTGCAGTAAAACTTTGGCTGAGCCATATTTGGAGTTCTGGTCACAATATGCTAAGAAGGATGTGGAGGCTTTGGAGAGTGTACTGACAAGGTTCACCAGGATGTTGCCTGGATTGGAGAATATTAGCTATAGGACAGCTGAGCCAACTTGAATTGTTTACAATGGAACACTGGAGACTGAGGGATAAACTGCCAGAAGTACATAAAATGACGAGTGGCAAGGCAAGGCAAGTTTATTTGTACAGCACTCTTCAAACACAAGGCAGTTCAAAGTGCTTTACATAAAACAAGATATAAAAATTAAATGTCAACTTTCAGACAATATAAAGAGAATAAAATCATGTATAAAAATAAAGAACAAGAAGTTACAGTGCAGGAGATTCTAATTAAAACCTACAGCAAAAAGAAAAGTTTTAAGCGTCAATTTAAAAGAGCTTAAAGCTGGGGCAGACTTCAAATCCTCTGGAAGGTTATTCCAGATATGTAGAGCATAGTAACTAAAAGCTGCTTCACCATGTTTAGTTTTGACCCTGGGAACACTAAGCAGACCCGCCCCAGATGACCTGAGAGCTCAGGAAGGTTCATTACGCAGCAAGAGATCGGAGAATATTTTGGCCCAAGACCATTCAGTGCTTTATAAACGAGTAGTAATATTTTAAAGTCAATCCTCTGATGGACAGGAAGCCAGTGTGGTGATCTGAGACTGGAGTGATGTGTTCTACTTTCTAGGTCTTATTGTGGACTCTAACAACAGTGTTCTGAATGAGCTGCTGTGGTCTGAGGGATTTTTTACAGGTAGATAGGGTCTTTTTCCCATAAGGAAAGGTCAGGGACTGGTAGACCGTAGATATAAAGTGAGAGGAGGAAAGTATAAAGATGTGCAAAACACATTTATTTACATATTGAATGTCGGGTGCTGGGGAGAGGTGACTGGTGTAGACATGATACATTTAAGAAGCATTTTGACAATCATATGAATAGGGAGAGAATTGAAGGAACACACACCAAGTGCTGGATGAACTCAGCAGGTCAGGCAGGTTCTATGGAAATGAACAAACAGTCCTGTTTCGGGCCGAGACCCTTCATTAGACTGGAAAGGAGGGGGGAAGATGATATAATAAAAAGGTGGGGGGAGGGTAAGCAGGATAGCTGGAAGGTGAAAGGTGAAGCCAGATGGATGGGAAAAGATAAAGGGCTAGAGAGGAAGGAATCTGATAGGAGAGGTGAGTGGACCATAGGGGAGGGAAGGATAAGGGGACCCAGGGGGAGGTGATAGACAGGTGAGAAGAGGTAAGAGTCCAGATTGGGGGAATAGAAGAAGAAGGGTGAGGGAAGGATTTTTTTTATGGGAAGGAGAAGTCAAAATTCATGCCATCAGTTTGGAGACTACTCAGATGGAATATAAGGTGTGTTGCTCCTCCGCCCTGAGGGTGGCCTCATCTTGGCACTAGAGGAGGCCATGCACCGAGAGAATGGAGGGATATAGACATGAGCAGGTAGATGGAATTAGTTCAAATTGGCTTCATTATGTGGGCTGAAGGTCCTGTCCTGCACCACTCTGTTCAAGGTTCTATGACTCAAAGGTGATGTACTGCTGATGCACTGAACACTCTTGCAAAGGTGCTCATTCAAATGAGTTATGGCATGCTCAAAATTGGTCCAGTCAAAGGCGGAGGATTGGCAGTTAAATTAAAGCAAATATTATGTCACATGCTGTAAAGCAACAAGCTTCAGATTACATGGTAAGGTTCATGTGCTGAGTCCTCAGGGCAGGTCAGAGATGGGAAATGGGAACCGGCGGGACTGTGGTGTTATGTACTTACAAACATTACCTCATATGCATTGGTGAAAGATTCAAAAAGGTTCATTCGAAATATTTGATCTCCTGGCAAGAAACCCAAGAGTATAGTGACAAAAATTGTGAGTTTGAACACTTGAGATAGATGTTAGACAGCTACTGAAGAGTCAACATATAGCATAACTGAACAGAATCAAGCAGTGACAACATCAAGCGCCTTCAGAAATGCATTAGAACATAGGACAGCACAGCATATTACAGGCTCTTTGGCCCACAATGTTGTGTTGACTCTTTGACCCACACTAAGATCAATCTAACCCTTCTTTCCCACATAGCCTTCTATTTTTCTTTCAACTACAGCATGTGCCTATCTAAGAGTCTCTTAAAAGTCCTTGATGTACCTGCCTCTACTATCAACCCTGGCGCATATTCAATGCACCTACAACTCTGCGTATAAAAATCTACCTCTGACATCCCCCCACCCCCACTTCTACCTCTTGCTGAAGCTTAAATATGCTTTCTTTTCTTCTTGACTAGATGTTCCACATCTCTTATCAACCATGGTTCCATTACCCTACCATCCTTTACCTGGCTTAATGGAGCAAGCCTATCCAGAGACCCAGCAAGTGGTCCCTAAATAACATTTTCGTGTTCTACATTTCCCCGAGTACATCTGTTCCCAATTTACACTCCCAAATTCCTGCCTAATAGCATCATAATTCATCCTCCCTCAATTAAATACTTTTCCATACCATTTGCTCTTATCTCTGTCTAAGACCGTGGTCACTCTCTCTGAAATGCACACCCACTGAGAGAATTGTTGCCTCACCAGGTTCAGTATGACCTCTCCTATAGTCGGCCTGTCTACATATTGTATCAGGAATTCTTCCCGAACACACCTAACAAATTCTGCCCCATCTAAACCTTTTACATTAAAAACATGCTAATCATTACAAAGGAAGATAAAGACACCCATGACAATAACCCTGTTAATTTTGCACTTTTCCAAAATCTGCCTCCTGATCTGCTGCTCAGTATCTCTGTTGTAAGGAGAGGGGGAAGTGGGGGTGATCTACAGAATGCTCCCAATTGAGTGATTGCTCCCTTCCTGGTTCTGACTTTCATCCACATTGACTCAGTAGATGATACCTCCACGATATCTCTCTTTTTGCAGCTGTGATACTATCCCTAATTAACAATGCCAGCACTCCTCCCCCCCCCGCCAGCTTTTTAACACCCTCTTTTTCCCATTTGAAACAGGTAAACCCCAGAACATCCAGAAGCCATTCCTGCTCTTGTGACAGCCAAGTCCCCGTAATGGCCACAATGTCGTAGTTCCATCTTCTAACCCATGCTGTAACTTCATTGCACAAGTATCTGATACTTCCACATTGAAAGAGAGACAGTCCAACCCATCCAACTGACAGCAATTATACACTTTTCACTGTCAATCTTTCCTCACAATTTCCCTACATGCTGCACCAATTGCCCCATCTTCTGACTTATTATTCTAGTTCCCATTCCCGTCAAGCTAATCTAAACACTCCTGCCCGCAAGGGTACTGGACCCCTTGAGGCAATGCATTCACATACTAGCCAAGTGCATATCGTGATTATGGAGCAGTTTAGTGACTCTCCTCCTACAATCCAAACCCTTTCCATAATCAGGTATGTGATGGAATGATCTCACTTGCCTAGGTTGAGCCTTGCTTCAGCAATCCTCGAGAAGCTCCATGCCAGTCACTGCAAAACTGTCTGCTTGGTTGCGGCCTGATCCATTACCCTAAAATTTCATCCTGCACCACCAGCACACAGTGGGTGTAGAGTGTATCATCTATAAAATACAATACAGCTACCCATCTAAGAGGCTCTGACAGCACCACTGAACCCTAACACCTTCTCCAGCCCATCATCATCCACAAGCACTTGTAGTCAAGTATGATTCTTCTCCTGGTGGTTGACCTGGTCACTTGTGGGTTTTGAGATAACTGAAGAGGCCAATCTGTGATCCACAAGTCCCATTGCAGTGTTGGCAGGTGTAAGTCATTGAGATGGTGGTGGATATAGCTGGTTGGGCCTTTCCCAGTCTCTCCTTGCATTGAAGCAGCTTAGTCTCAGCGGTACGGTGGGAGGTATTCCTCGAGCTGTGCAGACCCCTCATAGACAATCCTTCTTCAGCTTTTCCTGTCCTGTGCTAACTTCTCACTTCCATTCAGGCTGATGTGGCACTTCCTCAGTTGGGTCTTGATATTGTTCTTGAACTGCTTTTTCTGCCCTCCAGGAGTGAACTTTGCATCCTTTAGCTGGCTGAACAGGCGTTGTCTGGGGAGACGGGAGTCAGGCATACAGGTGATGTGGCCCACCTGTCGCAATTGGCGTTAAGTCACAATTGTGGCTATGGAGTTAATGTTAGCTTCCTTCAGGATACTGGAGTTAGTACGCCTGTTCTTCCAGCGAACTCCCAGAATCTTTCAGAGGCATCTCTGATGGTAAGTTTCTAGGAACTTTATGTGCCTGTTGTACGTTGTCCATGACTCTGCTCCATATAGCAAGGAGGTGGTGGGGGAGGAACTATGGCTTTGTAAGCCAGAAACTGAGTGTTGGTCTTGATATCCCAATCTTCAAAAACCTTTTTTCTCAGCCTGGCAAAACTTCAATTGCACAGCCTATTCTGCAATTTATTTCAAGGTCAATGTTGGCTCTTGAAGAAAGAAGGCTGCCAAGCTATAGGAAATGATCAATGTTCTCCAGAGGGATATTGTCAACGTGGATTGTTGGAGGTTTAGGAGCTTGATCTGGAGCAGGTTGGTGCAGTACTTGGATTTTCTTGATGTTTAGATAAAGTCCCATGAGCTTGTATGTTCTGGCAAAAGCATCCATTATGCTCTGCAGATCCTCCTCAGAGTGAGTTACGATGGCATTGTCATCTGCATATTGGAGCTCCATGATGGAAGTGGTTGACACCTAGCTCTTTGCCTTGAACCTGTTAAGGTTAAAGAACCCCCCATCTCTCCTATAGAGAATCTGGACTCCTTGTGGGAGGTCTTGGCCTGTAAGGTGAGGAAAAGTTGCAATGAAAATGGCAAACAGAGATGGGGCAATGATGCACCTCTGTTTGACCCCGGTCTCAACGTTAAAAGGTGCTGTTTCAAAGCCACTATTGCTGGTGACTGTTACACTCATATCATTGTGTAAGAGCTGCAAGGTCTTCAGGTATTTCTCTGGGCACCCGATTCTGGACAGTACTTGTCAAAGGGCAGTATCAAAGAGGTACAGGCAGCTTGCAAGAAATTGAGGAACAACAAGGACACCGGGCCTGCTGGAATTCCAGCAGAAATCCTCAAGGAAGGTGGCAGAGAACATTTAAATCATATTCATGACCTGCTTGTCAAGATCTGGGACCAGGAGAAGATTCCAGCTGAACTCAGGGATGCCCTGATTGTCACACTCTTCAAAAAGAGTGACAAAGCTGTCTGCAGAAACGAGAGAGGCATTACCCTCCTCTCTGCAACAGGAAAGGTGCTCACCTGAATTTTATGTGACTGGCTTTCATATCTGGCAGAAAATCTCCTGCATGAATCTTAGTGTGGCTTTCATCCAGCCAGAGGAACATGTGACATGATTTTTACAGCACGTCAGTTGCAGGAGAAAGCCCGGGAACAAGATCTCCCACTTTTTTTGGCCTTCATAGACCTTACGAAAGCATTTGACTCTGTAATTCCACCACCAAGTCCCTGGGATCACCAACACCTGCAGATTCTTCAGGATTTCAACTCATATTTCCCAAACTGGAAATATTAAGATTCATCATAGAATGCCCTCCTCTACAATAGTACAGACAGAGTACCTTAAGTAAAATGATTTTAGTGGTTCAAGAAGGTAGCTTTTCACTACCCCTCAAGGGCAACAATGGGTAGGAAGTAAATGTCTTGACAGAAGCACCAGGTGTGGAAAAATGAATAAATGCGGTGGGGGGGGGGGGTGGAGGAGCCCTGGATCTTGGATTCAGACCTGGAGATCTAAACAATGCCAATAATTGAATGGTACTTGTGAGGTTTGCTTGATATCTCAGGGTGTGAGTGAACTAATTTCTTATAGCTTTGAAAAATAAAGTCACTTGAGCTAAATATTACATCTATTATATGTCAGCTGGTGGAACATCAGTTAGAATTTAAACATGAGTAAATTACTTATATAGTGAATGAGATGAATTGTTTCAATTAAATTAGATCAGGGAATTCTTGCTTACTTACATGCAGAATATGCAAAAGTTTTAGACAGGAGTTGTCCTTGTAGATTGATTCGCAAAAACAGCATTCACGATCACAATAGTCAAAAGCACAAGGTGACAGCTGCTCTCTTGTGTCTTGAACCTCAGCTGAATACCAACCTTGGCAAGCCTTGTCCAGCTGTCATTGTTGTGGTTAATGTGTGTTTTCCTTTCTGAACAGTACTTCTGTGGATAATGGGAAGTTGTAAACTTAGTTTAACCCCGTGCATGTCATAATGAACTGAGGTCAACATGAGGTGTGCCAATGATACTAAATCAGTGTCTTTTAAAATAAAACTGCTTTCTGACCACTTGACTGTAAAGAGCTATTTCCAAAGACCCCTGTGATTCCAGTTTCAAAAACAATTTCTGGTTTTAAACTAACAGAAATATAGCAGTTATGGAAGATTTCCACTTTGAAGATGAAACCTTAAACGTATTTGATGTGTTTGTGATTTTTCAATGAATAGCAAACAGTGGAAACTTGACAATCGTCACCGAGCTAGTTAACTTCTTAATTCATCCGAAGCACACTCAAAATGCAGATTTCCCTTTTAATCATTAGCTAACCACATTGCGGAGATCCTGACAAATTCAATCTAATTTTTCATCCAAATACTTTGCTCATTCTGAGTTGAACGAATGCATCAGATAAAGATTAGGATGGCAACCATTTTCTGAGAACTTGCAAATGTTTTTTGAGCAACAGACTAATCAGCCATCTAGCAGATGTATTGTCCCTTGTAGAGTGGGTTAAGCTAGATGCCTTATTTGTTGATATCCAAGCATTCAAAGAGAGTAAAATAATATTAGGTAAGCTTCAAGATTAATAAATTTCAACAACCACTGTCCCCCAACCTTCTAACTAGTTGGATACTGCACTTTTAGTCTATTTCTGTGCCTAGCACTGCATGTAAGGGCAAGGTGGGGCACAGGGTCTCCACTCACTTTAAGGATGTTGGGGTAGCATATTATAATGCTGTTATACATATCTCTCCAAAAGTAGTTGAAGTGAAATTCACACTCGCCTATGTTTCAGAGTTGCTGGGGCAGTTTAGTTATGGCTATCTGGATCACTTGTTCGGTAGTTTTCGTTTCAGAATTTCTGAACCATTTCTGCCCACGATGCCATGAGTTTGCCTGTAGGGGTCATCTACGCATTAGGTCCAGCAGAGATTAGAACTTGTTTCAGTCAGCTGAAAAACCAGGTATGCCAAATGCTTCAGCACTCTCATCTTCCACATCTATATACTATGCATAAAGTGAGTTATTTTAAACAAGCAGATGCTACAGTTTAAGAGTGTTTTTGCACACAAAACACTGTGGGAAACTACATAATGATCTTAATTCAAATAAATAAATGTTAGTCAAACAATAACTTAATTATTTGAATTATGGCATTAATAAATCAAAGAGTGCACAGTAAATAATACCATAAATTTTATGATCTAATTTATGTCCTTCATTAGTATTCTTTGTTTAACATTTTATGTTTATTGATAAATGAAGATACATTTAAATAATTCAAACAAAACATTAGCTGCAAGCAAGGTATTAATAATTGATGGCAGCTGGAAGGTTTTTCACTTTGGGAATAGATAATATTAGCCTAATGTGGATCTGTAGAAATAGAGGAAATGTAATGGATCTGGTTGCTTTAACTGATGATGGTTATTGTGGTCTAAAACCTGCTACAAAGGCAAAAGCAGGATGTATCTGCAACATGCAATAGATTTTGTTAAAGGAAGCTGACAAAGCAGATTGTGGTTTCATACTCCAGATTTACACATAGCAGCACAGTTCCAATACCCAGAACAGGATCTCTTAGCATACACCAAGCACTGGGACCAGAGGCAATAACATGACTGGAAAATAAAGATTAAATATTTTACAAATATCATGAAGTCATTCGATTTGGACCTTGGTCTTAATAAAGAAGCAATTGTTTCATCCTTTCCATTAAAGCAAAGTTACTTTTTTTAAAAACTGCACTGGAGCTTTTATTAATAGAGCATTCTTGAAAAAAATACAGCAGTTTGAAACTAAGTTATTAAAAGAAAATTAACTGAGTGGATGGATCACAACTCATACACTCTGTCTGGGTGGCTTTAATGATTCTGGTAAACCTGTTTAATACTTTATGACTTAAGCACTGGTGTGTCTGGAGTGAGCAGTTATGCATTTAAATGTGTACAAGATAAAAGTCTGCAGAACAAAGGACTCTTTTCTACACTAGTACGCTTTTCACATTCTGCAATAAACCAAAGCACAGCTCTTACATTTTCATGAAGAGTTTCATTCCATTACTAATTCGATTTATTGTCCTGTAACTCAAAATACATTTGCAGAAATGGTCTTCTTACGAGTGGCACAACGCCAGACAACACCAGAGCATTACAACAGGCACAGAAGTGAAAGGATGGCAAAGGCTATGTCAGCTGAAAGGTTTATTCCACCTTGAAGACTTTTTGTTCAAAGCTAAATGAAAGGATAGTGTCAGCAGAATAGTTAAATAACGTTAGGACTGTGTTGTAACATTACAGTATAACTGCTATGGGCTAAGGATCATCTTTCCTCAAGATATAATGCAAAACTACCACCTGAGGGAAGATGCATTCAAAATTCAATGTCACTGCTTCATAATGTACAAAGCAATGAAAGGGGAATATAGATTATTTATGGAATTTTCTCAATTGTAATATACAAGTGTTACACTTGTATATTATGGGAACTGAAAAGTAATTTTGTGGTTGAGCATTTCTGTCCATATGTTCTACACTCTGTGCAAAGAGAGAGTACTGAATATTTACTATGTTAGTACTTTCTATATTGCTTTATTTATTGAGATGAGGATTTGATGGCTCAGTTGCAATCTTTCTGAAATAGCTTTCCCCTTTATAATTTATCAAGGGAGTGGGAAATGACCATTTTGAAAATGGCTTACACTAAAATCATTCTTCATAATCTCTATTAGTATTTGACTATAATTCTATAATTTACAGAGGAGCTAGGGAAAAAAAAAACATTTTGTCTTACGTACCAGTAACAACCTGCGCTGCAATAAAAAATAAAACTTTAGTTGACTATAAATTGCAACAATTTCATAATATAGTTTGGACTATAAAGAAATACTTTAGCTGTTAGGTTGCTTAATCTAATACTGCTACATAATACAAAGTATCACAATTTCATCAATAGCAACTCTTGGAAAAAATAATTTCTCTTTCCAGCGTATAAATGGTACGAGCACTGGGAGTCTAAAGAGGCAGATGATTTGTAACATTGTGTACCCATTGCACAGTACTCCACTGGAAAAAGGCTGTTTACTCAATCACATCATCTGACTTTTAACTTAAGGTGTATAATATTGTAGGGCAGCAGTTCCAGTGAAACATACAAGAAAGAAGGGAAATCAAAGACCAGTGAAAATTGAAATGCCAACATACCCATTCAAACTCCACATTAGCAGAATTAGATTTATTATCACTGATAAATTGCATGAAATTTGTTGTTTTACAACTGATGTACAGGGCAAAAATACAGACAGCTATGAATTATGAAACTAAATAAATAGTCCTAGCAAAAGAAAAATGAGATAGGGTTCATGGGTTCATGGACCATTTGGAAATTTTGTGGTGGAGGGGTAAAAGCTGCTTCTAGATCACCGACTGTAGGTCTTCAGGCTCCTGTATTTCCTAGCTGATGGCAGTAATGAGAAGAGGCATGTCCCGGTTAGTGTCCTTAGTAATGGATGCTATCTTCTTGAAGATGTCCTTGACGGCAGCAAACAATGTCTGAAGAACAGAATATACGCACCATTTTTTAAATCAATGTTAGCTGGAAGAACATGTCACAGCAAATGCATTCCTCAATTTGCAAATTATTCCCTTTTTTTTAACAGTAGCAATAATTACAATTATTCCCAATCCCTTGGTTCTCAATACATTGGGAATCTGTAACTAGCAAGTTGGTTCAAAGTCCAGGGTCTCTGGAGAATCTTCAACATGGGATGATAGGATAGATTTATAAAATAATGGAAGGACCAGACGATGTTATCTTGGGTAGCATCTTTCACTTAAGTAGAGTTAGGGAGGACCAAGGCTCTCAGTCTCAGTGGTGTTGGGATGTGGAGGTGGGGAAGAAGAGAGGGAGCAATAGATTGGAGAGAAGAGGAAGTCCATTGGGAACAAAAAGTAAGTGTGAGAGGACTTTGAGAGAGAAGGGGACAAGCAGTGAACCATTTGGGAAAAGAATCTCCTAGAAGATGAAGAGGGTAGTGGGGTTAAACTGAAGAATGACTAAGGGAAAGATTAGAGAAGGGAGTACTGTGGTGAGAAGAATAAAATGGAGACTGAAAAAGGGAAACGGTTGGGGCAAGAGGATGAGACAGTAAGCTAAAAGGAAGAGGATGTTGGGTGAGGCTATGTGCATTTGTGTCTGCTTGAATGTGTGTGGTCAGAGCACACACCAGTGGTTTGAGTGTGTCTCCGTATCTGTGTGTTTAGTCAAACTTCATTTCCAGTTGCTTCAGACTTCCTTGTCATTAATCCTCACTGTGGCGATTAGTGTGCAGCGACCCACTTTGCAATCACACACAGGGATCTTACACTCTTCAAAATGCCAGTGAGAAAACATGTCATTCTCAACCCCAAAGTACAGCTTGAGAAGGCCGCATGTAGGTGAGAGAGGGTTAAATGTCAGAAATGTCAGAAGCTGGACTTTCCCCAAGGAAAATGGTGGGCCACGAAAAATGATTGAAGATAAGGATGTGAATGTAGAAATCATAGCCAGACCACATCTTCGCACTGCATCTAAAATGTTGCCCATTTTATGCTGAACATTTTTCCTCCAGAAACTACTTTTCATCATCATCATGGCTTGCCTTCGCGAACGAAGATTTAGGAAGGGGGCTGCCCACGTCTGTTGCAGGCTCGCTGGTGGCTGACAAGCCCATACATGACAGGAAGGTCTGACCACAGCGGCTGCAAGGGAAATTCTGTTCTGGGTTTGGTGCTGCTGTGTCACAGTTCTTCCTCCTTCTCCTTTTATCCTGCATGCGTTCTCGAAGGAGGAGATAGACTGGTGAATGGTGTGTCGCGAGGCCTCGCTATTGGAGCCTAGATTAGACCACTGGCAATGGTCAATGTGACAAGCACCAAGGGATTTCTTCAGAGAGTCCTTGTACCTCTTCTTCGATGCCCCTCTGTCACGGTGGCCAGTGGAGAGTTTGCCCTACAGCACAGTCTTGGGCAGGTGATGATCCTCCATCCTGGAGATGTGCCCTGCCCAGCGCAGCTGTGTCTCCAACAGCATGGCCTCGCTGCTGGTGACCTCCGCCTGTTACAGACACTTTTACAGGCAGATGAAACAACCTCTCAGCAACTGCCCTAACTGGTGTTGACTATGCACTGTCTATGGACACAATCTGAAAGTACAAGATTGGCCATTCAGAACAGAGGTGAGGAGGAATTTACTAACTTGGGAGGTAGTGAATCTGTGGATTCTCAGTGCAAGAGGGCTGAGGAGGAATTATGGGAAATTGGGTTAATGCAGAAAAGTGGCACCAATGCAAAATAGTAGTAATGTTTGTCAGAAATAGCAAACTGGGTGCATGGATCAAAAAAGCTATTCCTGCAGCCATTTATCTTGTACTATTTGGATTCCTATTAATCTTTGATATATTTTATATTTAGTTTCTTGTTTCTCCCAGGTTGCATGCTCGTCAGGTGAGAAGAGAAATTTTCTGATGTACCAGACATTGTATATATATGAGGAAGTTTGAATAGACTGCTGGATTTTTCCCAGCACATCATGCTTCGTGCTTGTTATGTTTTGGGTTAGGTTTAATTCTCAGAGTTCAAATTCACAGATTCTAAATGGTAACCACAGCCTCAATGTGTAGCTAATCAGATAGGAGGAGAAATTGTGGCTCAATCCCTGCTCCATATGGAGTAAGAACTTTGTAGCTGAGAAGATGAGAGGAGCACTGGCATTGGTGAATGTTCTCCTCCAATGGAAAAGCATATTCAAGTGTTCCAATTCCTCTTCACTCGACAGTCCCACAGTAGTTGAAGAGAGCCCCATTCAGCGACATTCTCGGGAGGTTTATGTGTGAATATTGGGTACAAGGTAGATCCAAAACTTGTCAGGATTATTTCCTCAAGCAAATACCAACTGCCATTCACTGTCAGAGCAGACAGATGAAAATAGCCTCCTGCTTGATGGAGCCGAAAGTGATCAAAGATCTTGGAAACATGCGTATCAGCCCTGGGCAAATGTCCCGAAGAAAGGATGAACAGGAAAAACCACAACAGGAAAATAAATCAGAAGTTAAAACTTAAATAGGTTACTCATTGATCACTCAGTAACAGAGACAAATACTTCATTGAGTTTCCGGGTAAAATCTCTAGATTGAGAAAGTACAATTCCATAAAAAATAAATGAACTTCCAAAATAATAATTTTTTTATTTACTTGGAGATGCGTCGCAGAACAAATCCTTCCAGCCCTTCGAGCCGAGCCACCCAGCATCCACCGAGGTAATGCTATCCTACTCACGGGACGGTTTACAATGACCAATTAACCTGCTAACCGGTATGTCTTCAGACTGTGAGAGGAAGCCGGGGCACTCAGAGAAAACCCACTCATTCCACAGGGAGGACGTACAGACTCCTTACAGAAGACATCGGAACTGAACGTCAAACTGCGACACCCCAAGCTGTAATTTCGTCACACTAACCACTATGCTAACGTGGCACCCATGTGTCCTGATGTAAAATGTGGCAATTGTTGACTTTTATTAGGACTTCTGTTCATTGTAAACAAGGTAGATATTTGATACATTTTCCCACAAAAAGAATAAGAGTTAGAGATAGAAATGCAAAACCCTGGAAATGCTCAGCATATCAGTCAGGATCTGAGGGATTAAAAATATAATTAATGCTTTGTGTTGATTTGGAGATGATTGTCACAGGAGTGACATGGCAGCTTCACACCCTAGCTGTAGCAACGTCATGGATCCTGCTGAATGCAAACTGAGAGGTGAAATGTAAATTTGAGATTATGCTTCTAGGTGGCCAGGCAACAAATTAAAACTTCATAAACGCAAAATACTCTGCAGATGCTGGGGTCAAAGCAACACGCACAACACGCTGGAGGAACTCAGCAGGTCAGGCAGCATCCGTGGAAGTGAACAGTCCACGTTTCGGGCCGAGACCCTTCGTCAGGACTTTAAAAATTAAAACTTCATTGCCCTGGGACCATTTCATTCTTTCTCCAAGATTTTCCCACATTCTGCCCCTAAATTTCAGTGAGGTGAGAAAATAACATGAAGGGTAAATTTCAGAACACTGTCCAAGTGCTACTGGTGACACACGGGGAGAAGAAAGTGCTTGTCCAATATGCTTTGGCACGCATGTCACGAGTGGCACCAGTTTGCCTTCATGGTGCAGGTATCGTGTTGTTTTAGAAGGCTGTCTGTTTGATAAAGCACTGATATTTTGAAGCTCAAAGCTTCATCTAACCCGATCTCTGAACTTCACACCTGTGAACTTGGGTCAACAGCAGGTGAGACCAGCTCCATTCCTTGACTTCAGGGTATCTACATGATTGGCAGCTAATTGGTTTGTTTCAGTTGTTGCTCTAAGTGTGCATTGCTTAGTACTTATTATTAAGTTGTTAAAGTCTGCATGGATTGTTGCAGCAGATGCTGAATGATATTTTGCTGACTTTAAGGTTTCTGAACAAGGAGGGCCCAGGTGCACCAGTGGACTTGGGCCTTATGGGCCCTTTGACAAGGCCTAGGTATGGAAAGGAGCAGAAAGCACTCAAACTGAGCCACTGGAGGACAGCTCCCAGTCAGAGGCCCAAGGAACTTTTGAGGAAATTCCCAAATCTAGACAGCCTCCTGCCTCCCCTTAAACACCAACCCCTCAAGCACCATTTGGTCTGGTTAGCCACCATGGAAAAGCTGCAGGAGCCTCTGTGCAGACTGTTCAATCAGGCTCAAGAAGTAGCTGTTGCCATGGAGTTTGGGTCCGAAGCACAAAAAAAAATCAAATAGCCCAGAAATGAGGCTCTTACAGTGACCTGGCATATTAGACTGTAACCTGATCCACACAGCCCTGCCCTCCAAACTGCAATTAAAATTAATTCTAATAGCAACCTGTGTTTGAATGGGCAGCTTCATTTGGACAATTACTCAAACAGGAAGAGTATTAAATAAGGATTTAGTTGACAGGCTCCAGGTTACTACTGCTCATTTTCCATCAGTTGCAGTGTCCAGCACTCAGAGGAACACCCAGTAGTCAGATCGTGCCAGTGATGCTCATGGTGCCTCTCCCACTGAGGACATGCGAAGCGTATTGCCACTTCTCATGTTCAAGTAACCCACAACTGCAGCTTGTCTTTACAAACTTTCTGTTGCATTTATTGCCTCAGATTCTTTAAACCACACTGCCCCCCCCCACACACACACACATAAACCAAAGAATTATGAACCATTCAAGTTTAAAATCTGTGCATGTGTGTCTTTGCACAGCTGCACTTTGTGAATCTCCCTGCAGCAATGCCACACAACCCAGGGCACATGAATGTCTTGTCTTTCCATGGGACACAGTACAACGAAGCAGCACAGGTGAAGCTGAACCATGGTCACGGTCTAATACTGTGATACAGTTCAGCATCACAGTATTAGATCCGGAACTGTAACATGCCGCCAAGTGGAGTTCAGCTGGGCATTCTGTTTTGTCGAGCAGGGCACCTCACCTTCTTCTGGGACGGGCCAATCATTCTCCAGAAATCCAAACATTTTCCAGCTAAGACTGGCTTAGTGGGACTCAATTGGGCTTCAATGAGAATGAAGCACGGAACCTTGCTACCCACTGCAAGTATACAGGAAAACCCCATTTCCCGTGGCTGTTGTCATGACTATGGTCATGAACTGTCAGCATTCATCCAGATGACATCTGTAGAGTACCGCAATACCTTACCATGGGTCACCAAATGCAGGCTTCTGTGTGGTGTAGAGAGATGTGGTTGGCAGGTCCATTGCTCAGAGCTACAGTCAGAATCTACTGCATACCAGCTTCAATGACCTGTTCCTGTACGACCAAAAGCAGCAATTTATACAAGCCAGTGCCCGGCATCCCAGCGGCTGCCTCAATACCCTCATGAGGCAGCAATCCATTGTGCTATTTGAATCGGAACCTAAATGCAGATTCAGGTTCAATGGGTAGTCTGTAAGATAAGGCACTATAGCAGTGACATGGCACACATCTCCACGCCGTAGCCCGCTCAACCATCTGCAGACCACTAGCAACGAAAACACATAAAACACAGCACTTCCATTGTTGGGATCACGTGGGTATCGATGCTGGTGGTGGCCTGGTGCTTCCTGTTCATTGTGCCACCAGTGAAACACAGCACTTGCTACCAGATGCACAGTGAGCAGCTATAAAGCAGGAGCAAGGCTGAAGCCTGAGAATATGCAAACATCCAAATTAGGAGCAAGAGTAGATAGATTAAACGGCCTTTTAGCCGGCCCCATGACTAAGGCCAATCTCATATACGTTTGACTGTCTTCCTACCCACCTAGCATAGTAGACTCTCTGTTGATCAGGGTCAACCAAGGATGTTGCGTCCTAGGTGCCTACGCTAGCCAGTACACAAGCCAGGACAGTACAATATGGAGATCAAGCTGTTGCCCATGCTTTCTTCACACAGCTGATAAATCCAAAGGTACGGCAGAGACCAACAGTTTGACACCAGCAGCATCGCAGGAGTTGCCAGTCAATGTTGAACAATGGAGGACTGCATTAGGGACATCACTTCCAAAGTTTTCCTGAGCGTTTACTTCTGAGCTCTTCCTCATGAGTAGGCATAGCCGCAAGGTTTGAGTGAAGGCTTGAGATCACTGCTGTGTACATACATCTATTGATGCCTCTGGACACATCTTCAGTGATGTTCCTGGAATCATTGGGTGTTTCGGGTCTTTCAACATCATACAACCTCCTCCAGGTGACCCAGCCGGGGCTGATCAGGCCCCAGCTTGTGTCCAGATGGCTAGCTACTTATGACTCCATGGCTACCCTCTTCTGAGCCACAGCCATCTTGAGGCCCTCTCTGCCGCATCGGTGGTACTGTGGATGGCTCTCCTCTTCCTCTCTCCCTCGATGCCCAAAATGCTGAAGGCTCTAACTAAAGAACGGGCTATGAATCCCCTACAACCAACCTCCACTGGGAGACACCTCGCTCTCCATCCAGCCTGCTGACAGTTGCTGACCAGTCCTCCGTACTTGGAGAGCTTCCTTTCAAAGGCCTCCTCCAAGCTATCTTCCCATGGGACTGTCAGCTCCAGCAGCACCACTTGCTTAGTAGACTCAGACACTAGGACAATGTCTGGTCGCGGGGTGGTGGCTGCGATATGGTTGGGGAACTTCAGCTGCCCTTCGAGGTCCACCAACAGCTGCCAGTCCCTTGCAGAGGTCAGAATATTCTTCTCCAAAGTGAGCGGCCAAACACACCTGTTGAACCCCATCTCCAACAAGTGACTGGTTTTAAGGCTCCAGCAACCTGCCTTTGCCCATTCTCCTGCCAATAGAAACAGTTCTGTTGGACATAGTAGCTAAGCCTCAAATGAAGGCCAGGAGTTGGACTTGGTTGTCAGAGGCTATTTGAGACATGCCATTGGGAGCATTTAATAGGTAGTGGGAACTTGTCCCCACTACTCCCCTGTTATGACAACCTTAAGAAACCTACCACATCTTACTCCCTTTACCTATGAAGTATCTGTCTTGCTCTGTTTTAAAAATGCTCTGCTTCCACCATACTTGGAGGAAGAGAGAAAAAAATTGCTTCATCTCAGTTTTAAATGCGGGGACCCCTTTTTTTTTTCAAAATGTTGGCTCCGAACTTGATTCTCTAACAAGGAAACATCCTCTTCACATCCATCCTGTCAAGACACCCCGGGATCTTAAAATTCCTCAGGTACAAAGAACAAGGAGATCACCTTGGCAGCTCATTTCTGTCAGATCACGATAAAGGAATCTGTGAACTGGAATTATAATTAGAGTACTGTTTTCACATATATTGAGATACAGTACCTTACATACTGTTCATACAGATCAGATTATTACACAGTGCATTGAGGTAGAACAAGATAAATCAATAACAGAATGCAGAATAACATGTAACAGCTACAGAGAAAGTGCAGTACAGGTAGACAAAGTGCAAGATCATGAGTGGTATATTGTCAGTCAAAAGTCCATCTTATTGTACTGGGGAACCATTTACTAGTTTTATGACAACATGATAGAAGTTGTAATTAAGCCTGGTCGTACATGTTTTCAGGCTTTTGTACCTTTCACCCAAAGGAAAAGGGGAGAGTAGAGAATGTCCAGGGTGGGTGGGATCTTTGATTTGGTGGCTGCTTTACTGGAGTAGTGAGAAGGACAGACAGAGTCCATTGGAAGATTAACACCTCAAATTCTGTCTGGGTAGCCTCCAACCTGATGGCATGTACATGATTTCTCTATTTTCCACTAACTTTCCCCATCCTGCTTGGCTTTCCTTCAGTTCCCTACTCTAGCCTCTTACATCTTTTCCTCACCTGCCTATCACCTCGCCCAGGTGCCCTTTCTCCTTCTCTTTCTCCCATGATCCTCTTTCCTCTCCTATCAGATTCCTTCTTCTCCAACCCTTTGCCTTTTCCACCTATCAGCTCCAAGCTTTTTACTTCATACCCCTCTACCCCAGCCACCTGTCTTTATCTATCACCTCTAGCCTGTCAGACATCCCCCCCCCACCACACTTATTCCAGCATGCCCCCCCACCACTTTGTCAGTCCTGATGAAGGGTCTTTTCCCAAAATGTTGACTGTTTATTCACTTCCATCGATGCTGCCTGACCTGCTGAGTTTCCCCAGCATTTTGAGTGTGGTCCTTTGGATTTCCATCATCTGCAGAACCTATTGTGTCCATTGAAAGGAGGCCGGTTTCCAAGATGTGCTGGGCCGTGTCTTCAGCTCTCTGCAGTTTCTTGTGGTCATGTGCAGAAAAGGAGCTGCCTATTGTGCATTGATGAAAATTGATAAGGATCAAGTTTCCCTGAGTAAGGACATGCAGACGAGGCTGTGTTCTCCCTCTCTCCTGCATGCCAACACCACAGCAATCCAACTAATCTAATCAAGGAAAAATTGCTGTACAGCCTAAAAGTGCCTTTCCACAGTGTCCAGATACCGTTGGTAGTATTCAGAACTTGCAGGGCAGAATGCATTTGCCCAAGCCTCCTCTGCAGCACCCAGATATTAACTGACAATTACCTCTGCTGTAGTAGGGGTAATGACATCAGAGGTAACATAAAACCACATCATGCTGGAAACACTCTGCAGTCAGGCAGCACTTGTGGGGAGAAGAACAGGGTTAATGCTTCAGGTCAATAAACCATCACCAGGTTTGAAATAAACTAGAAAGGCTGATTATCTGAAATCATTGATATGATTACTGGATGCTGGTGGCAGGAATGTCTTTATCAAGACGGAGATTTGTAGTTCCCTGGGCCTCATTTGGACTGTACGATAAAGCCAAAGACAAGAATAGTTGAGGGGGAATGGGATGGAGAAATAAAGTTACTGAAAGCTCTGTGCCATCATCACAGACTCATTGGAAGTCTCCTGCACATCAAATATCCATCTGTCCCAATTACAGTATCTTCCTCACTCATCCATCCAACATGCCTTCATATTCCTTGAACCAGTTTCCCCTGCATTGTTGTTATCAAGGCTTTCATTCCCTTTCCTGTACTCCTGCTGCACCCACCTCTCCTCACCCAAAGCAAACATCTATTTGTCCTCATCTTCCACAACACCAGCCCCCATGTTTCATGAGTCGCCCTCTATAATGTCCAGATGCCACTTCAGACACATTACGCACCCCCCCCCATTGTTTCCTCCTCAGTATTCTATCTCCATCACCATGACTGCCCTTCCTGAGGCAAGATGCATGCAATGGTAGGAAACATCTTCTGACTAGAAACATAATAGTCCTCAAAACTCAACCATGAATTCACCTGAAGAAAGCTCTCAGCCCAAAACGTTTACTGTTTATTCATTCCATAGATGCTGCCTACTTGCTGAGTTACTTCAGCATTTTGTGTGTGTTGCTTTGGATTTCCAATACCTGCAGACTTTCTCATGTTAGTTAATTCATCTATTTAGGATAACCAGCTTTCTCAACTTTTGCTATGGCTTGGGGTCTATCAATACTGTTTACCCTGATGAGTATTTCCAGAATCTGCAGCTCCTATTTTGCTTTTCAGTCAGATATTACATTATGGTTGGGTCCACATATGTAAGCTGGAAAGGATTAGCTTCTCCCAAGACTAATTGATGTTTCTTCACATTGCATATCAACTCTCTGCAAGCTTCTCATTACCCTTCTTCAATCATCCTTGTGGCTCCTCTGTAGAAGAAACTTTGTGCAGTGATCCTCTCGGTTCATACTTGAATTGAATTGAATTGGATTTACTTTATTTCTTACATCCTTCACATACGTGAGGAGTAAAAATCTCCGTCTGAATGCGCAATGTGCAATTTATAGTAATTTGCAACAAATATTATTTCCAATAGGACAAGATACAATTGTATCAGTGTGAATTAATCAGTCTGATGGCCTAGTGGAAGAAGCTGTCCCAGACTCTGTTGGTCCTGGCTTTAATGTACTGTTTCCTGGATAGTAACGGCTGGAAGAATTTGTGGTTGGGGTGGTACAGGTCCCCAGTGATCCTTCAGGCCCTTTTTCTGCACCTGTCTCTGTAAATGTCCTGTATAGTGGGAAATTCAGATTTACAAATACACTGGTCTGCCCGCACTACTCCCTGCAGAGTCTTGTGATTGAGGGAAGTGCAGTTCCCATACCAGGCAGTGATGCAGCCGGTCAGGATGCTCTCAATTATGCGATTCCGCACCTCAAATCATCTTTCCTTTCCTTCTTAAGGGTGTATCAGTGTTATTGCCAGAGAATTCAAGAGCATGCATTCAACCATGTTTAAAAAGCATTTAGACAGTCACTTGAATTGGAAGACTTAAGGGGATATGGAGCTCATTTAGGTAAAATGGATTAGCAGCGATGGACAAAAAGTCAGCATGGACGTGATGGGCTACATTGTTTCTATGCTGGACAACTCTATCACATTGAAGATCACACTCTTAAGGTGCACAACTCCATTACAAATCATGCATCTCAGCTCATTGCTACAAAAGTCAAAATACCCAATTCTTGCTGAGAAAGTACATTTCCTCCCACTTGCTCGGTGAAGCACTCATAGATGGAGGCTGAGAGATCAAATCCATAGAAACCTACTTGGAACGTTCACCTCATTTCTCTTATTTTCACTCAGAAATGGTTCATTTCCCCATTAATCCAAGGCAGTGAAGTGACTGGCAATGATACTACTTTTCATCAATGAACCTGCATTACTTCAGCGCTGAATATATTTGACATAAATGATGACTTCAAAATTGTGATTTTTAGCTCACTCCACTGTTCGTTATTCATTTCCATTTGTTCTTGCGAGGTTGGTGGTGAGTTAGCTCCCTTTAGGAACCATTGAAATCTTCAGGGTGAATTCACTCGATATAGCTATCTGATAGAGAGTTTCAACATTTCACCCACCAGGAGCAGAATTAGGCCATTAACCCTATGGAGTCTGCTCCGCTATTCCATCATGGTTGATTTATTATCCCTCTCAACCTCACTTTCCTGTCTTCTCCCCACAACCTTTGATGCCCTGACTAATTAAGAACATTCCAACCTCCACTTTAAATATACCCAATGACTTGACCTCTGCATGGATCTGTGGCCATGAATTCCCGAACTGAAGAATAAGCAGTTATATTATTCCTAGTTCAATGCTGTCAGTGACCCAGATGGAAAATTGAAGGTGATTGTGTTCTCATAATCCTGAAATTAATCTTGGTTCAGCTGCTAGAGGTTACAAATTGGGAGGTGCATGAGAAACCTTAGAAAATTACTGCAATCCATAGGTACATAGGAGACAAATTTCACCAACAGAGAGTGGGTAAATGTTGCAGGTGATGAATCCATTAATCTAGTTGCATTCTATTGAACATTGTTGAGCTTTCTCTATGATTTTTAGAATTGTGCTCATTCAGACAAATAGGCAATGTCCTTTCACATTTTTGGCTTGAGTCCTGTTGATGATAAAAGACTTCTGGAAGTCAAGGGATGAATCAGGGCCACAGAACAGACCTCGTCTTACCTGCTCATCTACCCAAAGCATTTATGTGGCTGGCCCTGAGGCGTGGCCGTCAGCAGCAACAAATTGGACTTTGGTCAGTTTTGGATTCTTCACTGAATGTTGTGGGAAGGTGGTTCAATTCTGTCATTGGTACTTACTAAGCAAACATGGATGCTGACCAGGCCCTGTTGAACATCTACATGGACTGTCTGAAAACCAGAGGAATGGCAAATGGAAATCTGTCCAATCATCTGTGGGCTTACTGAGCCCTGAGATTCTGACGTAGACACAATAATGTTCATGCTTATGCCTCCTCACCGTGTTGAGGACCTTCCAAAATGATACTTTGGAGTAAAAAGGATTAAAATCTAACAGTAACAACCATCTCCCTTTCTGCTTGGAAGAAACCTTCTCCCTTTCTAACTAAAGGTGGACACTTTCTTACTCCTTTCCCAATTCTAGTTAGGTTCATTTTTTCCCAAAGCTCCTCAATCCCATCCTGTCAAAAGCTGTATTGATTTCAAGCACTGTCACTCTTTATCAGTTGGAATTCTGCTCTTTAGTACCTTACTTTACTTTATACTTTATTGTCGCCAAGCAATTGATACTAGAACGTACAATCATCACAGCGATATTTGATTCTGTGCTTTGCAAAGTCATAGATAGAAAATAGAAAAGGGAAAGTTAGGTAGTGCAAAAAAAACCAAGAGGCATGTCCGGATATTTGGAGGGTACGGCCCAGATCCAGGTCAGGATCCGTTCAGCAGTCTTACCACAGTTGGAAAGAAGCTGTTCCCAAATCTAGCCATACGAGTCTTCAAGCTCCTGAGCCTTCTTCTGGAGGGAGGAGGGACAAAAAGTGTGTTGGCTGGATGGGTCGTGTCCTTGATTATCCTGGCAGCACTGCTCTGACAGCGTGCGGTGTAAAGTGAGTCCAAGGACAGAAGATTGGTTTGTGTGATGCGCTGGGCTGTGTTTAAGATCTTCTGCAGCTTCTTCCAGTCTTGGACAGGACAACTTCCATACCAGGTTGTGATGCACCCTAGAAGAATGCTTTCTACGGTGCATCTATAAAAATTAGTGAGGGTTTTAGGGGACGGGCCAAATTTCTTTAGCTTTCTCAGGAAGTAAAGGCACTGGTGGACGTTCTTGGCAGTGGTCTCTGCTTGGTTGGGCCAAGTCAGGTCATTTGTGATATTGATCGCAAGGAACTTAAAGCTTTTGACCTGTTCCACTCATGCACCACCGATGTAAATGGGGTCGTGCAGTCCGCTGCTCCTACTGAAGTCAACAACCAATTCCTCCGTCTTGCTGACGTTGAGGGATAGGTTATTGTCTTTGTACCATGCCACCAGGTTCTTAATTTCCTCCCTGTACTCAAACTCATGATTACCCGAGATACAGCCTACAATTGTGGTGTCATCAGCAAACTTATATATTGAGTTTGATGGAAACTTGGCTACACAATCATGGGTGTACAGTGAGTACAGCAGGGGGCTGAGTACACAGCCTTGTGGGTACAGCCATTGACCTGTTTCTCCGGTAGACAAATTGCAAAGCATCGAGGTTGACTGGTAGGCTGTGGTTGATGTATGCCATAACCAATCGCTCGAAGCACTTCATAGCAACTGATGTCAGAGCCACAGGTCGATAGTCATTCAGGCATGTCACCTTGCTCTTCTTCGGCACTGGGATTATCGTTGCCTTCTTAAAACATGAGGGGATCTTAGACTGAAGCAAGGAGCTGTTGAAGATGTCAGCAAACACTCCAGCTTGCTTGATTGCACAGACCCGGAGAACCCATCCCCGGACGCCATCTTGGCCCATCGCCTTCCTTGGATTTATCTTCAGGAAGGCCCTTCTAACGTCCTCCTCGGTGACGATGAATCTTGATGCCACCAGGTTTGGTTCATCCGGAGGGAGAGGGACGTTCCGAATCTTGTGTAGAATACGTTAAGTTCGTCAGGAACAGAAGCGCCACAGTTATTGATATTCCCAGCCTTTTCTTTGCACCCAGTGATCTCATTTAGACCCTGCCATAGTCTACTGGCATCCCTCTGGTTAGCCTGGGCTTCCAACTTGGCTCGATATTGCCTCTTGGCGCCCTTAATTGCTTTCCGGAGTTCACGCCTGGATTCTGTGTAGCGGCTGTTATCCCTGGATCTAAAAGCCACAGCTCTAGCCTTTAAAAGGGACTTGACCTCATAATACATCCAAGGTTTCTGTTTAGGGAATACCCGGATCACCTTGCGAGACACACAGTCCTCTGTGCATTTCCAGATACAGTCTGTATAGGTTTATAATGAAGTTTGGAGTTGCGTGGTCTTAGGAAATCTATCAATGAGCAGACTTTTATTAAATAAGAGTTGTTATACAGCCTCACCAACAATACCTGCACTTTATTGATGTTTGAGAACAGACAATTAGGTTTTCATAAGTACTTTTCCATTTTGCATATGAATGTCAGGTATAAAGGTGTCCTAGAATAGCTTGGCTACTGGGATGGCCCTTTCTCCCAATAATGGTCTTGGAATTTGAATAGGAAGGAAAGCATATTGATCATAAACTTGGAAACTCCTGCACTTAGTTCACTCTGGTATCTTGTGTACTTTGACAAAACGCCCAGTAGGGAGAAGCTGAGACATTGTCTAAAGAATAATACACTATTTGCTTGCAAACATTGAGAGGATGTCATTTGAAGTTAGCCGGTAGCATTTTACAATTTTTACAGAGGAAAATATGAGCAAGGAGGAAATAAAAGTGGTTTAAGTGAAAAAGAGCAAATAAGTTTCTTGAACAACATGTCAAACCACAAACCATTACCTGGAAAAGATCCAGTCTTTGAAAAGGAGAATCCTGGTTTGCACACTCGCACTTGGTAGTAACAGATCCTGAGAAAGCAAAGGTCAAGGCACTAAAATTCAACCATTCTTTCTAATTGACAGGACTATGACATTGTGCAGGTTTCTTTCAGTCTTCAGAATTATCTTTATATCTTGAATTCAGGCTTGGATCTAGGTAACAATTCTAGAGATGAGTCAAAGAGTAAGCAAGAGCATGTCTGAGGCTGGAAGAGCTCAAACAAGCAGTAGTGATTTGACAGAAATAATTCAGCACACCATCATTGCTTCTGCAAATGATTAAATCCTCAATTACTGAGCATCTATTGCAAATGTTAGACTAGTCTCCTTTATGTAATATCTTCTTTTGACTTCTCCACTAGTTTAAGCATAGAAGGCAAAGCATCTGCAGCTTTAATCAACAAATAGATTTTGATATTTAACATGTATCCTTTTCATCTTTTATTATAGCAATACAATATCAGTCTTTAAATATTTCAAGCATGTGGATTAAATAGAAAGAATTCCTACTCTACATGTTGTATTTTATCCCTTGTTTCCCAGCTCAGGCTAGATTTTATGGCAAGGCCCTTGTGTTATAGATATATCAACGGGGTTTCATGATTAAAAAAAGCAAGATCTATGATGCAGTAAATACATGGGATAATGTGCAACCTTATCACAATGTTCAGCCTTATCACAATTTTACTCTTTGGAAATTCCGTTATTAGAAATTTCCACTTTTTGTATGCATGGATACACAATTCTTAACATGCTTGTTCACTTTAGCTCCAAGAATGAGACATATTCTCACAAGTTACAGGCAGAATCAGGAAAATGACATCAATAAATGGCAACGTTTCAACTGAGTATTCATAACACCAAAATGTTTTGAAAGGGTGAACTATAATAAGAGTCCATAGAGCAATCTACATTGGGTTCACAGCTTGTTTTAATATACTGTAGTCAACCCTAAAGTTCTTATCATTGTCAGCTGTCATGAATCACATGATCCTTCATCAGTAGTTCATCAGTAAGTTTGTGCCAATCTCAGAGTTTAAAGGGATAAAGCATCGATGTTTTAGCCCCCTTATCTAAAAGATGTGCTGGCATGGGAGAGGGTCCAGAGGAGATTCACAAGAATGCTTCTGGGAATGAAAAGGTTAACATATGAAGAGTGTTTGATGGCCCTGGGTCTGTTGGAAGAATGAGGGAGGGATGTCATTGAAACTTATTGAATATTTAAAGGGCTGAATAGAGTGGATGTGAGGAGAATGTTTCCTATGGTGGTTGAGTCTATGACCACAGGGCACAGCCTCAGAACACAGGGACTTCCACCTCGAACAGAGACAAAGAGGAATTCCTTTAGCCAGAAGGCAGTAAATCTATGAAATTCAGTGCCACAGACAGCTGTGTAGGCCAAGACACTGAGTTTATTTAAAGCAGAGAAAGGTGATAGGTTCTTGGTTAGTGAGGGTGTCAAAGGTTGTGGAAGGCAGGGGAATGGGGTTGAGAGGGAAATGAATCAGCCATGACGGAATGGCAAAGCAGACTCGATGGGCCGAATAGCCTAATTCTGTTCCTATGTCTTATGCTATTATGTTCTTACTATGACATCGCTCTTATTGGATTGCAAGTTATCACAATACTTGAAATTATTTGTTGATGGAAATGACAACTGAGTCTCTAAAAAGTGTTAGTGAGACTGGCCTGAAAAGTTTAGCATTCATTGGAAAATGACAAGATATTACATACAGACATTCTTACTAAATTGTCTGGGAGTCCTGTTCATTTCGATATACATCACTAATGTTTTCAACTGTGTTTAAATCATGTGTTTATAGTAATTTCTAATCAGCCATTCTCAAGCTTCCTCTTAAACTGTTTACATTCATAATCAGTAGGTGATTTCTGTGAACTCTTGCCCAGTTTGAAGCAAGGCAAATAAATTATAGCAATAAAATGTAAATAACCCTTGAACTTGAAGGGACCACATCATTACCACAATTAAAGTTAAGCCAGTATACGTTTACATATAGGGTTTTGAAAAGAAATCAAGGTACTAGGTTAGGATTAATGCTAAACTGGATATTAATCATTAAATATTCTCCTTACTTTAACTTAAACCTTCATGTATATAAAGTGAATATTAAAAATGCTGATTTTCTGTTTATGTCAATCATACTAATCTGTGGTAATATGATTTTTAAAAATATTTATTTATTTAACTTATATTTAAATCATTTACTTCATGTAAGTTATTTCTAAAAAGGCATTAAAAGAATTCTTTCAAATTGCAGTGTAATATTTTGAAATGTTTCCTTTCTAAATAATTTCAGTTGCTTAATTCTGAAAGGTTTAAACAAGCTCTGCATATAGTAACTAGCAGATAATCGATCCAGCTTTAAAGGACACAGATAATTACCATGATGAGCACAGAAAAATAGTCTTTAAAGGAAAAAACAGTTGATGATTATGTCTTCTGTCCTCGACATCACAAACATTAAAGGAGAGAGATTCCATTACTTCTAGCTTTACTACAAATCCTATCAGCAAAGTTCTGATATTCCCAAAGATTTTTGGCTCTGATTCTTTATGCAAAGAAACAATCTGCTTGTGTCTAGGGATCTTTGATGGGCCTTTTCTAGAAGATGAATAAGCGGCTTCTGCCTGACTCTGTAAGAGTAGAATCTGGCATGCAGAGAACAGACATGCACTCCAGTGTCTGATGTGGCAGAGGGGCAAAAAAAAAAGATTCTTTTATCCAATCTATTTCTGAAGTCTGCAGCTGTCAGTTATTTTTCTGTCACCACTCTTATCAGCATGATTATACACATATATTAGCTCTAATACAAAAAAAAGCTCCATAGATATGTTTGGAAGAATGGTGCCACCATTAAGATAGTTTTGTCTGGTCACATAATTATAAAATAGTCTACAAAAACATCTTAACAATTGTGTGGCTGAAGCACAGTGGTTTATTATCCAGTGCCAGAGGCTCCACATTTATAACCTTCTTTCTTTTATTTCATAATATCTCTCTGTTCCTGTCCTACTTGGAGTGTGAAGTGTCAGAGTGTATCACTGCCCGTACTTAAGCCACTCTTCTATTTGGACTGAAAAGAAAGGGCTGCAGATTTGCTACCGGCAAGCAGTCTTACAGGTCAGAACTCTGACACTGAATCACTGTAATTCGACAGCTCTGCATATTCAATAGCCTTTCTCAGGCCTACAGACTGTACAACATTCAAACAACTTTTGTGATAAAAAAAGCTTATATTAATCTCACGTCAAAGAATTGATCGAGAGTTATTAAATTAACCAGGCATTATCAGCAGATTGTTACTAATATCCTGCAGCAGCTAAGAAGAATCATCAATGGAAGTTTCTTCTCAGAGTGGTAAGAAAACTAATTATATGAGGTGCTGAAAGAAAATGATGAGCAAACAATAAAGTTACAGCTGTTACATCGAAACAATGCCATTTTCTTTGAATCATCCATATTCTAAGATAAATGATTTAGATCAGGATATTCATTATGCAGAAATACAGGCAATCATTAGTGTAATTCACACAACTAAATCTAATTTTCCCCTTGATTTTATTCCACTGTTCACTATTAAGTCATTTAACATGACCCATCTGATTTCTATATGGTTGTGAATATTTGATAACATTTAATATGTTATATTAATTTGAAAAATCCTGGATTAGTCCTATGAGGCAGGGTTTAAAAAGAGAGCAGAAAGGCAGTTAGTCTGGAAGTGATGGCGGTATTTCACAACTGATGTCAGCAATAGGAGGGAGAGTTTCTGAGAACAGAATATAAAACTCAATGCAAAAATACTTGTCTATAATATGGTTAGCCTTGAATAACAGTGAATGCAAGGCAACTTCCTCTTTGCAAAATAAACCTTCTTTACCAGTGAGGTTCAATAACAAATCAATAGATCAGGGTCTCCCTTCCATAGATTAGGGTCAAGGATAAACAGTAGACAGTATTCTTTCCACTGAGTTAGAGCACCAAGGCCATAAACCTCAGCAATGCATCTCAGTGCTGAGATTCAGAAAGTTTGTTACAATACACTGGCTATCGTGTGCATACACCTTTGATATGAGCCAGGCCAACTGTGCATTACATGTATAACTAACATCCAGATCATGTAATCTATTCTCAGGTGACATTGACTTGATGTCAGCAATCTCAAACAGGTATTCAGTGCTCTCATGAACAGGTTCATGCTCTCTTGTGACAAGAAACCAAGTATGTGTTCAATGGGGAACCACCTACAACACAATTTACAGTATATAGTTAGGGTACCTGAGACTTTTGCACAGTACTGTATTTGTCAACATGGAATGGAGAGCAAGTTTGGCAGGAGCAAGGGATGTTGGGAAAGGCGAGGGTGGAAGGTCATGGGAGGGGTGTAGGACGGGTGGCAGAGGAGGAGTGGCAGGGGTGGGGATGGCACTCCCAGCCCTCAGTCACCAGACAAGGCTATTTGATTGCAAACAAGTTCCTCTCCCCTCTCACTTCCCTCTCCCTTCTCTTTTTACCAACCATGATTCCCCTCCGCCTGTCCCCTTCCCATTGTCAGTGCACAATAAAAGTCCGTATCAGAATCAGGTTTATCATCACTCACCTATGTCATGAAATTTGTTTTTTTTTGTGGCAGCAGTACAGTGCAGTACTGTGCAAAAGTCTTAGGCATCCTAGCTGTATGTATGTGCCTCAGATATTTTGCACAGTCCCATATAAAATTGTTAATCTGATAGGAGTCACTGTGTAAGGCAACAGACAAGTTTGTCCCAAATACACGAACAGCAGGACAGACTGATGCCCTCAGTGAGAAACCACATCAATTCAAGGAATTCACAATGTGGTTCTCCTACCCAGTCCTCAGTGAAGAACAATACATGAGGAACGGTACTTTGATAAGGATGCCTCCACTAAAGTCTGCCTCCTGCTCCAGTGTCACAGAAAGTTGAAAACCTGTTTATCATGAATTGTCATGGCTGCCTAGTCTACATACTGAATATTAATGTGTTCAGGTTGACCTGGTGTGGTACTGATGTCTGCATACATCACAATTTTCTTCTTCTATTGAAAAACATCAATTATTACCATTCTATTCCAGTACTGAACACATTTTTGTTCTCAGCAGCAGCAGTTAGATTGAGGACTGCTTTATTATACCAGGAGATTCCAGTTGTGCAAAGTTGTTTTGGGCAGTCAAAGATATACAACAGACAGAGGGGCTGCTTTTGCTTAATCTATTAGGGAAGAACTACTAAAGGTTCTTAATGTTATGGCAAATCAACATCGAGTACACCGGCTGCAGTCACAATGCCTTCTTTCTGTGGCAGGCCACTGTAACTTATGCAAGGGTTATTACCAACAACATGCGTTTTGACTATGTTTGGAGCTCATACACATGGAATCATCATGCACGAGGAAGTGGATCAGTGCTGCTCATAAACCACTGTGAAGTGGGATTCAGTATCCATCAGTACTCTGTTGTATCCTAGATAGTCACACCATTACAATGCCTTTTTTAGATTGATTGATTTTTAAGTAATGTTGAATGTTTCATTGCATCAGTGATATTTAGAAGCATACCAAGGTTTAGCAATTAGAGATTTTATTCTGGTCCATTAGTCAAGGCTTCACCATTTAGTGCTTACCAGAAAGTTGTCATTGGGAATCTGCAAAGTTGAATCTGTGCATTTTCCATACGTCACCACCAAGATTCACTACAGCAGCAATTTTGATTCAATGTATAAAACAAGCAAGCTGAATTCAATGTTCTGCCTGTGCAAGCAGAACAAGCACAATTCACTACGTATTACAACCCATGTCTATTTAATTTGGCTTTCCTGTTACTTGGGCATAGCAAGTAATTGTGAAACATCAAAACTGTGTGGATCAACTTATGTAGTGGTAAATATGGCATCTTGCCAGATGCAAATTGAAATTCCACCTTCAACAAACATGGCTGGAACAGATTGGTTTATCAGTGCAGGATCTTGTTCCGTGCAAATGTACTGTTACATTTGCCTTTCAACCAAGAGCAACCACATATCCAATGTAACCAATTATCCTGGTACATGGACCTAATGTGAAAGGTGTAACAAGGATAATTTTAAACACAATAGATTGTAAAACTCAAGGGTGATATATTTGGGGTAAAAGGCTGTAGTGATGCAAATATGAATGACATCATAAATGATCATGAAAGCAAGCTGGAGCTTGAGGGCCATTTCTGTGGTAAATCAACTTCTCCATGCAAATACCTTTAATATCACGTAAATAGGTAAATACTGAAAATATTGTCCCAAAGCAGAGTATGTTTTTCCTGCAATTCCCTTGTAGTTAAGCTGAGTACCAGGCACAAGAGTGAACAGGCAGCCTGAAATCAATGTTCCGTTCTTTTGAATGGAGAACAACAGCTTTGAACAGAGTATGGGTATTAGGCATTTAGCAGGTTTTATTAAATTGGATTTGTAAAATGTGTCAATTACTCTTAAAAATAGATTAATTAATTCTAAAATACTCATTGTACTAACATCTCCTCATCTATATATTGGTTTTGAAAACATTATTTCTCAATGTCAAGCTCATTTGGAAACATTCAAAGCCAATGACTGGTTTAACAGCTGGCTAAACCTGAGGGCGTAGATTAATCAGCTGTCGAAGATCTTTCAGCCACCCCCGTACAAAATGGCATTGCTTGATACATGGCTTCTCTATTTAGGATAACAATAACACTTGCCAGCAGATTTGCAGAAGTTAATTACCACATCGGTCAGCAACAGTGGGTAATTCCCCACTGGCTGAGTTCAAGTTGGAGCTGTCTGCTGCCAAATTACATTCTTACAGAATGAGTGAAGTTTCATTTTATATAAGAAAAACAACAAAGCAAAAGCTATTCTCTGTTGTGGTGATTTTGAATGGAAGAGTGTTAGAAAGATAAAAAGAAATAAATTGGATGAATTGAAAAGTCTCCAGTGCAAGGGAAGTTGAGAGCTGAGAGAGGCTAATTAGGATGGTCCGTTCAGAGAGATGGTGCCTAATGCCCTCCTCTGTGCTCAATGATTCTCTCATGGTCTGAACTTGGTTCTGGTTATCAAGGGCCTCCAGATAAATATACAGCCCAAGAAACAATATTCAAGTGCTTACTACATTTAGTTCTAGACCTGATTAAGACAATACACTGCTATCAATTATAGTGAATTATTTATTCCTCCAAGATTCATGCCAAGTTCTCCCATAATTTTCTGCTTGAATCTTGAATCATGAGACCATAAGACATAGGAGGAGAATTAGGCCATTCAGCCCATTGAATCTGCTTAGCCATTCCATCATGTCTGATCCTGGATCCCACTCAACTCCATACACCTGCCTTCTCACCATATCCTTTGATGCCCTGGCCAATCAGGAAATGGGCAACTTCTGCTGTAAGTATACACATGGACTTGCCCTCCACTGTAGTCTGTGGTAAAGCATTCCATAGATTTACTACTCTCTGGATTTAAAAAAAAAATCCTCCTTACCTCTGTTCTAAAGGGTTGCCCCTCAATTTTCAGGCTGTGCCCTCTGGTTCTGGATACCTCCACTATAGGAACATACAGTCCACATCCACCCTATCTAATCCTTTCAATATTCCATAAGTTTCAACGAGATCCCCCATATTCTTCTATATTCCACTGAGTACAGGCCCAAAGCTGCAAAACACTCCTCAAATGTTAACCCCTTCATTCCCGGAATCATCCTCATGCATCTCCTCCGGACTCTCTCCAATGACAGCACATCCTTTCTGAGCTATGGGCTCAAAATTGGTGATAATACTCTAAGTGCAGCCTGACTAGTGTCTTATAAAGGCTCAGTGTTATCTTCTTGCTCTTATATTCTATTCCCCTTGAAATAAATAACAACATTGCATTTACCTTCTTTACCACAGACTCAACCTGTAAATTAACCTTCTGGGAGTCTTCCACAAGGACTCCCAAGTTCCTCTGCACCTCTGATGTTTGAACCTTCTCCCCATTTAGCTAATAGACTGCATTATTGTTCCTTTTACCAAAATGCACTATCATACATTTTGCAACACTGCATTCCATCTGCCATTTTTCCCATTCTTCCAATTTGTCTAAGACCTGCTGCAATTACATTGCTTCCTCAGCACTACCTATCCCTTCACCTTTCTTCGTATCATCTGCAAACTTTGCCACAGAGCAATCAATCCCATTATCTACATCACTGGCAAACAATGTGAAAAGCAGTGGTCCCAATGCTGATCCCTGAGGAACACCAGTAGTCACTGGCAGCCAAGCAGAAAAGGCCCCCTTTATTCCCACTCGTTGCCACCTGCCTGTCAGCCATTCCGCTATCCATGCCAGTATCTTTCCTATAACGCTATAGGACTTTATCTTTCTATTCCCAAAACAACATCCAATGTTACTTACCAAAGTCACAAGTGATTTTCTCTGTCACTGACCACATAATTCTCCCTTAACATCATTTTCCTTGTGTGTCACTTGGTGGGATTAATACCCCCGCTCTGACCCTCTCCAGTCTCATTATGAGCAGACGAGCTCATCCAAAGACACCAGACAAAGCCTTTCCATTCGAACAATGCCACCCATTATTTTTTTAGGTTCAGTCTATCTCCTGCCGAAAACCTCATCTTTGCCTCTTAATTCCAAACCTGACTATTGTAACACTCCATGGTCAGCCTCCTATCCCATACTCTCATCCACTCCCTATTTTCACCTTGTAAGTCCAGTTCTCCTTCCCAGAGTGTGCTGAACTTCCTTTGCACACAGACCCCCCTCCAGTGCAAAAAAAAAATATGTGCCAGCTTCTCAAATTCGGTAGCATTTCTTCTGTTCACCTCAGCTTTGTTGGTAATCTGGATTTCTCAATTTGAAATTTCATAATTCCTACCCAATCTCATTTGTAAGACTCTTCAGTCCTTTGCCAAATTTATTTACACCATAGAAGAGCTTTTCAAATACAGTATCAAATGCAAAATATTAAATTATATAAATGCAGAGTATTGTTGCAAAGCATGAATATGTACTGGAATTGCATTTTTCAGCTCCTTCTGTTTTAATGCAAAAAAAAAGTACATAGCCCAAAGTTCAGTTTATTATACAGTATGTGCCCTGTGAGTTCTGAAGCCAATTTGTGTTGAATAGCAATTAATACCTTTGTTCAAGCAGCACACATAAAAGTTGCTGGTGAATGCAGCAGGCCAGGCAGCATCTCTAGGAATCTATACTACAATTGATGTTTGATGAAGCACTCTGTAAGATGAATGTTGTATCACTATGATTCCACATCCAAACATGCTGAAAGGGTAATGACAAGAGTAAATATTGTATATTTAATATTACAGTAATATTTGAGAATATGTTGTAAATATATTGTTCGATTAAACATTCTTTGATTATTAACATAATTCATTCTGTGTCATGTGTGAGATATAGGTGAAAGGCATATGTCATTATGCCAGCATGTCATACGTATGCACCTCCCTAAAATAATAGCAAAGAGTACACATCCCATTCTCCCCATGTCTGCTTTTTGATTAATTTCTGGAGTTACAAAACAACATGTTGGCAACAAATAAATTTTAGAATGAACCCAAGCCAACTATCTACCTGTTGAAGTGCAGCAAGACATTCGAGTTTAAGTAAAAAGCACAGCACACTTTTTCAGAAGAGGAGAGAAATGATCAAGTAAAAAAAAACAGCACATTTTTGTCCCTTTGCGAGGGGAAGGACAGTCGAATTTGAAAAAACAACAGAAAATTGACAAAATTCACAGGTTTATAATGGTGTGCAACAGGTGACAATAAAAAATAAATTTAAAAAAGAGCAGAAATCGCTGGGTACATCAGAACAATAGACACATTCGATTGCACAATGGATAACTGGCTGATGTACACTGAGCAGATTGAGCAGAACTTGGAAGCAAATAAAAAAGTCAATGGAAACAAGCACCTATTTTGTTGAATGCAATACGTGGAAGAGTATACAGTTAGATTAGAAATTTAATTATTCTAACCGAACCAGCTGAAATAAGGTTTGCTGATAACATGAATATAATGCAGAAACGTTTAGAAATGCAACCATTGTTGATCACAGAACACTTTAAGATTCATAAGCAGAATCAAAAGTAAGGAGAGTCTATTTCAGCTGCTTGGGTGAATTGAAGAGATTGTCCAAGCATTGTCAGTTCAGTGGTGTGCTTAATGATGCACTGAAAGATCCTTTGTGGAATCTTACAAGAAAGCATTCAAAAACAGCTCTCAACTGAAGCACAACACACATTTAAAAGAGCAGTTGAAATCATTAACAAGAGAAAATCTGCAGATGCTGGAAATCCAAGCAACACACACAAAATGCTGGAGGAACTCAGCAGGCCAGGCAGCATCAATGGAAGAGAGTAAACAGTTGTGTTTCAGGTCAAGACACTTTATCAGAACTGGAGAAAAAAGATGAGAGGTCAGAGTAAGAAGGTGATGGGAGGTGGGGGAAGATGAAACCGGGAGTGGGAGGGGTGAAGTAAGTGACAGATGAAACTGGGAGGTGGAGGGGTGAAGTAAAGAGATAGGAAATCGTTTGGTGAAAGAGATAAAGGACTGGAGAAGGGGGAATCTGATAGGAGAGGACAGAAGGCCATGAAAGAAAGGGAAGGGGGAGGAGAGCCAGGGGGAGATGATGGGCAGGTAAGGAGATAAGGTGAGAGAGGGATATGAGAATGGGGAATGGTGAAGGTGGGGGGGGGGGTGGGAATTACCAGTAGTTTAAGAAAAAAATGTTCATGCCATCAGGTTGAAGGCCAGCCAGACAGAATATAAGGCTTGCTCCTCAAACTGAGTGTGGCCTCATTGCAGCAGTAGAGGAGACTATAGACTTCCATGTTGGAATAGGAATGGAAAGTGGAATTAAAATGGGTGACAAAGGGAGATCCTGCTTTTTCTGGTGGACAGAGCATAGGCGCCCAGCAAAGCAGTCTCCCAAGTATCAATGGAAACAGCAGATAGAAATGCAATTGAGATGCAGTCGGGAATGAAAATGAGTATGAGCGAAATTGCAATGTCTAAACAGAAACTGGCCTGGCCAAACAGATTGTGTTACCATTGTGGCGGGAGCTCACATACACCAGGCTAATACAGGATTAAAGGCAAAACTTGCAGAAAATGCCACAAAATAGGACACATACAAAAAAATGTCAGGCAGACAAAAGTAAATGGATTGTACAGGGAAGAGAAAAAGTCAAGTTGCAGTTTCAAACAGAGCACTAATCTGCATTCTGTTGTTGAAAAATCTAACTATGATGAGAGTGAAACAGGACTGAGTAGCCTTGAGATTTACAATGTAAAAACTAACAAGAGACAAACAATGTCTCAATGGTATAACGATCTTATACCAGAAATGAACGGCAAATTAATTAAAATGGAATTAGACACCTTCTCGGCTATTCCACAAAATGAGTCTGAGTTGTAATTCAAAGATACTGAACTGAAGCCTGCAGATATCCAACTAAAAACCTCTACAAGAGAAAAGATAACTCCTGCAGGAATGACATTCGTAGCAGTGAAATACAATAACCAACAAGCCACATGGGGTTCTATGTGGTAAAAGCAGGAGGAGCAGCATTGTTGGGCCATGATTGGCTAAGACAACTACAATGTAATTGGAGATCCATCCACTATTTGCATGCCCCACCCCTTGTAGTAGAGTCAACTCAAAGCGAATCAGGAAAGGTACTGGATGATGCCACAACAATATTCAAGGATGGCATTGAAAAACTCAAACATATCAAGGGTAAAATAGTGTTAAATGAAACTGCCACATCCAAGTTTTACAAAGCCCACTTGGTTCCTTACACTGTCTGTGATAAAGTAGCCAGTGACCTTTTCCCAAAGTGTGGTGAATCTGTGGAATTCTCTGCCCAATGAAGCAGTGGAAGCTACCTGAGTAAATATATTTAAGATAAGGTTGGATAGATTTTTGCATTGCAGGGAAAATGAAAGCATTGGCTTGTAGTTTTGTCTGGCAGTCTGGGATAGACCAGCAGATCGAGCAGCTTACTATCCACTATTTAGGATGCCAACACATCCAGGAGATGCTAAGAACAGCACTTGTCCATTCCTGGGAATGACTTGCATTGCTCTGGCAGAGAATTCATGTGGATTTTGCCAGACAATTCATGGGCACAAATTTCTTGGTAGTAGTGGATGCAGGCATAAAGTGGCCAGAAGTGTTTTCAATAACCTCCATGATAGCCTCACATCCTGTTGATGTGTTGAGAAACATCTCCCCAAGGACTGGTGTTCCAGGACACTAAGTCAGTGACAATGCACCATAGTTTGTTGCAGATCGGTTCAGCCATTCTTGAAAAAGAATGGAATAAGACATATTACATTTACATTGTACCATGCAGATACAAATAGCTTGGAGGAAAGGTTTGTCCAGAGTCTAAAGAATGCATTGCCAGCAATGTCAGCAGAACACATGGCAGTAACGCTGAATCAGAAGCTTGCCAATTTCCTCTCTTCATATCACAATGCAGCACAGTGCACAACCAACAGCTCACCAGCTATGCCGTTCCTGGATCATCCCTTGCACTCATGCTTAGATCTCCTCAATCCCAGTCTCAGAAGGAGTATGCGGGACAAATAGCTGGGACAAATTGAGGGCTCCTCTCCTGGACAGGCAGTCCTGGTGGGGAACTACAGAGATGATCAAAAGTGAGTGCTTAGAAAGATTAAGGGCAGAACAGGACCACTCTCCTACACAGTGGAGATTGAGTCTGATATCATCTGGAGATGACAAATCGATCAGTAGAAGAGAGCAGAGTCAATTGTTGGAGAAGAAAGGTGGCCACAACTGTCAGGACAACTTCCTGCAGTCCTAGAGTCAACTCCTACAACACCGTGGAGGAGGCCCCAGAACCTGAGATAGTTTTACTGCCACAAGTTTCACCTGCCAAGCAAAGTGATCCCTTTTGTCAGGAAAGATGTTACCCCACAACAGTAAGAAATCCTTTTCTTACAGTAATTAAATCTTTAGGCCTGAATGGGACAACTTAAAATTTACCATGTTGTAGATTTCTATATAGTGGTTGTATTATATAATATACTGTAACAATACATAAATTGAGATACATTCTGTATTTGAGTAATATTTTAAATATCTTGTTTGATTAAGCATTATTTGCTTACATAATTCATTACGGGTTATTTGTAAGAGGTACCTGAACAGCATAAATCATTACACCAGCACATCATGTGCATGTCTCTCTCAAGTCAAAATGAAGAGTACACATTTATCCCGGTCTCTTTGTAATTTCTGGAGTTACAAAACAAAACAGTAACCATATGCAAGCTATCACAAAACAAGACCAAAATGCAAGGTTTCCCTGAAATATGCAAGAGGCCAACGTTCTCTAATTTATCATTTCAATAGAAATTTTGTGGTCTATTTTCATAAATCCTCAGAAACAATTTGGAGGCTTCAAAGGCAGCAGTAAATAACAGTACATTCAATACAGTGACAGACTTGGATAGAGCAGGGCTGAGTTCCACACGCTCAAGGAGACTTTGACAAACAACAGCAGATCTCCACACTGTGTCACATTTAACAAAGAGCTATATTAATTAGAATCACAGAGAATTAAAGCATCTTTACTACCACTTCTAGTGGCTGATGCATTGTCTTATTGTGCTTCAGAAGGTATGAATTTAAAGTGACAGATAGCTTTCCCTCAAACACTTGGTGGATTGGTAATATGTACACAATTACTATTCCAATTGCAGTTTTGCTTTTCCAATGACAACCCATTAAATTTTCAATCACCAAATAAAACCTTCAAAGTAAAACAAACATCTCAGTTTAGTCTAGAATTTTTCTAAAAATTATTCAATAAGGAGCAGAATATTGATACAGGCAGATTTACTCTGTTGGTAAATGAATATCACCAATACAAATATATCAGCATGTAGAATTGCTCAACTCTAAAGCATTACAAAGTACATTTTGCTGCTACTATATCTGCAAAATGTTTTTTAGTTACCAAAAATAAGAAGTTTTTTTGTTGTTAGAAATGTTGTTTGAGCTGACTGATTGACAGTTACTTTTGTCCTGTCCTTTGAGCAAGCACATTTCAACCCTGTAAAATATTGTGCATATGTAACTCAAGTAATCTACTGACTGCTCCGAGCAATTTCGTCTTAATAATTCACACGCTGTTTTGCTTTGAAGTATTTTGGTCTTGAGTTCTAAGACTTACTATATGGAATCACCATGCTCAAAGAATTGCTCGCTGTCTCTGAAGGCTGGAAAGAAAAAGATAATAATTTGGCACAAAGAAATCTAGTTGTGCTTCATGTTCCAGGGAAAGCATGAAAATGAATCAGTGCTCAATACCTTGTTCCAGTCTAATTCTTTTAAGTTTTCCAATATAAGCATCATTACTGAGCTATTAGTTATTATCTGATAACTGCCATGTGTTAACCTGTCTTGAAATAGATTGTTGTTGACCCTCCTACTCAATGGTATACAGATGTGAAGAGAAAATGTGGCATTTTCCAATGATTTTTCCAGTGTGTTTCTTAACTGATGTACATTTAAGACCCTTAGTGATATCAGTGCTTCAAAAGATTACAGAACCATGCCAACACCATTTGAAATACAAAACTAATATTTCCCTGTTATTCAGCTGAGTTATTTGATTACAATAGCAGCATCTGAACATTGTATCCTTAAACCCATTTGGAGGTAAACAGGGGAGTTTCAAAACTGCCAGCGAATACATGCTTGTAGCAATATCAGAAGTAAAGAGAATGGAACACCACAAAGTAGATTTCAAACTGGGCCCCAAATTACAGTAGTGCTGGGTCTTGCTCAATATCATCAGAGGGCCATCTTCCTCCTCACCCCACTGCCTGACCTGAGTTTTGTGTGCTTTGATTCTTCTTTGTTTAAAAGCGGGCTATTACTGGTCGAGTTTATGAAAAAAATAGGAAGTCAATTTTGTTAGATGTTGGAGCTCCCAAAGATGAGTAGTCTTCCTTGCAATAAACTGATCAAACCTCTTCTCATCCAAAGTTTCAAGCTCCACAGCATTAGTTTTAGGGATAGCACTGCCTCATAATAACATCAACAGTTTGTTATGCCTAGGGAGGAAAGAAGGAATAATTCCATGGAGTTCTAGATCAACTAACATCCCACAAATGGCAGAGCTGATGGTCATTAGGTAAAGCAATGGTGTGTGGAGATAAATGGCTCACTGATAATCAGGAAGATTCACTGGGGAGAGCAATAGTTCAGTGCCAGAGATCTAGGGACGGTGGGTGGAGTGAAGTGGGAGGAGATTAATGGTGGGTAAGGTAATTGGTAATTAGTTACTTACCAATTGGTGGAACATTTGGATCACAGTAAGTTATGGATTTGCTGTTAGGGGCCTTTGAGTGGCCTGTGGGCCTCCTGGGAAAGATCCTTATTTTTCCTGGACCATTAGCAGTGCTGGAGAACCAAGGAGATTATAGGTACTGACATTTATTCCTCCTTCCATCTGATTAGTTTCCCAGGGCTCAGGAACACCAGTTGGTATGAGCTAAAATTTGATCAATTGTTAAAATGAGGACAAGAAGCTTCATTATAGTATGCAAATACGTAACCAGCCTTCCAAAGAGCATCCTGTCTGCTAGTGTTGAAAATTGAAGACGCCTAGGTCAGATTAATTGAATTTTAATTTCTTGCTCCTTCCTAAATGTACTCACTTTGGGAATGCAAGACTTGTTGATCCAGATTTTTTTTTCTGGACAATACCCAAAAAACAGAGTTTCACAGATAGAAATTGGATCAATGATCATGTAATTTTGGACAGATTTCTGAGCATGTTACTGGCAGGCAGCAGTCAGGGTGTGATTTTTGGAGCATGACTTTATTTGCCTAACTGTTGTTTCCATGACATGCAGCAAACCCAGACTTGTATTAGTAACAGTGCCATGCCCAGTATTCAATTTCTGGCAAGACTTTTCACATTGGTCTAAATCACAACCAGCACTTTTCATTGACAGAAGAATCATCTTTTAGCAGCACTGAAAGAACACACCATATACTATTTCATGGGTGAGACACAACTATCCTGTAATCACAGGCAGAGGGCCATATACTCAAATCTCAACTGGACTGATACAGACCAAGATCCCCGTCACCACAACTCCAATATGGTTTCAGTAGGTTTCCCCTTAACATTTCAGGAGACAGAAAAAATCCTGCAACAAGAGGCTCAATGTTCATCAGATCAGATGTGCTTAATAAAAATGAAGAGATCAGAGTAAAAATTGATGGTGACTTTGAAAGCAGTGGAAGATTTTGGTATTTTCTTAGTAAACCTGAAGTAGTGATCTTTTCTGCGAGTTGGGGGGTTGGGGATTATTATGTATGGGACGTTGGTGATTGTTATTGTGGCTAATTTTTCTGTGGGATGGGGAGGATTTTGGTGTCTGTGAGTTTTGTTTCTTTTCTTATTTGTGCGGGGGGGGAGTTTATGTCTATTCTCTCATCAACATGATTTTTCTGTATCTAATGGCTATCTGGAGTATACAAATATCAGAGTTGGATTGTGCATGCATACTTTGACAATAAAATGACCCTTTGAAACTTTAGTAAATGACAAAAAATGCTGAGTAACATACACAAAATGTTGGAGGAACTCAATGAGTCAGGCAGCATCTATGGAGGGAAATAAGGAGTCAATGGTTCTGGCCAAGACCCTTCATCAGCCCTGGAATGCGACTCCTTATTCCCCTCGATAGATGCTGCCTGATCTATTGAGTTCCTCAAGCATTCTGTGTGTGTTTCTCTGGATTTCCAGCATCTGCTGAAATCACCTGTGAATACAAATGCTGTCAAAGTTAGAGTGACCTTCACTCCAAGATGCCTTATCATCACAACCCCTTTCGGTTAAGAGCTGAATGTAGAAAAATGTGAGTGACGAAGTGGGGAACCTATTGCTTTTGCTTTCACAAGTGGAAGAAACATTTGGATCTCAAATATACTGGCATTTATAATGGTAACTAATGATCTGACAGGCCTCCTGCCACAGGCTGTTCCTATGCATACTGTTCTTCATCAGCCAGTGCAGGTTTTTCTTCCCCCAGGAAACCTCTCTCACTCCTTTCACATTATAGTAGCACTCATTCCTTGCTAACAATCTCCAGCAGCTGAAAGAGTGCTGGTTGTATTGTGATGGAACTTCCAGGGTAATACATGAGAAAATACGCTATTAAAGTATTAATTCTGAGGCTTAATGCTTATTCTTCCTGAAACAGCAATATTATGCAAAGGAACCCACTCATACTATTTGGAATTGCAAATAATAATACTTGCTATTCTTTTTGATGCTTTTTGAATCAGCATCAGGGAGTCTTAACATTTTTTTAACACCAGAGGAACAAAAGAAATTAACATCATTGGCAAACTAGTTTCATATGAAATATTGAAAGAAAACATATCACTAAAATAGGAACAAGAATTTAGTTTTAATCTTTCTTTTTTGGCCTTTGCTGATTAGTTGTGTTTATAAAGAGGCAGAAGGGGGACAGGAAACATCAACTGGACTCACAGTTTTGAAAAGGGAGACTTGAGGCACAAAAATGCTGAGAAGGAAGTCTAATGATTCTCAGCTTCTGACTTGAAATACTTGTTCTTTCCTTTGAGTGTGATCAGAATTATTAGAAGTCACTGTTTTCAATATTGAGGAACAGTGTCAAAATTGAAATTTAAAGAAAAAGCATTTGGCAGTATTATGCCGAACTTGAAAGTACCTGATCTTCACAGTGGGTGTCCATAATGTCTATTCCCCATCCCTTTCATTTTTAATACTAAGTAATTGAATTTTTTTGAAAAACAATGGTGATACACAGAAGGTTATGCAGCATGTGTAAAACAAAGAGCAGAAATAACGTTTCAGGGCAGTCACCTATCAAACCGGGTAAAAGTTAAGCTAAAATAAATTTTAAAAATGTAGAGGAAGTGGGTATTGTGAGTAGCAGGTGAACAAAAGGGAATATCTAGGATAAGATAGAAGGCAAGAGGGATGGAAAGTTCTACAAAACATTTTTCATCCAATGTTTCATGATGCAATGCAATTGACATAACCTTGTCTGCACAAGATTGCAGTTAAGCCTGTCTCCTAGGGATGCAATTCAAACCCCAACCCTATATCCAAAGGCTTATGACCTTACAGCTAAGTAGTCCCTATATAATTTTATGTCTCACCTTAGTTCGCTTTGTTCCAAAGAAAATAACTACCATCCATCCAACCTTTCGTCATAGATAAAATTTTCCATTGCTGGTAATACTAGAAAAATATCTTCTCTGCACCCTGCCTGATGTAAATGCATTTGTTTCGTCATATGATGACCAGAAATATAACCAATTCTCAAGCCGTGGCCTCCCTGTCTATCCTTGATGAATAACGGAAAGTATCTCAGCTGCCCATTTCAGTTTTTATATTGACCTGTCCATTTTATGGATATACTCTTCAAAGTCCTTTTATTCCTCTACACCTCTTAGTGTCCATTTTTGATTATATATTCTCTGGCTCTATCAAATGCATTCCTCAACTCCGAGCTGCATGAAGTCCCATTAGTCATTTTCTGCTTGCATGACCAGACCATTTCTGTGCCTCTGCATTCAATACATGAGCAATTTGTGTACCATATGCAAACTCCTTTATCCACTATATCTGCTATAATGAGGTATAAGTTCTTAACAATATCTTACAGAAAACGAACAAAAAACATGAAAGCTTCACACAAAAGAAATTCTTGCATGGTTCATTTAGATTCCCTTGTAACTGACATTTTGAACATCAATTGCCTCAAGATGTTGACAGAATAACAAAAGAACACATGTGCAGCCAAACTTTCTCTGATTTTTTTTCTCGTGCCTTTTTCTTCTTTTATTGACTCAAATATTGAGGGAAAAGTGGGACTGTCACTAAGCAAGACAACCAATAGATGACCCACAGAGGAATTCAAATTCTGTCTTGTTTAAAGGCAAGGAAATAAACCACTAACATTGCCAAGTCTATGCAAAGTATTCGTTTGTTTCAAGGAAAAAGCTGATGGGATTTCATTTGATAGGGTAGCAGGAAGTAAAGGTCGTGTGGAAATTTGTGATATACCTTATTATTCCAACTATTATTTGCCTGTCAGCCATAATCTTGTTATAGAAGGTCAGGTAAGCATGCCCACACAAAAGTAGGACAATGCATGATCCAATAAATGAGCCAAATATGATTAGTTTGTGAATGTCATTGTAGAATAGGTGACCATGACTGACCTATCTGAGATTTTTCTAGCTGTAATTATATATTACTTTCAACTGGTAACAGATTCAAATTAGATCAATCGAAAACTATACCAACCTTGTTAACTTCTGGAAGCTTTGTATCATTACAATCAAGTATCTATTATATTACGTCCCGTGGGTGCAGTCTTTCATTGATTTTATTATGTTTCTTGGATTTATTGAGTATGTCCACAAGAAAATGATTCTCAGGGTGGTATATGATGATATAAAGGTACTTTGATAATAAATTTACTTCGAACTTTGAATATCTGAAAATGGGATTCCCACCTGAACAAGAGTGGAGTTATGGTCAGTGGATAACTTGGGCTGGCACAGTAACTTAGCGGTTAATACAACACTATTACAGTATCTGTAACCAGGGTTCAATTCCACCCATGTCTGTAAGGAATATGTACGCTCTCCCTGTGGCCACATGTGTTTTCCTCCAGGTGCTCTGGTTACCTCCCACATTCCATGGACCTAGGGGTTACTACATTAATTGGTCACATGAGTGTAATTGGCCGGTGTGGGTTAGTTGTTCTTGAAAGTCTCACTGCCGTGGTGCATCTTTAAATACAAATTAAAAATAAATAATAATACTACCAAAAATAATAATTTAGCAGTCATCTTCTCATTGGAATTAAATCACACTGGCCTGAAGATAAAACATATACTCACTTGAAAAGGAGAAACACATAGTGATCTCACATTAGTAGTATCAGAAAAAAGGCACTAAATCTAAAATAGATCTTCAATGGAAAACAATTTAATATCAGTTCTAATATCTGAGTTCATAAACTCAACCAAATTTAGTGGCACAGATTGATTATATTTCACAGCTAGGTAACCCAGTCCTGGATTTTATATGGTCTCTATCTACATAATTCATATGGCATGGGTGACTTCAACTTTACTAATATTGATTGGCACCTCCTTAGTGCAAAATGATAAGATGAAGCAGAATTTGTTAGGTGAGTCCGGGAAAGATTCCTGACAGAATATACGGATGGACCGATGAGAGAGGCCATACTGGATCTAGGCAATGAACCTGGTCAGCTGACAGATCTCTCAGTGGGTGTGCATTTCAGAGATATTGACCACAACTCCTTGACCTTTACCATATCCACAGGAGCAGATGGTATCGAAAAGTATTTAATTGCCGGAGGATGAATTATGATGGTGTTAGGCAAGAACTTGGGAATGCAAATTAGGAACAAATTATTCAGAATGGAAATTTGAGGTTATTTAGGGAGCACTTGCATGGGGTTCTGAATAGGATTGTCCCATTGAGGCAGAGTAGGGTGACAAGAGATGTGGAACATCTAGTCAAGAGAAATAAAGAAGCATACTTAAGGTTTAGGAAGCAAGGATCAGACGGTGCTCTAGAGAATTACAAAGAAGCCAGGAAGGAGCTTAGAATGCACTACAAGGGGATTTGAGAAAGCCTTGGTGAGTAGGATTAAGGAAAACCCCAGGGTGTTCTACACATTTGTGAAGAACAGTAGGATGACTAAGCTGATGGCAAGACCATTCAGGAATAGAAAAAGAAACATGTGCCTGGAGTCTGAGGAGTTAAGGGAGGTCCTTACTACTTTGCTTCAGTTTTCACCATTGAGAGGTACCTTGACGAATGTGAGGTCAGGATTAAATAGGCTCATGTTCTGGCATACGTCGATATTAAGTAAAAGGATGTGCTGGAGCTTTTGAAAAGCATTAGGATAAATAAGTCCCTCTGATATACTCTAGGTTACTACTGGGAAACGAGAGAAGAGATTGCTGTGCCTTTGGGTGATGATATTTTCATCCACCCGGATCGCAATAGTGCTAGAAGATTGGAGGTTGGCAAATGTGAATCTTTTGCTCAAGAAGGATAAAAGGGAACACCCCAGAATTATGGGAGAGTGGCAAGTAGATTACAGAGACAGGATTTATAAGCTTTTGGAGAAGCATAATCCAACTAGGGATAGTCAGCATGGCTTTGTGACGAGCAGATCATGCCTCATGAGTCTGATTGAATTATTTGAGGGCGTGACAAAACACATCGATGAAGGTAGAACAGTAGGTGTGGTGTATATGGAGTTTGTAAGGTGTTTGATAAAACTCATTGGAAAGTTAGGAGCCATGGGATTCAGTATTGCTGATATTAGTCCATCCTGCCTCACAGATGCCCATTTGTAAGCCCGTAAATTCTACTCTGAACCTATCTTACATATCACAGAGATTTTGATGTACAGAGAGAATTAATGTACAGTGGAATCGTGTGATCCAAGTCCATAGTTTCCTCAAAGTGGCTGCACAATTCAATAGCATATTAACTAATGCATATGGTTTGCTGACCTTACATCTGAAATACTGCAATCAATTCTTTTTACCCCATTATAGGAAGGATGTGGAGGCTATGAAGAGAATGCACAAAGGTTTTACCAGGATGTTACCTGGATTCGAGGGCTTGAGCTTTAAAGAGATGTTGGACAAACTAGAATTGTTTCCTTAGTGATTGCTGAGACAAAACCTAATAGAAGTTTTTTTTAAAATTATGATAGACGAAGATAGAATAGGTGGCTGGTATCATTTTAGCAGGATTGAAGTGTACAGTACATGCATTTATGCAGAAAGTTCAAAGGAGATTTGTGGGGCAAGTTGTTGATGAAGAGTCTCGGCCCCAAATATTGACTGTTTACTCTTTTCCATAGATGCTGCCTGGCCTGCTGAGTTCCTCCAGCACTCTGTGTATTTTGCATGTGATGAGGGTTGTTGTCTTAGCCAAAGTGTGGTTTTTTCTTCACACTTCATCACTCCTACAAATGCTGGCATGGACAAATGCATTTGCAAATGGTGATAACTAGCTTAAGTTAGTTACTGCCTTCGCCTTATCACAGAAACCAGTTGTCAGGTAATTTGGTTCACTCTGACATGATATGAAGAAAGCACTAAAAACTCCAGTTACAGCAAAGTCTGTGGGACCATGCCACATCTGCATGTAGGACTGAAGACTTGTACTCCAAAATTAACTGCACCTCTAACAATGATCATAAGACCATAAGACATAGGAGCAGTATTAGGCCATCTGGCCCATTGAATCTACTCCGCCATTCAATCATAGCTGATCCTTTTTCTTTATCTCCTCCTCAACCCCATTTCCTGGCCTTCTTCCTGAAACCTTTGATGCCATGTCCAATCAAGAGCCTATCAATCTCTGTCTTAAATACACCCATTTAATAAACCTGGCCTCCACAGCTGCATGTGGCAATAAATTCCACAAATTTACCACCCTTTGGCTAAAGAAATTTCTCCACATCTCTGTTTTGAAAGGGTGCCCCTCTATCCTGAGGCTGTGCCCTCTTGTCCTAGACTCTCCCACCATGGGAAACATCCTTTCTACATCTACTCTCTCTAGGCCTTTCAACATTTGAAAGGTTTCAATGAGATCCTCCCTTCTCCTTCTGAATTCCAGCGAGTACAGATCCAGATCCATCAAACATTCCTCGTACGATAACTCTTTCATTCCTGGAATCATCTTTGTGAACCTCCTCTGGACCCTCTCCAATGCCAGCACATCTTTTCTAAGATGAGGACTCCAGAACTGTTCACAATATTCAAGGTGAGGCCTCACTAGTGCCTTATAAAGCCTCAGTATCACATCCTTGCTCTTGTATTCCAGAGCTCTTGAAATGGATGCTAACGTGGCTCCTTCAGTGTAGTATAATGTTAGTAATAACTCAACAATGTGAAAAATTGACCAGGTACATCTACTGACTTAAAGGAGGACAAGCCCGATCTGGCCATAGCAATCCATTCTCAATCATCATCAAAGTAATGGGAGGCTTCATTGATGATCATCAGTATGTGACTGGTGCTTATCAATGACCTGCCTACACTTTGGAGATTTTGTTTTGGACAACTTCACCCCAGACCTCATCACAAGTTTTAACAATCATAAACCATAGAGCTGAATTCCTTAGGGGAAGCGAGGGTGACTGCCCTTGACATTTGATTGAGAAGGGTCATCTAGAACCCAGAAATAAGTGGATACTGAGGGGAAACCCCTCCAACAAGTGATAGTCTAAACCCTTCCCTTGGCACTAAAATCAATATCACCAAATCCCTCACCTTTGACCAAAAACATAATTGGAGTGTTTAGCTACAAAACAAAATCAAGTCAGATGCTGGGTGCAATGTAACATGTGACACTCGTAAACCTTTTGATCATCTACAAGGCATGTCAAGAGTATTATAGAACTCTGTCCACTTGCAGTCCCAACAACACTCAAGGAGCCAAACACCACCCAGTGCAAACCAACCACTTGAGTGGCCGAACCTGCTGTATTCACTCTCTCAACCAATCGGGCATCATTGCACAGTGAGTATAATCTGCATAATATACAAGCTAACCTGTGAAATGATGCAGGAGGTAAGACACATGAAATGTAAGATCAAGTATTTAGAGTTAGTACTAAAATTCATCAGCTATTCAACTGCATATTCCCAGCACAGATGGATTACCAATCATAACACTCACTTAATGTTTCAGTTACAATATTAATAAGAGAAAAATCTCTCTTCTGAACTCCCATTTCTTCATCTTTGCTGATTTTATAACCTGAATGAGCACAATAATTTCATTTGCTGCCATTATCTTACACCGACAGAGAGAATAGAATTCCTGGACAATTGGTTTGCAAAGTTGCACAGTGGGTATGTTGCTGCCTCATAACTCCATGATCCTGATCCCCAGTGCCATCTGTGTAGAGTTTGCATATGAACATGTTGCTTCTGTTAGGTGCTCTACGGATGCCTCGAAATGCATGCTGATGGGTCAATTGTCTGTGAATTATCCCAAGTGTTGGTGGATGGCAGGTGTATCCGGAAGGAACTGAGAGAATAGGCTACAAGGAAAATAAAGAGGGAAATGGACTTGATGAGCTTGCTTTGTGGATAACTGGCTTGGATCCAATAGGCTGAATGGTCTCCTTCGGTGTCAAAGAAAGTTAATAATTCTCCCTTCCTCTGCAGCTCATTGTACCTGTAGGTTCCCATTGAAATAAAGAAAGTAATAAGGTCTAGATGGCATTTGAGATATTTCAACAAGAATGAAATGATATCCTTTGTTATTAACAACTGAGCTTAATCTCTTTACTTCAACCTTTTAAAATAACATATTCAATAATAATATTATCATGTTATATTCAGTAGTAGAATCTTATAAGAAATTCATTTTGATTGCAAATTTAAAATCTGAGAGCTTCTTATTCAATAGTCCAGCAATCTTTGTGGTTTCATTATCTTTGAAACCCTGTTGAACACTCAGCAACCAAGACTTATTTAAGTGGATAAGGTCAAATTATCCTAATAACAGACTAATTCATTTAAAAAGGTCATATTTCAATGATAGTTAAACTCAAATTTTAATTTTATACAGTGTCAAAGTGATCCATCAAAATCTTAATTGTTCTATGTTCAGAAACATTTTATTCCTTTATCTTCAACAAAGAGAATTAAAATATAAACACCTAATATTTAAGTGCCATTTGTTAAACAGCACATAATTCACAATTGAAGAAGTGCTTCTGGATTCAGGATTGAATTAAACGGTCATGTTACATAAATTGCATTTTGTCATCTATATTTTTCTAATATAAATTTTAAAACTTGCTGATCAGGTCTCACTAGTGCATTTATTTTCAGTTGATCGGTGTAATATAACCTTCACAATTCCCCAATGACGTTAAATTCACTTAGATTTGCTGAATGGAGAAAGAGTTTCAAGTGAGTATAGGATGTAAAACTCTACCAGTGCATCCGATAATGCAGTAGGGACACAATATACTCATAAACTGAACCCTATAATGCACACAATTACATTTTGGTGTGAGTATTCTTGATACAAAATGAGGTATCAGTTTTAAATTGATATTATTAACAAGAGGCTTCTGCAGATAGGTTTCTCTCTCTATAGGCAATATTAAAACAGGAAAATCTAGTGTATTAGTGCTCATTAATTATACACAACAAAAATGAAAAACCTTCGAAAAAATGTAAAACTTGGAAGTATGTTAAAAGTGCTTCAAAAATTATTTCAATTGCTGTTCAGATCAAAAAGTTTTTATGATAGGCCAATATGCTATTACATCTTCACTGATGTAAAGAAAAATATAGTTGGTAGCTGATGAGAAGGGTGTTCTGAATTAGATCAATATTGATGAAGATCACACAGCACAGAATGATTGTGAGGGGTTTGTAAAGGCTCGCAATGAAAATACTAATCTAAAAAAATCTGAAAATTGGAAGAAATTTTCAGAAGATATACAGACATTTATTAATGAACACATTATTTGTGGGAAAGAGATAACATTCATTTTAGATATTTACATTTTTAAAATCAATTTCTCCCACAACAGGTCCTTACTAATGGCAAAGTTTCATTTTGATCACACTCTGTCCATTGTGAGACTTGGCAACCAATTTTACCAAAGAAGACATCACAGCTAGGCACCATTTATTCTGTAGCAAAATAAGAAATGGGAAACATGAGTGACTTACTTTTAAAATTGGGAGCACAGAAGCCAATTTTTGCATTTCTGACAATATCCTAAATTGAATTCGTAGATGCACAGGCATCTTCCACAGTCTTAGTAGTGCATCTTTATCTCAATCACCTGCTCAATGAACTTACAGTGTGATCAAGGGGTCTGGATACTGTGCATTTGCATCAAATTAAGATCCTCTCTGAGCAGTTTAGTGGCTAAAGTATTTTCCCCTATTTTAAAAGGATAGTCTATGCATGAAAGTTGAAGCTGCTATCTTCCCTTAAAAGTAACCTCAATATGATTATGAGTGCTACAACACAAAGGAAGCATCCAATATCAGAGAGTTATTTCAATGATTCGGTAGCATAATAAACCCCACCTCATGCTAACAGAAGAAAAGTAGTAAGTATTCCAAGTTTCTTGGCCAGTGTTGCTTCCGCAAGCAGGTATAGTTTCATTAGGTAGTCATTACGTTTGAGACATCCTGTTGCTTGCTCTGCTTATCTACCTGGTTACATTTCAACAATAACTAATTGTTTGAAAGAGCTTTAACCTGCTTCTGCTGTGTGAATCCATGCCCTTTCTATCATCTATCAAGGGATTATTTCTATTATGGTGGAGAATGAAGAAGGTTTTACTGCAGAAGATTAAATAATTAAAAATTCATATCTTCTCTGCAAAACACAATGGTCTTTTTGAGACACTAGTCAATTGTGTTTTGGTACATTACCAACAAAATAACGTAGGTTTGGACAAAAGGTACTCTGCCGTACCTAAACCCACATAGTGCATTCACAAAGTGAACAAGATGCAAAAAAATAGTGTTTAAACAAGTTGATGAATGAGTTAATATTGCATATACATTTTTGTTAACTGTGTAAGGACAGCATGATAATGTAACACCCTATAATGCAAGCTGTAAATTTGGGGTTCAATTGCCTCTGCTGTCTGTAAGGAGTTTGTATATTCTCACCGTGACTGCGTGTGTTTCGTCTGGGTGCTCTGGTTTTCTCCCACATACTAAGACGTATAATTTAGAGTTAGTAGAGTTGTGGCCATTCTATATTTCATAGAACAGCAGGGAAGCATTGCCACAGTTGCTGACTGTCCTCAGCATATCTTGGATGCCGTTGGTCGTTGACACAAACAACACATTTCACTGTATGTTTTTTAAAAATGCAAACAACAGGAATTCTGCAGATGCTGGAAATTCAAGCAACACACATCAAAGTTGCTGGTGAATGCAGCAGGCCAGGCAGCACCTCTAGGAAGAGGTACAGTCGACATTTCAGGCCGAGACCCTTCGTCAAGGGTCTCGGCCTGAAACGTCGACAGTACCTCTTCCTAGAGATGCTGCCTGGCCTGCTGCATTCACCAGCAACTTTGATGTGTGTCACTGTATGTTTTGATGTTTCAATGTACATGTGATTATATAAAGTTAATCTTTTAAATTGTATTTTAATAGTTATTTTCTCAAGAAACTAATCTACTTCAATTTGATATTTGATACTTAAACCATTTCCATTATAACTCTAGAGAAATCATATCAATGTTACTGTAAAACCTTTGATAAACCACACTCCTTCCTAGTTCCACCAACACAGAAATGGTATATTTTAATAAAAGGATATTAACTTATTTTGCTATCGCTGAAATCATATCTGAAGTATTTAACACAGGTCTCCTTACAATAATTATTAGGAGTCCAGGATTTCTCCCGTCATGCTCAATATCAACCAGAGCAAAAACATTTTTACAGATGATCAAATATGTATCCTTAACTACAGGAGTTCTGACACTGAGTAGCAAAAACTGTTCATTTTGTTTACTGAGACATTTTCCTTGTTGACTTTTCTTTTCCTTGTTTCTAATTTTGCAAGTTTTGATGTTCCCACTTAAATTACTTCTTGCCACAGACCTCAGCTCATTTGATAAACAGCACATAAAATATATTTAATGCCTCTGCCTGGATTCTACAATTTTGTATTAATGCTACAGAGGTTATTTAGCGCTGGGTGACCTTTGGTTGTCCATTCTACCTTTGTGCTTCTCATTACCTTTTATCTCCATGGTCCTAAAGCAGACACACGTACCTTTGGAACAAAGGACGACTATAGGATGAGTCAAATCTTCACTTTGGAACAAATCAGAAGTATAAGCCCCAGAAGGCAATTCAGCCCATCTTGCCCACAAAAGTTCTTTAAAAGAATCTTCAGTTTGTCACATTTCCCTACTTTTTTCCTGTGGCCCATAAAGTTTCTGAATTTTTCTCAAGCATATCACGAGTGCAGGTGCCTTTTATAGACAGCAGTGTACATTGCCTGCCTGTTGTCTCGATGTTTCAATCTCCCACGTTGCTTTAATCGGTGACATCAGCGAGGAATCTGGTCACCCACAGGGACACACCCAGTACAGCTGTAGATCATGGACTATGACAGGACCCCAGCTGCCTTGAAAAAGACACGAGAAGAGAAAAAATTAAACTGTTTTGCGGATGAACTGGAAGAAGTTGCCCAAGTCCACAAAAAACTCTGGCGCCATTTTAGCTCCTCTCATTTCTGTGTGTAAATATTTGTGTGCATGTGCATTTAAATTTGTATACGTGTGTGTGTGTGCGCGCGCGCGCGTGTGTATGTAAATACATTTGTGTGTATACGTATGTGTAAATTATGTGTATATGTTTGACTATGTGCATGTATGCATATATATGTATATGTGTTGTGCATATATAAGTAAATGTATGTGCATATGTATATTTGTATGTATGTGTATGTATATGTATTTGTCTGAGTGTATATGCATGTGTATGCCTTTGTGTCAATGTGTTGTATATATATGTCTGTACATTCCTATGTATATGCAATGTGCATGTGTGTGAATATGTGCATGTATATGTATGTATATGTTTGTGTGTATATAGGTATATGTGTGCATATACGTGTGTATGTATGTTGTGTATGTTTGTGTATATATGTGTGTGCATGTAAATATGTATGTGTGTGTGCAAATATTCATGAGTATGTATGTGTGAGTATATGTGTATGTTTGTAAATATGCATATGTGTGTGTAAATGTGTGTTTGCATGCATATATGAATATGTATATGTGCATGCATAAGTGCGCGTAAATATGTAGATGTGCATATATATGTGTATCTGTTTATGTGTATTTATATGTTTGTGTGTGTGTATGTATTAATGTGTTCCTATATGTATGCATGTGCAATTATGTGTGTATATATTAGTGTATATTTGTGTGTGTGCATATGTGTAGGTTTGTGTGGAGGATCAGAGAGATCTTGGGGTCCATGTCCCTAGGACGCTCAAAGCTGCTTGCAGGTTGACAGTGTTGTTAAGAAGGCGTATGGTGTGTTGGCTTTCATCAACCATGGGACTGGGTTCAAGAGCCGTGAGATAACATTACAGCTATGTAAGACCTTAGTCAGACCCCACTTGGAGTAGTATATTCATTTCTGGTCACCTCACTACAGGAAGGATGTGGAAACTATAGAAAGAGTGCAGAGGAGATTTACAAGGATGTTACCTGGATTGGGGAGCATGCCTTATGGGAATAGGTTGAGTGAACTTAGCCTTTCCTCCTTGAAGCGACAGAGGATGAAAGGTGACCTGATAGAGGTGTATAAGATGATGAGAGGCATTGATCATGTGGATAGCCAGAGGCTTTTTCTCAGGGCTGAAATGTCTAACACGAGGGGGCATAGTTTTAAGGTGCTTGGAAGCAGGTACAGAGGGGATGTCAGGGAAAATTTTTAACACAGAGTGGTGGGTATGTGGAATGCACTGCCAACAACAGTGGTGCAAATGAAGAGCAGGCGCAAGAAGGAAAGAAATACTCTTTTTCAACGTTATAGGAAACTAATGAGTGAAATACAAAAGTCCAATAGAATTATGGATTTTAATACATAGTTAGAACATGGAACTTCTATTTTTAGATACAATAGGGTCTTTTAAGAGAGGTACATGGAGCTTAGAAAAATAGAGGGCTCTGTGGTAGAGCAATTCTAGGCAGTTTCTAGAGTAGGTTACATGATTAGATTATTAGATTAGATTATGAGGACACGCAGTCCTTGTTTATTATCATATAGTAATGCATGCATTAATAAATGATACAATGTTCCTCCAGTATGATATCACAGAAACACAAGACAGACCAAGACTAAAAAACTGACAAAAAACACATAATTATAACATAGCAATACCATAATTTGATAAAGAACAGACCAAGGGCACGGTAAAAAAAAGTCTCAAAGTCTCAATAGTCCCATCATCTCACGCAGAAGGTAGAAGGAAGAAAACTCTCCCTGCCATGAATCTCCAGCGCCGCAAACTTGCCGATGCAGCATGCTGGAAGCACCCGACCACAGCCGACTCTTGAGTCCGTCCGAAAACTTTGAGCCTCTGACCAGTCCTCCAACACCGAGCACCGAGCACCGAGCACCATCTCTGCTGAGCGCTTCGACCCCGGCCCCGGCCACCAAGCAACAGGCAAAGCCAAGGATTTGGGGCCTTCACCTCCGGAGATTCTCAATCGCACAGCAGCAGCAGCAGTGAAGCGGGCATTTCAGAAGTTTCTCCAGATGTTCCTCCGTACTTCTCACATCTGTCTCCATCAAATCAGAATTGTGCACGGTTGCCCTACCTAATAAATACAGATATCATTCACTGGAGAGGCCGCGCGCGCTGCATCGCCCCACCATCTTCTCCTCCCCCTCTGATCGGCACAACATTGAGGGCGGCAGGGCCTGTAATGTGCTGTAGATTTCTATGTTCTATGTATGTTCTATATAGTGGACTCCCTATTAGAAGTAACAATGAACTAGCTTCCATCATCCTATCAAGCTTCACATTACAGACTGAACATCGCTACACGATCCTTTGTCCTTTGACTACAGTGTAGATGAGATCATGTTTACCTGACTCAGGAAAGAAAAGAAATTCCTGGTATCAGGAGTGTAAAAAGAGTTGGCTCCTTTCTTTTCATTCACATTAGGAGTTCAGACTGCGGTCATTCCTCACAGAAACTTAATTCCAGCATTGACTATAGAAAACTTTTCTCTGCAGAGAGAATCTTCTCTCATGTTATTGGTCTGTGTTATAAAGGTAGAGAAGAGAAAGTCCTTTACGTAAAAGACTGCAACTCTTTAGAATCCTCTGTGGATGCCCATTGTAGAGCACGTTCCAGGATGTAATCAGGACATTTTCAGGTACCTAATGCAATCGGATGATATGGAGGCTTCTTGGGCAGGCAGAATCAGCCTATGACAACAGAGTGGGTTCTACACGCCACCTCTTGCTTCCTTTTCTTATGTTCTTTTGCAAATCCCTGCAGCATCTGGTGACCCTGTGAATTCTGTCTTGGAGGCCAACTTCAGAACGTCTTTCAAGTGGGTGAACCCTTTCAAGGCATCAGGCCCTGATGGCATACCTGGTACAGCACTGAAAACCTGTGCCAACCAGCTGACAGAAGTGTTCAAGGACGGCTTCAGTTGCTCACTGCTGCAGTCAGAGGGTCTCCCTGATCAAAAGGGTGACAATCATACCAGTACCCAAGATGAGCAGAGTAAGCTGTCTCAATGACTTTCGCTCAGTTGCACTCATGTTTACTGTGATGAAGTGCTTTGAGAGGTTGGTCATGGCCAGAATCAGCTCCTGCCTAAGCAAGGACGTGGACGCACTGCAATTTGTCTATCACTGGCTCTCCACTCGGCCTTGGATTATCCAGACAATAGCAATGCCTATGGCAGGCTGCTGTTCATTGACCACATCTCACCATTCAACACTATCATATCCTCCAAAACCTAGGCATCTGTGCCTCCCTCTGCAACTGGATCCTTGGTTTCCTCATCGAGAGACCGCAACTAGTGTGGGTTGGAAATAACATCTCCTCCTTACTGACAATCAACACTGGTGCACTTCAAAGATGCATGCTTCGCGCATTGCTCTACTCTCTCTCTACACTCACAAATATATGGCTAGCCACAGCTCAAACACCATCCATCAATTTGCCGATGACACGAATATTGTTGGCAGAATTTCAGATGGTTACAAGGATGTGTACGGGAATGAGATAGATCAGCTGGTTGAGTGGTGCAACAGCAATAAACTTGAAATCAACATCAGTTAGACCAAGCAATTAATTGCGGACTTCAGGAAGGGGAAGTCAAGGATACACACACCAGTCCTCATTGTGGGATCAGCAGTGGAATGAGGGAGCAATTTCAATTCACATGTGTCAACACCTCTGAAGATCTATCCTAGGCCCAACATATTAATGTCACAGTCCCAACCGTTAATTCCCCATTTTCTCCTAATTCCCTATTTTCTCCTAATTCCCTTTGATGACAGCACACCTGGTTTTCATCAAGACCTGTAGCATAAGAACCCCGGCTTTGCAACCACTAGTTGCCAGATTGTTGGTTTTGCCTGTGTGGTAATCAACAATCCCGGCCGCTTAGGCTGCTTCAGTACCGAGAATTACCTAGAAACTCAGTCTCTTCGTGTCAAGATTAGTTTTCTAAATTCTACTCCATTTCCGAGGTTTACCCGTGAAACTCAGTTGCTCGGTGTCAAGATCAGTTCTGCCTATCTCCTGCCTTCCTGCACTCTCTCCTGTTTGCCGTTCAACGCTCACGCTCGCATCTGCATCCTAACACATCTTCCGTGCCTGTGTCCTGCACTTGGGCTCGCCTCATTCTTTGCAACAATTTAGGCAATTACAAAGAAGGCATGACAGTAGCTATATTTCATCAAGAGTTCCCTCCCTCCTTTGAGGAGACATGATATTATACCAAAGGCTTGCAAATTTTTACAGTTGCACTTTGGAGAGCATTCTAGCTGACTGTATCACCATTTGGTATGGAGGGACCACTGCACAGGCTTGGGAAAAGCTGCAGAAAGTTGCAAGCTCAACCAGCTCCATCAAGTGCACCCGCCTCCCTGCCATCTAGGACACCTTGAAAATGCAGTGCCTCAGAAAAGGTGGCATCCATCAGTCAGGACGCTATCACCCAGATTTCCCCTCTCCCATCAGATTTCTAAATGGACAATGAACCCATGAACACTACCTCACTATTTTCCCTTCTCTTTTTGCACTAGTTGTTTGATATATTTTATACAGTATGTATTTTTATTGTAATTTATAGTTTTTATTATTTTGAATTGCAACACCAAACAACAAATTTCATCACCTACACCAGTAATATTGAATATGATTGAGACTGTGATTCTGACTTAGTGGGCCCATGGCCTCCTCTTCTGCCACAATGAGGCTACTTTCAAGTTGGAGAACCAACACCTCATATTCCATCTGGGTAGCCTCCAACTTGCTAGCATGAATATCGATTTCTCCAACTTCTGGTTAACCCCCCCCCCCCCATGGTTGGATTGGCAACAAAATCTCCTCCACGATCTCCATAAAACACAGGTACACCACAGTGCTGTGTGCTTAGCCCCCTGCTCTACTCACTTTACGTCTGTGACTGCACAGCTCCAATGCCATATTCAAGTTTGCTGATGATACCACTGTTGTGGGCCAAATTAAAGATGGTGATGAATCGGCGCACAGGAGGGAGAATGAAAATTTGGCTGAGCGGTGTCATAACAACAACCTTTCCCCCAGTGTCAGCAAGACCAAGGAACTGATTATAGACTTCAGGAGAGGGAAACCAGAGGCCCATGAGCCAGTCCTCATCAGAGGATCAGAAGTCAAGGGGGTTTGCAACCTTAAATTCTTGGGTGTTACCATTTCAAAGGATCTGTCCTGGGCCCAGCACATAAGTTCAGTTGCGAAGAAAGCATGGCAGTGCCTCTACTTCCTTAAAGGTCTGTGGAGATTTGGCATGACACCTAAAACTTTGACAAAATTCTACTGATACATAGTGAAGAGTATATTGACTGGTATGGAAACACCAATGCCGTTGAACAGAAAATCAGCCTAGTACATCATGGGTAAAGCCCTCCTAACCACTGAGCACATCTACATGAAGCTCTGTCAGAGGAAAACAACATCCATCATCAGAGATCCCCACCCAGGTCATGCTCTCTTCTCACTGGTGCCATCAGGTAGAAGGTAAAAGAGCCCAGAACTCACACCATCAGGTTCAAGAACAGTTACTACCCCTCAACCATCAGGCTCTTGAATGGAAGGGGATAACTACACTCACTTTCCCCATCATTGAAATGTTCCTACAGCCAATGCTCTCACTTTAAGAACTTGTTATCTCATTACCTCTTGTTCTCGTTATCTATTGCTATTTATTTATATTTGCATTTGCACAATTTGTTGGCTTCTGCACTCTAGTTGATATTTCATTGATCTTGTTATAGTTACTATTCTGTAGATTTGCTGAGTATGGCCACAGGAAAATGAATCTCAGAGTTGCATATGGTGATAACATTTACTTTGAACTTTGAACTTTAGTTGGGTTGGTATTATTGCAGTTTCATACCTTCCTTTTTCTCTGCATTTACTGCCACTAAACTGCTCTGAGTAATTAAGAAATTGGTTAACATCCAAACAGCCTAAATTTCCAGCTCTCTAGAATCATTTTAATTTGTACACTCAGGCTTAGCATCTCCTTGCAACTTGGCAGTCACATGCTGTTCAGTGGCAAAGGCCCCCATGGGATAGTTTTGAGCTTTGAAAATGTCTGCCAACTCTAAATGTATCCCATAAATCTCAATGAGATTGGATTTGAACTTGAGTCCAAGTAAGAAGTCACGGATGTCACAGGACAAAGGCCAAAGGTCAATAGGAATTAGTATTAAATTGTACTCAGCCTGATATCGGGGAACACCTTTTACCATGAATCCACTCACCTGAAATGCTTTGGCAGCTGAGAGCAAAAAACGAGATGTAATTTTCCACTACTTTTGCTTCACATTTACTGCAGTGTAACTGTATCTGAATGCAAAGTTTATATTGAAATGTTTCATTGCACCACCTGGGAAGCTTTCTTAAGCTTAAGTATTTTTGGTTGTTTCATTTTTGGTCAAGAATCGTTGTACCTAACAGTAAACTGTACTTAGCAATGCAGATGTGCTCAGAACAGTGGGCAGGGAATGATAGAGTCACAGAGTCATAGACAAGTACTTCACAGAAACAGGCCCATCAGCCTATCTAATCCATGCCAAACCATTTAAACTGCCTACTTCCATCGACCTGCACCGGGACCATAGTCCCCCATACCCCTACCATCCCTGTACCTATCCAAACGTCTCTTAAATGTTCATTTATTCTGCCCGGATGTACAAAATGATTCATGCAAGATAAATATTTTAAAAACTTCTCCAGTGAGAAAATGGTATTGAAGAAAATGAGTGATGACTCAAACTAATTTGTGCAGTTCATGCAATAGGTTGATGCTTCACATAGTAACTTAAATGTATTAAGGTCATGGGTTTAATTCCCGATTCTTCGAAGTTTGCTGACTTCAATTTGTGCATTTGTAGGGGTCTGTATTTGGTATAGCTTTCCTGGGTTAGGGAAAGATACATTGCCCAAGGTTGCTGTTGCTTGAAACTCCACTGTGCTTGAAAATGCAGACAGTATGGAGGTCAGGTAGGTACCAGATCAGAACCTGTTATAGTATCCTTCAGTCAGAGGGTCTGAATAATACCCAAGATATTCAAGGACAACAGCTATTTATGAATCTGTAATACATCCACATACTGAGTAGACATCAGGAAATGAGAATATTATTGTGGGAATATCATTCTAAACGTTGCCATCAAGTTGGATGTCTGCAAACAAAGCATGCTGAACAACTTGAGCTGTTGATTCGGAAAGGGCAAAGGGCACCTTAAAAGTAAAGTTATTCTTGCTCATTGGTACTTTCAATTCCCCCATGGAAATTCAAACGTCCTTTCCTAATGATCACTTGTGTATTATGTTATAGTAGAAGTCTTCGTTTACAGCACTCACATTTTCCCTTGACCCCCAATGCCAATCACTTTTCCGAGGAGAAGATAATATTGCAGTTCAGAAAAGCATCTTTTCCTGCAAATCCTAACAAGCTACAACTGGTGGGACTCTGTACTAAAGTCAGGACCTTTCAGTTTTCAGTGTTTTCTCATTCTACATGATGTCCATAAGGTAAACATAGCCCTGTGCTAATTTAGAAGTTGTTTCATGCCTGGGGCAACAACCAAGGGTGATGTACTGTGTAAATTCATCAAGACAGTGCAGAGCCTTAAGATGGCAAATAAAATATGTCCCGGGAATGAAATGTCTCCATAGTGATTATATTAAAAGAACTTACAGAGACAAAGGCTGATTGTGAGGAAAAAATGCTCAGGCAAACCCATGCTATTCTCTTCATTCAAAATAAAATGCAAAGAAAACCACAAAATGTGAAGTATAAAGATCCGACAAAAAGTATTAAGGATTTGCCCACATTAATCTTAAAATCATATAGATATCTTTTATTATGTTCTATTTGTAAGACATAAAAATATCTTGTGGATATTTACATGAAATATATATTTCTAATGACAGCCATTGACAGCTCATGCAGCATCTTTAATAAAATACTCACATCAATTAATTTATAAAAATACTTCCCCAAAGGTATAATATCTGTTAAAATACATTCAGAGCAAATTTTTGTAGTTTTAAACTACAATCCACTTATGTCATAGATCTCCAGCTCAAATAAAATCTCTAATGTTAGAGAAGGTACAAGAGTTAGACCAGAAAAAGATTCTAACCAGCAATAGAATGGTTGATGCACACATCGATTTCCAGCTTCATATATCTTTAATGAAGAGATTAAATACTTGTTTGGGAAGCATAGTCTGACTTAAGTGGTGCTTGTCAGTACAGCATGTAATGCTGAAGACCCTCTGATATCTCCCCAAGGTGCTGAAGTTAATTTGGGTTTCATTCTGCAGTGCAGTCAAAGAGTCACATGTTGAATTCTCCACTGCTAACCCCTCAAAAAACTTACCACACAGTAGAATTCCTGAAGCATTAACCCCTTCCAACAGTTGTCTTAGGAGAGGTAAATCAGGTTTAAAGCCTTTAGGATAAAGTAAGGCAAGCAGCTAAACTTTTTAGTGAAAGAAATGTTTTCCAGAGCAAAAAAAAATCATATCATTGCACAAATCAAAGTTACCATTTTCTGTCACACCTAGTCTGTGCTGCATCAAGGCATTTCAATGTAATAACACCAGATAATTTAGCTGCATTAACATGTCGAAGAACTCAACATAAATTTCTACCATAAATTGAACTAACAAAATCTATTATATTTATGTCAGTGACTATCCCTTTAAGAGCATCTCTGCTTCCTATTGGTAAAAGAAATAGATGATTAAGTAGATACAGAGTCTGTTCTACTTAAACTCACCCTTCGTGTGCATGATAAATTCATAAGCAAATTAAAGCATATAAATGAGTTACATGTATTTCAAAGGATATCATTTTAAAATGGTATCCTAATTTTCCTTTGGTAATAACAGGTATTCAAATAGATGCTGAGTCACCTGTATTTAAATTTGTCTTTCGTCTAAGTGTGATTTTCATACTTTCCCATACTGATGTTTTGTATAAATAGGATGCTGGTACTACACTGAATTACACTGCATTGTTCTAAAGTAGGGGATTTCACTCAGAAACCAGAAATCAGTGCTGGGGCCATTTCAATACTAAGGAGTATCCTTACTTCATACATTCTTTCATATTTGAGGCAGCATCATGGCAATTGCCTTGAGGGAGACAAGAGTCTTCAAATTAAGTCCCATTTCTTCATTTTTTTTGGCAAGCTGACTTATTATTACCCTACATGTTCACTTTAGGCTAATATAGTTGGAGGGAGGCAAAAGCTCGTATTTACACAGACAAGGACATCCTGTCTCACTGGCCACAATGTGCAGTACTCTGTGCCACAGCTATCAAATTGCCACAACAGAGATAGCTTACGATTGTGATTTAGTTGACGAGTCAATGTTGCTTGTTGGAAACAAATGATGCAGAAAAGAGAAAGTTCACCATTCTGTATTTTAAAATGGGAAAAGACTGAGGCTTTAAAATATTTAGTTCTAGCTTTTTGAGCAGTTTATTTGTTTGTCAATCAAGCACTAATTTTATTTGACCCCCCCCCCCCACAGTGACATTACAGGGAACCACAACGACTCCCCCAACATACAGACACATAGATGGAGACATACAGGTGGCAACCTTATACACATTTGCTTGAGGCCCATGGCTCAGCTCTTCTCTTGAATTCTTGAAGGTGCATATTACAAACTGAAATCAAAGAAATTTTCTGAGGCTTTTACTTAAAAATAATTGCATTTTTGAAAGTTTTTTCTATCCGTCAGTAGTCAGTGAGTTAACTCCTGAAGAACTAAGGGGAAAGATTCACATTTCAATTATCCATCCTACAATGCTTATTTGTGCTTTATAATGTCACTATTCTGCTTTGAACTCTAGCTAACGGCTACATATTGTTTCAATTTCTGTCACTCCCCAGCTTCCCTTCTTCTCCCGCTCTAGCTGTTTTATCAGCACACTGAAGATGCAAGATTGGCTACATGTTTGCAATTCCCCAACAGCAAGTTCTTGATCTTGGGCTCATCTTTAGAAACTGAAGGTCAAGATTCTTCTGCAGAGGAGAAAAGGTCAGAAGCCACATAACTTTGGACAATCATATATGTTCTATGCATCGATATAAACACTAACTGTAGTTATCTAGGAGCACTGGGACATCTTGGCTGCACAAAATCATATTAAATTTCTTCATACATAAAATAAACAGAAATACCTCAAAAATTTGTTTATTATATGATGGAAGAACTGGAATCTGACTTTTACTTCTAATTTCTGACCTTTAATCTGTCATAATAGATCATTAGATTGCATGAAAAGGACCTAATATATTGAGGTAGAAGGTCCTATCAGGAACTTGTGTCCCAAGTGCACCCAAAATTGTAGCACTTGGGATTTAATTCAAGTTTTTAAAAACAAATTTTAAATCTTCAGTGAATTTGCTTAATCTGATTGTAAAACTGAATGATAGTAATTATTCTTACATATACATAAAAGCAGTTGTTGACATATTTATAAGTAGTAACCTAGTAAAATTCTATTAATACTTTTGAAATTACATTTATTGCAAGAATTAAGCATTTTTTAATTTTAAAAAATGCCTGTTCCTCTGTCTATGATCATCTCAATATAAATCAGTATAAATGGAAAAATCATTCAATAGCTCCTGAGAAAATTGGATATTTGACATGGAAAAATAACTTTTAAAGTAACCAGTAAACTTAACCAACACGGTCAACTGAAACTTGTTACATTGACCCAGGAGAAAAACTTGGTATGTGGATTTCCCTGATCTTCTGCACTGATTTAGCCAGCTGAGTCATAATCTGGATAAAATAAAAATTCTTGAAACTGTGCAGCATCATTCTGAACCCCTTAGGTTTGCTGAGTTCCAAATCTGCTGACATGTGGAAAAAAAAAGTTGAACTTTAAAATGAGCCAAACATGAAACGGGAAGAAAATGACCAAAAGTTGAACAAGGAATGTAAATTACATAGGCTAGACAGTAACGATTACAAACAAAACTGTACTGAGAAAACAAAATTGATTCTTAATGTGAAAAGTCATTTTTTATTATAATTCAATTTTTATTTGTCCCTGTGTGTAGGTGGAGGGTGTTACCACTTTACGCTCAGATTGGACTGATCAGTGGTTGTTTATTCTGTATTACTGAAGGCAACACATTGTGATTTTTCCATGACTGTGCTACTGTTGGTGGAGAAATATGGAACAGGGAATTGGACTCTGACTGAAATATTAAAGATTGACAGCTTTGATACTAAGGACTTAAGAAGGATCTTGAGTGGCAAATAGCAGGACTGCATCACTAACGAGATGGTGCACAAGTGGGACAAAAGAATCCCATTTTCAACTACAGTGTGTAGTAGACACATCAAATGGGCATACCATGTAGCTGGAATGGGAGAAGATAAAATATTAAAGACAATTGACAGTTTTGATTCTAAGTACATGGGAAAGACCTTCAGCATTGAATAGCAGGACCTATCATTAATAAAATAGTGCAAGTGTGGACTAATAGAATCCTGCTGTCAACTGTGGTGTGGTGCAGGCCTTGAAAAGACCACGTTACCCAGCTAAAATAGGAAAAAGAAACACAGTGCAACATGGAGGTACTTATCCAAGAGGAAACTGCGCAGGGGATCGGAGTGAAGTGAATCAAAGAATGAACCCCCTGGAAGACCACCCTTTGTGGAAGATGTGATGATGGAAAATCCAACTTATTTCCAATAGGAGCAAAAAGTTCTTTGCTGTTAAATCAGAGAGTAATAATCTGGTTATACTCACTTCTGCATATTTATTCCTTCCACTGGGATAGTCAACAAATGTGGTCCTTGCCATAGCATCATGGGAATAAATAAATCAAAATCCATATGCTTAGTCAGTGAATGCCAGCAGCATATGGGGCTATGCGGAGTGGCAGAGCTCAAAATGTAACCCTGTCCTCATGAAACATTCTCACACAAGATTTCAGCAGGAGGTACAGGATAAGAGCTGATAGCTTGGCTTAGTTTACCCTCCTTGCCCAGCAGCATAGATGCTGATGGCATCAGGCCTTAAGTAAGATCAGCTAATTCAGCAATACCTTGAAAATCAATTGTCCAATTACTTTTAGTAATGTATCACAGAAGAAATTTACCATGCATTTATTTTGTTTTAAACACAAACTTAGGAATACATAAAACTGTTTGAATATATTTCAACAACGTATGTTAGCCTACATTAGTATGATAGGTTTAGAAATTGTACTTCAATCTGGAACTCTTAAGAAGGTATATTAACTAATGAGTGAAGGAATATCTTTAAAATTTGAGCAGCTTAGCAATTTCAAAGAATATTAAGAACACTGTACGTTGCTCTGCAATTAACCAAACAATAAATCAACAACACAGTCAATTATATCCCACAGTTAAGATCACTTATTTTACAAAGTCTATCAAAATCTGCACCACCTGAAAATTTGATTGGACCGCATGCCAATTTACTTATTAGACTTTTTTCCCACTTTTAAGAATTAATTCAAATCCTTTGCATACAAGCAACACAGCAATATGTGCAGTATCTGTGCTATGAGCCTTCCTCTGTCATCACCATCAAGAGCTTCTCATACACACTTAAAAAATGGATAACTTAAACCATCAAGGAAGCACCAGAAACTCAATTTGACCACACACTTCACAGTATGGCCACTTCCAAATATATGATGATCATGGCATGTTTCGTACAGATAACAACTCCATAATTGTATGCATTCAGTATTTGTTTCAAAATTATCAACACCATGTGCTTCAGCTAATCTTTAATGACAAAGTACTGATTTGACATTAGTGTAGTGATAAAGAGTTAAGGTATTCACATAAGTAATCGTGCACAAGTCTTGAGTATGAACAATTTTTAAGGAATATTCACAACAAATTAGAAAATTTCTTTATACAAGAACACTTCTTTCTATTTTTCAAAATTATTGTGTTCTGGTCCCTTGCCAAGAAAACTCATCAGTTCTGACTCTAGCTTGATCTCTGGACCAATACTTACAGGAATCATTTTCTTTCTCCACATGTTTGCCATTTGCTTAGAGTTGTTGCATTATTTTATCATTTCTTGTTTCTACCAGTAAAATAGTCTCTAAATCTGCCAAAAGGCGTGAGATCCTCCAAGTGACTGCATTTTTCTTTAAGTCATGTTCTTGACATGCCCATCCTTAACACTATAATGCAGCACACAGCAAAATTCAGCCTCACTGCCTCCTCTGACCAACATAAATTTGAAAAGCCAATTGAAATATCAGCAAAACTGGGGACTGTACCCACTTCCTGCTGAATTTCTGAAACTTGGTGGAACCTCATTTCACATGTCTGAGACAAGGAGGATATAGCAGGGAAACCCCGGTGATACAATGCCAGGATGATTTCCAAAATATAGATACTGCGGTAATTACTTTGGGATGTCATTACCAGAGTCCTCCGCAACAGCCTTCTCAAGTGGCCAATGAACTCCTGCCCACATCAGTGTGGGCTCCACCCGTCTTGAGGCAGTGTCAACATGATCACTACAAATGAACCCCAAGAGGAATGGTGAGAGCAGCACCAACCACAATTCTTGGCCTTTAAACTTGTGACACTGTTAATCAAGAAAATACGTGGAGAAGCCCCCTCAAAATTGCCTCTCAGAAGAACATTTTCTCTCTTTTATGAGCTCCTTGACAGTGTATAAGCCCTGATCTTAAATAGCACTCAATCTCAGGAAGGAATGTTGCCCAACAAGGCTTCTCACAATTTTTCTCGCTGCAGTGCCTCACCTCACCTCCAGCGAGCTTCTCTTGAATTAGAGGTAACCTACAGGGCAAATGGGAAACTGTTCAACATCATTCCAGAGTCAAAGTCACCACATAGTCAGCCCAGATAGTCCAGGGGCTTCTCTCTCCGCGGTGCTAGGCAGTGAGACAGCGCCTGGCTGCTGTGCTTCGAGTCTGCAAACTTTGCGGCAATTTGGCCCACTAATATGATGACTGAACACCGAGCATTTGGGCCTACTCTAGGCTGCTCTGGGGATTTGGATCTAAGGACTCAATCTGGTTTGGAATGCTGTTGTTGGTGCTCACTTCTATTTTTTATATGATTTATTTTGTGTTTTTTTTCTCGTTCTCAGTGGGGACGGTGGGGGGTTGGTCTTTTTTTTTATTGTCTTCTTTTGGTCTCCTTGCTTTGCAACTGCCTGTAAGTAAACAAATCTCAAGATTGTATAATTTATACATTCTTTGATAATAATGCACTTTGGCACATTCATGCACATGCTTACAGACCAAACTTCAAGTTACCATTGATTCAGTCACTGAAGCAGATGCAATAATGATGTTGAACATGGCAAGCACTAACTCCAGCCCCCAGACAAGCTCAAACCACTGCAACTTGCCTACTCCAAAAACAGGTCTACAGCAGGCTTAGGAGAGCCAGAAGGGGGCATGAAAAGGCTTTGGTGAATAGGATTAAGGGATACCCCAAGGCATTGCACTGTCATGGTCCGGTGTGTTGACTCCTCATTCCAGTTATTTTCTTTTCCCCCTGGTCCATCCGATGCTTTGATTAAGGCACCTGTTTCCCATCTGAGCCCGGAGCATAAAAGCTCTGGCTTACAGCTCCTTGGTGCTGGACCATCACCTGAGCAAGTGCAGTTGTGCCCGATTCGAGTCCCCGTTCATTGTGGATTCTAAGTGGCTTCGGTGCCTGGGGAGCTTTGTGGATTTGGTCATTTTCATGTCCAGCTGAGTTGGCGGCCGTTTGCCGCCACACCGAGCCAAAAGTATGAACTCTGCCGTTTCCATAGCCAGCTGAGATTTGCTAGCCGTTGCTGCTATTCCGAGCCGAGATTCGAATGGACTGTCGTGGTTTGGATTTCATCGTCTCGTATCCAGCTGAGTAGGCAAGCCGTTTGCCGCTACTCGAATGGACTGTTGTTGTTTTGTCATTCCATGTCCGAGTCCAAGTCGGAGTCCCAGCTCTGTGTAGTCCAAGTCAGGGCTCTGAGACCCGAGTCAAGTTCCAAGGCTCCGAGTCCGAGTCAAGTTCCAAGTGCCAAGTCTGAGTCCAAGTCAAGTTCCAAGTTCCGAGTCCAAGTCAAGTCCAAATCCATCCCAGTGTCAAGTCTCCATGCCTGTGTCCTGCACTTGGGTCCACTCCTCCACTCCCTATGCCCCATTGTGACATGTACACATATGTGAAGAAAAGGAGAATGACTAGATTAAGGGTAGGCCTACACAGAGATAGAAGAGATTTGTCTGGAGTTGGAGGGGGTAGGAGAAGTTATTAATGAATACTTTGCTTCAGAATTCACCACTGAGAGATGGTGATTGACATTTGTGAGGACAGTGTTAAACAGGCTGATAAGATAGAACATGTTGAGTTAAGAAAGAAGATGTGCTGGGACATATGAAAAGCATTAGGATAGATAAGTCCCTGGGGCCAGACAGGATATGCCCAGGTTATTATGGGAAATGAGGGAAGAGATTGCTGCACCTTTGCTGATGATCTTTGCATCCTCACTGGCCACAGGAGTGGTACCAGTTAACTGAAGAGTTCAAGAAAGATAATCTGGATAACTCTGGGATTTATAGACCAATGAAGATTATCTCAGGTGGGCAAATAATTGGAGGAGATTCTTAGAGAAAGGATTTATGAGGACTTGGAGAAGCATAGTCTGATTAGGAATAGTCAGCATAATTTTGTGAGAGGCAGATTGTGCCTCACAAGCCTGATTGAATTCTTTGAGGATGCAACAAAATACATTGATGAAGGTACAGCGGGGGTGTACAGTATATAAATTTTAGTAAGGCATTTGATAAGGTTCTCTGTGGTAGGTTCATTCAGAAGGACAGGAGAGATGGGGTCCTGGGAAACTTTGCTGCATGGATTCAGAATTGGCTTGCCCATAGAAAGAAGAGGGTAGTTGCAGATGAAATGAATTTTGTCTGGAGGCTGGTGACCAGTGGTCTTCCACAGGATCTGTTCTGGACACCTGCTCTTTGTGATTTTTATAATTGACTTGAATGAGGAAGTGGAAGGGTGGATTAGCAAGTTCGCAGAGAACACAAAGATTGGTGGAGTTGCCATCAGGTTGGAGGCTACCCAGACAGAAGATAAGGTGTTGTTCCTGCAGCCTAAGTGTGGCCTCATCATGACAGTGGAAGAGGCCATGGATAGATATACCAGAAGACATAATTTTAAGGTGAATGGAGTTAAGTATAGGGAGGTGGGTATCAAAGGTAGGTTTTTTACACAAAGTGGTGAGTGCATAAAACTCTTGCCGGGGTGGTGGCACAGACAGTTACATTCGGGGCGTTTAAGAACCTCTTAATAGATACGTAGAAGATAGAAAAGTGGAGGGCTATGTAGGAGGAAAAGATTAGGTTGACCTTAAAGTATGTTAAAAGGCTGGCACAACATTGTGGGCCAAAGGACCTGTACTGTGCTGTAATGTTCTAAGTTCTAAGTTCTATGTTTTTTTTCTCTCTAACAATTTTCTCTGTGCTGCTTTTAAGGCAGTTTTTGCTCTGTGATTTTGGATTTTCTTATTGTTCAATGACCAATCAATTCAGTAGAAGTACATTTCTTGCCTTGCCACTGCAGAGGGCTGTTAAGAGTCAAACACATTGATCTGGAATTGGAGTCAAATCTAAAACAGGTCAAATGAGGATACTAAATTTCCTTTGCTAAAGTACATAACTGAATCAGCTGAGTTTAATAATGATCTGGCAACTTCAGAGTTGCTTTTGTTGAAGCCAGCTTTCAATGTCATGTGATTATTTCTGGATATGCTGGGGCAGAGGCACCCATAAGACTATAAGACCTTAGGTCAGAGGAGTAGAATTAGGCTATTCAGCTGATCAAGTCTGCTCCACCATTCAATCATGGATGATTTATTATCCCCATCAACCCCATCTCTCTTGCCTTCTCCTTATAACCCTTGACACCTCTACTAATCAAGAACCTATCATCCTCTGCTCTAAATAGACCCAATGACTTAGCCTCCACAGTCATCTGTGGCAATGAATTTCACAGATTCACCACCTTCTGACAAAAGAAATCTCTCCTCATCTCTGTTCAAAAGGGACGTCCTTCAATTTTGAATCTGTGCCCTCTGGTCCTAGACTCAATCGAGTGTGTTTGTGCACAGGGCTTGTAGAGGAAAAGATTAATTAAGCCAATGGGACCCCTTACTTTACAAACACGGGCAGAGTCTACAGTAGTAAAGAGTTTATGTTGAACCTACAAAGAGTACAGTTTAAATCACATCTGGAACACTGATCCTATTCTGCTCACTGGAAGGATGCGAGAGTCCAAGAGAGTGTGCAGAAAAGATCTGCTAAAATGTGCCCAGCACTGGGGGACTTCAGCTTAGAGGTTAACCTGGAAAAGCTGATCTTGTACTCCATGGAGAAGCAGACAGGAGAGGCAATTTATTGCGGGTTATAAGATCATGACTGAGATCGAGATGGTAAAAAGAGGAATACCTGTCTCCATGGTGAAAGTTTCGAGGAGCTCAGGTACAGAGTTAAAGTAATTGACAAAAAAGATATACACACAAAGAACGCGAAGAAAAGGTTTTTTTTTCATTTTATTATTAACTCTGGTCTGGAGCTTACCATATGTAATAGGTATGAGGGAGAAAGTACATTATAAGGCCACAGGAGCGAGAGGGGGAATGGGGTAGATTGGATTGCTTTATGAAGCAAGGACAAGATGGGCTGAATGTTCTTCTTCTCTTTTGAAAGGATATTATGATTCGAGCAGTATGTTGAAAATGTAATTCACAGTTCACAATGATCTTCTAAAAGATGAATTGTATTCCTTCAGTCAGCAAGCAGTATTTTTATATTTATTCATGAAGCCTTTTCTGATTCTAATTAAGATTTAAAAATCAGCTGGAGAACTGATGAAGGATTTATAAAGACAATTAATGATCATTTTGATTCAGGGTTAATATAATAGCAGCAAAGTGTACAGTCCATATGAAAAAAAACAAGGTACTAAATGAAACAATTTAAATTCAGTTAGCTTGTTCTGCCCTTCCAAATGCTGCACATCAGGCAGTTTCTGAAGAATAGCTGCTGAATGGCAGGTTTGTTTTGTGCTCCACTCTGTGTAGCTTAATTATAAGCAACACGGAATTATGAATTAAAACACTTAATGCATCTGAAAAATTTTACAGTGGAAATGTAACTAAAATAATCCACATTTATTCAAGATACCCAAGGGAATTTTAAAAATTTTCCACTAGGTCAGATTTTTACTGATCTCTCCACACATGATAGAGATTCTTGGCTGAGTTTTAGATATGCATTAAGCTTTTGTAATCCTGCTTCAGGCAGTAGCAGTAAAGTTAAACAATCACTGATTGACTTTTATTAGCTCTGATTTTTCAGCCTGATAGGCTCAGGAACGCAGCTTGACAGACAGATTTTTGTCACATGTCCAAGTTACAGACTTTGTAGATGGCAGACTGGCAGGGGACTGGAGTTATCCTGTTGGGCATTTGCTTGTGTGTTTTCATAATATTTGTTGTTTATGTAATGGCATCCAGCTAACTTGAAAGATCCTGAATGGAAAAAAGATACCCATTTGCATGACTGTTTAAATTTATTTGGGACAGTTTTTTTTTCAACAGCTGACAGAAATTATTTGAATGGCAAAATTACAAATAAAACATTCAATGCAATGTCAGTCATCAGAGGCACTCACGAAACACACTAAAGTGTGTCCTCTAAATATTGCATAAGGATCATGATTTGAACCATGGATGTAGTCTCTATGCACTCTATACCCCTTCAACAAGGGTTTAGAGCTTTCTGCTTCTTTCTCGACAATAGACTCGACCAGTCCCCCTCCATCACTACCTTCCTCCATCTGATGGAACTGGTCCTCATCTTCTACAATTTCTCTTTCAGCTCATCCCACTTCCTCCAAACTCAAGCTGTAAACATGGCACCCGCATGGTCCCCTGCCTTTTTGTTGGCTATATGGAATAGTCCATATTCCAAGCATCCCTGACTCTTTCTGTGCTGCATTGATGATTGCATTGGTGCTGGTTCAAGCACCCTGCCTTAAATTCAGGTGATTCATATCAGACACATCTCTCCCCTTTGTAGATCTCTCTGTCTCCACCTCTGGAGACAAACTGTCCACTGATACCTTTTATAAACTTACTGATTACCACGACTATCTTAACAATACCTCTCCCCACCCTGTCTCCTGCAAAAATGCCATTCCCTTTTCTCAATTCCTACCCGACACTAATTGGGGAACCGTTTTGTCAAGCATGCTACCATCAAGGAGGTGGTACAGAAGCCCGAAGTCACATGGTCAATGTTTCAGGAACAGCTTCTACCCCTCTGCTGTCAGACTTCTGAATGGACAATGAACCTATGAACTCTACCTCACGATTTTCCCTCTCTCTTTGCACTACTTATTTGATAAATGCTTATATATATGTAACCCTCAGGCATCTTGGGCATCTCATACTTGGACCACATCACAAACGAGCGGGTCCTCAAGATAATCCAGCACCACATTGGCCCCCATGAAGACTTTCTCACAACAGTGAAGGAAAGAAAGCTGAGATGGTACAGTCATGTAACAAGATCCAGTGGCCTTGCAAAGACTGTTCCACAAGGAACTGTGGAGGGGAGAAGAAGGAGAGGTAGACAGAGGAAAAGATGGTTGGACAACATTAGAGAATGGACAGGGAAAACATTTGCGGTGACCCAGGCTCTGGCGCACAACTGCGACAGATGGAACAGACTGGTGCAAAGCTTGTCATGATGGCGCCCCGACGAATCCACCAGGAGTTAAGGGTGCAAGGAAGGAAGGAACCCTCAGGCTCGGCCAGCACGTGTTCATCTAGGGGAAGACATCTTCTGGCCCCGCCAAACTGAGAAATCTCGTTTGTGTGGATGCTGCATGATGTGTTGCCCAGTTACAAATCCGTACTGCGAGATATCAGACGGTACACCATATACAATTAACTGATTGAACTTTATAAATCTTAATCTAAATCTAGGGTTAGTAAAAAAAAAAAAGAAAGAAAAAGGGCCCATTTTAAAGAAAAAGTCAAATGTGCACTTTGGAGCTCACTGATACGGCCATTCATCAACCACCGACCTCCTCCAAACGTCATTGACCTTCGAACCCTCACTCCCAGTCCACTCCGTCTGGTGGTCTGCCAGCTCCCTCCACACACGTCTTCCTTCTTCTTCTCTCCCCGAAAAAAGACCATGAAAATCTCTCTTCCAGACTCACAAGAAAGAACATTTCTCTCATTGGATAGTCCCCACTTTCCAAAGCCCCATTTTCTCTGGTCATAACCCAAACATTGCTGCTACAGAAAAACCATTTCATTAGCAGTGAAACCTGATAGCCTGTTACATATACTTCTTATTGAAACTGATGGTTTTTACTATTATGTATTGCAATGTACTGCTGCCACAAAACAACAAATTTCACGACATATACCAGTGATATTAATTTTGGTTATGATTTTGATTCTAGTTTTGTCAATCCATGGCCTCCTCTTCTGCCACAATGAAGCCATTCTCAGGTGAGAGGAGCAACACCTTATATTGCGTCTAGGTAGTCTCCAACTTGATAGTATGAATATTGATTTCTCCAACAGAGTTATTTTTCCCTTCCCCCTACCCTTTTTTTCATTTCCCCAGTCAGGCTCTTGCCTCTTTTCCTCAGCTGCCTATCACTTCACCCTGGTGCCCCTCCTCCTTCCCTTTCTCTCTTGGTCCGCTCTCCTGTCCTGTCAGATTGCTTCTTCTCCAACCCTTTACTTTTTCCACCTATCACCTCCCAGCTTCTTATTTTATTGCCTCCCTCACCTACTGAGCTTCACCAATCACCTTCTCGTTTAGCCTCCATCCCCTCCCCCCCCCCACTTCTTATTCTGACATCTTCCCCCTTCTTGTCAGTCCTGGTGATGGGTCTTGGCCCGAAACATCGACTGCTTATTCATCCCCATAGATGCTGCCTAGCCTGCTGAGTTTCACCAGTATTTTGTGTGTGTTGCTTCAGATTTCCGGTAACTGAAGAATCTCTTGTGTTTACAAAGTGTGCCCTTTGCAACTTACCTACAATTCTGCTTTTGGTAGTGTTAATGAAGACTACTGGATGAGGACAGAGCTAACTGTTGGTGGAATAAATTGGAGAGATTGTATCGCAAAATCACTTTGTTAATTGGTGCCACATAAACGTATCTACCAACTGAAGTCAGCATAAACTTCTTTTCAGAAAAATTGTTGCCGGGCACCAATACCATTGCCCAGAATCTGAGCCACATAATGTCCATGCTCCAATTCTTAAGCAATTAATTCTTGATATTTTGTGACTAAATCATGAAATTATTAATAATTAAGAACAGTTATTTGTAAAATTTGATGGCACCTGGCCAGATATGCAACATGTGGTGTCATTCTAATGATCCGTCTCCATATTGTGGTGGTCGGTCACCGTATCCTGTAAAGTAGAAGGGAAGTTAAGGACAAAGTGCTGCAATGACATGGTTGGCAATGAACGGAGTGATGCACGTATTTAATTGTGTGTGTTGCTGAGAGGGTTAGGCAAAGAGGAGCCAAAGAGGTTAAAAAGGTCTTTGAAACATATTTGGATTCAGGGGTGGTCCCTGAAGTTTCGAAAATTGCATATCATACATCTTGCTAAAAAAGAGTGCAGCTATAAATCAAATTATTACAACCCAATCAATCTAACCTTGATGATAGGACAAGTTGAAGAAACAATAATCATGGAAGAAATTAGCAGGCATGAAAAGTGTAGATTAATAGGAGAAAGCCAGCATGGATTTATTGATGGCATAACATAGAGGACTGATGAAAGACAAATGAAAAGTAACAACAAATTACAAAGTATTCATTAAGGACCTCCCCTCCAACTCCAGGCACATTCTTCAGCTCCTTCCTGGCTACCTTGTAACTCTCTAGAGCCCTGTCTGATCCATGCTTCCAAAGTTTTAAGTAAGCTTCCTTCTTCTTGTTGACCAGATGTTCCACATCTTTTGGCAACTGTGGTTCCTTCACCCTCTTTCCCTGCCTCTATGGGACAAACACAGCCAGAACACCATGCAAGTGTTCCCCAAACAAGCTCTGCATTTCCATTGTGCATTTCCTTCAGCATATTCCATTCCCAACCTACACTCACAAGTTCCTGCCTAATAGCATCATAAATCCTCCTCCACCAATTTCCCATACTATCTGCTCCTATCCTTGTCCAAGGCTATCATAAATGTCAGGGAGTTGTGGTCACTGTCTCCCCCCACCCACCGAGGATCTGGCACCTGACCTGGTTCATCATCTAGCACCAGATCCAGTATAGCCTCTCATCTAGTTGGCCTGTCCATATACTGTATCAGGAACCCCTCCTGGACTCACCTAACAAATTCCAACCTATCTAAAACATTTTCACTAAGGATGAGGAAATCAATTTTGAATCCACCCATGATAATAACCCTGTTATTTCTGCATCTTTCTAAAATCTGCTTCCCAATCTGTTCCCCAGAATCTCTGTTGCTACTGGGAGGGGGGTCTATAGAATACACGCAATAAACTGTTCCCTTCATGTGCCTGACTTCCAACACTGACATAGTAGACAATCCCTCTATGATGTCCTCCCTTTCTGTAGCTGTGACACAATCCCTGATTAAAAATACCACTCTCCCAGCTCTTTTGCTGTCCACCCATTTTACTCCCCCACTGTCCTTTTGAAACATCCAGAATATTCAACAGCCATTCCTGCCCTTGTGACAGCCAAGTCTTTGTAATGGCCACAGCGTTGTAGTTTTGTGTACTAAGCTATGACATATGTTCTTCACCCTTATTCATAATACTTCTTGCATTAAAATAGATACACTTCAAGTCATCCCACTGACTGCGAGGTTGCCCTATTAACTGCCTATCCTGCCTAACAGTTTCTCAACACACTGCATCTATCTTTAAACCAACTGCCCCATTCTCTGCCCTATCTGGTTCTCATCCCCTGCAAAGCTAGTTTAAACTCTCCCCAACAGCTCTAGCAGACCTACCCAAAAGGATATCAGTCCCCCTCAAGTTCGGATGTAACCTTTCCGTTTTGTACAGGTCATCCATACCCCTAAAGCAATCCCAATGATCCTGGAATCTGAAACCCTGCCCCTGCACCAATTCATCAATTCATCTGCCAAATCATCCTATACCTACCCTCAATGACGTAAGGCCCAGGCAGCAATCCAGAGATTACTACCCTTGACGTCCTACTTTTCAGCTTCCTATCTAACTGTTATATTATCGCTCATGGACTTCACTTTTCTTAAATATGTTTTAAGTACCAATGTGTATCATGTCTTCCTTTAGAATGCTGTAGACCCAACCAGTTGTGTCTCTGACCCTGGTATTGAGAAGACAGCACAACACACAATAGAATGCCATAGAATCATCTGCTCCTCTAATATTGATTCCCCTATCACCTTTCTTCTTTTGTTCCTTCAACTTTTCTCCCCCCTTCCTTTCTCAGCCACAGAGCCAGTCTCAGTGCCAGAAACCTGGTCACAGTGGCTTTCCCCGGCAGGTTGTACTTCCAAATAATATCCAAAGTGGTATACTTGTCATTGAGGAGAAAGGACACAGGGGTATTCTGCACTGTCTGTCTGTTTACTTTCCCTCTCCTGACACTCACCTGCCTCCTGCCACTTAGGGGTGATTACAGCCCTGTAGCTCATATTTATCACTTCCTCATTCTCTCGTACAAGATGAAGTTAATCTAGCTGCAGCTCCAGTTCCCTAACATAGTTTAGAAGGACTGCTACTGGATGCACTTCATGCAGATGTAGTTATCAGGGAGACTGAAGGTATCTCAGAACTCCCACATCTGACATGAAGGACATACCACTGACCCTGACCACACTAGCTAGAAAGAAAGAAAGAAACATATCTTAGGCTCTGCCTCTCCTCATTGAAAATTTTGAGCCAAACCCTCAAGGCAATCTGACACTGTTCCACTCCCAGAATGGACACCCGCTTAAACCTAAACCTCCTTTCATTGAACCTTGACAAGTGCCTGATTATCCAACCATCTCAAGGCTGCTGAATATCGCGACTAGCCCACTTCCTTTCTTTTGCAAAACTTGCATTCAAAATCCATCAGCCTCCAACTCCACTAATCAGAATAGCACCGAATTACCCGACTGGTCCAGCTCACATTTTCAAAACACATGCTCAAAATCTGCAAGCCAACAGCTCTGCCAATTGCAAGACTGCTGAATCATCTTCCTACATTTAAAGCATGAACCTTCCCCATATGCTGTGTACTTGCCTGTTAGTATGTAATTCCTTCTTCCATTGTTTGCAGAGTTAGTGATGGTTGGTGATAGTTACTCCTAAGCATTTCCAAACCTATTTGCTTTATCATCCCAGAGTTTCCCAAAAGCCTTGTATTTGTATCCTTCCTTGGCCTCACCTACTCTTTTGTCTACAGTCCCCTCCGAACAACAGCTCTCTGAGATCCAGCTGTGATATCCTGAACATCCCTAAAGTCATCACCTTCTGCTGAAGGTCTTGTGTTCAGCTGCTGGCTTGTGACCTCTCCCCTTTCATTTACAGAACAAATGCTAGATATTGCCACCACCGTAACTCAAAAACACAAAATCACTTTTCCTTATCTGACATGTTGTCAAATCTTGTTTGAAATCTCTCCTGCAGGGCCTTGGAATATTTTACTTTGTTACAAATAGGATTGCTGGATATTTAGAATTCATTCATTCAACTTCATCTTACTTACACCTGTTAAGTTTTTGTTGTATTCTTCACCTGGGATTATGTTTCCTGCATGGGTAAATATGGCATTCATTTGTGCTGACCTTGAGCATGGATCGGACTGATGGAAAATGTGCCACGCATTTTCTAAGCCTTCAACACTGAATAGATAATCAATGAGTTGTATGGAATGGAGAGTCAATATAACCACAACTGCCAAGTCACATATGAATGACCAAGATTTTCATTTCAAAGGAAATGCATTTTGTTCAATTGCTCATTGCAACTCAAGAGTAAGTTAAATTATTAATTTGTTAATGATGCCAACAAGGAGAACTGTGCTAAATAGGAAAAAAAAACACAAAACAATTCAAAATCAATTTGGCTGATATAAGCAATTACAGTTATCTCATTAACATTCAATATCAAGTCCAATTTGATTTATTTAAAATTATTCTTTTTCAATGAAGATGAAATCTTATCCTAACTGTCTATGCTGCTGAGTCAGTATGTTCCATTTGTGCATGGGATCATCAGTCTTTTCTGTACTAATTCGAGTGGAGCATGCTTCCAAGATGACTGGCAAAAAAAAAGATTCCTGGAAAAAATGTGCTGGTCTGATAATTTGCCAAACAAGATCAAAATAGAGCAAAAGGAAATGAATCTGAACTAAAAATACATAAGAGTGCAAGTATTCAGCATATCATGCAGCATCTGTGGAGACAGACACAAGAGATTATGCAGATGCTGGAAATCCTGAGCAACACACACAAAATGCTGGAGGAACTCAGCAAGTCAATCAGTATCTGAAACAGTATTATACAGTCAGTGTTTCAGGCCCAGACTCTTCAACAGGTCTGAGAAGTAAGGGCAGAAGCCAGAATAAGAAGATGGAGGAGGAGGTGGGGGGAGGAGAACAAGCTGGCAGGTGGTGGGTGAGGGGAAGGTTGGTGGGTGGGGGAGGAGGTTGAAATAAGAAGCTGAGAGATGATAGAAAGAGGTGAAGGACTGAAGAAGAATGAATCTGGTAGGAGAGGGCAGCTGTCCACGAAATAAAGGAAAGAAAGTGAAAGACCAGAGGAAGGTGATAGGCAGGTGAGGATAAGAGAAGGAGTGAGAGGGGAATCAGAAAGGGGAATGAAAAAATAGAGAAGGGGGCAGGGAGGAGTAATTACCAGAAGTTAGGGAAATCAATGTTCACACCATCAGGTTGGAGGCTACCCAGACGGATTATGAGGTGTTGATAGAAATATGGAGATAGAAATAGCTTTTCACACTAATGACCTTTCATCATAAACAGTGAACATTAAGCAAGTTTTAAGTTACAGATAAAGTTCTGGGGATGAGGAGGAAAGAAATAACAGTGAGTGATTTTCAGGAGGTGAAATTAAGAGGCTTTAACCACAAAAAGGTCAACTTACAACAGTGCTTTACCAACAGTAAAAGCTTTTCTTGATTTTAATAATTATTACAGGTTAAGATGTTCAGAAACATTTAAGCACTATTAAAATTAAATGAGCAAATTAAAAATTATTAAAATATTTTTATTGAATAACACAGAATACACAGATTACCTATAAAATTTTAAACATTAAATTAAAGCATAATAACCTTGGAAGAGCAATACTTTCTCTTTTATCATCTTATTCAGAGGCCTGCAAACCCCAATTGAATTATTTGGATCTTTTAGCCTTCACTGGTCCAGGATGCAAGAAGCAATTTCCCAACCCAGATTTCCACATTTGTAACAAATATATAGTTATACTGGACTTAAAGCTCTGTATAACCATATATTGGTGATAAGAAAGGAAACTGCCATAAAAAAAAATTGCAGCACACTTCAGCCTGATTGAGATTAGTACATAAGAAAGTAGGATCTGGGGAAGACTACTTGGTTCCTCAATTTTGTCCAACTATTCAATATGAACATGCTTATCTACCCCAGGTCTCAACTTCTTTACTACTTCCCATTGTTCTCAATTTCCTAATTTCTCAACGATGTATTTACTTCCTCTTACAAGCTCCTTCTATCCTTCACAGCTCATCAAGGTATAGAACTCCAGAGAATCACCACCTTCTAGTATCATGAACTGATTCTGGTAGGTGCCCAGGGAAGAGTTAAGCTTCACTGGAAGCATGGCCAGGCTCAGTGCAAAAAAACTGGGCGGAGAAATAGATTAATCTATCTGGAAGCTCAATATCACAATTGAAGTTTTTTTTTAAACAGAGATACTTTGAAACCAGTAATACAATCTACATTTGATCTTTGTAGAGAGGACATTAAATGTGATTTCATGCAGAGTCAGAACTGCAATTGTTTTCCTAGGGAGTGTCCATCAGCAACTGCATCATACAGTTTGAGTTAATATTATTGTCTATACTTTTTTTTACACCTTTGTGTTAAACCATGCGATTGAAAAACTGCAGTCTCACAAACATAGCTATCTATGCCTAAATGCATGCGTGGAAGTATTTTCATTTCTGCAGTAATCATACAGACCGGATTCAGGCCCAGGTGTTCATCTTTCACAGGATGCTGTTGTATGCAAGCCAGATGGCACTGTAACAAGACACGATATCTGAATCATCAAACCAGCATAAACTTTGAAATATCAGACAATGGCACTGACTCATAATTACCTTCCTCTCTGAATCTGCCATTTGCCATGAATTCTCAATAGGTCCCAATTAAACTTGCCTTGAATTCTCCCCCAATGTCTCTGATCTAGTTTCCTTTTGCTTGCCCTAATTCTGCCTTTGTTTCCCTTCATGGGTTTGCCTTGATTTTCTTTACTGTGTTGTATAACAAGAACATAGAAACATTGAAATTAGGAGCAGTAGACTATTCACTCCTTTGAATAGTCAGCTCCCCCTTTCAATGATTATGGCTGGCTGGTTATCCAAATTCAGTAACCTGTTCCTTCTTTCTTCCATTTGCATTTGATCATTGTGATTTCCAACTACTTTATGAACACAAGTAATGATTTGCCTTCGGTTTCTTTTTGTAGTAAAGAATTCCACAGTCTCACCACTCTTTGAATGAAAAAGTTACTTCACATCTCATTCCAAAATGGCCTTCCTTGTACCCCAATGTTGCAATTTCTGGTTCTAAAGTGACCATCAGTGGAAACATTTCTCCAGTCTAACATCTTGTTCTCTCTCTCGTTTTTTCAAATATGAGATTTACATACTTCCCTGCTATTCTGATTTCCCTTAATCCTTCCCTTTCACTAGTTACCCATTCCCTAACAGTTTTAGGATGTTACTGGTTATCTCTTTTTTTGAAGACAAACCCAAAGTTGTTGTTCCATTAGTCCACCATTTCTTTGTTCCCAATTATAAATTGTCTTTTTCTGACTGTAGGAACCCATATTTGTCTTCACCAACCTTTTTCTCTTTACACTATTATTGGAAATTTTATGGTTAAGTTTCATGTTCCCTACATGTTTATTTTAGACTCCATTTCCCTCCTTCTTAATTAATCTCTTGCTCTTATCTTGTCATCTTCTAAACTGATCTAGTTCTAAGGTTGGGCCAATTCACACAATTTCATTTCTTCATCTATGTGCTCCTCAAATGTTTGCCATTGCCATAGTCCCAGAGCTAATGCTCCTTAATCTACTACAGCTAGATGTTGCCTCCCAACACCGCAGTTTTCTATGTTAAGATTCAAGACCTTAGTCTCAAAATTCAATATATTACCAATCATCTGAATGAAGATTTATACATTATAATACTGGCTTCTACTGATCAACCATTTCTCATAATGCAAAACACAGTCTCAGATGGCCTTCTCTCTCGATTGCTCCTCTATATTTGGGTTCAGAAACCAACGCTTATACACTCTAGGAATTCCTCCTCTATAGTATTACTACTAATTTGACTATGCCAATCTGGTGTGTAGATTAGTAACAGCCTTCAGTGGATGTTGAAGAGGTAGGGCATGTAAAATGGGGTGAAGAGTACATCAATAAATCTCCTGAAGAAACATCAGTACTACTTCCTTCCTGTCATCATGCAAAAGCAACTGACAACTGCGTTTTGCATCTTTAAGCATGGTACACTATGTTTCCTCTCTACATATGAGTTTATTCATATGGTGCTCCTGTTGAACAGAGCAGTCATTAGGCACATCTATTTTGCAATAATACTACACCATTACATTCTTTAAAACAACACTCTGGAGGCTGAAGGAGAAGGCATTATCCTGAGAACCTTAAATAATGTAATACACAAATTTTTAAAAATTCCTGAATGGAAATGAATAGTAAATCTCACACCACATAAAACAAAAGACATCTTGCACCAAGATGTGCACAACTAGAAGCTCAATTTGATCCGAAGAAATAAGAAACAATTGAAAAGGTTTAAATCTGAAACAAAGAGAATCAAGCAGATGTAAGGCAAGGAATGAGCACATTGCTTCATTAAAAGCTTTATTCTTGCTTTGCAACTTCTGTGCCTTTCTGGATGATGCCTTACCCAAAAGGATTATATGATTAATAAATTTAATTGAAGTTTTAGGACATAAACCCATTCAGTTAGACCTGCATGTCTAGTTTCTGTGTTGGTGGAAAAGGCATTGGAGAAGCCTAGAATTTCATTCACCACAAGCTATTGGTATGGCCACAGACCAAAGTCAGAGAACCATAATGAAGACCAAGCTCAAACACCTGCTAGCAAAGGCAGCCATCATTGCAATAGCCATCGTTTACTTGATAGATTAACAAGAAAAACATTTAGTTGCCAAGACACATTTTGACATTCTGCATATGTCCATGGAAAAGAAACAGAAATATTTGGCCTCTTAAGTCTCCTCCACTGTTCAGTAAGTTTGAGTTATCCAGCTTCTTTTTCAAATCCACTCTCCCATCCTCTTCACCAGAACTCTCAATTCCCTTACCAATAAAGAATCTGTTTATCAAGACTTTGAATATATGCAAGTATTCAGCTCCTACTGCTGTTGAAAACTGTGGGAGAAGAAATTCTTCTCCTTAGTCTTAGTTGTCCCTAGTTGTAAGCTGTGTCCCCGATCCCCGACTTCTCAATGAAGAAAATACCCTCCCAGAATTTACTCAGAAAATCTTTAATGCAATTGTGCAATTGCCTCTCATTCATCTCAACTTCAATAAGTATTGACACAGCATGTTCAAGTTCTCCTAACACAATCCTTCCATATCCAAGATAATCCTCATGAATCACTCTGAAATACTTTCCATTTACTTCTATAAGGGGACAAAAACTGTACTAGTACTCAAGGTGTCTCACTGGTGTCTTGTACAGCGGTAGACAAACTACTTTACTTTTATATTCCAACCCTCTTGAAATTGAGGCCTAAATTCTGCTAACTCTCCAATTACCTTCTGTACTTAGGTGCGAGCTTATGGTATTTCGTGTACAAGGATCCCCAAATCCCAGTGCTTTCTGCAGTAATCTGTTTCATTATTCTCCCTTATAAAGTAAACAACTTCACATTTTCTCACAATATACCCCAATTGTCTACATGCTGATCCTTCTAATATCTCTCTATCAACTGCCTCCATATTTTCACTTTTGTATCATGAATAAGCTTGGCTGCAGTACATTTCCTCTTTTAAATCATCATATATACATTTCAATTGGCTGTCATCCCAGTCCTGATCCTGAAGCACCTGACTGGTTACAGGATGCCACCCCAAACAAGACCCCTTCGGAACTGGAATTGGTTTGTTTATGCCATATGCACCAAGGTACAGTGGAAAAACTTGTCTTTTGTACTGTTCATGCAGATCAATTCATTACACTGTGCACTGAGGCAGTACAATAACAGAATTCAGAATAAAGTGTAACAGCTACAAAGAAAGTGCAGTGCAGGTAGATAACAAGGTGTAAGGTCATAATGAGGAAGATTATAAAGTTTTCTATCCCCACTTGCTGATTTCGGCTAGTCCTCTATTCATGTTAATATCCTATCACAAACACCATGACCTCTTATCCCCTTTGTGTAGAACCAAGTTTGAAAATCCAAATATGTTATATTTAATGATTCCTCTTTATCCAATATGGCTGATACTTCCTCTATACGCTTTCATAAATTTGTCAACCCTTTGATGAAACCGTGCAGTCATCTCATGTTCAAGTTACAACTTTTCTAATGCTCTGCCTTTACTTCATTAATAATTGATTTTATATTTGGCATTCATCCAACTAGCCAAAGGTGCTCACTTTTTGCCTATCATGCTTTTTTAAAATAAGTGTTTCATTTTGCATTCTTTCCAATGCCATGGTACTTCTTCAGAGTCTATGGATTGTTGGAAGTGTCTTATTGATACACCTACCACCTCCGTAGCCAGTTCTTTTGGAATCCTAGGATATAAACCATCACATAAGGGATGGTCAGATCAGACATGCCTTTAACTTCATTTGCTCGTCTTGTACTAGTTCTCCAAATATAGTGATGGTATTTAATTACTCCCCTGTATTCTTTTGGATAAATGGCATGTCTATAGTGTTCTCTACCATGAAAATTGATACAAGATCTAGTATATTCCCTTGTCTAAAATTATTTTACCAGCTTCACTCTCTTAGAGACCGAAGTTTACTTTGACCTGTCTTGCCTTTTATGCACTTAAGCAAGTTCTTACTGTCATTTTTAAATATCTTCCATGCTAGTTTGCCTCAGTTTATTTCCCTTTTGATGTGTTTTTCATCTTCCTTTTCCGAAACCTGAATTTGTCCCAGTCTTCAAGCCTTCCTGCAACATTTACCAGCTAATGCAGTGTCTCCTTCAACCTAGTCCCCTCTTTAAATCATTCCTGTCCCCAGCCCACTCCACACCCACCCCTTCTGCCTCAATGGGACACATTTTTGTCAATTCTCACAAATTATAACATGTATGTTCTCAGGGAAATAATACAACAAAACTGTGGAGGTTGCTTAGGGCGCACTTGCATGGGGTTCTGAATAGGTTTGACACATTGAGGCAGGGAAAGGGTGAATCAACCACAGTCAACAAGAGAAGTAGAACATTCTGTCATGAGAAAGAAAGAAGCGTACTTAAGGTTAAGGAAGGAAAGATCAGACAGGGCTCCTGTCAGAATATAGAGCTGAGCTGAGAAGTAGCAGGTGGAGTTGAAACTGGAAAAGTGTGAAGTGATGCACTTTGGAAGGTCAAACTTGAAGGCAGAGTACAAAATTAATGGCAGGACTATTAACAGTGTGGAGAAAGGATCTATCCCCTTGCTGTGCCAGATTAAATTCTCCTCAACAACAACAACAACAAAAATCCATACAGAGATGCAGCTTGCCTGTTTTATGTAGCTTCCACATTTTCCAGAACATGTCTCAATGTCTCAGGAATCTAAATCCTACCCTCGTATATCATTCTATTAATCATACATTAATCTTAACTATCCCCCCCATTTTATTGGTCTTGTTGCTGGTAGTAATCATCAGATTAAAATCTTTAAAGTCACGATTTTTTAATTTATCTCCTTATATTCATCTTGAAGGTTCATTTTTTTTGTTATGCAAGTTGCTGGTACCACTATGTACTGCAACATCTGTCTGTTCTTCCTCATCCAGAGTGCCCTGATGTCGTTCCATGACATCCTTGGCTCCGGCACTGGGAAGGGACTAAACTGTTCCAGAGTATTGTTTGTGGCTACAGAACTGTCTGACTGTTCTCCTTATAATTGAGTCTCCAATCACGACTGCCTGCATAGAGTTTGAACGTTTTCATTGTAACCTATGGGTTTCTCCCAGATGCTCCATTTCCACCCAGAGTCCAAAGACATGAAGATTAGTAAGATAATCAGCCACTGTAAATTGCTCCTAGTATGCAAATGGCAAAATTAGAGAGAATTGAGGTGCATATGTGGAAAACAATATATGCTTACTGTACACAATAGGATTACTGCTACAAAATTGGATTGGTGTAAATACAGTGGATTTTGGTAAATTGGGACACATTGGGACCAGTACATTTTGGCCTAGTTAAGCAGCTGCCCCAATTAGCCAAAGTTTCATAGAAATAGTTAAAAATATATAAAAATAAGACAAACTACCATTTAACTAAGCACAGATTATGTATTAACTGAAATACAGAACAAATTAGAAAAGTACCAAAACTACTGCAGTCTATTAAACTGCGTATCCTTCCAACAGTTATCAACGGAGGAATTCATCTAGTGTATGCTGCCGTGGTCTTTTGATTAACTGTTAATGCACAAAATCAGCACAGACACCTAGTGGACTGCCTTGATACAATGCTATTGATGATTGCATCCTCCAAATCTTCATTTTCATTGTAACATTCAAGGTGATTGTTGATACCTTCAAATTATTTGTAGTTCCTAACTGTTGAAGTAGTGAAAACATTTCATTTTCACTCCCAACTCTTTCCAGTATCTCCAAGCCTGAATGCTTGAAACTGCAGTGAGCAAAACAGTTTGGAATTACTGCTTATTTCTCACCAACTATCAGTGACAAAATCATTGCTTTTGAACATAAGCACACGCAACTGACGCTGTTTAAAAACTGTTCACTTTAAGCAGGTTGTAATGTCTAATGTCCACATAAATGTACGTGACTAACATTAGTTAGAAACTGAGGCAACGGTCACCTGTCCCATTTAAGCAGCATAGTGTCCAAAATAAATAAAGGGAATTCTGACTGTTTTCCTGATTACTTTCTGTTCTTCAAGAGTTGTCCCAAATAGTTGGTTGTCCTTATTAACTGATGGCCCAATTAATGGTACCCACTGCACATGATTGATAGTCAATGTGGATTTATTGGGCCAAAGGACATACTTCCATGCTTATATGACTATAACTAGGGTCATTATTTAAAAATAGTGTGTCATTTATTTGTAACGGAAATTAGGCACATTTGTTCTCTTACACTAGCGTCCTCTTCTTCAAAGGGTTGTGGAAGCAGAGCTATTGAATATTTAAGAAGTAGAGTGGCTTAAAAAAGTATTCATCCCCCACAACCATCTGTACATTTTACTGTCTCATTTTCTAAATTTAAAATATTTTCTGAATTTAAATCATGTATTAAAATGATTTTTTGAGCTAATCATGTTAAATCAAAAGAAAAATTCCAAAATCTATTAACAATTTACTAAAAATTAAACACCAAATTAATGAGGCTGAAAAAGTGTTCATTCCCTTTGTAACTACCACACTAATTTTCCTCAGGTGCAATACTATTTATTACCTTACCAACTCACCTGTGCATCAGCTGTAAAGTAAGATAAGGTAGCACCATGCTGTGGGAATCACGTACATAGAAAATCTGCAGTCTCAGCCCGAAACGACGACTGTTAACTCGTTTACATAGAAGCTGCCTGGTCTGCAGAGTTCTTCCAGCATTTTGTGTATCATGCCATGGGGATGCTTTTCAGCAGCAGGGACTGGAAATCTGGTCAGGGTTGATGGTAAAATGAATGTTGCTAAATACAGAGAGTTCCTGGATAAAAACCTGCTAGCCTCTGCCAGAAAGCTAAAACTGGGGAGGAAATTCATCTTTCAGCAGGACAATGACTCAAAGTACACTGCTGGAGCAACCATGGAGTAGCTTCAAATAAAGAAAATTGACGTCCTTGAGTGGCCCAGTCAGAGTCCTGACCTTAACCCAATCGAACATCTCTGAAAAGACCTCAAGGTTGCTGCCCACAGCCACTTCCCAACTAACCTGGCACTGTTTGAGCAATTTTGCAAGCAGGAATGGGCAAATCTTGTTCCATCACATTGTGCAAAGTTAATGGAGACTTATCCAAAAAGACCACTGGCTGTACTAGCTTTGAGATGTGGTTCAACTAAGTACTGAGCAGAGGGGGATGAATATTTTTGAACTGCTGACATTTCATTTTTTGAATTTTTAGTTTTTCATGCTTTGTAACATTCCCTGTTTTTTGGGCTCTTGTGAAAAATGGAGCATGTGATTCACAAACAAAAATTCTCAATTAGGTTGATCAAAATCCCTTGTTGTAATACTCATTTCTGTGAGCAAAGGGTTGGGGGCTAAATACTTTTACAAGGCTCTGTATACGGATTCCTGTGAATGCTGAGCTGAGGTTGAAATGAAATCGGTTCTGACAATGGTGGAGCAGGCTTGATTGGCCAAATGGCCTGTGCAAGTGTCTAATTCACATGTTCATTTGCACCTATTAAAAGCAAATCAGGAGGGGATGCAAAGTAGGGCGAGGGAGGACAATCAGTAAGTCTGCAAAGCCAAAGTCTTCAAGTGGCAAGGGCAAACACAGCTGGAACAGCAAGAAACATAGCCATGAAATCCCTCATTGTTGGATTCCCACAAAACTTGACGTGGGTACTCAATTTAAATTGGTATCTAGTCCTAACTATAGGGAAGGAGAAAGGAAAATTATAATTATGGAACAGCTTAAAGAAAGGTGTGATATTACAGATAACTCCCAAATGACTGAAAAAATTGCATTTTTAATATAACCCAGCACATGTTGGTTTACCAAGGTACATATACTGAATATGCTTGTGCTGTAAACCAAGATGCAGTTCAATACCTAAGCTCGTTTCTAGTTATACTGACCAATCACTCTACTAAATGACAAAGTTAAAGGAATATGCCAATATTAATTCCTGCTATAGCCCAAAAAAACTCAAAAGGGCATATTTAATCAATACATAATACATTAAGCTTCAGAAAGCTGTGAATTTGAGATTAGGGTGTAGTTTACTTTTCTTATTTACTCATCTGGTGCACGTGACATTGCTGGCATTTATTGTCCATCCCTAGTTACCCGTTGAAATAAATGGTTTGCTGGGTCATTACAGAGGGCAGCTGAGGGTTAACCATTCTGACGGATTTGGAGTGATGCCGATGACCGGCTGGGTTAGAACAGCAGATTTCCCTTCCTGATGGAAATTAGTGAACCAGATAATGAAATAACGTTGAAATAATGCTGCCTAATGAAAGCAGGGTCAGAATTAGTGGCCAGCTTTAATGTCCCTTTACTCATGCACAGCAGAAGCTTATCTGATATGGCACAAGATTTGGTGATTTGGTAAGTGACAGCACATGTCCATTTCCTCATACTCCCATAGTATTACTCAAAATCATATTCAGTCTTTAAAGCAGAGATTGAATGTAAGCAAATGAAACATGCATTGGTTGCAACTTTTGTGCAGGACCAAGTCACAATGAAAGTGCAGGGGCACAGTTGGATGCATTAAGCCTAATCGCTTTGCAGCATATAAAAAGGGATTGAGAGGCAGCGGTTGGCTACATTCCATTTAACAGATTTAAGACAAGGTAGAAAAACTTCACCCACTATTTAGCCCAGGGCTAAGGCAAAAATCGTTTTGACAGACTGGACATATTTTGCTTCACTCTGCATGCCTGTGGTGTATCGCTAGCTGCAGTCATTCTAGCACCAAGAGCAAACACTGAACAACTAATGAGTCAACTGAGCCTTGGTGGTTAATTTTGGGAAGAAGAGGAAACAGAAGTTTGGAGAACAGTGCACAGCCAATGCCAGTGTCCTTATCTCCCCGTAGAATGCTAATCTATAAATGGACTGTAGTCTTCTAATTTAGCACATACCACAGAGCTCCAAGTATAAAGGAGACCAAAAATAGCACTGTCCTCTCAAGTAGTTATTGTTTTAATGCCTATGGGATTCTTTTCTAAAAGGAAGAGTCCCATGGGTAACAATGACAAGACTTCCTCGATGCCCACATTTAGCCCAATGCTTTTCTAAGATATAAGAGTCAGAACTCTGCTGTTTCCGAATAATAAAAAAGTAGCAAATGCTAAAATGAACCAAGTGTTCCTATTATTAAATGCTCACTCTGGTGTCAGAAAACTTTTTTTTCCCAAAAAAACAGATGTTCTTCTTTTATTTTTATAAAAAAACGCTCCAACTCAGCTCAGGCGACTCAGCACACAGCTGCAGGTAGGCTGGAGCAGTGCCAGTTCATCAGCCTGCCCAAATAACATAATAACCCCAGGCTCCAGAAACATGATACTCCTGATTTTCATCAGGCATGGAGAGAAGGGGAGCTGCGTGGTGGGGAAGGAGGCTGTGTAGGGTGAGGAAGAGGGTGGGAGGGGGTGGTGAGAAAAAAGGTAAATGGCCAAAGACTGCAGAAAGCTGCTCATCCAAGCCTGCAGCTCGAAATGACACAGGGTTCCCTGCTTTTTTGGAGATATGCCCATTAGATAGAATTAGAGTTCATTTGTGCTATTTATGTGAGCTTGCCCCAACCACCACTGCTTTACTAACTTTAAAAAAAAGTTCTCCTTTCCTGCCAAAGACCTGGCACACTTAGTGCACAGAGCAGCTCTCGGCTTTGTATGCACAACAGTCAAAGGTTTTCTTTTCCTGTTTGCAATCTGTTTGCATGAGATCATTTCTGTGATTTTTAAACTGACTTCTCCCCCATCTCCCAACACCACCTAGGATCAAACTTAAAGCAAAATAAAAACTTGAATTCACGTCCAGCCCAGCTTTTAGGAATATATCTCATAAAAGTAAAAGGGTAAGAAAAAATGAATTCTCCTCATCAAAACTATAATAATTATCTGTCAAAGTTAATTATTGTTTGCTCAGAAAAGCATTCATGACCAAGTGACAGTGAAGGCTTGCCTTTAGGGCTTGAAATGTAGCTAAATGTAATCAGAGATTAAAATATCCATGATTTTTGGGCAGTTTTTTTTTAGCCCCAAAAAATAATCAACAAGATCTTGTAATGAAACCAAGTAAACACCTACTCCTACCCAAAGGAGAAATTCCTCTTTCCCTCACCTTCAGTAGTAGCTAAAATGCACTGAATGAAAAGTACACTTGGAAGTAAAGAGGTCAGAATATTTAAAGCACAACACTCCACTTCAGATTCAAACTGCTTAATGTAGGTCAGTTTCATAAACTTTGAAATGAAACTTGTAACTAATCGTTTAAAGATGCCTTTAAAAGTTCAGTTTTTAGAGATTCCAGTTACCCATCCTAACATTCCCTTGTTGAGTTTCCAATGTTTTGTATTTATGTTCTTTGGTATGTTTTACCATATTAAAAGCATCATATACAGTAAATTGAAGTTGTATTAGTATAAACAGCTGGTTTACCAAGAATAAACTTTTAAAATAATTAAACATATTTGGCTTTCATTTGTGAAAATCAATTATTATCAAGTGACATCCTGCAGTAACAAACAAATTGATGTGTTATGAGTGTCAGTAATAGTTCAAAATGCAGCAACTTTGTCAGTGATAATCAGATTCATTGTCTCCAAATCTTTTCTTTAAATGTAAAATTAAGCTGTGTGCATTTCTAATCTTTGCTCACATGCATTATATCAGCACTTATTTTCACCGATTAAACTATTATAATAGTTGCTGTGTGTGGCTGCTGCTATCCATCATTTTTCTTTACCTAAGCAGGAAAGAGTTTTCAACAGCACATTGTCCTTTTGTGACTTTCATACACCACAGTGGTGTCTCCGTGGTGCATTGGTGTCACAGAAATCATTACCTGTGTACATTTCTTTCTATATCAAGAATCTATTACCTGTACCACTCTGTACATTTAGAAACATGGGCAAATGTTAAGGATTTTATTTCATCCACTTACAAAACTTGATTCATTTCATTTATCACTTTTCCTCTGTGAAGCTGAGATCATTATCTCTATTCACTCAGCTAGGTAAAGCAAATAGTTTTAAAATTACTTTTACCTAATTTAAGGACTACAGCTGCTTAAAGCTCTCATTTTAGTCTCCAGGCACCTCATTTTAACTTTTGAGTTTTTTTTTATGGTGGAATGTAGCCATTTATGTGACCTTTTGTTCCTCCCTTGGAGGAAGACTGGTGACAGGTAGATTTATTAAGAGTCTGTTATTGTAAATTCCAGATCTTGCGATTATCTCAGATTGAACTTCTGGAGCTTTTTCTGACATTCTGGTATTAGTTCAAATGTATTTTAATGTTTGTTCTCACCTCTCTTTGACCCTGTTATAAATACGTCTCATATGACAAATGCCAAGTAAATTTTCATTGAATATAGTTTTCTTAGTAATATAAAAGTTAACTGTGGAAGCACTTCATCAGACTCATTTCTGGAATTCCAAGAAAAAGCATATTTGGTCCAACAAAGAAATTGCAGGAGAGTTAAATGTTTGCAAGTTATTGTTTGGACATAGTTAATTTTGCTTCTTTACCCGTAGTGTGATTTCTTCTGAATTCAATATTTATTTTCTTCTAACTTCAGCTCAAAGTAAAGCAGGAGATGCAAATAGTAAAACAGGAGTTGTAAGTACGTTTGTACTTAAAATAGAAAATGTTTTACTATCAACATTGGCAAAATGGAAAAAAAAATATTCACCGCTATTATTTTGTTGATTATTGCTCTAGACTGGATCCTTTTTAATATGTCAAATCGAAAAATACAAACAAATCAAAAAATGGCAAACATCTGTTGATCTTATTAGAATTAAATGAGACACGCCCTTTTGAATTGTAGCTACTGTACGTTTTAAAACTGATCCAAATAATACCGTTAACCATCTCTTGCAATTCTCCACTACTAATAAACATAATTAAACATTTTTTCTGAGTTAAACAGATATCAATTGACTTTCTACTGAATAAATAATATTTCAAACACATTAATTATCATGTTACAAAGCTAAATTTACTCTGAGACTTTTTGTGGGGGCTCGTCAGTAATGCCCTTTATTTTCCTATCATTTTTCTTACATCATCTCTTGATACACTGGCACTATCAGATTTCACCTTCATTGACAACTCTAATATCAATATTTAAACTTGTTAAATTTTAAAATGTTTCAGTATTTATCGCTTTAGATTCAATCCCATTTCAGAAATTTGGACATAACGATCTGGGTTGAATATTTGGCAGTGTCGAGGGAAATTTTCAATATCCGAAGTACGAATAAACCAGGGCCAAAGAACTTTCAACTGAAACATTGACTGTCTGTTTCCCTCCATAGATGCTGCCTGACCTGCTGAGTTCCTCCAGTTCCAGTCCTGTTTCTGAGGATCTAGTGACACATTTCAAAAATTGTACCAGTACTGAATATTGCCACCATATTGATGGGAAAAAAGCACCGGGGGCCGGGTGGGGGGGGTGCGAGATGAGGATGGGGTTGTACTGTAGAAAATTCCTTGCTCACAAACTGCTGAAAAATCTATTCTCCCAGATTCAGACAGCTGATAAACACTGAACAGCATCTATAAGCTAATAAAAAAAATTAAACAGTTGAAAACAGTGAACTGAAAGAAATAATGAGGTAGAGGTAACTTCCTGTTGTTCCTATATCACAATAGAATCGTGTGAGTGCTGGAGGACATTTGGGGAACACTGGGAGAGCAGCCAGAAAATTAGGAATTTTCAGGTTTATTTAAGAATTCTACATCCTATGAAACCTACTTTCCAAGCCCTTATCTGATCACAATTGTGAACACTTACTGAGTTCACAAATTGGTTGCCCTGTTGCAATGCTTGCACTACGTTACAAAATGACTACCCCCTAAAATTCCTTTGGTGGCTGTAAATGTTTTTTTTTCCTGAGGTTGTGATTGGTGCAACATTAATGCATGTCTGTTTTATTCCTTTCTCTGTTATAATGGTAGAATTGAATACTAGATACAACAAGGGCAATGCCAAATTTTATGTCAATACATTTGAAGAAACGTTAATTAATATGTATAAGAAATCTCTTCAAAACTCAAAAAGACAATATACATGAATTGACATACAATTGCTGAGTTGAGTAAATTCAAATCCCATTTGATTAAGTGTAGGATTTGCCCTTTCATTCTATGAACTGCATTCATCTTTCCAGAAAGCTGGTTTCACTTATAAACAAGAGTTTTTTTTCCCTCTGCTGTGTAAGCATTTCAGTGATCTAAGGTCACCTTGCACCCTTTTTGTCCTGCAGCCTATATCGTTAATCACCCATTAATGACCAACAGTCTATAACAAACATCTCAGAGAACACATTAGAATAAGATGATGTTTAATGCTACTTTTTTTGCACAGATGTGTACTTCAAACATAATTATTGAATGAAAGTTTTCTTTATGTTGTAAAAATTGACTTTACTTCAGACTGTTTAAAAGAATAATGTCCCATGCTGTTTTGCATCAATCCTTAACAATTAGAAAGGAACTTGAGGTAGGAATTAATCTGATATGTATATTAAAAATACGAAAATACTAAGCTTTTAACTTCACCTGCACAACATATCTATTCACCTTCTTCACATTTTGGACACATAAACCAAATAAGTTCAAAGGAGTGGGTATACAATGCAATCATATTTGTGTTCAAAGGTTGGATATGTGAAAATCACCAGAACAAATTTGCTCTGTAATCTGTTTTTACAAAGAACTATGGTATCATGCTACACTCAAGTAAAGCTAAGAGATATTGCATAAAATGTTAGTAAAAAGGTACATTATTTACAATGTGGTAGATTTCACTCTGAAATTATGGATCAACATAATTGATATCTGTGTTCTTCTCTGAAACAAAATGTAGTTCAAACTATTATGATTAATGTAGTCAGGATCTTCTGTTGAACATAATGTGATTAATGGAAGGCAGCACGGTTTCAGACACGTTGGCTCAAGCCATACTGAATTTCTGGATTTCCTTTCTTCCCCCAAGGTTGCAATGGTAAGTAGTTATTGAGTGCAGGCAATCTATTATAGATTTAGGCTTTTAAAAGGTATTTAATAAAATAGCTTCATGAGAATGGAGCATTGGTAAGGGCCCACAAAATTAAAATCTAAGTAACAAATTGCAATGCAAACTTGCCAGTATATAGCAATCAAGCGTTTGGTTAAATGTTCTGTCAATTTCATGAGAGAGGGGTGAAGAGTTAGACTTCAAGGAACTGAAGTCTCTTGCACTTTATTATCATTATCCAATATAAAAATGAAAGTAGTAAAGGAGGGAATGGACCATGCAGTCCCTCAAGACAATTCCTCTAGTCTTTGTTTTTAAGTTGATCTTTTCACCACTTTCCTGCACTAATCCTACATCCCTTGATATTAGATATCAATCACTCATTCTCCATTTTCAATATACTAGCTGATTAAGATGCCACAGACCATCTGGTTGGAGAACCCCAAAAATTCATTAACCTTTTCGTGAAGAGATCTCTGGTCGTCTCTGTTCTCTGTTCTAAATGATCAACACCTTATTTTGAAATTTTGACTCCTAGTTCTTAACACTCCAGTCAAGGTCAACGTCATCCCTCCATCAGCTGTGGTACTCTGTAAGATTTTTTAGTCTTTCAATGAGATTAACTCTCTTTCTTCCAAACTACAAAGATCATTGACCTAGTGTGTTTATTGTCTCCTCACAGGACAATGTTCCCATGCCACGAATCATGGGACCATGGAAAACTTTTGTTGGATTTCTACGGTATGCCTTTTTTAGAGTGATGTGTACACAATATGTCAATTGCTGTCTTATCAGAACACAAATACTGAATTGAATGGTAGGCATGTGAAATGGAAATAAAAACCATTGTGAAGAGGAAGAGGAAGTTGAAGAGGAAGAGGAAAAACTTATGCAGTAAGCAAGTGCTCATTTACAAGCTATTTTTAAATGGATTAGAGCCTTGGTGAGTGATAAATGGAGGGTACACATTTGCAATTAGGATTATATGTGTAAAAGACCAAAAGATTGAGTTTTATAAGAAAATTAATGGTATCTTGAAAGAGATACAAGCAAAAGGAAAACTTCAAAATGATTTTAAGTTTCCATTTGAAAGCAAGTGCAAAGTTTGAGACTGAACATGTGTATGCTTGGACTCTAAAAGGGACAGGCCAACGATATTATGTTGCTTTTCCCTTATATAATTGACTGAATATTGTGGCATTGCAGCTCCACCCTATTTTAGCCCTTGCTTCAATATTCATGAATAAAATGTACAGCTGTCTTTGTCTTCATGATTTCCCAATGTGTTGGGCAGAGAGGAAGATACAAGGAGCGTTAAGGTAATGAGAGCACTAAAGAGGGGATGGTGGGATGGCAGGATAGAGCATTGTGCAAAAGAGGGCCAAGAATCCAGTCATTCACTCTTCGCTCCTTTCAGTCAAGTAGAAGCTACAAAAACTTGAAAACGTGCACCACTAGACTCAAGGACAACTTCTATCCAGTTGTGGTAAGACTCTTGAATGCATCTTTTGCATAATAAAGATAAACACTTGATCTCCCAATCCACTACATCATGGCCCTTGCATGTTACTCGTTTGCCTAAGCTTCACCATCTCTGTAAATGTAACACTATATTTAGCATTGTTATTGTTTTTGCATTTGTACTATTTTAATATAATTATGTTTGGAATGATTTGTCTGTATGGCATGCAAAATATTTCACTGTTTCTCAGAACATATGACAATGATAAACAATTACCCAGAGGACGGGTGGAAACATTTATAAGGAGGCAGAGATGTTGAGAAGATAATAAGGTGGAAGAAGAATTCATGAAGTGGAGTGGGGGGAGTTCAGAATGGGCCAGGGAAAGGACAGGGAGGGGGCCATAATAAGATAGATTTGAGGAGACAAGTGCAAAGATCATTGGAAGCCAGAGAGAATTTCAAGAGGACTGGGTGAGTGGAGGGAAGATTGAGAAGGAAGGCAAGTAGAGTGGTGCAGGGGAAAGTTCAGAGAGATGGGTGGTGAGGGGTCATGGGATCAGAGAGAAGACTGAACATACCAAAGAATTGCATCAGTGGGATGGTAGAAGATGGTGGAAAGTAGCAGCAAGAGACCCAAGGAGTGGTGGAAGGGCTTTTCAAGACTCAGGAGTTCATTCTTTGTGGAGTGCATGGACGCAGAAGATGTAGCACGAGAATGTTAAGAGGGAAAAGAAACTTAACTTCAGGAGGAATAAACCATCCTGAGAGGTTCTCCACCAGCAGACTCTCCACACAAGCTCATCCAAGGATGATCCTTCAGGCAGAAACTGTCTTCACCTTCTGGTGAAGGCCTACTGTGCTGTCAGGGCCCTCACGATTTATGAACTGTGTATGTTCAGTAAAATATAAACACACACCTATGACATCAGTTGTATGTTCTATGCCAATAGATGTTGCACCACAGTGGCCTCAGCACATGTACCAGATTCATGGTGGACCTTTCTTACAAATTAGAGTAGTGTGGTACATATACACAAAGCACCTGGGTCACATTTAGAATCAGATTACTGAGAAGATAGATTATAGATTATGAGGACACTCAGTCCTCGTTTATTGTCATTTAGAAATGCATGCATGCATTAAGAAATGATACCATGCCCCTCCAGAGTGATATCACACAAAAACAGGACAAACCAAAGACCAATACTGACAAAACCATATAATTATAACATATAGTTACAGCAGTGCAAAACAATATCATAATTTGATAAAGAACAGACCATGGGCACGGTTTAAAAAAAAGTCTCAAGTCCCGATCGACTCCTATAGTCCCCAATAGCAGGTGGCAAAAAGGGAGAAACTCCCCTGCCATAAGCCTCCAGGCAGTGACAACTAACAACTGCCAATGCATTGGAAGCACCCAACCACAGCTGAGTGAGTCCGTCCAAAAACTTTAAGCCTCCAACCAGCCCCTCCGATAGAGCACCCGAGCGCCTTTGACCTTGTCCCGGCCACCAAAGCAAGCAAAGCCGAGAACTCAGAGGCCTACTCCTCCGGAGATTCCGGACCACACAGTACCAGCGGCAGCAAAGTGGGCATTTCAGAAATTTCTCCAAATGTTTCTCCGCGCTCTCACGTCTGTCTCCATCAAATCAGAATTGTGCACGGTACACTACTTAACAAATAATGATATCATTGCGGAGTGGCCGCGCGTACTGCATCGCGCCGCCATCTTCTCCTCCTCCTCCTGAGATTCAAGTGTAATTGAATTCAGCACTGCCAGTGCAACATCTACCTGAAGCTTCAAAAAGTTACATGGTGAATTAGAAAGATCTCGAAGAGAACATCAGTCCCAAGTCCAAAAGGCAGGATCAGAAAGGTATTTCAGAACTAGGGTCATGTCTAATGTGCGAAGGTGACTGGTGTTAAAAGAAATGATTGTAAGTACTTTTGTACTACAACATTATGTACAGCCCAACTGCAAGTGGGAATAGTTGAAATTAGTTACCCATGAGAAAACTGCATTTTGGGAATATGTTTGATTTTTTTTTGAATGATGAGATAAACCATGTTAAAAATCTTCATAGTTAGTCTACTGCTCTTGCAGTGCATTGCATACAAAGCTAGGTGTGGAGCTAAACACCTTCTCAAAAATCACCTGAGCTGGATGCTTTTTTCAGGGTTTTTAAACGACAAAACTTTGTGACAAGATATTACTGTTTCAAGGGCAAATGAAGAGTGGATGAAGATGGATGTCTTTCTACTGTGTGTGCTTCAAGTCTAAATCTAAATCAACCCACATGGGAAATGATGTAAAAAAAAGCTTACAAACAGGAAGTGGTGTTTGTATGTACAAAACAGACTACATACAAAAAGAACAGCACACCTAGAGGCAGAACACTCCTGCCTGACAATCATGATGTCAAACTTAACTACTGAAAATAAAATTCAGATGATCATTTTAAGATTTTGGCAAAAGAATGGACAGTCTCAGAGACTAGTCTTTAAAAAGTCTTACTGCACAGTCTTTAACCATTCTCGCTTCAAAAACATTGTCCTTGATGACATACTTGTCATGGTAATGTCTGGTAAGAGACTAGTGACACGGTGCTCACCCAGAATGACAACTGGGTGAGATAGCTATGAAGTGAGTTGTGCCTCCTTAATATGTCCTCCAACTTCCATGTAGCCCCTCAGAATCAAAAAAGGGATAGAGTTCACTGAGGTAACTTTGGATTGGAAGAGGTTCCTGCTTTGTGATGCACTGCACTTGCTCTGCATACACCTGTCTTTGAACATAGTCATAGTCATACTTTATTAATCCCGGGGGAAATTGGTTTTCGTTACAGTTGCTCCATAAATAATAAATAGTAATAGAACCATAAATAGTTAAATAGTAATATGTAAATTATGCCAGTAAATTATGAAATAAGTCCAGGAACAACAAGATGGATTCTAACCTTTGCCCAATTCAGTTGCTCTGTGCTAAGAGTTTGCTTACAAATGTGCCAACTAATGCAAAGGCTGTCTTTGGCTACTCTTTTCTCAAGATTCAAAGGAGGACCACATCTTCAATGCAAGATGCCAGTTTATTATCATTTTCCAAGTGACAGAAGACCAGCTTGCCTGCATCTGGTTGAGTAGAGGTAATTATGTCGGGGTGCTCGGTTTGCTTGACCACAATCTTCTCTTTCATATGGATTCTACTCTCACAGAGCTTGGATGTCCATTCTCCCGGATAAAAGTCTTGACTTTGCTGACAGTGGGTTGATGAGCTCCATCAACGTAGACTTCACTCATGATGACCCAACCCCAGTCCAATCATTGCGCATAAGGTGTGTTGTGCCAGCCATTACACAGTTCATGTACCTTAGGTTCATCAATGGTGTCTCTGCCAACAGGAGAATCTCAGCAGAAGAGTCAAGTGGGGGAATCTTGTCATCTATGTCCTTAAGGTGTGAATGACAACATGCAGCTTCAGGGATTGGAATTTCATCCCTGCAGTTGGGAATATGGTGCACTCAATGAAGGTTGGCAGGGGTAAGCAGACCTCTCCTCCTATTGACTCCACAACAAATCCACTGGCTCTTCTTCTAACAGAAGAAGTCTTTAGAGTGTATGAGGAGACCAAACCTTGGAAATTGAATACGTCAAAAAATGTTGACTTTGCTGATGTTTAATTGCTCTGATCATTTAATATTGTATGTCTTCATTTTTACTCAGGATGTCCCTTTGGGTAGATACTAGCTAGACATACGAGGGGTGATTGATAAATTCGTGGCCCAGGGTAGAAGGAGTCAGTTTTAGAAAACCTAGCACATTTATTTTTCCTACATTTACACACTTAGTCCAACGGTCGTGGAGCATATGGATCCCTTCTTTGTAGAAGTTGGCATCTTGGACCTCCATAAAGTGGTCCACAGCAGGGGTGATAGATAAGTTTGTGGCCTAAGGTAGAAGGAGATGAGTTATTAACTTCAAACTTTCTGCATTTTCACTCAAAGTTTTGAACTGTGCGTGCATGTAACAAGAGCAGTAGAACTCATCTCCTTCTACCTTAGGCCACGAACTTATCAACCACCCCTCGTATTTTAGAGCAGGATTTGCCTTGAGATCCTTTCCCGCATGCCTCTGTGCGTGAGGAAGTAGTCACATCTGATGGATGCTCAACCGGGTCCCTGCCGTGCTCTGCTGTGGGTGTGCTGGAACTGGCAGTAGCTCAAGCTGCTGGCCCTGAATGTAGCACCGATATGTGTTAGTAACTATAGGGTAGCCTTACAGTCCTTTGCTTGGTGTGCTGTTGAAGCACAACATTGAAAGCATACTGAGTGCTCCTTTAGAAAAAGTCCCCAGTTTGCTGGCAGTTATTCTCAAGTCTGCTGGTAAAAGATTCTTTGACTGCCTCTGGAGAGCCATAGCATTTTTCCAGCCTCTGACACAGCATTTTCAAACCCATAGCTGCATTATCAATGTGCACTGCCCTAATGCTTGTTGCATGTTGCAACGGCTCCCCAGCAAGTCACTTACAGAGAATGTCTATCTCTTCACTGGGTTTGAGATTTAGTCCTTCCACAGCATTGTGAAAGCTTGACTTCCAGGATAGGTAACTGTCAGGCTGGTTGTCAAGCACTTCTAGTCTGGGTGTGATTGGGTCCCGACAAGCCAGATACCAAGCCAAATCTAATGCACCTGCAACTCCTGAATGAGGGCATTGAGGAGACAGTTTTGCCAAAAGTGTGTCCTGGGATGGATGGAGGCTCGGTCTGTGCAGACAAGATCAGCATCAGTGGCAACTCTTGACTGAAGCCTTTGCTGTGATGAACTGCAGAAGGGGTGTTGTGGGTCTTTGCTGCTGTAGACATTGACTGTCAATGCCTGGACTAAGTGAAAGGCATTTTGGCTGAATGGTGTGGGCAGCTTCTACCTGTAGAGCCGGAGCATTGTCTTTTTCATAGCCAAAGCATAACTGATTATGGTTGTGGACTCAGGACTGTCTAAGTCACCTGCTGCTTCATACACCTTTGCTTCTGCTAAGGCAGTGTCAGTTTCAGGCTCTCCCCTGAGTGCACTCAATGCAACCTCCATATAAGCTTTCCCAGCATCACATTTAGCATAAGCCGCTCGTGTTCTTGCTGCTTCGGCTCTGGTGTGAGCTCGTGCTGCAGCTATGCTGTTTGCAGATCTTGTTCTGCGCCGTATTCTGATCTCACTTCTAGGTCTTGGCGATTGACATTGCTCAGGTCAGAAGCTGACATTGTAGCATACAACATTTGGACATGTCTCCAGTTGGCAGGCGATGCCTTTGAAAATGAGTTATCTTTTCACTCTACTGCCCTCGCAGTGTGAGGCATACAAAGCTAGGCAGGGAATTAATCACCTTTTCAAAAATCAGACTTTCTTCAGGGTTTTTAATGAGAAAACCTTTTTGAAAAGATATTGCTGTTTCAAAGGCAAATAAAGAATGGATGGAGATAGATACTTTTCTACCATATGTGCTTCAAGTTAAAATCCAAATTACCTATGCTGGAAATTAAGTAAAAAACAGCTTATGAAGAGGAAATGATGCTTGTACAAAGCAAACAGCACCTCTAGTAGTAGAACAGTTAGGCAGTCATAATAAGTATTATACCCAACCCCAAACACACTGAAGGCACTTCTCTTTCCTGTCATTGATACCAGGTATCAATAGGTTCAATAGTTACATATAATGCCAGAGAAATGTGTACAATATACATCCTGAAATTCTTTTTCTTTGCAAACATCCACGAAAACAGAAAACATGTACAGTGCTAAGTTAAAATTTTGTCCAAAAAGTTTGATTGCCTCTTTCATTCTCTATCTATACCCTCAACAAGTCCATTCCCTATAAAATGTATATTGTCCATGAACAAAACTCACCGTATTTTAGGGAACCTCCTTAAGAACTCACAAGAAAAAAAAAATCTTACCACATGCTTGACTATCACTTTTCTTCTTCAAAACTTCTCTCTCAATGTAAAATCTTTTTGAGTAATTGAGGACAAAAACTCTTCATCTAATTTCACACATTGGAATTGTGTTTTTTTTCCTTTATTTCTTAACATATGTCAAATAAAAAGTCATGCAAGGAAATTAAACTCAGCTCGGCCACAGAACAGCAGCATGAGCTCCCATTAATTTATTTGATGGGAATTATCACGTTTCTGGTACTGTACAGTCAGGAAAATGTTGCTGTAAAATTGGGTGTCAGTGGCCACTCCCCAGCCTACAGTTAGACATTGCCAAGAGGGCTTCATGAAGTAAGAGGGTAATTTTGGTTAAGGTGGGCCTTAAAATTTACTAACACAGTTATCAAAAGCATTTTGCTCCTGCTTGCCTTACAAAAGAATAATGTGTCCTTCAGAGATTCTGCCTTGCCATTCTCCATTCTCTGACTTCCTTCAGACTGTCAAGAATGCCTCTCACACCAGAGCTAAAATTCACTTGACGCTTGGGAGGAAAAACTTACTACTGCCCATTACGGTGCTGGTGTTCAGGCAGCAATGAAGATCCTCCATCTCCGGTGGTGTTCAGAGCTTCCTCATTATGTCAGTAGTTTCCTCTCGCTTTTCACTACTGTTAGTCATGCAACTCCCAGGTGGAGCCTCAGGAATACTGTCGCACACAGATGGAGAATGATTCTTCATTGCTGTTTCCAAAACAATTTTGTTTTACCAGTCAGGGTTGTTAGCCCTGAGCTGAGCCCCTGAACTTGGAGGACTGGTGGACCACTTTTAGTCTGACCTCTACCCTTTGACCTGTTTGGCATGGATGACCCTACCAAGATCCAAAGCATAAAGCCCTAACTCCAGCCAATATAGATCTCCAGGTCATTGAGACACACAAGCTTCCAAACGCAATGACAAGGTTGTGATCCTCTTGAAGGTCAGGAGAAAAACAAGCAGAAAATGATTAGATAAGACTTCCAGGTAATTTCAGCCATCCACCTTTCTGATTTGCTCTGGATAGTGGGATTGAAATTTCCCCCTCTCAGACTCCTTTTTTAAATTAAAATCACACACCATGAAACAGTTTATTAATAACAAATTATTTTCTGCCTTTTAGAACATAGAACATGACAATCAAGCACAGAAAAGGGCCTCTGGCCCATGATGTTATGCTAGCCAATATAAACTCACTCCACAATCATTCTAACCCTTCTCTCCTGCACAGCCTATTACCCTCTATTTTTGTTACATCCTCCTATCTAAGAGTCTTTTAAATCTTCCCATCGTATCAGCTTCCACCACCGTCCCCAGCAGTACATTCTAGGCACATTTTCTTTAAGTAAACTGTCTTTCCTCATTTACCCTGCCTTTTCTCCAATTTCATACACATTTTATGACTGCATATTATTAGCATTGACCTTTACCTAGCTTTCTCAACAAAGTCATTGATAGTTTTCCATTTCCTGAAAGAGTGCTCCATTCCCAGAATCCTGACATCACTCTCAATTTGCAAATGGGACTACAGCCAACCATTCCCAACCCCAGGAAGTTAATTGTAAAGAAATATTACAGTGAAATAAATAATTTGAAACTTCCTCAGTCAGTCTTGCACCAGTTTCTGTACTAATCCCAACACAGTGAACATAATTTATTTCTTACATAGCACTTAGTTGCTTGGTTCAGCTTTGTGCTTCCCCGAGCAGTATTTCTGCAATGACAAATTAGGAGAACTGTGAAGAGTCTAGCCAAGAACCAAAATGATGTTTCCATATTAGGATATCTGACTGGTGAGAGGTCCTGAAAGAGTGGTGCAACAATTGAAGAAATACAATTCTGTGTCAGTCTTTGTTTATGTTATAACATTCCTTCATAAGCTTCATAGGAAAGCTCCAATCTATGCTTCATGCAGCTCAGAAATAGTACATTACTATTACAGTCCAGTAAGCACTGTAGGTCAACTCAAATCAGAAGAGAAAGTAGAAAAGAGCACTGACATTTTCAGATAAAATTACTGACTAAATAAATGAAAAACTGCAGTGATTAAATAATAAATAATGGGGAAAATACTCAAAAAATTTTAAAATACTCAAAAGGAAATATGCCAAGAGTAAATATAGTGGATTCCAGTTAATTGGGACACATCGGGACTAGTACATTTTGGTCCAATTAAACAGCTGCCCCAATTAGCTGAAGTTTCATGGAAATAGTTAAAAAGGTATAAAAAGACAAACTACTCTTTAACTGAGTAACAAATTATGTACTTAAATGAAATAGAGAACAAATTAGAACACTACTAATACTACTACAGTACTATAAAACTGAGCAATAGTTCCTAGTAGTTATCAATGGACAAATTTACACATTGTATGGTGCGTGTTCTGTAGATTGTCTGGAAATGAACAAAATCAGAGCCGACTCCTAGCATAAATAACTGACTGCCTTCATATAATTCTATTGATAATTGCATCCTCCAAATTTTATTTTCATTGTAACATTCAAGGTGATTGCTGACACCTTCAAATTCTTTGCAGATCCTAACTTGTTGAAGTAGTGAAATTATTTCATATTCACTGCTGGTCGTTTCTTGCATCTCCAAGCCTGAATGCTTGAAACACAGTGAGCAAAATGGTTCTGAATTGTATCACTGCTCATTTCTCACCAACTATCAGTGACAAAAATCACTATTTTTTGAACACAAGCACATGCAACTGGGGCCATTTAAAAACTGTTCGCTCTAGGCAGTTGTAATATCTAATGGCCACAAAAGTACTCACAACTGACGCTAGTTAGAAACTGTTTTGCAACAGTCCCCTGCCCAAATAAATGAAGGGAATTCCGCTATTTTCATGATTAGATTCTGTCCTTTAAGAGTTGTCCCAAATAAATAGCTGCTGTTAATGACCTGTGATATTCAACACATCAATATTGTACATCTTATTGACTTTATAGGAAATGCAAAAAACTCCTATGACTGTTCTCTCCACTGACTAAACCATGAAGAATAAATTAAGACCATAAAATATAGAAGCAGAATTAGACCATTCAGCCCATCGAGTCTGCTGTGTCATTCAATCATGGGCAGATCCAATTCTTCCAGTCATCCCCACTCCCCTGCCTTCTCCCCATACCCTTTGCTACCCTGGCTAATCAAGAACCTATCTATCTCTGCCTTAAATGCACCCAATGACTTGGCCTCCACAGCCACTCATGGCTACAAATTCCACAGATTTACCACGCTCTGACTAAGTAATTTCTCCGCATCTCTGTCCTAAATAGACGTCCTTCAGTCCTGAAGTCGTGCCTTCTTGTCCTAGACTCCCCTACCATGGGAAATAACTTTGCCATATCTAATCTGTTCAGGCCTTTTAACATTTGGAATGTTTCTATGAGATCCCCCCTCATTCTCCTGAACTCCAAGGAATACAGCCCAAGAGCTGCCAAACGTTCCTCATACGGTAACACTTTATTTCCTGGAATCATTCTCATGAATCTTCTCTGAACCCTCTCCAATGTCAATATATCCTTTCTAAAATAAGGAGCCCAAAACTGCACACAATACTCCAAGTGTGGTCTCAATATCATTATAGAGCCTCAACATCACATCCCTGCTCTTATATTCTATACCTCTAGAAATGAATGCCAATATTGCATTCGCCTTCTTCACCATCGACTCAACCTGGAGGATATCCCAAGTCCCTTTGCGTCTCTGCATTTTGAATTCTCTCCCCATCAAATAATAGTCTGCCCATTTATTTCTTCCACCAAAGTGCATGACCATTCACTTTCCAACATTGTATTTCATTGTATTCCAGAAGATTTGTTTCTTACTCAAAGTAAGTTATTTCCCAAGGTATATAGATCTACCATGTACAATTAGAATAAGATTGTTGTCTATGTTTCCATTTTCTAATCAATTGGTAATAAACTAAGATGAACAAAGATTCTTTTCTTCATCATTATATTACTTTTCTGATATACTTAGTATGAAAGTAAAAGTAAACTGTCAAAAGCACAGTAAAACAGCAATACTGATATTTTCATGCAATTTATATGCACATGGTTTTTTTTAAATTTATCACGGCACATCTTTGCTTAAGCATAACAAAACTATATTTTCTATTATCAATATCAAATTACCCAAGTAAGACTTGCAATGGGTCTCTATTTAAAAAGGAAACTACCATCACAGGTTCTAAATAGTATTGTTAAATTAATGAACAAATATAATCGACTTTTACACATCAGTGAGAAACAAACTAAGGAAGAGTACACTAAACTGAATGACCCAAGGGGCTTTTACAAGGTCAATGTTTTATCATGCCATAGTTCTTCCTCAGTCCCTAACTCTAGTAACCATCAGTTCAAATCTAAGATACAGCTCACATATCCAGAGCCTAGTCATGCAGAAGCACAATGTAGTATGCTGCCTGGGGTTTAATTTCTTTTTACTATAGTTAATTTGCTGCCAGATGCAATAAACAAGTTATGGCCTCTGGGAAATCGCAGCTCACTCATTATCTGAATTACACTGTTTGCTTTTTATCCCAACTGAACTTCAGTACAATCTGTGAGCTTTATGATTGGCAGGTGAGGCTCTTTGAATACTTGTCTTTGTAACAGAATTCATTGTGAATGGGACGCAACTGGATGGCAGGTCCATCTGAGATGGGAACTCATTGGGGAAAGAGGAAGGTATATCTATTAGGATGTGAAGCAGTCTTGGTACTGAAGGCAAACCTCAGCAGGAGGTAATGATTCTCCATGGAGCTACTTCATCAACTTGCCACTGACTTGCAGTGATAAATTTCTACTTATATTCAAAAGTGCCTTCTATTGCACCAAATGCTTCTTTTTAAAATTGTGGGCACAATATCAAGAGGCAAGTATAAGCAATATCATACACTATTTTGGTATGGGAAGAAATGTTTGCCTCCCAAAGGCTTGATGCTGTGTACAAGTAGGTAGTTGGAGAGGATTGGGCAGAAGAGCCAAGTAATATACCTCACCTCTGCCCTAACCCAGTCAGTTTGAACCACGTAACAGTGGAGAATTAACATTGCTTTAGATAACTGTTCCTCATGCATGTCCAGTCATTTTAGTTAATGTCAAATAACTGACAAGGAAACAGAAAAAATACGTGATTTTCAACATTTTCAATACTCTCAGTATTGAACCTAAAACCAGGAGAAATGTAGATGAAATAAAAATGAATCAGTTTCTGTTCTGCTCCCAAGATATGAACCTACTCTACTGATGATATTACATTTTCAATGTTCATTCTTTTTACCCTTGGTATTATATTTATTAGGTTAATTTCAGATAGCGTCTATAGAATCCAAACACAGAGAAGCTTTTTGAAATACTGAACCTAAATACAATAGTTATTAATCATGTCATGCTTGTACAATTCCATAATAAAACATACACAGCTGAACTTTGGGAAAAATAGCACTGGTCCTCATTGTTCCCAAATTCACGCAACAATATTTGAATTTATTTTTGTCTTAAAGCTTGACAGTATGGAATTGCTGTCAGAGTACATGCTCCATGCTCCAATGGTATGAAAGTTATACATCTCAATATGACAGATTACAGAATGAAAATGTTATATTGAACTAAGTGGCAGGATCTTTAATGAAGCTTAGGAAAAAATCATAAAGCCATAAAACTTATACAATAAACAAAAGAAAACAGCTATGTGAAGTTTAATTTTATTCTTTGTTGGTATCAGCAAGTTCTCTTTGGAGTATCACGTATGATTCTATCACTAACTTCACCATCCGCCTCTCCCTCCCCACTCCCACTTCGCCTTTTGTGAAGCACCTTCAATTACTCCAAAGGACTGAGGTTTGGTAAAATACTGAAAGGCTTTTATTTGCTGTACAGTACGACCTCCACGGTGAGTGTCTGCCCCTGGACTGAGGGGGAGGGACAAGGCAAATCACCTTTATACAGGACTCTGTGGGAGGAACCACAGGGGCAGTCAGCAGAGGGGTGTGTCCAGACAGTTAACCCAGTTACAACACATATATATGGTTTACCACATTTTGCAATTGAAAGTACACAGCAACGTGCATGCAAGATAATCTTACTGAGGTGCAGTCAGTCTTTTAACCCTTTCCTTGCTTCCAATGCTCCCACCGTGCTTGTAGTCCTGACATATTAAGAGCTCCTTAGTTTGTCAGATGTGAAGGTTGGATCCAACCTTTGGTCCTGGAATGCCACAGGTTTCTTCCACAAACTAATTACCCTCCTTGTTAAATATTTACTTTGCAGGCAATGTTTTTGGGTAACAGAGACTGTTGCAGCACACATTTTAAATGTAAATGGAGAACATAAATTATATCAAATATGTAACTACAGCAATGACGCTCATGCAAAGTGATGCAAGTATTTGCAGTACAAGTAGAGACCATTAAAATAGCTGAGCAGGCTATTGTTGGTGTTTGATGATAGCTCTCTACCCATGTATTGAGCAAACAGGATCCCTTGAAATGTTCTCTACAGAGCCAATTATTTCACCCAGATTTTGGTTACCCAGCTCACCACTGCTGCCTGATTCAGAATCCATCAATTTATTTTGTTTGGGAATTATCCTAGAAAAGGCCTTATCAATAATGTACCATATGGAAGACTATGATGAGTGACACTAGCTGTGAATCCATTAGTTTTATAACAGCCAACTTAACTGCCTTGCAGGAACAGCTAGGTGGACTGAATCTACTACCTATAAAGCAAAACCTTTTCATCAAAATGACATGTCCCTTAGAATGTAAATAAAACATACTTCTATATTTTCTATTTTTCCAGGATGCCATACCAGAGCAGTGAATTTTGTACTTCATGCTACTGGCCTCTTAGATACTGTAGATTTCAGTTAATTGGGACACTTCAGGACCAGTACATTTTGGCCCAATTAGGCAGCTGACCTATTAGCCAAAGCTACAGGAAAATAGTTAAAAAGGCACAAAAAAGATAAGTTCCAATTTAACTAAGTAAATAATTATGTATCTAAATGAAATGCAGAACAAATTAGAACACTACACTCCTATAAAACTGTGTAATATTTCCTAATGGTTTTCGATGGAGGAATTCATCCAGTGTACTCTGCCATGTTCTTTTGATTGACTGTGTGAACGAAATCAGCGCAGACATCAGGTGCAGATAATGGACTGCCTTCATACAATGCTATTGATGATTGAATCCTCCAAATCTTCATTTTCATTGTAACATTCAAGATAATTGTTGATACCTTCAAATTCTTCATAGTTCCTAATTTTGTGAGGTAGTGAAGTGTTTCATTTTCACTCCTGGCTGTTTCTGACATCTTCAAGCCTGAATGCTTGAAACCACAGTGAGCAAAACAGTTCTGGATTGTCTTACTACTTATTACTCACTGGCTATCAGTGACAAAAATCACTGCTTTTTGAGCAGAAACACACGCAAATGGCACTATTTAAAAACTGTTCGCTCTTAGCATGGTCTGGTGTCTAATGGCCACACAGTGCACACGATTGATGTTAGTTAGACACTGTTCAGCAACAGCCTCTTGTTCCAATTAAACAGCAGAGTATCCCGAATAAACGCAGGAAATCCCAGCAATTTTCTCGATTAGATTTTGTTCTTTAAGCGCTGTCCCAAATAAGCAGCTGCCCTAATTAGCTGATGGCTCAATTAACTGGAAGCCACTGTATTAAATAGTTGCTCACAGTTCTTCATCTTGCTTCCTGGAAACCCACAGCTGTGGTTGTTGTGGTTCATACTGCAGTACTGCATGATACAGGCCCTTGGCCAACCAGATCATGCCAACTACAGTGCCCATCTAGCTAGTCCGAAGTTCCTGCATTTGGCTCAAATCCTTACGCCTTCCTACTTCACATATCTTTCCAAGAGTTTCTTAAATGATACTATTTTACCTGCTTCAACCACTTCTTCTGGAAACTCATTCCATATACTCGCCCTAAATCTATGCCCCCTGGTTTTGGATTCCCTACTCTAGGGAAAAGACTTACTATCCACCTTATCTATGCCTCTCATAATTTCAAGCACTTCTATAAGTTCGCACCTCATTCTCCTACATTCTAAAGACCTAACTTTACCAACCCCTCCCTATAACTCAGGCCTTCTAGTACTGGCGACATCCTTGTAAAGCTTTGCTGCACTCTTTCCAGTTTAAGCACACCTTTCCTATAAAACAATAACTAAAACTGTACACATTACTCAAAGTGCAGCCTCACCAATGACTTATATATAATATCCGTAATATAAGATCCAACTGCTATACTCAGAGTCCAGACAAATGAAGTCCTGGATGCTAAGCACTTTTTTCACCACCCTGTACACCTGTGATACTGCTTTCAATGAGTTATGCACTTGTACTCCCTGTTCCATTACATGCCTGAGTGCCCTGAGATTCATAGTTTTAGCCCTACACTAGTTTAACTTTCCAAAATGCAACACTTCACACTTAATTGTACTGAAATCCTTTTGCCACACCTCAGCCCTATTCCCAAACTGACCAAGATTCCCTTGTAATCTATGATAACCTTCTTCACATTCACTTATTAAATTCATATCATTCACAAACTTACTGACCAAGCCTTGTGTATTCACATCCAAATCATTTATATAAATAACAAATAACAAGGATCCCAAAACTGACTCCTGAGGCACATCACTAGTCACTGGCCTGCATTCTGAGAAACAACCTTCAATCATTACCTTCTGCTTCCTACTTCCATGTCAATTGTGAATAAGTTTTACTAGCTCTCTCTGGGTTTTGTGGAGTCTAACCTTCCAGACCAGTCTACTGCGTAGGACCTTGTCAAAGGCTGAACTAAAGCCCAAAGAGACAACATCTGCTGCCCTACCCCCATATATTGTACCTTTTTGGTTATTTCTCAAAAAAAAACTCTAAAAGCTTCATCAAGCTCAAATTCCCATGCACAAAGCCAAACTGATTCCTCCTAATGAGATTCCATCTATCCAAATGGTGGTAGATCCTGTCCCTCAGAATTCCCTCCAGCAACTTCCCCACTACTGATGACAAGCTGACTGGTCTGTAGTTTCCTGGATTATTCTTGCTACAACATTAGCCACCTTCCAGTCTTCAGGAACTTTACTTGTGGCTATTTGTGAAGCAATATCTCCACAAGGGCCTCCACAATTTCCTCTCTAGCTTCCCACAAAGTCCAAGGATGCACTCGGTCAAGTCCTGGGGATTTATCCACCTTAATGTGCTGTGAGTCTGCAAATACAGTACCTCCTCCCTATTAATATAAATGTCTTCAAAACATCTCCATTTGTTTCCCCTTATCTCGAGCAATCATGATTTTCTCCTCATTAAGGTGAAATATTCACTAAAAATCCACACAACTCCTGCTGAGAGGACCTATTTCACCCCAACTCTTACCTTTGCTATTCAGCCTCTGAGGATTTTCTTTAATCTACCTACCAGATCCACCTCATACCCTTTCTTTGCACTCCTAATTTCCCTCTTACGAATGCACAGTTTAAATAATAATGACAAATTACTTGAAAATTTTACCCTGGCTTATAATTAACTTAGTGGAATTGAAACCTGGGTTGAGAAAGTTCACTGGGAATTCCAAGATGTGTCAATTTTCTCTGTCCAATACATCAGGCTTTAGTAAATCATAGAATCCTCATAATTATTTTTAAAGTAATTCTTTTTTAATGTCATTATTTTACTAAATTGTTCTAAATAAACAAATAGATGATTGAAATGTGATGAACAGATAAAATCAACATATTTTGCCATATATAATCAAATTAAACATTTACATGCGTGAGGTGCTTCAAGCTATCAACATTCTAAAATGGTGTTAAATAAAATGCTAATGAATGTGTAATCTATTAATTACCTACTTGAGTCAGATTTATACATAACTAGCAAACTCAGAGAAAAAACATATTAAAAGGCTAATTAACCAACAACTATTTCATTCAAATATCCTTTCAAAACTATTCAGAAATTCAATCACCTTAAATATTTTTCTTCAAAATAATATTTCCATATATAATCAAAGTAAGCTATGGAAACAACAACTGCCACACTGGTGGATAACATTTAAGGCACTGCAGACCACTCCAAACATTCCTGTTTCAAACGTCCCAATGGACACATATAAACAGAAGAACATATTTGATCTACTTTTCTTTCTATATGCAACTGACTGAGGAAAAAATTAATCCCACTAAATCAAATGCAATTCAAATTCAAATATCTAAAATGAGCCTGTGACATTGTAAACCAAACAATTAATTCAATCATTTGTCCATAGACTGGGTTTCAGTCTGTTTATGCCACTACAAAAATACTTCAGGGTCACTTTCTGAAGATTTCTATTGAACTCTATAAAAGCCATTTTCTCTTTAACCCCATTTATTAAGAATCATATAAATAATCAAAAAAATTTTGAAACTGAATGACATTTTACTTTGTTGTACAAGAGAAGGAAAGTATCATCAATTATTTTCTGTGAATACCACCAGAAGAAGAAAAAAAAACTGTAGGTATTTTGGAATTTAAAACACAAGACATTTCACAATATTTGCTGAGATGACTTTCTGGCTGGTAACCATAGCATCATATGCAATCAAAATTTAATGTTGTTCATCCTCAATAAACTTTTGTATTAAATTATTGTAAAACAAATGATTGAAATGTGATATTACTTCTGAATAAGCTGTTTTTTCCATACATAAAACATTTACATGCATGAATTGCTTCAAGCTATCTGTATACTATAATAGTGTAAAACAAAATACTATTTTAATGGTACTGTGCCTGTACTTTTGATTAAATTTTAAAGTAGTAAACAGATGCAAATTATAATAAAATCAACAATTTCAATTAGTTTAATATGAAGAAATATATCTTTCCTCAGTCAAAGGACCATGGTAAAAATAAGTCAGCATGGGTGAGTGGTTATGTGCAAAGACAAACAAAATTCATGTTTTAATGGGTTTATAGTACACAGTATTACCATGAAGTTAACACAAAAAGCTAATGCTGTCGTAAAAAGTTAGGGAAAAGAGATATGTGCAACTAATATTGATCTCCCAGCTACCTTAAGAATCACCATCTTCTTTGACAGTCTTTCAGGATCAAGAATTACTTGTTTTCTGGTGAATAATGAGACCACTGCAGTAACTTTAGCCTCTTACATAGATGGAATAGAAGTTATCTGGCCAAGCAAAGATATGGGTACGTTGTAAACTTTGTATTGCTCTTCCCCTGTTATTGTTCAGGTGTTGTCTGTGCTGCTGATGCATGATGCAATAGTATGAGACAATTATCAAAGACAGTACTGGACCAATGACAGATGCTCAAGAACCTCAGTGGATGACAAAAATACTAACAAAATCATTTACTTGGTTTTGTTTTTGCTTGGAGCATTACTGTTTAAACTGTTGTGTCATGTAAAGTTTAAAAGTTATGTAAATATTACACAGAATTTTAGTCACTGCTGTTCAACCTAAGAATATCAGCTATTTTCTGTTGTCACCTCTGCACTCTTTCATCACTGAAAGAGAATTTGCAAACCAATGGTCAATGCTTTTGAATATCTTTAATAATAGGGACAAAAGAAAACTTTCTCCCCAAACAACAGGAATTCTGCAGATGCTGGAAATTCAAGCAACACACATCAAAGTTGCTGGTGAATGCAGCAGGCCAGGCAGCATCTCTAGGAAGAGGTAGAGTCGACGTTTCAGGCCAAGACCCTTCGTCAGGACTAACTGAAGGAAGAGTGAGTAAGGGATTTGAAAGTGGGAGGGGGAGGGGGAGATCCAAAATGATAGGAGAAGACAGGAGGGGGAGGGATGGAGCCAAGAGCTGGACAGGTGATTGGCAAAGGGGATATGAGAGGATCATGGGACAGGAGGTCCGGGGAGAAAGACAGGGGTGGGGGAACCCAGAAGATGCGCAAGGAGTATAGTCAGATGGACAGAGGAAGAAGAAGGAGAGTGAGAGAAAGAATGTGTGTATAAAAATAAATAACGGATGGGGTACGAGGGGGAGGTGGGGCATTAGCGGAAGTTAGAGAAGTCGATGTTCATGTCATCAGGTTGGAGGCTACCCAGACGGAATATAAGGTGTTGTTCCTCCAACCTGAGTGTGGCTTTATCTTTACAGTAGAGGAGGCATGGATAGACATGTCAGAATGGGAATGGGATGTGGAATTAAAATGTGTGGCCACTGGGAGATCTTGCTTTCTCTGGCGGACAGAGCGTAGGTGTTCAGCAAAGCGGTCTCCCAGTTTGCGTCGGGTCTTGCCAATATATAGGAGGCCACATCGGGAGCACCGGACGCAGTATATCACCCCAGCCGACTCACAGGTGAAGTGTCGCCTCACCTGGAAGGACTGTCTGGGTCCCTGAATGGTGGTAAGGGAGGAAGTGTAAGGGCATGTGTAGCACTTGTTCCACTTACAAGGATAAGTGCCAGGAGGGAGATCAGTGGGAAGGGATGGGGGGGACGAATGGACAAGGGAGTCGCGTAGGGAGCGATCCCTGTGGAAAGCAGAGAGAGGCGGGGAGGGAAAGATGTGCTTAGTGGCGTGATCCCGTTGGAGATGGCGGAAGGTACAGAGAATAATATGTTGGACCTGGAGTCTGGTGGGGTGGTAGGTGAGGACCAGAGGGACCCTATTCCTAGTGGGGTGGTGGGAGGATGGAATGAGAGCAGATGTACGTGAAATGGGGGAGATGCGTTTGAGAGCAGAGTTGATAGTGGAGGAAGGGAAGCCCCTTTCTTTAAAAAAGGAGGACATCTCCCTCGTCCTGGAATGAAAAGCCTCATCCTGAGAGCAGATGTCGCGGAGACAGAGGAATTGCGAGAAGGGGATGGCATTTTTGCAAGAGATAGGGTGAGAAGAGGAATAGTCCAGATAGCCGTCCAGCGGAATTAATCCTTACTCTTAATAATTTCTCCTTTGGCTCCTCCCACTTCCTCCAAACTAAAGGTGTAGCTATGGGCACCCGTATGGGTCCTAGCTATGCCTGTTTTTTTGTTGGCTTTGTGGAATAATCTATGTTCTGTGCCTATTCTGGTATCTGTCCCCCACTTTTCCTTTGCTACATCGATGACTGCATTGGCGCTGCTTCCTGCACGCATGCTGAGCTCGTTGACTTTATTAACTTTGCCTCCAACTTTCACCCTGCCCTCAAGTTTACCTGGTCCATTTCTGACACCTCCCTCCCCATTCTAGACCTTTCTGTCTCTGTCTCTGGAGACAGCTTATCCACTGATGTCTACTATAAGCCTACTGACTCTCACAGCTATCTGGACTATTCCTCTTCTCACCCTGTCTCTTGCAAAAATGCCATCCCCTTCTCGCAATTCCTCCATCTCCGCCGCATCTGCTCTCAGGATGAGGCTTTTCATTCCAGGACGAGAGAGATGTCCTCCTTTTTTAAAGAAAGGGGCTTCCCTTCCTCCACTATCAATTCTGCTCTCAAACGCATCTCCCCCATTTCACGTACATCTGTTCTCACTCCATCCTCCCACCACCCCACTAGGAATAGGGTCCCCCTGGTCCTCACCTACCACCCCACCAGACTCCGGGTCCAACATATTATTCTCCGTAACTTCTGCCACCTCCAACGGGATCACGCCACTAAGCACATCTTTCCCTCCCCGCCTCTCTCTGCTTTCCACAGGGATCGCTCCCTATGCGACTCCCTTGTCCATTCGTCCCCCCCATCCCTCCCCACTGATCTCCCTCCTGGCACTTATCCTTGTAAGCGGAACAAGTGCTACACATGCCCTTACACTTCCTCCCTTACCACCATTCAGGGCCCCAGACAGTCCTTCCAGGTGAGGCAACACTTCACCTGTGAGTCTGCTGGGGTGATATACTGCGTCCGGTGCTCCCAATGTGGCCTTCTATATATTGGCGAGACCCGAAACAGACTGGGAGACCGCTTTGCTGAACACCTACGCTCTGTCCGCCAGAGAAAGCAGGATCTCCCAGTGGCCACACATTTTAATTCCACATCCCATTCCCATTTTGACATGTCTATCCACGGCCTCCTCTACTGTAAAGATGAAGTCACACTCAGGTTGGAGGAACAACACCTTATATTCCATCCGGGTAGCCTCCAACCTGATGGCATGAACATCGACTTCTCTAACTTCCGCTAGTGCCCCACCTCCCCCTCGTACCCCATCCGTTATTTATTTTTATACACACATTCTTTCTCTCACTCTCCTTCTTCTCCCTCTGTCCCTCTGACTATACTCCTTGCCTATCCTCTGGGTTTCCCCCCCCCCCGCCTTGTCTTTCTCCCCGGACCTCCTGTCCCATGATCCTCTCGTATCCCCTTTGCCAATCACCTGTCCAGCTCTTGGCTCCATCCCTCCCCCTCCTGTCTTCTCCTATCATTTTGGATCTCCCCCTCCCCCTCCCACTTTCAAATCTCTTACTCACTCTTCCTTCAGTTAGTCCTGACGAAGGGTCTTGGCCTGAAACGTCGACTGTACCTCTTCCTAGAGATGCTGCCTGGCCTGCTGTGTTCACCAGCAACTTTGATGTGTGAAACTTTCTCCCCAGTTGTCTTTAAAATAGATTAGAATCACAGCCCAGATGATTCAAAAGTCTTTAAATGCTTATATGTTGAGAGACGGTCCTATCTCTCACAGTTACTGCTGTGTCCCTTATCCATACCTTTATTTGCATACAGAGTGTGATTCCTTACACTCAAATGATGTTAATAGAAGGAATCAGGAAACTATAGGGCATTATTTTGACTTAATGGGTAATATATTCAAAAACAGCACTAGAGAAGAATGATTATGTCTACTTCAAAGTGAGATTATCAGCCCCATGCACCAAGCTTCTGAACTGAAGATCATGTCTTACAAATGTCATCAGATAGTGATCAGGTTGGTAGATGAGCACAAGTTACCAGACATTGGCAGAGATTTTTTTAATTGCCCTGAAATCACTAGCTACCTGAATCTATGCCCACATCTGAGACTCAGAACCACTTTGACAGCCAGTGAGTTGTCATTAGCATGACATCTCTGATGTTCACAAGCAGTAACAACATGTAGAGCAAGTTGAAAAAAAGAAACAAAAATATGATTTTTTAAATTTTAAAAATCATCTGGAAATTATGGAACCAACTTCAATGAATAACAGATGAAATGACTACTTACCTCTGTTTTAGCAGCCAATAATTCCTCTTCTTTTGAATGGTAATGCTGCACTTACATCAAGTACAACAAAGACACGTCCCTATGTTTCTGAGAGTTCCTTCAGTAGACAGCAGATTTCAGTAAAAATGGCTGTAATTAATGAATTGATAAATTGTTGAATCTCCTTTTGTCCTTGTTTGATGATTGTGTCTAATTTTGATCTCCTTGTGCGATGGAACATCATCTCCTTGCAAAGGAATGATACTTAGTTTAAAAAAGCTCAGATATCTAGGAATGTTCAAGAAACCGAATCCATACATATTACCAAAGCACAAAATCAAGGATTAATGTTGAAGGCATAACAGATTGTTGGATAGATTAGAGAAGACCATTTATAGAAATAGATTAGGTATTAGGAGGCGGTGCTTACCTAGGTAATAGGAAGTGAATGGAACCCCGGCCCAGAATTTAAAAGCAACTTGCTGTAATCTTGAAAGCAAGAGATGAATATTTCTAGTTGTGTAGGAAAACACCATGTGCAGTCAATTGAGACCCAGAAACATAAGTCAGGGATCCCTCACTTGCTCAGTCACCAAAAGAGGCCAGAGATCTTTTTCTCCAACTTTTCTCCAAACGGATTAGCCTGTTTTTTTTTAATAATAAAAACTGGCTTTACGCCTTTCCAGATTACCAGGCTCTTGGTAGGGAAGAATACAATTTGCAACTATTTGGATGAGTTCCACACCTGCAGTTTTAATTGTTTCCATATTTCCTTGTATCCAGTCTTGTATAGGTCGGAGAGTTCCAGATTCAAATGTGAAAGAAAAATGCTTTTGAATTCTGAAAATATAAACAAAAATGCGGAAAATATTCAGTAGTTCAGAGAAGAGAGAAAAACAGTTAACATTTCAGGTCGATGACCTTTGATCATGAACTATTTCCAATATATGTGTTTAACATAAAAATCCTCCAGTTGTTTAGTTACTTCCCTTCAAATACAAATATTAATCCTGCAAATTATATCCAGTTCAAGATGTTCATGTGCATTGATGCCACAGCTAGTCTGACAGTGGGTTTTTTGATTTAAATAATATATTGCCATTGTACCTCTAAAAGTAGCAAAGCATAGTACATTTGAGGAAAAGTAATTACTTCTCAATGAGTATTTAAAACTACACCTTGGACAAAATAATATTTTAAATATGTACATATCAGTGATAGAATTTGGGAGGATAAATAGTTCATGCATTGGTTTAATTTCTGATTCAAATCTTACCTATTTCAAATCTGCCCCAACTATATATTTCAAATATTCTACCTCTGAGCATTCGTGAACGAGTTGCATTGTTTTTGTGGTAGCTTTTTTTCAACTTTATTTTTCATTGTAATATCTACTTTAAATCATTGTCATAGAGACATATGATGTGAGGTTATGGTCATCTTTGTAATAATTCTTTGATCATGACACCATCCATCTGCGTTCATAGAACAGAAGCATTTTTAAATAACATGAATTGAGCGAAATGTTTGAACCTCCATCACCTGGCTACAGGTGTGGAAGTCAGCTGACAATTTCACTCCATTGTTATTAAGAATAATTGCAGACTTCAATGAGTATAGAGCAGTTGACGTTCCTATATGATAACAGTTCGTGATGGTATGAAGTAAGAATTTTTTGCTAGGCTGAGGTCTTGCTATCAGGTTACACAGCAAGTTTGCTCTCATCCTCAGTCTTCAGTCTGTCCTGGTGTAGCTGTACCAAGTTGATACTTGGGGTATGGTAAGCATGAGCACTTTCAGACATCCCTCCTGATAGATGAAATTCACCAACAGTACTTGACATTATGCCTACACGGCTGGAAGGGGAGGCCCTCATAGAGTCCAGCCACCCTGTTTAGAGATTAGTCTAAATAACAATGAGGAGCAGGCACTGCAATCCATTCTAAATAATTCTGATATCCTGGAAGAAGGGATGGACATCTAAGAGGTCCTGCACTCAAGAATGCCAGGAAGCCATTATGAGTGAAGACGTGCCAGTGAGAGAAGGAAACCAGATTGATCAATGATCACTGCAATGATTCAAGATCTTAGTCCAAAAACCACAAGAAGTTTAATGATTTCACAAGTGCATTCAAGGTTTCTAGAAACAACACATACCAACACATGCACAACCACAGACAAATATAATGCACATAGACGGCTTAATTATGATAAGATATCACTCACGCATCCACCACCATTGCAAGAGAAGGTGGCACATAGCTCTGGGCCACAACACCAGAATAGAAGGGAAAAGGCAATCCAAGCTCAGGAAGTTATCCATTTGTAGGGGACAGTCAGGTAATTAGGGGCAGGACTCCCACTATCTTGAAATTCAGATTTATGTTCCAGAGAAATTCTACTTTGTCTGCATTTGAAATTTGAAATTTTCATTATACACATATTTGTAACAAATTTATGCTAAGATTCAATTATGTTACAGACAATGTTAATGCTAAGATATATTGTATATTTTAACTCACATAATTTCACATTGGCCCTCAAACAGCAGGATTACATCATCACAAGATAAATTAAGTGCAAATTTCGGTATGGACTGCTTAATTACTCTTGACCTTCATGTCATTGCGAGTACAACAAATAACCATCACTATGCTATTTATTGTACGTACTTCAAACATCAATTTTAGACAGTTTGCAACTACAAAAATGACACTGAAGCAAACTCCTGAGTGAGTAGGAAAGTTGATGCTGGTTGCTCGGTTGCACTCATTGGATGCGTTCAAAGTGTTTTATAACCTTCTTATAGCATCTGTGGTTGTCGGACTCTCCTAGATCAGTGCATGGCCATGTGAGCAGGAGGCACGAGGGCTGGTGAGTCGGCACACTCAGAGTTCAAGCCACAAGATCCTGCCATCAGCTGCTCCAAAGCTCAATAATGGAGATCAATGGGAAGTTTTGATAGCCCAGTGGCTGAAGCCTAGAGGCCAGAGACCCGAAGGCCTGTCCTGGAGTTCGAGGACTGTCCATGTGTGTGTGGGTGGGATGGAGGCTGGGAGAGAGAAAAGGGCTTGTTTTGTTGCTTGTTGTGTTCTGTGTTGTTCTGCTGAGCATTATGCACATGCTGTGCTGGCACTGGGATGTGTGGTGACACTTGTGGGCTGCCCATAGCACATCCTTAGGTGTGTTGGTTGCTGACACAAATGACCCATTTCACTGTGTTTTGATGTACATGTGATAAATAGAGCTGAATCTGAATCTGAGTGTCACAAAGGTAGCAAGAGACATGACTGTGGGAGAGGAATATTGGAATTAAAAGGTGTAGATTACAGGCCATCATTCTGGTAAGAAATTAGACGAGTCAGACAAAATAGAGAGATCAGCAAATGAGAACTGAGGTATCCTAAATGACCAAAATATAGATTTGAGTTTTGATGGCATTGTCGGATAAGGGAATTGTTAACAGAAACATTGTTTAATGGGGAATGATAGAGTGATACATCTTATGATGCACTCAGATACATTATGAGTGATGTAACTGGGGTCAATGGTGTTTTGGGTCTTTCAACATCAGAGATCCTCGCCTGGGCAACCCAGCCGGAGTTGATCAGGTCCCGCCTTGTGTTTGAGTAGCATTCTGCCATTTATCATTCCTTCTGATCCACAGCCATCTCAAGGCTCGCTCTGCTGCCTCTGTGGTGGTCCAAATGGCCTTCCTCGTCTTGGCTCCTGAGATGCCCAACCAGCTGAAGGCTCAGCAGAGGGATTGGCCAGCAAACCCTCTGCAGCCCTGCTCTATGAGTGTACAGCACTACCTCTTGCTGCAGCACTCCTCCACCGAGTCTTGGTACTTTTTCTTTTTCCTTTCATGGGCCGTTTCCATCCAGTCTTCCCAGGGAAAGGTCAGCCCCAATATGACCACCTGTCTAGATGACTCTGACAGCAGCACCATGTCTGGCCTAAGCATGGTCGAGGAGATGTGCTCAGGGAATCTGAGCTGTTTCCCTAGGTCGACTCTTAATTACCAGTCCTTTGCTGTTCCTAGGAGACCAGCATGCTCCTTGGATTGGGTTTGACCCTTCTCCCCTGCCTTGATAAAAACAATTGTTTGCTTTTCTGGGCAGTGATGTTTGGCCTGGGCGATGGCTGTGGACAAGGGGTCTGCCACAGTCTTTGGCACCTGGTCGTAGTGCTAACAATGATGCTGCTCCCCCAGAACTTTTAGTCAGCAGCTGAGGATGTGCTCTAGTGTCCCCTTCGCTCGGCATGGGGAGCATGCTGGTGTTTCAGCCTTGCCCAAGCAATAGAGGCACACTGGGTGTGGCAAGACATCATAGACCAACCAGATCAAGAACTTGATGTGGTGGGGTTCAGCTCACCAAATTTCCACCCATAAGATGTTGTACCCCGTTATCTGGTCCTATCTTGTCCACGCACCTTGTTCCCACACGCCAGCAATCTTGCTGGCACATAGCTCCTCCACAGCAGCTCACACCTCCTGGTGGACCAACTGGCGCCTCGCTCTTTCTTGCACCTTATCATAGCGGACTGTTGGGAAGCAAACCAAGCGCCCCCCGACCCCCATCCCAATGGCACTGAGCCCACCAGCTCACCATGGCACAGTCGTGCTTCGGTTTGCTCAGCTCCATCCTGTGCCCCCCGTTAGCCCGTCCTCACCTCAATGGAAGATGTGAGAGCTCTGGGTTGCTCGACTCTCTGTATTGCGCCACTTCTCTTGCACAGGTGACCATGAACTTCTCGCTCACACTGCTGATGGGGAGCTTCAGTCTAGTGTTCTCCCCTTAGGCTCCTAGGCAGACCCAGCCACCCACGTAGGTGCCGGCTGATTTTTCTCTCAAAGGTCTCAACTGCTGACAGTGGGACATCAAAGACTAGCAGTGGCCACAGAATCTGAGGGAGAATTCCATGCTGGTAAATCCAAGCCTTGAATTTACCCGGCAGCCCTGACTAGTCCACAGCAGACAGCCATTGATGCGGCTTTTCCCCAGCTGCTTTGATGGATGCTGTGACCTTGGGTGAGCTGTTAAAAGTCTTGCCAAGGCTCTTCACGGGCTTCTCAGATAGGCTTGGAAATTGGGCACCTCCCAGGTTAAAGCAGAATTTGTCAGCCACCTTTCCTCTCTTAAATACTACAGATCTGGATTTCTTAGTATTGAAGTTCATCCTTGCCCAAGGAATGAGCTTCTCCATACTCTGGAAGATCCATCTGCATCCTGGCACTGGCAAGGTTGTTACAGTCAGGTCACCTATGAATGCTCTTATAGGTGGTTGACGGATACCAGACCTGGACAATGGGCCTCTGCACTCTACCTCTGCTGACTTGGCCACACGTTCATCACCAAGGAGAAGATGATCACAGACACTGTACATCCTGTTATGATCCCATTCTCAAGACAATGCCATCAGATGTGACTGTACCAGAGGTGAGTCTTGGACTGAAATTACTGTCATAGTCCAGAATGGGTTCTCTGGTCCTGACTGGGACATGGAGGTGCTCGATGGTAAGTTCAAATAGCTTATGCGGTATGGAACCATACAAATTTGTGAGAACCAGCCAGAACACAGGGCGATCTCCCTTGCCCTTGTTGGTACCAATGACATAGATAGGACAAAGGAGGAGGTCCTGAAGAGAGATTTCCAGGGGTTAGGAAGGAAGCTGAGAAGCAGGACCTCCAGGGTAGAAATCTCGGGATTGCTACCTGTGCCATGTGCTAGCGAGGGCAAGAGTAGTCGGATCAAGCCGATGAATGCATGGCTGAGAGGCTGGTGTAGGGGGCAGGGCTTCAGATTCTTGGATAATTGGGATCTCTTCTGGGGGAAGTATGACCTGTTCAAAAAGGACAGGTTACACCTGAACCCGAAGGGGACCAATATCCTGGCGGGAAAGTTTAACAGAGCTGTTAGGGAGAGTTTAAACTAATTTGGCAGGGGGATGGGAACCGGAATGATACAGCAGAGGAAGGGGAAAACAGAAATAAATCTAAGATAGTGAGCAGTAAAGATGTCAGGAAAGACAGGCAGGTGATGGGGCAAATTTGTAGCCATTGGGATGAGTTGCAATGCAATAAAGTTGCAGTGAAATCAAAGCAAAAAGTATCAAATACTGGTCTTAAGGTGTTGTACTTAAATGCACACAGCATAAGGAATAAGGTGGATGATCTTGTTGTACAGCTACAGATTGGCAGGTATGGTATTGTGGCCATCACTGAGACCTGGCTAAAGGATGCATGTCTCTGGGAGCTGAACATCCAAGGATACACGGTGTATCGGAAGGATAGGAAGGTAGGCAGAGGGGGAGGTGTGGTTTTATTGGTAAGAAATGATATTAAATCATTAGAAAGAGGTGATGTAGGATCGAAAGGTACGAATCTTTATGGGTTGAGCTAAGAAATAGCAGGGGTAAAAGGACCCTGATGGAAGTTATTTATAGGCCTCCAAACAGCTGCAGGGATGTGGACTACAAATTACAACTGGAAATAGAAAAGGCTTGTCAGAAGGGCAGTGTTATGATAATTGTGGGGGATTTTAACATGTGAGTAGATTGGGAAAATCAAGTCAGCCCTGGATCTCAAGAGAGAGAATTTGTAGAATGTCTGCGAGATGGCTTTTTAAAACAGCTTGTTGTTGAGCCTACTAGGGGATCGGCTGTACTGGATTGGGTATTCTGTAATGAACCGGAGGTGATTGGAGAGATTGAGGTGAAGGAACCCTTAGGAGGCAGTGATCATAACATGATTGAGTTCACTGTGAAATTAGAAAAAGAGAAGCCGAAATCTGATGTGTCGGTATTTCAGTGGAGTAAAGGAAATTACAGTGGCATGAGAGAGGAACTGGCCAAAGTTGACTGGAAAGAGACACTGGCGGGAAAGACAGCAGAGCAGCAGTGGCTGGAGTTTATGTGAGAAATGAGGAATGTGCAAGACAGGTATATTCCAAAAAGGAAGAAATTTTCGAGTGGAAAAAGGATGCAACCGTGGTTGACAAGAGAAGTCAAAGCCAAAGTTAAAGCAAAAGAGAGGGCATACAAGGAAGCAAAAATTAGTGGGAAGAGAGAGGATTGGGAAGTTTTTAAAACCTTACAAAAGGAAACCAAGAAGGTCATTAAGAGAGAAAAGATTAACTATGAAAGGAAGCTAGCAAATAATATCGAAGAGGATACTAAAAGCTTTTTCAAGTATATAAAGAGTAAAAGACAGGTGAGAGTAGATATAGGACCGATAGAAAATGATGCTGGAGAAATTGTAATGGGAGATGAGGAGATGGCAGAGGAACTGAACAAGTATTTTGCATCAGTCTTCACTGAGGAAGACAGCAGTATACCGGACACTCAAGGGCGGCAGGGAAGAGAAGTGTGCGCAGTCACAATTATAACAGAGAAAGTACTCAGGAAGCTGAATAGGAAAGGTAGATAAATCTCCTGGACCAGATGGAATGCACCCTCGTGTTCTGAAGGAAGTAGCTGTGGAGATTGCGGAGGCATTAGCGATGATCTTTCAAAAGTCGATAGATTCTGGCATGGTTCCGGAGGACTGGAAGATTGCAAATGTCACTTCGCTATTTAAGAAGGGGGCAAGGAAGCAAAAAGGAAATTATAGACCTGTTAGCTTGACATCCGTGGTTGGGAAGTTGTTGGAGTCGATTGTCAAGGATGAGGTTACAGAGTACCTGGAGGCATATGACAAGATAGGCAGAACTCAGCATGGATTCCTTAAAGGAAGATCCTGCCTGACAAACCTATTACAATTTTTTGAGGAAATTACCAGTAGGCTAGACAAGGGAGATGCAGTGGATGTTGTATATTTGGATTTTCAGAAGGCCTTTGACAAGGTGCCTTTGACAAGGATGAGGCTACTTAACAAGATAAGAGCCCATGGAATTACGGGAAAGTTACATACATGGATAGAGCGTTGGCTGATTGGCAGGAAACAGAGAGTGGGAATAAAGGGATCCTATTCTGGTTGGCTGCCAGTTGGTTACCAGTGGTGTTCCGCAGGGATCAGTGTTGGGGCCGCTTCTTTTTACATTGTACATCAACGATTTAGATTATGGAATAGATGGCTTTGTGGCTAAGTTTGCTGACGATACGAAGATAGGTGGAGGGGCTGGTAGTGCTGAGGAAACAGAGAGTCTGCAGAGAGACTTGGATAGATTGGAAGAACGGGCAGAGAAGTGGCAAATGAAGTACAATGTTGGAAAGCGTATGGTTATGCACTTTGGCAGAAAAAATAAATGGGCAGACGATCATTTAAATGGGGAAAGAATTCAAAGTTCTAAGATGCAATGGGACTTGGGAGTCCTCGTACAGGATACCCTTAAAGTTAACCTCCAGGTTGAGTCAGTAGTGAAGAAGGCGAATGCAATGTTGGCATTCATTTCTAGAGGAATAGAGTATAGGAGCAGGGATGTGATGTTGAGGCTGTATAAGGCACTGGTGAGACCTCACTTGAAGTACTGTGGGCAGTTTTGGTCTCCTTATTTAAGAAAGGATGTGCTGACGTTGGAGAGGGTACAGAGAAGATTCACTAGAATGATTCCGGGAATGAGAGGGTTAACATATGAGGAACGTTTGTCCGCTCTTGGACTGTATTCCTTGGAGTTTAGAAGAATGAGGGGAGACCTCATAGAAACATTTCGAATGTTAAAAGGCATGGACAGAGTGGATGTGGCAAAGTTGTTTCCCATGATGGGGGAGTCTAGTACGAGAGGGCATGACTTAAGGATTGAAGGGCGCCCTTTCAGAACAGAAATGCAAAGAAATTTTTTTAGTCAGAGGGTGGTGAATCTATGGAATTTGTTGCCACGGGCAGCAGTGGAGGCCAAGTCATTGGGTGTATTTAAGGCAGAGATTGATAGGTATCTGAGTAGCCAGGGCATCAAAGGTTATGGTGAGAAGGCAGGGGAGTGGGACTAAATAGGAGAAAATGGATCAGCTCATGGTAAAATGGGGGAGCAGACTCGATGGGCCGAATGGCCTACTTCTGCTCCTTTGTCTTATGGCTTTCCTGTGCTTCTCTGATTAGTTGAGTGAACACTCCTGTTCTGCTCTAAGCACCCTGGAGCCTGTACCATCCCACCCTTCTGCATTAAGGTGTCAATGTAGTGATACTTCAGGAGGTATACCATTAGGCATCAGACAACGACACTGAAAAATACCTTCTCCTCAACACTGAGCAGTGAAATGACTCAAAACTGTTTGATGTCCTTGGATTTCTCCTCCTTGGGAATCCAGACAACGAATCTCCATTAATGGGCCACTCTCCCCCTCCTCCAAATCATCCCGAGGATCCTTCACAGTTTGTACAGAAGTTTGGGACACCACTTGTTTACCTTGTATGGTACTCCACTTGGTCCAGGTGCTGAGCTTGCCCTAGCTGTTCTTACTATTTCTTGAACCTCTTTCAAGCTGGGTTCCCTGCTGTCGAACTCAGTGGTAGGTGCTGGCAGACTTATCAGGTCCCTGCATGCCCTCAAGTCTTGCTCCCTGGTTGCGTCTGCATAGGTGTCCCGGAGATGTTGATCTTTCTCCTCTTTTGGGCAAGATAAATGTCCACTCCGCTTTTGTCCAAGAAGCTTCTTAGTGAAACTAAATGGATCAGCTATGAAGCAGCCCTCTCCCTCCCGCATCGTCTGTGCCGTTCTGCCCTGCGAAGATTGAGGAGCTTCTTCCTCATGATGTTATGAAGCTCCTGCAGTGCTTCCCTCTCTTCCTCTGCTGCCTCCTTGAACTGCCATCTAAGTGACCTCAGCTCCTGTCTCAACCAGCTGATCTTGTTGGCCTTCTGATTCTGCGCTCGCCTGATACTCTCCTCTGCACCAAACCGCTCTGCAGTGAAACTGATGATGATTGCTGACATTAACTTGAGCATGGCAATGAACTGAAGGCGGAGAGAATTCAGGAGCATAATCTGGCAAAACTCCCCATTTTAAAAATTAGCGTAAGGTGGTTGTGTAGTCAATGATGGATTCAATGGCAAAGATATTTGAGGAAACTAAAGAACAATGTACAGGTTTTTCTTTGACACCATATAGGGGATTTTCCATAACAACACCACTGAGCAAGCCTTTTCAACAAATGGACATAATGGTTTATCCTTCTTTAAAGTAGACAGACCAGATTTGAGTTTGGAAGTTCTAAGAGTGAAGAACGGTGCTGTGAATCAACAAAGGAGGTAATTAAGTACTGGTGAATATCACCAGTATCTATATGATCTCATGGGTTCAGATAATATTACCAAGAAGCAGAATATAATAAGGGGAGAGCTAACGATGGGTCACTTTGACCACTGCCAATAGGTTCAACATTCCTGCTCTGGGGAAAGCAGAGGTTAGCTGGTGCCTACAGATGACAATGTACCTGTGTGTCTGATAAAGTTGGGATGAGACTGAAGTGCATTAGCCACACAAGTGGTTTGCTGATGACATCCATCAAGTTCACACATCATGAGTGCCCAGTTGCTTGAGGCAGTGAAAGGTGCCTGCTGCCCAAGAACAAAACGGAACGATTGCCATCGTGAGTTGAGGTTAGAAAAAAAGGAGGCACTCGTATCATAATTAATGCCGTCACTTTGGTGAAGAAGAGCATCAGATTAAAAGGTGGTGTGGTGGGCAAAGGTTCAGCATGGTCAAGCAGAGTCACAATCCTTTCACCAATATTTGCTATATAACAAGCAGGTAATGAAAGAACTTGAGAGACTCTTATAACTCGAGTTTTAAAGAAATGTCTCAAATAGATATTCTCTTTTTGCCATGAAAGTTGTAACATAGGTTGTTTAGCGCATATGGTCATGAGTTGTAGGAAGGCTGTGTAAGGAAGGGCAATCATTTAAAATGTTTCTGTTTAATTATAAAGTCTACCAAGAACGCTGCAGGCTTCCATAATTCTGTGCTTCTGTTCAAAAGGTTTTAGTTCAAAGTTTGTCCATTCCTGCTGCTTTTATGAAAACATTCTTGGCATTGCTAATTTATTAGCAGCAAAATGCAGACTTGATTTGTACAATAATCCTTCCTCCCATTTGTTATAGAACCTCAAACAAGGCTCCAAATTAAGGCCGATTATATAATTGCCCTGTGTGTGGGCCAATCACATCATTAAAACTCAGTAATAACTTGCCATATAGCACCTTACTTGCAAGGTTTTAAGCTACAAAACCACAGGGGATAAGAAAGGATAGGAAACAGATGAGAGAATATTTTAAAAAGAGCCATGGCATAAAAATATCATTGAAAGCTCTCGCAGACTTTTAAATCACCATCCCCCACCCATCCTTCCCTTAGAAAAAAATTATATACCTGCAGCTAATCTACAATTGACCAAAATAATGTTTTGGAACTGCTGTACGTGTTTACCTCATTTGCTGTAAACCTCAGCATAGACTAACAGCACAGCACAGTTATCTGAACTGGTGGAAATAGTGGTGGGCAATAGGATTTGGCTTTTGTTTGGAAATGAGTTTATTTTCAGAATCTGGTCAGAACTTGCAAAATAACATTCTAAACTCAAAAGTAAGGGGAAGTAGGTGAAAACAACAATGATTATTAAATTATTTGCCTTCCTGCTCTCACAGTTCATTTGGTCAAAATTGCAATGCAACAAACAATCTGAATGCAAAAAAAGAAAAATACATTAAAAGTTAACCCTCAACTGCTCAACTTGGAATCACTTCCTGCTCTCAAGTGCTGACTGTCAGTGTTTACTTCACCTATTTAAAACATGAATAAAAGCCAAAACATCAAAGACATTTATTTTGAGATTCAATCCTACATAAAAAAAAATTCTTATAATTGAGCAGGATTCTGCATCAGTTGCTCCACTTGCCATATATTTTAGCTGATAAAATTTATCTTTGCTAAATGTTCAGTTGTTAATTTTCCCACTGAAGAATTTGGTACACACATAACCAAAGAGCTGAGGGCTACTGGATAGGACTGAGATCTTTCCCTACACAAACAGAGAAAATCTGCAAATGCTGGAAATCCAAGCAACACATCAAAATGCTGGAGGGAGGAACTCAGCAGGCCACACAGCATCTATGGAAAAAAGTACAGGCCAAGATGTTCAACCCTGCCAAAGGGTTCCTCCAGCATTTTGTGTGTGTCGTCTGAGCTCTTTCCACTGTTTCTGTAACACCATTATGGGATGTTAATTGCTTGGTTAAAAAAATCAGTTTGAATGATTCCTGAATAAACAAACAATGGTTGTATAGTCTAGACAAGCTCAAGTAATTAATTTATTGCCCATTTCAAGTTTGGAGAAGGCCTTTGATATTGGTGTGCACTTTTCCTGCAGATTTGATATGGCATTAAAACAGTACAATCCAGATCCTATCAGTACAGAAACAGCCTTGATTTTAATTAAATAACACATTCCTGCTTCAAATCACAGTAGTAATAAATTAGTTAGGAAAATAAATTATGACTATCACTGCTTCAATGTAAAACTCAAAATAAAACTCACCAACTTTGTTAATCTATTTTTTGAGATATGGCCATCACTGCCAAAGCTATCATTTATTGGCTAGCCTTGTAAAAACCTATTTCAACTTTATTTTCAATTTAATGGACGAATGCAAATAACTCCTATGCACTGTTTAGGCTATAAATTAATATAAGCAAATTCAAATCTACCTTCTCAGTTTGTTAGTTTAATTACCTGTCTGATGCTAAAGCCAATGTTGTTTGTGTTTCACCGAAACTGAAATCTATGTCCCATAAATTGCTTAGGTCCAGTCAAGTTTGCAAAAATTTAACTCAGAAATATAGATTGCCTAGTAACTGCAGTCAAGTGTAGCTAGGAAAACTGGGCTTGAATTAGCTTTCTGCTGACACTATCATTTTATTTTCCACTAGGGGATGCATTTTGCCAATATGAACAAACTTTCTTTAACAGGAAAACTGTGCAACTCTTCAAGCCCAGTTTCTTGTCGGTCAGCCAAGGAGTCATAGAGGCATTTGAAGAAATAGTCTTTATCTTAATTGTATAATCTTTGTTGAGATAGAGAACAGGTATAGACTGTATGAGCAATGGAACTAAAAAGATATACAACAAATTCAACACTCTCCAAAATAGTTGCTGTATTATAAACTCCGCCATAAATAAACTTTAGGTATACTGACAAAGTTATCTGAGTAAACAAAAAAATTCCACGATGTCACGGTATAATATTAGAACAGAGGATTTAATTGACAGCTAAAAAAGGCATACTGATGTGTGCTAACATTGCAATTTTATTGTAATGCGTGTTGGATGCAACTATCTGCAAATTCTCAGCAGCTGCTATTTGTCATCACCTGTGAATATGAGGGTCCTGGTTGATTTACTTTAACAGGCTTTGTTTACATTCTAGCTTCTTTGAAATCACAATGATTTTTTGACTCTTTAATAGTTTATAACACAGGTGTTAATCAGTACAGTGACCATCTGTCTGGTCCATTATTGTGCCAGTAAAGTAGCTTCAGAATAACAATTTTAATCATTTAACATAAAGAAGCATGCACTGTGGGTATGTATGGCTATTTTTAATGGTGTTTTCAACATTTCTGTATCATACTTCCGACAAAATGCTGAAAATTTAAAGAGGAAATCAGCAAATAAATGTTATTGATGTGTGATTTGTTTGGTCTGATAATAATGGGAGATAATAAAAACTGCTTCAAAGATCACATCATTTTTTTAAAACCAAGAACCAGCAATGAGAAGGAGACAACTGGGTTGCTTAAACTATAAATCAATGGCATGGGAAACATGGTTTAATTCCGATAATATTATTTCTGCAGAATATGTACCAAAACATTAACTATGAGGCTCAAGTTTTGTTGCTTTTTCTCAGAGACTTACTGATAATTTTTCATCTATGCAAGCATAGCAATGGTTAAAATGTGAAGGCTTGAATATTGGCCTGATATTAAGAAACAGCCAAATACACAAAAAGTAGTGTGAGAAACAAACCTTTGAGTTTGCAACATTGAGTGATAATTATGACACAATATTTGTTGAGTTAGTCATATTTTCTCAGATTTGACATATATATTACTGCCCTTATCTGGATCTGTAATATATGCAGTGTTTCAATATCTCCCATGCCTGTGCTGGAAATATTGTCATAAGTATAAAAGTTACCTCGTTGTGACAATCTGAGTTTCTCTAAGAGCCTGCTTGTCCATGTCCCTGGATACGAAGTGTGTAAAATCAACACAATGGCCTTTAGTGAAACTGTTTGCCAGCACCTGTATTTCCACTGGGTATTTCAAACACAATTTTTTCTTATATTTAACACTCTGCTCTTAAAGGATGAAGGAATAATCTAATTATTCTGCTCAATATGTTTAGGTTCTGACCTTATCCAAATTTGGATGAATAATCATAGCTCCTCTGCCTCTGGAGACAAAAGGAAGGACATACTCAAATGTGGAGTATGACAGATGAAATAACCTTAGAATATTCAGTACCTCCAGCATTGTAGGCATTCTAGAAACTGAATTACAACCCACAGATTGTTAATTCTGTCTCAAGCTCTCTATTTTCACTGGAGGGATAATCAGTTAATCAAATCTTACAATACCTCAACTGCCCATCTGATAAACATTAAAGGGGGGAAAACAGTTGTTTATTATATTTGGGACTTTATCAAAGATTTCAGATCTGTGGTTTATGCATCTGAGGTGATGACAGCATTGTTGGCACTTTAACAAACCATCACATTGACTTATAGTTGGCACATGAGTTTTAATAGCTAATCTCTAAAGTGGTTTAAGGCTCTTAAGAGAAACTTACTATGACAAATGGGTGTGTTATAATATTATAATCAATTTATTGTTTCTTAGTCAGGTTACTCTGATTTCATACATAATCATGTATAGTTCAGTATAATGATAACTGCAATGGTACCATTTTGAAAACTGATCAGATTCTGAGCCTCATAAACCAATCCAGTAAAGTGAAACAAAATGAAGAACAGCTGACCAAGTCATTACCAAATTGCTATATAATTTTTTGCACATGATTTCCTTGATGCTCTGATCAGCAGAGTAACTAGCCTTTAGAACCATTTAAAATAACTGCCAAACTTCTGATAAAGCTTAGAAAGAATTACTGCAATTAGCAAAGAGAAGTAATGCATGAAAATAAATCTGGCCTTATGCTGTAAAACGCTTACCATCCTCACCAATCCAACCCCCCCCCACCACCCCCACCAACTACTCACACCTGTTTCCCAGTTGAAAGCCATATCATACAAGTGTTCTCACTATAGTACTGTTATGCTAACCAGAATTAGAGCATAATATTGTAAGAAATAATTATAGAAAACAAATAGTGAGCACTTCAAATTCATCATCTTGCCTACTCACTGAGTAGAATCCCTTCTATATTTCACTGTTTAAATTTATGTGACTTTAAGATTTGGATTTGTCTAGCTATGTTTTTTGCTAACTCACTTGGTTTGGCACTTTCCTAATGGTCCTTGACAACAGCATTACTATATTTAATCACAGGTTAGTGGATATTTTCATATGCAAATATAAGCATAATGACTTCAAATTTCCATCTTGCTAATTGTCATATGATTTCATTCCAAAGTCTGCCAAACATTTTCTTCCATTATTAACTATATTCATACCACAAATCATGATTAGAAGAGAATTATTTTGTAATTAAAACCTGACCTGATAGAAAGCATTGAATATATTTTGTGTTTGTATGAGTGATTAACTGTTCATATAAATAAGCTTATACCAGATAAAATCAGCACATTGCCTTCTTTTCATTCTTTTCTCTTCCATTGCATTTCTTCTACTTTTCCTGCCATTCTTGTTCCCTCTTCCTTCCTGACCCACTGATTATCTCTTTGCTACAGCTCTGTTCACCCACAGAACTACAGACATAAGAGTGAATATTGGTAGATTGGTGGCTGAGGGAAAAAAAAAATCGCTATTATTTTCAATTATTCATTTGCATTGCAAATTTTAACCTCTCAAAACTAAATGTTAAATGGCAGTGATGATATTATTTTCAACTGTAATATTGTTTGGAAGCACACTGGTTTCACACTGAATTTTGCTAAGAAACTCTAAATGACATTTTGATATTCAATACCATATTCAAATTTACAATTAGCAAAAGAACCATAAGATCAAAGACAATGAACATGAATACAGGATGCCATTTGGCTCATTTTTCCACTCGGGTCAAAAAATAAAGAAGAACCCAGCTTCAATCCTTTTTCCAGCACATTGTTTAGAATCCTGCCAGTTATCACTCTTCAGCTGCAAGGAGTTTCTGCAATGAGTTCAGGATGAAATAAGGTATCCTCATTTCCCCTTTAATTACTTTAAATACTTCTTTTTAATCTCCATAGACCCCCCTTAATTTTAAACATTTCAGTTTGTCCCCCACCCTCATCTCCTCTGTTCCAAAGAAAGCACCTGACTCCTATTCAACTTACCCTAATAGCTAGAATTTCCCACTCCTGACAAATATTCCTTGCTCCCTCACCTTATCTGCAATGTGGTACATTGAAATGCATACATTTAGAAAAGTCTTTCAGTTCATATATACTCAGATAATGAAGTATAGCTCTTTCTCTGCATTTTAAACCATTTCATCAATGTGTTCTCTCTGATGGAATCAATGTACATGCACCCCAAGTCAACTTTTTTCTTCTAAAATACTCAACATCCTCCCATTTATTGTATATTCTTTTTCCTTGCAGCGTCTCTCCAAATGCAATGTATGGACTTCTCCCGATTGAATTCCATTTGCTATTTCATTGTGTAGCTCTTCAGACCTCCAATATCTTCCCGTCATCAAAATCTTTCCACCTCACTTCCAAACCCTTGGCCTATTTCTGTGGAATCTAAAAGCAATCAATTAATTATAAACACAAAACAGGAATACCCGCTGATGTTCCCGTGTTTGTAGAAACAGAGATTTGTGACTTTGTGCTAAGTTCTGAATAAGGGACTAACCTACATTTATAGTCCCATAGAATCTCTTAATCATAGAGTCATACAGCATGGAAACATGCCCTTTCTTTGTCCAATGTCTACATGAGGATCAGCTGGATCACGTGAAGGTGCCCCTTCCAAACTAATCCCATTTGCTTGCATATGGGACCATAACCTTCAAACCCATTCTTATCCCATTTAACAGTCCAATTGTTTTTTAAAAGTTGTTGTTGTATCTGCCTCAGCTACTTCACCGGGCAGCTGATTTCATATACATACTACTCACTGTGTGAAAAAGTTGTCCCTTAAATTCCTATTAAATCTTTCTCCTCTCACCTTAGGCTTATATTGTATGTTTATTGATTCCCTATCCCTGGGAAAGTGACTGATTGATTACCTTGAGATATTCACCCTATCTACATCCCTTATGATTTTATACGCCTCTATAAGATTGCCTCAGTTATCTACATTCCAAGGAATAGGTCCTGGCCTGTCTCGTCTTTCCCTATAACTCTGTCCCTCAAGTCCTGGCAAACCTTTTCTGTATTCTTTCCAGTTTAATAACATCTTTCTTATTGCAGGGCAAACAAAACTGAATAAAATAATCCGGATGCAACCGCACCAGTATCCTGTACAACCATATCATGACCTCCCAACTTTTACACTGATGGAGGCCAGTGTGCCAAAAGTCTTCTTCACCACAGCACTTCAACTCTAAGGTCTCTCTATTCTGCAACACTCTTCAGGGCTCTAACATACACTGCGAAACTCCCAAATGGTTTTACTTTCTAAAAAATGCAACAGATCTCAATTATCTGGATAAATTCCATTCACGATTCTTTGGCCCACTTATCGATGAAGATCCCACTGTAATTTTTATAGCCTTTTTCACTGTCCACTATAACACCTATTTTAGTATCATTTCTTAGTGTCATTTCACTGCAAACCTCAAAGCAGACAGCATACATGAGTTAACCCTGAAGGATCTACTTCTGAATGAATAAAAATACATAACGTACTCAAAGCATTAACAACCATAAAACAATCCTTGGCCAATGTTTTATTTCAGGCTCATCAACTTTATGTTTTTTTTCTTCAAGCTTACTTGTCAAAATCTGCTGACAGTATGAGAGTACAAATGATTTGATTATTTACAGCGGTGCTAGAAAGTTTAAACCCTGTAGAATTTTCTTTATTTCTGTATAAACATAACCTAAAATGTGATCAGATCTTCACGTAAGTTCTAAAACTAGATAAAGAGAACCCAACTGAATAAATAGCACGAAGAGCATTATACATGATCATTTATTTATTGAAAAAATGATTCAATATTACATGTATTTGTTGGAAAATGTATGTGAACCTTTGCTTTCAGTAACTGGTGTGACCCCCCATATACAGAAGTAACTTCAACCAAATGTTTCTGGTAACTGTTGATCAGTCCTGCACGTCAACTTGAAGGAATTTTAGGTCATTACTCCTTACAAAAGTGCTTCAACTCAGGGGTGTTGATGGGCTTCCTTGCATGAACTGTTTGCTTCAAGTCCTTCCACAACATTTCCATAGGATTACGGTCGGGACTTTGACTCAGCCCTTACAAAACACAAATTTTCGTCTTTTTAAACCATTCTGTTGTTGATTTACGCTTGTCTTTCGGATTATTGTCTTGTTGCATTATCCATCTTCTATTAAGCTTCAGATGACATACTGCTAACCTGACATTCTCCTGTAAAACGTCTTGATAAAATTTTGAATTCATTCTTCCATCAGTGATTGCAAGCTCTTCAGGCCCTGAGGCAGCAAAGCAGCCCCAAGACATGATGCTCCTTCCACCATGCTTCACTGTTGGGACAAGGTTTTGGTGTTGGTGTGTAGTGCCCTTTTTCCTCCAAACATAGTAATGTGCATTCCTGTCAAAAAGTTCAACTTTTGTCTCATCTGTCCGCAGAACATTATCCCAGAAGTGTTGCAGAACATCTAGGAGGTCTTTTGCAAACTTGAGATGTGCAGCAATGTTTTCTGGAGAATCATGGTTTCTTCCATGGTGTCCTTCCATGAACAATTCTTGTTCAGTGTTTTTCTTACAGTATACACATGAACAGAGAATTTAGGAAGTTCTGGCGATTTCTGCAGGTCTTTTGCTGTTACCCTTGGGTTCTTTTTCACCTCCTTCAACATTGCACGTTGTGTTCTTGGTGTGATCTTTGTAGGGTGCACACTCCTGGGAAGAGTATCAATAGTACTGAGTTTCCTTCATTTGTAGACAAATTCTCTCACTGTGCACTGATGAACACTCTGCTCCTAAGAAATGCTTTTGTAACCTTTTCCAACCTTCTACAATTCTTCTTGTAAGGTCCTCTGAAAGTTGTTTTGATCGAGGAATGCTGCACATAAACAGAACTTTCATGAGATGGGTAGGCTCTGTCAGTACCTGACTTTGTTAGTCTTTTTTTTACAGGGTAGGGCACTTCTACAACCCACACCTCCAATCTCATCTCATTGACTGGAACACCTGACTCCAAATAGTTTTTTAGAAGGCATTACCCCAGAGGTTCATGTACTTTTTCCAACAAATACATGTAATATTGGATCATTTTTCTCAATAAATAAATCAACAAGTATAATGTTTTCTGTATTATTTATTTAATTGGTTTCTCTTCATCTAGTTTTAGGACACGTGATGATATGATCACATTTTAGGTCATATATATGCAGAAATAGAGAAAATTCTACAGGGTGCACAAACTTTATAGCACCACTGTACATACATTTGCAAGACAGAAACTGGAAACCAGTAAAAAGAATGTCACGGGCCAAGTGATTCATGAGAATTTTAAATCAAACCATTAGTCAATATCAATCATTCTAAATAGAATATTTTAAAATGTCAAATGGCTGAAGTGCATTCTTGTGAAACTATAGTGCTAGCAATGTAATAGAATGCTGTATCAGGTAACTGGTCAAGCACTAAGAATTTTTTCCAAATTTATCTGTATGCCATATATCAAACATTACATATTGATTATAAGCAATTGGAAAGATAGCAATGCCAAGCAGTAACTATCCTAATGAAAGAAGTAGTACCTAAGAACAGTGCCATTTAACATCTGAGTGAGATTTAAACCAGTCCTGCCAATTTCCTACTTCATCTATGTAAAACAATTTTTTATTGCATCTAGAGAGAGTAAATGTTCCTGTGTATGTTAAAATTTCTCCCTATTGAAATTTACTATACTGAGCTATATATGTTAGGAATTGAAAATCAAAACTATTATTTTTTTTTGTCCTATATAGAGACATTTTTAAAAAATAGTTCTAAGTAATTCAGTATAACAACTGTAGGAAATGAATTGCAGAAGCATTGTTTCAAAGAACAATTCCATGAAAAAGAATATATATGGTGCACACAATTTTTTTGGCATTGCATTATTTGTTTTTTGCATATAAAAGAATTTGGGAAAAAAAAAGACATAAACAAGAGTTCCATCTATTAAGTTTATTTTCTTCTGCACTTAATTTATAATGTGGGAAAAGTCAATAATCATAAAAAAAATCCAGATGATGGCAATTTAACCTTTTCTCATAATCTACTGATGACGTAAAAATGAATGGGGAAAGTTTACTTGTTTTTAAATTTAAATGTCATTATTATTTATTATGATATGTTTTATGTCACATATTTGGAATTTGTACAAATCATTTCCTTACAGTTATGTAAAATTTATATTAAAAATAGTCTTCAATCAAATAAGAAAATCTAAGTTTAGCATTATTTCACCAAATATTTTTCTTTTAAAAGAACATTAAGTTGCCATTCTAGTTAAAGTAATTTCAGCCTCATACTTTAATACTTAATTTAAACTATTGAAATTTCTAGTAGAACTGGTTTATTTGGAAAGAGTCATACATGCCTAAGTAGAAATCTGTCATTTTTCAAAAAATAATAGCTTTATAATTTTCAATGCACTTGGAAATACATACTTAATCATATTTGAATCGAAAACCAAAGGCACCACGGTAACAGTGGTTGGCGCAACACTATTACAGCTTGGGGTGTCGGAGTTTGGAGTTCAATCCTGACATCCTCTGTAAGGAGTTTGTATGTCCTCCCCATAGACTGTGTGGGTTTTGTCTGAATGCTCTGGTTTCCTCCACAGTCCAAAAACCTGCCGGTTCAAAGCTCTTCAAACTTCAAAGTAATTTTATTATCGAAGTACATATATGTTACCATATTAAACACAGAGGTTTGTTTTCTTGTGGGCATACACAGTAAATCCAAGAAACACAATAGAATCAATGAAAAACTTCACCTAAGAGGATGGACAAACAACCGACGTGCAAAAGACAACAAACTGCAAATATGAAATAGGAAAAATAGCAATAAATATCGAGAACATGATAGTAGCAAACCTTGAATGGTTGTGGGAACAGTTCAGTAATGGGATGAGTGAAGTTGTGTGAAGTTATCCCCTCTGGTTCAAGAGCCTGATGGTAATAACTGTTCCTGAACCTGATGGTGTGGATCCTGATGCTCCAGTATATTTTTCTTCATGGCAGCAGTGAGAAGCGAGCATAGTCTGGGTGGTGGGGGGTCCTTGATAATGGATGTTGCTTTCCTGTGATAGTGCTCCTTGTAGATGTGCTCAGTGGTGGGGAGGACTTTACCAGTGATGAATTGGATTGTATCTCTCTGCTGCCATCAGGAAGAAGGCACTTTTTGTAGGGCTTTCCATTCAAGGGCATTGGTGTTAATTGGTTATTGTAAATTGTCCCAGTATTAGGCTAGATTTAAATCGGGAGTTGCTACGTGGTACAACTCAAAGGACAAGAAGGGCCTATTCCAAATTGTATCTCTAAATAAATAAATATTATTAACTAATTATGTTTAACTTGCTGTGTATCTAATACTTAAGACTGTTTCGAATGGGAATCCTTCTACTCTTTTATATTCTTTGACTAGTGAGTTGCGGGAAGTCTGATCTTATAATGTCACAGCAAGGTAACCTGAATTGTCAATGAGGTATCTCTTAAGTGTTTGAAAGATAGGAAAATTAACAGTTCTAGGAATGAAGATGAGCTGTAATAGATGAAATTAGATGCAGCTTGTTAAATCAGGCACAGAAAGAGAAATAAGAAAGGGAAATATTGGAACGCAATATCCATAAGGAACAATACATATTTAATTTATTTCTATATGTAAAATCTTAAGGAAAGAATGCTTGCATTAGTAAAAGCTAATTTCTAATGTAGAAACATTATATTTCAACAAATATCACATCATATAGTAAAAGTTGGCATTCATACCTCAAGAAGAGGGATTTATACGATCAGAATTATAGAGTCATGGAACTCAACTGCACAGAGACAAGCCCTTTGGCCCATCTAGTCCATGCTGAATTATTAATCAGCCTTGTCCCATTGAGCCGGACAGTAGCTCTCTATACTCCTCACATCTGTGTGCCTACCCAAATTTCTTTTAAATGTTGAAATCAAAATTGCAGCCACCACTCCTGCTGGCAGCTTGTTCAACACTCTAACCACCAAAAGTGTGAAGAAATTCCCCCTCACGCTCCCCTTAAACATTTCACCTTTCACCCTTAACCCATGACATCTAGTTCTAGTCTCACCCAACCTCATTTGAAAAAAGCTTGCTTGCATTTATCCTGTCTATAGTACTCATAATTTTGTATACCTCTATCAAATCTCCTCTCATTCTTTTATGCTATAGCAAATAAAGTCCTAACCTATTCAACCTTTCCCTATACCTCAAGTCCTGGCAACATCTCTGTAAATCTTCTCTGCACTCTTTCAATCTTATTGACATCTTTCCCATCAGTAGGTGACAAAAACTGCACACAATATTCCTAATTAGGCCTCACCAATATCTTGCACAACTTCAACATAACATCTCAACCTTTGTACTCTTAGGCCTTCCATTTGTCGGGGTCAACCATGGATGTTGTGTCCTAGCTGTCTACATAATATGCAAGCCAGCACAGTATGCCAGGGAGAGCAAGATATTGCCCATGTAGCAGGCTCCTCTTCTCCATGCAGCTAATGAATCCAAAGGAACAGTATGGCACAAGTGGTGTCACAGGAGCTGCTGGTCAGTATTGACCTCAACGTAGGACTGCCTTAAAGACTCCAGCTCTGAATTTTTCCCCAGAGTTTACTTCTGAAGACTTCCCCAAGAGTAGGTATAGTCGCAAGGATGGTGATGTTTGAGATCAGAGTTCTCCTTCTCCAAGATGAACTGCCAACCATACTGATGAGCCACCTGTCCGAAGCAACTAGTTTTAGCATCAGTAGCCCCCATCTTTGCCCCTTTTCTCATTGGTAGAAATGGTTCCAACGGGCTTAGTAGCTAAGCCATACATGAAAGTTGGGAGCCGAACTTGGTTGTCACAGGTTATTAGAGTTGCACACCAGTGGGAGCATTTAGTAGGTACTGAGAGCTTATCCCCACCACTTCCACCAACTATGACAACCTTAAGGAGTGTATGAAGGACAAAAGCTTTCTTTACAAGCCTATCTACCTGTTATGTAACTTCCAAGAAATTATGGATCTGTATTCCTAGAAACTTTTGTTCTACTGCACTCCTCAGTGCCCTACTGTTCACCTTGTAAGTCCTACCCTGGTTTGTCCTCTCTAAGTGCAATACCTCACACTTGGCTGCATTAAATTCCATATGCCATTTTTCAGCCCATTTTTCCAGTTGGTCCAGATCCCATTCAAGCTTTAATCATCTTCCTCGCTGTCTACTACACTCCTAATCTTGGTGTTATCTGCAAATTTGCTGATCCAGTTTACCACATTATCATCCGGATCATTGATATAAATGACAAACAACAACAGATATATGCAACGATCTCTGCAGCACACCACTAGTCACAGGCCTCCAGTCAAAGAAGCAACCATCTCCTACCACTCCTTGGATTCTCCCAGTGAAGTCAATTGCTAATCTAGTTTACTACCTCATCTTGAATGCCAAATCTTCTTAGATTACTTTCTTGATTGGTCTCCCATGTGGAATCTTGTCAAAGGCCTTGCTGAAGACTATGAAGGCAAAATCCACTTCCTTGCCTTCATCAACTTTCCCGGTAACTTACTTGAAAAACTGCATAAGATTGGTTAGATGTGACCTACTGTGCACAAAACCATTTTGACTAACCCTAATCAGTCCCTGCCTATCCAAACACTTATATTATTGGGTCCATTAGAATACCTTCCAATAGCTTACCCACTCCTGAAGTCAGACTCACTGGCCTATTATTTCCTGGCTTATTCTTAGAGACTTTCTTAAACAATGGATCCTCCAACTAACAGCCATCCTCCAATTCTCTGGCACCTCACCTATTGCTAAGTATGCTTTAAATATGTCTGCGAGGCTAGCTGAAATTTCTGCCTTAGCCTCCCACAGGGTCCAAGGTAACACATCGTCAGGCTCTGGAGATTTGTCCACCCTAACTTTCCTCAAGACAGCAAACTCTTCCTCCTCTGTAATCTAGATACAGTCCATGTCCTCACAGCTGTTTTGTCTCACTTCTATAGACACTGTGTGCATCTCCCAAGTAAATACTGATGAAAAAAATTAACTTATGATTTCCCCCATCTCTTTTGGCTCCATGCATAGATGACCACTCAGATCTTCCAGAGGACCAAATTTGTCCCTTGCTATCATTTTGCTCTTAATATATTGTAGAAGCCTAGGGATTCTCCTTCATCTTGTCTGCTAGAGCAGCCTCATGTCTTCATTTAGCCCTCCCTTTCATTCAAACTCTGTATGCTCAAACTTATGCTTTTGAAGTCTTCCCACTCATCAAGTATACCTTTGCTAGAAAACAACCTGTCCCAATGCACACTTTCCAGATCCTTTCTGATACCATCAAAATTAGCCTTTCTCCAATTTAGAATCTCAACCTGAGGACCAGATTTATCCTTCTCCATAATTATACTGAAACTAATGGCATTATGATCGCTAGATCCAAAGTGATCCCCTACACAAACTTCTATCATCAGTCCTCTCTCATTCCCTAATAAGAGAACTAGTATCATTCTCTGTCTGGCTGGAACCCATTCAGTACTGTTTAGGCAAACATTCCTGAATACATTTGACAAACACTATTGCATCCAGTCCTTTTACAGCTTAGGAGTCCCAACTTTATGTTTCTTGCAGCATTTGCGATTTCACTACAAATTTGCTCCTTTAGATCCTATGAACTGTTGGATGGGCTATAATATAATCCTACAAATGAAGTCATAACTTTCCTATTCCTGATTTCTACCCATAAAGCCTCACTAGATGAGCTCTCCAGTCTGTCCTGACTGGGAGACATTTTCCCTGACTAGTAAAGCCACCCCTCCCCCTTTAATCCCTCCACTCTATCACATCTAAATCAATAGAACCCCAGAATATTGAGCTGCCAGTCCTGCCCCCCGCCCCCCCGCAACCAAACCTCACTAATGGTTACAATGTCGTAAGTCCACGTGCTGGCCCATACCCTAAACTCATCTGCCTTTCCTACAATACTCCTTGAATTAGTCATAGTCATACTTTATTGATCCCCAGGGAAACTGGTTTTCGTTACAGTTGTACCAAAAATAATAAATAGTAATAGAAACATAAATAGTTAAGTAGTAATATGTAAATTATGCTAGTAAATTATGAAATGAGTCCAGGACCAGCCTATTGGCTCAGGGTGTCTGACCCTCCAAGGGAGGAGTTGTAAAGTTTGATGGCCACAGGCAGGAACGACTTCCTATGACGCTTTGTGTTGCACCTCGGTGGAATGAGTCTCTGGCTGAATGTACTCCTGTGCCCACCCAGTACATTATGTAGTGGATGGGATGATCTCCTTCTGACAGTCAACCAGTTACTTGTGTCCTGCACCTTAGGTGTAATTACCTCCCTGTAAATCCTGTTGCTATATCCTTCATCCTCCCGAGTGATCTGGAGTTCATCCAGTCTCACCTCCAATTCTTTAACACGGTATGAAAGAATCTGCAATTGGATTTACTTCTTGTGGTGTAGCCATCAGGGACACTGGGGGTCTCCCTGCCTTCCTACATCCCTCAAGAGGAGCATTCCACTGTCCTGCCTGGCATCCCCACTGATTTATCTGTCCGAATAGAAAGAAAGGAAGAAAAATTAAACAAAAACACTTACCGTTTCCACCTCTACTCACTGATGTCTCTTTGAATCAAAGCCTGAACTCCCCAATCTAATGCTGTCCACTCTGACAATGGCTGATCCACGTAAACCTAACTTATTTTAATTGGTCCTTGCTAAGTGCCTAATTAGGTACAATTCAATGTCTGCACAGGAACTGTAGTGCGCAGAATGCCCCAACTGCCGCTGATGGGTTCTTTTTAAGTCTCCCTCCTGTCTCCTTGGGAATTGTGGCACGCAGAACATCTGCAGAATTTAATGCAGTTGGTGAGATGGTGTCCTTACAAATCCATTCATTGCATGGCACATCTCCAGTGCAAATGTTTCTGTTTCAGTACATAACCATGCATCTCAGAGTTGTACACTGCATACATACTTTGATAATAAATGTACTTTGAATCATTGAATTTTGCCACCCGTTAAATCCCATACAGAAAAGTATTAGATCTTGATCAACATAATATAAATTCATAACATGGTCTTCCTTGAGAAGAAAGTGATATTCCATTAATTGGGAGGTTTATTCAAACTGGTCCATTCTTTTAAACTCACAAAGTTTTATTTTTGCAGACAACCAATCCTGAGGTCTATACAAATAACGAATGATTGTATGATACTTTAGCTTATTTTATTTATTATATGTTTCGAGGATGTCTTTCGCGTGAACACAGTTTTTAATGAATATAGTTTTTTTTTGTTTAACTGCAGATTATTTGTTGAAGCCACAGTAATGATGCACTATCAATACACTTCTTGGATTCATGTCCTCCCAGTTTACAATCAGAGGGAAGCACTGACAGCCGTAGTTTGAATCAAAGGCTGATAGATTCATGAAAACCAACCAGAATAATAACCAATAAAATTCAAACCACACCTGTAATAAATTTAAATAGATCCAAGAGATTGCTTTCAAAATTGTAATCTACTTTCAGGGATTCAGATGATGTTTATGATTTGCTTGAGCTTCAGTCTTGCACTTTCTGTTATTACCAGACCCTCAATAAGATTACATCTTTCTAATCACTTCTAAGTGACTATCATTCCACGTGTAAGATGAAATGCCAGCCATGTGGACCAATATTTTAAAAACAATGGCTGCACCTGAATATTTAACTTTTGATACCTAAATATCTATTTTACTATAATTTACATTTTGAACTGCTTTCAACTATTCCTTCCTTCAATTTTATCTTAAAAGATTAAAACTGTTGATTTTTTTTATGAATCCCGCAGCCTTTACAGCCTGACACATTTTACATAAATACTGTCACTTTTTCCTTGTAGTGACAGTAATCTTTCTCATTGAGCAAACTTTGCTCCTGGATAATAGGGTTGGATTACTGGGTCATCATTGTGGTGTTGCTTACTTACTAATAGTTTAATAGCTATATATATTATCATGTAAAGCTGTGAACTTGCTTGTATACACTTAATGAAGCATTCATGAGAGGCAATATAGCCATGATAAAAAAAAGAGGCTTAGCCTCCGCAAGCCAAAGTGACAAATGTATATTTCATGTAGGTGCTCAAAATCAAATTGTGAACTAATGGGGTTAAGAATAGAATAAACGAGGAGCTTTTTTTGAAAAAAAAACAATCATTTACTGATTACCTTTGTAGCTATTAGCAAGCACTTACACACATTCTTAAAATTATGCAACTAAGCAGAAATGCTCCTTTCTGAGTAGCCATGAAAACAAAAATGTAGTAAAGTTTCGATGATGAGAACTTGGCATAGCTAAGAAATGGGCATAAAAGTATTACATGTCTGGTGTTTTCTTAATGTCCTGGGGACTCTGATCAGTATAAATTACCTGTGACATCTCATTAATCCTCTTTTTCCTCACAAACGCATAATTAATGATAACATCGACAATAATATACAAATTAGGTAACTGATGGTTTATGGTGTTAGTTTTGATTAACATCACAAACCAAAAAATGACAGTAATGTAATGCATATCCCAAAAGGCAACAAGCACTTTGACCTAAGACATACATTTTTTTCACAATCCCAATGATTAATCCTCTTCGGGATTAACAGAAGACAAAACACTGGCCAGTGGCAGTAGCATTGCTGCCTTGTCTCTGTAAAACAAACTGCCTGGATTATATTTTTTTAAAGGGATGAATCCTAAAATATATAAAAGCACTTCTTCATTTCCACTATTCATATTTTGTTGGTAACAAAATGATAGATACACAACAGAGTAACAAAAGCATTTTTCAATTCCTCCTTCAACTAATCTTACAACTGTATTAAAAGATAATAACATAATTACATGTCATGGGAAAGCATTGCAATTCAGTATTTTCTCAACTGCAACGACATATTTGTTCCTCGAATCTTCACTTAGCTGGGATACATTTAATCTAAAACCAGTGCCCATAAAACAGGTCTCATTGCATTCCTACTTTACCTCCTGTACTTGTATGGCTCAGACCTGGATCACTTTACTTATCTTAAATAGTAAATGTTATTTGATGTCCCTCAGTGCCTGTAATTCACCTCTCTAACTGGCCCAGCAGTAAATTTAGCCCTCACTACAGTCAATTAAATGGTACACTTGAACAGTAAAAAGTATATACTTGGCTTCCCTCCCAGGACAAATATTAAGCATATAATGTATTTTTACTCGATTTTTCATCATACATTAACACGTTAAAGCACAAGAGAGTGGCACAAAGTGACAGAACTTGAATTAACCCAATTCTAAGTGTGCTGTTGTGATGACTAAGAGCAGATTTTATTTCCACATTTTGCTGTATTCCATTTACTCTGAGAACTGTGCACACACCAGTTACAGAATAAAGACTCTGCCCCTCAATTCTTCTGTGCTTTATGCCAAACTTGCTGCATGCATTACGCCTCAGAAATTTATAAACTTCCCTAACAGTTCTTTAACACTCTAGTAAAGGTACATGTCTTGAACCACTTGTATTGTCAGTAAATAACAAATTAGGTTTTATACTTAAACCAAACATAACACCACAACTTTCGAGGTGTGAAGCTGGTTGTCAAAGTGAATTTTGACAATCTATAAAAACAAGATGGAAAGATTTATTTATAAAAGGAAACTTAGATTCAGGTGACCTTTATCAGTGAGTCCAGGAGTCAGTAACTACTACAAAACCCAACTGCATATACATTTCACTTCTGTGCTTTTATAAGCAATATCTACAGTATATGCCAAAAGTAAGACAGTATAATGAAATCATTACATAGACAATAAAAGCCAGTAGGTCTAACTAGAATAAGTGTAGTTGGTCTAGTCAGGTTACCACTTAATAGATCAAAGAGTTTCTAACTATATTTGTTTCTGGGATTTTTTGTGCACTGGATCTACGAAATGAATGTATTGTAAACTAAAGCTGGAGAACAGACTTCTACCCCTTTGTTGTGGCTGAATACATGCTCAGTAAGAATTCGCATGCTCTCGAGAGCAATGCAAGTTTAATAACATAAATTCTGATGTGATGTTATGATTGTTGCTTATTTTTGTATGTCTGACATGTATGAAACACAGCAATAAAGACTGATTAGAATTTATTGCATTTCATTAATATGTGCGATCTGCCCTATGCAAACAATCGTGGAGAATTTCAACAGCACAAGCAATGAGTCTGTTTTAGTAAATCCTTATTTAATTTTCAAATTATTAGAATCCATACCAAATGAAAAGCCTAATTTAGACTTTTGATCATATAATCTAGATTGGTATTTCAGAACAGTAGAGAGTGAGTGCTGCACTGTTGAAGGTATGGTACCATTTCAGAATCAGAATCAGGTTTATTATCACCAGCATGTGACATGAAATTCGTTAACTTAGTAGCAGCAGTTCAATGCAATACATAACCCAGAAGAAAAAAAATAATAATAAATAAGTGAAGCTTATTCAGTATATTTTATACAGTACATGTATATTGAATAGATTAAAAATCATGCAAAAAACAGAAATACTATATATTTTTTAAAAAGTGAGGTAGTGTCCAAGGGTTCAATGTCCATTTAGGAATCGGATGGCAAAGGGGAAGAAGCTGTTCCTGAATTGCTGAGTGTGTGCCTTCAGGCTTCTGAACCTCCTAAACAGATATTAAAGCAATGCCCCCTTGAAGTGTTGTGGATAAATAAAATTCCATGGCAATATTTGAAAATGGGCAGGGAATTTCATATAATATCCAGGACAACATTTATAATTCTTCAAGCAAACCAAAATAGATATTTTTGTGGAATCTTTCTCTGCAAGGATTGTTCGCTGTGTTTTCTAATATTATGTCAGGAATTTGACAGCTAAAGAATTCCATCACCTGTCATTCCCTGAGTCATCAGAAGTATTATATAAACATTATTTATTTTTTCCTTTATTTAACTGCAGTTTGTTAGACCTCAGAAAATATAAATTGGCTGCTATTTTTGCCACCATTACAGCTGATAATTTGAAAATTTTGTAATTAGATTAATTTGGTATGAATAATAGTGATCACAAAGCTATTGGATAGTTGGGAAAGAAAACAACTTGATCTTGATGCCTTTTAAGGATATACACCATCCATTCTTAGCACATCTGGTCTACGTCTGACTCAAGACCCATTGAAGTGATTCAGTAAGCCATTCTGTTCATTGGAAAATTGGGAAGGAAAACAATTGCTGGCCTTATCAATAATTGCTTGAATGCGAAGTTGTTGGGCTATCAAAGAAAGGATATAAATATAAATTGATTCTTTTAGTTATCAACTGTGGCAAGAATAGATTAGCCTGGAAGCACAAAAAAAAACTAAAGTTTCTCCGTGTGGATTACTTCCCAGATATTCCTGCCAAGAAATGTGATCTATACTGTTTGGACAACACTAGGTAAAATCATTGCTTGAAAATCTCCATCAGCATTAATCATTTTCATTGTTTTATCAGAAATGCTCACAATGGGTGATGCCTCAAATAGGCAGTGTCCATCATTAAGGACTCCATCACCTACGGCATGCCCTCTTCCCATTGCTGCCATCAGGAAGGAGGTACAGAAGCCTGAAGGCACACACTCATTGATTCAGAAACAGCTTCTTCCCCCCTGCCATCCTATTTCTGAATGGGCATTGAACCCATGAACACTACCTCACTATTTTTCTACTTTTTTGCACTACTTACTTAATTTAACTATTTAATATTTATATACTTACTGTAATTCAGAGTTTTTTAACTCTATTATTATGTATTGCATTGTATTGCTGATGCAAAGTCAACAAATTTCAAGGCATGTTCTGGTGATATTAAACCGGATTCTGATTCTGATCCTTTGGCAAAGATCCAGGAATTTACACCCCTTTAGGAACTGGAAAGACATAATGAAAAAGCTGGAAGCTAAACAAAGTGAATTGGGTCAATTTTAGGTTCTTTCCCATCATATGCATCCAGTTGCATGCCATGTTATTGTAAAACCCTCTATTGATATTCGCTTGTCCTGGTATATATGAAATGTACAGGCACCATTGTAACATTTATGACCAAAATACAAAGACTGGTGTCAGGAGTTATTTCATTCTTTTCTACTGCATTAACTGACAACTTGATTCAAGTTTCAATTTTCCTTCAGTTTGAGGCTCATTCCATAAATTGTTGAATCTACACATATGCATTTTTATAAACACATTCTAACTATGCCTTGGCATATATTCCACTGGCTGCATTGCTATTTTCTCCTTTACATTGTTATAGGTTGATTCCTGTGTTACATGCAAATCTTGTGATGTATGCCTTTTTGCCCAACCCTACCCATTGCAAATGGTAGGGTTTCCCCGTAAATCTTGTCCTTTTATTTGATGTGTCCAGCTGAGCAAGACGGCATGTGTTAGAGTTTCTGCATAGCTCATCTGGGTATTTATTCCCAAGGGAGGTTTTCCCTTTCTTCCGTGTTGTGCTGTGGGTGGTACATCTATCATTTCCTGTTCTGGAAGAAGCTAGCACACACATTACTAATGATTTTCGTTTCATTAGTTTTGCTTTGTTAGTTTTCCAACTGCTTGCTGAAAGCAAAGCTTTTTATATTTGTACAATTTCAGAAGTAACGTTGATACTACAAGAATTGGGTGAAATTGTTGCTGCACGCCATACAAATAAAATTGTATAAGCAGATTAAGATGAAAAGTAAAGCTATGCGAACTTCAAGTTAAATTCTATGGAAATCACTGCTTATTTCTGAAGCTGGCAGCACTGTTGCTGACTACAAAACATTTGAATTCCTGTTTACTTCTTCCCTTCATTCCTCAGTTAGCATCCAATTTTGCACCCCCGGCAACACAAACTGCAACCAAATGAATATACTCCATGTGATCCTATTTTAAATTATCAATTGGCTGTATGATTGCAGGGCACATCTTTTACATTCTGCCTCTGTTTAAGTTTATAATGACCATAAACTATGAAATGATTATGACCAGAAAGCCTGGTTGTTTTTCCCTTTTTGGAGCTTCTTTCACCACTTTCATATTACTTTTGATTCGTTTAATGCTTTATGCACATTAGACAAATTATGATGCTTCCAAGCAGTTTTCTGCTGAATTAAGGCCTTCTTCCAACATCATTGAATTCACTACCAGTACTTTTTCCAAGCAGACTTTCACCAAAATCATACCAGATTTAGGTTGACCAAAGAGATTCTAGTCACTGATGATCAATCTCTATATTGTCATATATCTTGCTAGCTTAAATTATTAAATTAGGTCAAGTTGTCTGTTAAACATAAAATCTGATTTGCTATATAAGGACAGTTCATATTATTCATAGAGTTAACTGAGACAGAAAACAACAAGCAGTTCCTTCATTATGGTTTTTATATTTGATTATTAAAATATGAAACTATCCAAATGCAGTATTAAAATAAAATGATTTTATTTTGCTAATACAAACTAACTGGTTAAGACACTAACCTAACCTCTGCATCAGAGAAGTACAAGTATTTAATCCCAATAAAGCTATCAGAAGGGTTGAATATACTGAATGTATTTTTTAACTTGATACAAAATGGCATGTTTTTTTTTGTAAGAAGGAACCATAGATTATACTTTGAAGAAATTTGTGCATGCGATTCAAAAGTCTTGAAAAGATATTGAAAAGATATCACTAGGGGGCAGTAACACGTCATGTACCTAAAGCCTGAGGCAGCTGCACTGATCGAACAAAGGGCTTTTCTCTCCCTCTCTGAAACTCAGAGCTAAGAGAATATTATTAATTGCTTCAATGAATTGTGTTTTCAGTCGTTTTCTTTTGATCAGTATAATGTTATAAATTGTGCAAAAATATGGAAGAATTCTTGTGAATCATTATCATTACAATCACTCAGTCTCAAATTTATTAATCTCTTTTTCTTTAAATAGCATGGACATAGCTGGTTATCATTTTCAAACTCTTTATTTAAATTCTAAATTTTTTTGCTGGATTTTCACATTCTTCCTTAATTGTTTCTGGAATGTTCATGTTTCCTCACATGCAATGATTAATTGTAAATTAAGATAGTATCGTGAAGAACAAAGTATTTTTTTCATTTGACATTTTGTCTCCTCTATGATTTTGGTTACTTACTACAATATGTGTTGAATACGAATCATATACTGTACACTAGAAGGAAAAAATGTCTCTTCTATAAAGTACAAAGTTATTTTCTCAGCTGGTGCTAACTCATTATACCATTTTTGCTTTATTTATTTTTTGTAGTTTATAGAAATTTTATGTCTTTGCACTGTAGCACTACCACAAACAAAAAAATTCACATCATATAAATCAGTGATGATAAATCTGATTTTGATTCTGATTCTGTTTATCTAGTGATTTCACTGATAGTTGCTGCAAGGGAAACTTGGAATGTAAGTTTACAACAAAAAGTACAATTGTATATAAGTGCAAATTTATTTTATGAAAAATGCAAATATATTCCAAAAGATGGAGTTATATATTGTGGACGGATACTTCGAAATAATTGATAAGATAAATTATTTTATTTGTAAAATGTTCTAATTTTCTTGAACCCAGATTGTTTTGAATACTTTGCTGAGTAGTACTACTTTTAAATTATCTTTTTTTTCATTTATCCATAAAAAGTGTACATTGTGAAAGAATTCAGCAGCATCCAAGTATCAGTAGCTTAAAAGCATGGAATTTGTTCATTTACTTTAATGGGAAATGGGAGGTAGTCTGGGTTTATGTTATTGCCAAGTGTATTTACAAAGTTAAGATTACAAAACAGCTCAAATTGCTATTAAGTAGCTTGTGAAACCTAAACATTATAATAAAAGAGAAAGTGCAGTGGTAAGAATGGGATTTTTACCTTGATTAGCCTTGCTTTTTACCTGTCATCTTGATTCTTTGGCAACAAAAAAGTTGCTGATAAAGCTCATGGGAGGGTTTATAGCAGTTCACATCAGGTCAAGGTTTCAACCTGCCATCAGATTCTTCATACAGCAAGAACAAACCATAGCAGAGATTAGTGTAGTCTTAACTCCTTTCTGAAGGATTTTCTGTTTACATTTTAATCATTCTCTGTCTTACCTCTGCCCTAGAGTGCAGTCTAGAGTGCAAGAGCTTGAGCCAGTATACCCATATTTACTTAAAGAAAAGGAAACCATATTTATATTCTATTTTAACCGTTCCTTGCCAGCAAGAAGAATAGAGAGGTGAAAAACAACACATTAGTAATAGATTTTATTCCAGCTAGAATATGAGATTCGGGTAAAAATAGAAAGAATGAAGTCTTTAATACTTTTTACCAGTTTCGGGGTATCTGATCAATTCTCACTTTTATCTATTTGTGGAGGTATTGGGTGTGTGTGGGGTGGTGAATGTTAATGCATCGTGATTATTTTTAAATTTTATAAACCCATGTTTGAAAATGCCTGTAACAATGCAATTATTTAAAGAATGCATATGAAGTGAATTTGGTAGTTTTAAGCCTCAACCTAAAGCCTAGGCTGTTGTAAAACATCATAGTAGTACTCAGAGGGAGAAAAATAATGTGTAATATTCTGGACCCATTCTGATGCTGCACTATTGGACTGAAGTTAAATATTAGGTACATGTTTGAGACTTTTTAAAATAAACTATACACTCGGACTGTGCTGTTGAGTGGAAGTTCTGATACCAGTACTAAAAGGCATCAAGTGGAAGGGTGATCCATATTTCAAAATATTCTTGATAAGCACAAAATTATTTCCTTTGTACTCTGTAACAACTTCAAGTGTTTTAAGGCCAACAAAAGCACATTAAACATCAATGATTCTGTGTCGTAAGGTCATACTTTCTTACAAATGACTCATTGGAGAAAAGAAGACATTATCCAAGCCTTTTAAATGGTGAGTGACAGTGTAATCAGATTATTGAACTTGCACTGTACATATGGATGAAATTAACAAGCATCACATAAAAATAGAGATTATGAAAAGAGTTTCTTCAAGAATTTCGAAGTGATAAAGATTTTCTTATCTACAGCAGTTGCTCTTTGATTAGATAACTATAAAAAATCTAAAAAGACATTTGGTTAGCAATGGAATTGAAATTATAGAGATAGTAATAAAAGTAAGTAATCAATTAGTTCACAGAGTACTGTAATTTCTATCACCATCTGTAGCAAACAACTGGTCTGTTCTCAGTAATGGTGCTAAAACAGTTTCTTGTGTACTATGGTCTGATCCCCGTGAAAAGGAATTTTAAATTGATTGTACAAAGAGTGTGCTTGTTATGTACAGATATCTCCTCATTCAGTATATCATTATGCAGGATTTTCTCAAAGTTTTCTCAAATATGCTTGACGTACCAACCACAAAAACACTTTTTCAGTTTCATTCAGCTCTATTTCCCTTAGAAGGGTTAATGAGTTTGTGTAATGATTATTTTGAAATAACGTAGTCACTAACTTTTAAGTTGGCACCACCCAGATTTACTACACAGGAAGCTTTAAGAGATATCAGAAACAAAAGAAGTCTTCTTCTAGTCAGGGTTAGAAGTAACCCAAATACCAAGGTAAAATATTACATCTAACCCACTGTGCTATCAAGCAAGTGTTTATATATATATATATATAAAAATATATATTTGTTGGACACTGTCTCCTCTAACTGCATGCATAGAAATTGTATTTTAAGAAAACCAGGTTGTAGTTATATGACCTCAGTTAATCATCACAAAACAAAAATTTCAAATGCAATTTGATAATGAGCACAGTGCCTCCAGGATATTAGAAATTGATAGCAAACTCAGAATGTGGTATGTTTGTAGGCAGAAGCAATCAGAGAAATTCATGACTCAATAAATCTAGACTTATTAAAAATGCAGTTTTAGAATTTATTTATATTCAACGTGCAATATGCACAGCACATCTTGCTTACAAACATATTGAGGTATAGCTTATGATTCTGAGCAACTTATGGTGCCTTTGGAATCTAATTATCAATTTGCTTCACAAACAGTGAGAACTCTAGCATAACATCACGTTGATTGCAGACAATGATGTGGAATTGAATTCCTACTTTCCAGCTGTTAGATGGGGTAAGAGGTTAATTTTGAGTCTAGAAGGCCGTTATAGTCTGTTGTTTAAAGCCATTTATTGTATAAACTGTTTTACTTCATTCAAATGAATCAATAACATATTATTCATATTCAAAGAAGGCTGTTCCAAACATTGGCAAATTCTTAACACAAAATGAAAATATATCATTTGCAAACTTTTATTGTACCATTTTGCCTCTCTTCAAATTTTCAGATTGAAAACAATTAAATTAGGTGCAGAGTAAATAAGAGATAGAAATGAACTATTATATTAAATCATTCAGAGGGTAAAAATAAATATCATGTTGATATCTAAAGGATTACTTTCGAGTATATATATAAACCAATGATGTTGAAAGATGATTTATACCAAACTTGAGCAACTATTTTTTATTCCTTGCTTTCATGGGGGCCGCATTATTTTTACACTTAATGCTTCTATCCCCTGAGCTTTTCAGGATTACCTGATTGACGTTATTTTTAAAATGAGAGAGTAAGGCAATGATATAGCTCTCCTCCTAAATACAGCATGTGCCATAACCTGAGTCATGCAAATTACACTGGTACTTTCAGATGACTAAGATTAATGAGAATGCACCAAGGTCTTTGTTTCTCTATTTGACTGTTTAGTGTGAAATACAATCCTAAAACATTATCTATCATCTATTAATCCCAGAATTGTGTTCACAACATGCAACACACATTGTTTGGGGCAATATACAACAGTAACATACTGAGCACAATTGCATTTAATTACTTTGATTCTAATTACATTCACCAAAGACTAATAAAATAAATGAGACAAGTGGCTCTTTAAAAAAAGCTTCTGCAATACACATGTGCCAGTCTTGGGCTGGGAAAGTGATGTCAGTGATGGATTTATAAATGTTACAATTATTGAAACCATTCAGAAATTAAATTCTGAATTTTTATTAATAAATTTAGAATATATATGAATTGGAACAATACATAATCACTGCCAAAGAAAGGAACTACCTTAATTGTTAAATATGAATTTTTAAATTCAAATCAACTTAAAGTAATTTAGAATCAAAACATTAATGCTTACACATGGAAGACACTATTAATTTGCAAAAAATTAGCAAAGTATTCATTAATTTGCATGAGGTTTTATATATTCTATTTTAAACCCAAAACAATCGTGTATTATATTTTTTAGAAATCTTAGCTCCTTTCAAACACTGCCCAGCCTAAGTAGAAACAAAGCAAAGCGAAACATACAAGTCTGCACTGATAAAGTGACTCCGTAGGAAACTAAATGCAGCTGGCTGAACCAAGTCACCATGTCATCTACATCTCCCTACAAGTTGCAATCAAAATTCACTGTATGTAAAAGGCACCCTGTGCTTGAGCCCTAAAAAACATGCAAATGATTGCCCTCCCTTGTTAGATTTCTGTGAAATTGTAAGAGTGGATGGCAAAGATTTTTCTCTCATTAGGTAAAAGCACATTCACAAGAGATCTAATGGACCCTCATGTTGTCTTTAAGGTATGGCTTTGAATTCAAATAGGTTTACAACATATGTGAAGAAAATGTAAGTAGTGTTATTCTATTACCCTAAATCTTGAAGCTTTTTGACCAGTACAAAGGAGGCTATTCAGCCTACAAGGTGCATGTTGGCTCAGTGAAAAGCAAATCATCAGTCCCATTCCCCATTGTCTTGCATTTTATTCTCTTTCAAATGCTGATCCAACTCTCTTTTGAATGCATTGATTGATTCTGCTTTCATCACTCCTGTAGGCAGTGAATTTCAGATCATTCCTATCTTGGTGCAAAAATAAAATGCTCTCATAAATCCATTTTTGCAAAATTTTAAATGCTTGAACTCTGATCCTCAAAGCATCCACCAATGGGAGCAGCTTCTCTCTACTGCCAACTCAGTCATAATCTTAAACACATCAATCAAATCGCCTCTCAGCTTTCATTTCATGTGTTTAAGTCATGCATTAAACAGTCAAAGGCATTCTTTGCAATCTTCTTTGTCTGAAGTCCATCCAGCAAAGGTATAGGCCCTTCTTTTGACTGGCACAATGGTATTAGGTTATTCGTGTCTGGTAATGACCAAATCAGCAGTTAGAGTCAAAGCAGTGGCGTGAGTACCCTTGCTATCCCCATAGTTTGCAATTATACTGCCTCGTGCAGTTTTATATGCACTGAAATTACTTTGCAATAACTTGAAAATGGTATTGTATTTTGACCTCCATGTAATTCAGGAGCGCTTTTGTGGAGATGAATCTTACACTCAACATCTGCATGATAAAGTAAAAAGAATTAAGTTTAAGCTTCAAACACTTAATAAGTTCACCTGTATATTAAGCCTATTTGTCACATAGACTATGATTGTAAGGACTCTCTCTTTGTATGCTTCAATGAATGAGTTGACAATTATATATAATATCATATTTGAAACTTAGGAAAATTTCAGCTTACATAAGCCTGTATGTGGCAGCCGAGGTGGATAGCAAGAGTACTCATGTCACTGCTTTGGGTTTGATTCTAACTGCCAATCCAATGATTTACACTCACAAATAACCTAACACCAATGCACCAATCTACGACTTTGCTTGATGGATGAAAAAAGAACATCGCAAGAACAGCCTTTGGCTTTTTAATGTTCTGCTAGAACACAAGCAATGAAAGCTGAGAGGAGAATTGATTAAGTTGTTAAAGATTATGACTGGGTTGGCTAGAATAAGTAGAAAGGAGCTGTTCCTATTGACAGATGGTTCAAGGATCAGTGTTTAATAATTTAAAATTTTGCATTGAAAGTACATTGGAGATATGATAAGTATTAGGATACAAGCTTTTAATTTTCATCTTAGCTGTAACGTGTAATGTTAATTCTGATTTTTATACTTATAGATGCTGCCTGACCTGTTGATTATTTCCATCTTTTCTGTTTTTATCAGCTGTACATCTTTGACTTCAACGATTCAGAAATAATGTTCCCTACTCAGTGCCCTCTAACAATAAAAGTTGGTAGCAAGACACAAGTGAGCATAGACTGCTTCCCTTCTCTCAGGAGTCACCATTCAGCAAAGGCAAACATTGATGATGAAATAAATCAGTACTTTCAGTGCTGTAGCACAGCCTTTGTCCAACTAAGGAAAGAGATACTGAAGATGAACCCCTGTTCAAAACTCAGTGATCCCTGCCTTTCCTTATGCTTTTAAGACTTGGATGTCACCTGGAGGCTCTGGAAAGAAGCAAACAACTTTTGCAACTGGCGGAAGTGCAACATCTGCCCCTACATCTCTACCCTCACCGCCATTCAGGGTTCCAAACAATCCTTCCAGGTCAGGTGATCTTTCACTTGTGAGTCTGTCAAGGTCATCTACAGTATTTGGTGCTCCCAGTGCAGCCTACTCCACATTGGTGAGACCCAGCGTAGATTGGGGAACAACTTCGTTGAGTACCTTCACTCCATCCACCACAGAAAGCAGGATTTCGCAGTGGCCACCCATTTCAAATCAACTTCCCATTCCTATTGGGGAATGTCTCTCCATGACCTCCTCAACAGCCATGATAAACCTGCACTCAGGTTGGAGAAGCAACACATCATATTCTATCTGGGTGGATTTCCCTAAAGTCCATTAAAGCCTCCTTCTCCCATTTCTCTCCATTTTGATTTTCCATTCTAGTTCTCCTCTCAACCCTTCTCTGCTCTTCACCTGCCCATCACCTCACTCTGATGCCCTCCTCCTTCTCCTCCTTCCATGGTAACATGTCTCCTCCTATCAGATTTTTTCTTCATTAGCCCTTTACCACTTCCACCTATCATTTCCCAGCTGCTTACTTCATCCCCCTTCCCACGTTCACCCACCTTCCTCCTCACCTGATTTCACTTATCATCTGTCTTCCCCTCCCTTCACTCTCGCCCCCTTCCCGTTCGCCACCCCCCACTTTCTTATTCTGGCGCAAAACACCAACAGATTATTCCCCTCCATGGTTGCTGCCTGACTTGCTGAGTTCATCCAGCATTAAGTATTTGTTAACCACCAATAATGACTGTTCAAAATCACTGGAAAGTTAAGGAATAAGGAATGTCCTCTCTGAGGCCAACATTCCCTCCACTGAGTCACTAATTATGTTCTGATAGTTCTATTGGGCAGATCAACTAATTTGTAGACTTGATACCATTCCAATAGATACAACAGAGGTGGTTTAAGAAATTTTTAAGAGGGAATTTGGTGTCATCATCTTAATTATTTTCGTACAGCATCACAGGACAAAGTACCTGTTCCTGTGTTATATTGTTCTATGCTCCCAAAAAAGACACATCATCCTCAGCTTACCAGACAGACAGAGGGATCAAAGATGCATTAAAAGTCTTCTTGAAACAAAATGCAACACTCTTGCATGTTCTGCAGGGATCCATACTGGAACCTCTGCTATTTTTGATCTGTATAATGACCTGGATGAAAATGTAGGTTGGTGCGTTATTAAGTTTGCGGGTGATACAAAGATTGAAGACTACTGAAGGATACAGTAGGTTCATTTGCAGATATGGGTGGAGAAATAGAAGATGAAGTTTAATCCAACCAAATGTGAGGTGTTACACTTTGGGAGATTAAATGTAAAGGGAAGATTATATGTACATAGTTAATGGCAAGTCTATCAACAGTGATGATGTACAGAGGAATCTTGGGGTCAAAGTCCATAGTTCTCTGAAAGTGGTTGCACAGTTGATAGGGTGGTATAGAAGGTGTATAGCATACTTATCTTTATTAGCTGAGGCGCTGACTTCAAGAAGTTACATTGCAACTTGAGAAGACTCCTGTTAGGCCACGTCTGAAAAGTTGACAGCCAGTATCTTCTTCCCAAGATTGAGAAAACAAATAATAGAAGGCAAACATTTGAGGTGTGGGAGGGGGTGTAAGTATAAAGGGGATGCGTGAGGCAAGCGTTTTTTTTACACAGAGTGTTTGATGCTTGAAATGCATTGCCGCGGGTGATAATAGAGGCAAATACAATAGAGACATTGAAGAGGTTCTTTGCTAGGCACATGAATATGGAGAGAATGGAGGGATATGGACATTGCATAGGCAGAAGGGATTAGTTTAGTTTGGCATTTAATTACGAGTTTAATTAGTTTGGTACAATATCATGGACTGAAGGGCTTTTTCCTGTGATCCACTGTTCTGCTCCATTCTTACTGAATCTTTGGAATCCCTGGCTCATAACTACTCAGAGGATCATTCAAAGTGGTACTTTGAACCTCTTTGGAAGCATGCAGAATTCTGAAATGGCAGAAACAACTCACCGTCTCAAACTACTTACCTGTTAGTCCCATTAGGCACTGCCTGTTTCATCTGTGCAAGAGTCTGAAATTCCTGTACTAGTCTCTTGAGTAATCACTGATCCCAAAAAACTCAAGTGAAAGCAAGTTATTTTCAATCCTGAGGGAATCCTTCATAAAAAAAAAGAAAAGCAAGCTATTATCCTGCATATGATGCTCATAATCTGCTGTACACAAGATTATTTTCTATTTTCTGATTTAAGTACTAGAGATGACTTCATACCAACTAATGAGCACTACAGTCAAACTCCATTCCTCTCAAGTACAGCTAACTCCAAAACAATTAATGTTAATGGTACATCTGCAGAGCTGCTTTTGTTTTCTGCCATAAAAATGTCAAGAGATATTATTTGCACTGAGCTTTAATTTCTGAAGACCTTGCTGATATCTTGCTGAGAAGTTGACCAACAAAGATCCTCCCCCAGTTCAGTTCAATTGTGATCACAGTTTTCCTGCTTTTACACAATTTATTTTCATTGTAGGCTATTTATAGTCAGCTTCGATCAACCTGATTTATGCCATTCATATGATTCTGAGTTGTAATGTTCTACTTCTGCAGTGTAGATTCTCTCAAATTCTCTCTGCCACAGGAAACAGTTGAGGCTAGTTCATTGGCTATATTTAAGAGGGAGTTAGATATGGCCCTTGTGGCTAAAGGGATCAGGGGTATGGAGAGAAGGCTGGTGCAGGGTTCTGAGTTGGATGATCAGCCATGATCATACTGAATGGCGGTGCAGGCTCGAAGGGCCGAATGGCCTACTCCTGCACCTATTTTCTATGTTTCTATGTTTCTATGTAAATTATCTTTCTCTCTTTCCAAGATCTGCAGTCCTGTCATCCAGAGTCTGATGCAAATACACCACAAACATCCATCCTTCTCTCCTCAGCAACTCCTCTGTTACACAGTTTTGAATGCCTTAGCATTACAAAGGCTTTCTGCTGAGAATCTCCCTCATCAGCATTAAACCAGACATTAAGGAAGCAGAGGCAGGAGGCACACTAAGTGGCACAGCATGGCCAAAGACACACAAAGACGTCTATAGGCCTGATGTTTCCTGGAAGCTGCTGTGTTATCTCTGTAGCACAGCAGTCTCTACTCAGGGAACCTATATCAGAAAAGTTTTGTTTACTAAATGTGAAAATTATCTGCTCTGGCTATCTGGAGAAGACAAATATCAGCATTGTATTGTACATGCATATATTGACAATAAAATGAACCTTTGAACCTTTGCCCAGGGATTGATTTTTCATGTCATCTCTGGGAAGCTACCACTGGATCTTTGGCCTTTGCCACCCCACGACCTATCATTCAGTTAAGAGGGATCAGTAAGAATCCATCTACTTTCTGGTTCTACTCTGAAGTTATGTACCCTTCAGAGTAGAAACAGAATTGAGGAGAAAAGAAATTTATTTGAAGTGTAAAGATTGAAATAATGAATGCCAATTGTTTTATGGGGCTTCTACTTGGTTGCCACTTTCTGAGAGGATATTTTGAAAAACCTAATAATCTGAGCATTGAAAGTTCCTGGAAGTTGTGATGAAAAGTCGTGAATTGGACTCCCTTCTCCATCAACGCTGCTTAACCGCTGATTATTTCCATCATTATCTGTGTTTTCTTAAAATGTTATATTAGAGAATCAAGGAAATCAAAAATATATTTGTTGTTAAGTGCTGAACTGAATCAGTCAAAAAAACACTTGTTCATCCTCATTTTGGGATTTCTTCCTTTGAGTTTATTGGAGCTTTAAAAAAATAATTCCATTAAACCAGCGTAAAATAGAATGCAAATCACCTGCAAATTTTCAGAAAATAGGCACTAAATGCAGAAAAAAAAATAAAATCAGCATCATTGAATTTTTTTTTGGAAGAGAATCTTGAATGTGTTCCGACATGCCCTACTCTGGTCATGGTATATTTTTTGACATTGGTGCCCACTCTTCCAACACAACCATATGGTTGAGGCCTCCTGAAACACAGAGCTGAATTTGAGGATAGCTTTTCTTTTAATGTTCCCATTGCCACTCAGTATCTTTTCAACTTGTCAAGGACTGTCACCTGTCTTTCTCATTAAAATATAGTGTTTGGGCAATATCCTCCCACAATTCCCTTCTTTATTGCTTGTACATTGCAACAGAGATGCAACATAAAGATTTTTACTTCCCTAGATGCAATAAGGAAATAAATACAAATTTACATTTTTCCCATTTTGTTCTACATTTTTCTCATTACAAAGACCATAAGATATAGGAGTAGATGAAGGCCATTTGGCCTATAGAGTCTGCTCCACCATCTCATCATGGCTGATCTAATTTTCTTCTCAGCTCCAATCTCCTGCCTTCGTCCTGTCTCCCTTCATATGGGGATGAAGAATCCCCATATGAAGAATCTATCAACCTCTGCCTTAATATACTGAAGACTTGGCTTCCACCATTGCCTATAGCAAAGAATTCCACAGATTTGCCACTCTCTGTCTAAAGAAATTTCCCTGTTCTAATCTATTTTGATGCCGTGTCACCTGGTCTTAGACTCTCCCAACATAGGAAACATGCTCTCCACAGCCACTCTATCAAGCCCTTTCACCATTCGATAGGTTTCAATTAGGTCAGCAGTCCCCAACCACCGGGCCGCGGACCGGTGCCGAGCCGCAAAGCATGCACTACCGGGCCGCGAGGAAACGATATGATTTGGTGATATGAGTCAGCTGCACCTTTCCTCATTCCCTGTCACGCCCACTGTTGAGCTTGAACGCACGCGAGGTCATTACCCACGCATCATCCACTTCAGCACGGGAAGGAGATCAACTCCTTGAGCTTGCAAATGACGGCGGGCTGAAAAGCATGTTTGACATAACATCTTTGCCGGCATTCTGTATCAAAGTCAAGGCTAAATATCCTGAGATAGCCACGAAAGCACTAAAAACATTGCTTCCATTTCCAACATATCTCTGCCATGAATGCAACGAAAACTAAATTGCGGAATAGACTGGACATAAGGAACCTCCTTTGAGTATCGCTGTCTCCCATCACCCCTCGATAGGACCGTCTTGTTGCAGAGAAACAAGCCCAGGGCTCCCACTGATTCAGCGATACTGGTGTGTTGCAATGATTTTATACGTTCATATGGGGAAAATACGTGCTGTGTGTTTAATATCCAAAGTTACTTAAAATGTTATGATGCTATTGACTTATATAACCATATCACCATATAACAATTACAGCATGGAAACAGGCGATCTCTGCCCTTCTAGTCCGTGACGAACGCTACTCTCACCTAATCCCACCGATCTACACTCAACCCATAACCCTCCGTTCCTTTCCTGTCCATATACCTATCCAATTTTTCTTTAAATGATAATATCGAACCTGCCTCTACCATTTCTACTGGAAGTTCTTTCAACACTTACTTCAAGCTCCCCTGTCCTCCCCTGATAATTGACTTATCGCTATATTCATGCGAGGAAAATATGCGCTGTGTGTTTAATATTAAATTCGTTAGATAAACCCTTTTAGAAACGAAAGTGAGTGTATTAGCCACTTATCACCTATATTCCCTTCATGATTAACACCCCCGCCCCCCGAACAGAATTGGCAAAAGCGATTTGTAGAAAAAAATCGATATGTACACGAATGCACAAGTCACGCTTGCGCACTTGTGCCCGCGCAGGGCTTCATGGTCATTGTAGTCTTTCTCTGGGTAAACCCAACGTATTTAACTGCTACTCTTGTCCGGTGGCAACCCTACTCCCCCCCCCAACCGCCGGTTGGCCGGTCGGCAAGAATATTGTCAATATGAAACCGGTCCGCAGTGCAAGAAAGGTTGGGGACCCCTGAATTAGGTCACCCCTCATTCTTCTGAATTCTAGGGAATACACACGGAGAGACATCAAACTCTCTTCAAGTGACAAGCCATTGAATCCTGGAATAATTTTCAAGAACCTGCTTTGAAACCTTTCCAGTTTCAGCAGATCCTTTCTAAGATAAGGGGCCCAAAACTGCTCACAATACTCCAAGTGAAGCCTCACCAGTGCTTTATAAATTCTCAACATTACATCCTTGCTTTTATATTCTAGCCCTCTGAAATACATGCTAGCATTGCATTTGCCTTCCTCATCATGACTCAACCTACAAATTAACCTTTACCGAATCTTGCACAAGGACTCCTAAGTCCCTTTGCACCTCAAGGTTTTTTGTACTTTTCTCTCCATTTAGAAAATAGTCAACCCTTTCATTTCTTCTACCAAAGTGTACAATCATCCAGTTCCCGACTGTATTCCATTTGCCACTTATTTGCCCACTCTCCTAATCTGTTTACGTCCTTTTTTAGCCTTTCTACTTCTTCAAACTACCTGCCCACCCCAACCTATCTTCATATCATCTGCAAACTAGACAACACAGCCATCAATTCCATCATCCAAATCATTAACATATAACGTAAAAAGAACCAGTCCCAACACAGACCCCTGTGAAACACCACTAGTCACCAATAGCCATCCAGAAAAGGCTCCCTTTATTCTAACTTTTTGCTTCCTGCCAATCAGCCACTGTTTTATTCATGCTAGAGTCTTTCCTGTAATACTATGGGCTCGTAGCTTGTTAAGCAGCCTCGTGTGTGGCATCTTGTCAAAGGCCTTCTACACAACATCAACTGATTTTCCTTTGTCTATCCTGTTCGATATTTCTTCAAATAATTCCAACAGATTTGTCAGGCAAGAATTTCCCTTGAGGAAACCATGCTGATTATGGCCTATTTTATCATGTTGCTCCAAGTACTCCGAGACCTTATCTTTAATAATCAACTCCAACATCTTCTAACCATTCAGGTCAGACTAATTGGCCCCTGACACCTGGAACTTCCTCCATACTGCTAATGTCTTCACAGTGAAGTGTGATGCAAAGTACTTATTCAGTTCATACAACATTTCCTTGAAACCCACATTATCATTTTCTAGCGGTCTGATATTTACTCTCACCTCTCTTTTTCACTTTATGTATTTGAAGTAACTTTTGGTATCCTCTTTAATATTACTGGCTAGCTTACTTTTGTATTCCATCTTTACCTTCTTAATAACTTTTTAGTTGCCTTCTTTTGGTTTTTAAAGGTTTCCTAATCCTCTAACTTCCAACTAATTTTTGCTCTGTTATATACCCTCTTTTTGGCTTTTATATTGGCTTTGACTTCTCTTGTTAGCCACTGTTCTGTCACCTTGCCTTTAGAATACTTCTTCCCCTTTGGAATGTATATATCCTGTGCCTTCTGAATCACTTCCAGAAATTCCAGCCAGTGCTGCTCTGGCATTATCCCTGCCAGTGCTCTTTTCCAATCAATTCCAACCAACTCCTCTCTTATGCCTCTGTCATTCCCTTTACTCCACTGATACATCTGATTTTAACTTCTCCTCAAATTTTGAGGTGAATTTGATCATATTATGGTCACTTTCCCTTTAGGGTTCTTTTACCTTAAGCTCTCTAATCAATTCCGGTTCTTTGCACTACACCTGAATAGTGAGCTCAACCATGAGATGCTCTAAAAAGCCATCTTGTAGGCATTCTAGAAATTCTCACTTTTGAAATCCCGCACCAACCTGATTATTCCAATCTACCTGCATATTGAAATCCCCTGTGACTATTGTAACATTACCCTTTTGGCATGCATTTACTATTTCCCATTGTAACTTGTTTGGGGATCGTATATAACCCCATCACGGTCTTTTTACCCTTGCAGTTCCTTAGCTCTATCCACAATGATTCAATACTTTCCAAACTCTTTCTAATGATTTAATTTCATTTTTTAACCAACAGAACCGTGCCACCCCCTCTGCTTTCCTACCTATTTTTTTTCGATACAATGTGTATCCTTAGACATTAAGCTCTCAGCCAAAATTGTTTTTCAGCCTTGATTCAGTAACATCATACTTGCCAATCTCTAACTCTGCTACAAGTTCATCAACCTTATTTCATATACTGTGCACATTTAAATATAACACCTTTAGTCCTGTATTCACCCTTTTCGATCTTGTCCACATTTATGTTGCAACTCTTCCTGTTGACTACAATTTTGCCCATTAATCAGCCTCTCCTTGCTCGGAGTCTCACTACACATTGCCTTTGTTTGTAAACCAGCTCCCTCATCTTCAGCACTATCATCCACCATTTCTACAATACTTCTTGCATTGAAATATACAAACGTTGCAGCTCAGAACACTAGTCGCCCATGCTCAACCTTTTGAATCCTAACTTTGTCTGACATCTTACCAACATTTGCCTTCACAACGTCTCCAGTAACTGTTCTGGCACTCTGGTTCTCATCTCTCTGTAGCTCTAGTTTAAACCCCATCATGCAGCATTAACAGGTCTTCCTGCTAGGATATTAGACCCTCCAGTTTAGGTGCAAACCAACTCTTCTGTACAGGTCCCACCATCCTTGGAGAGAGACTTATGATCCAAAAATCTTATGCCCTCCCTCCTACACCAATACTTAGCCATGTATTAAACTGCACAATTCTCTTAGGTCTAGCCTCACCAGCATGTGGCATGGGTAGCAATCCTAAGATCATAACCCTGGAGGTCCTGTCCTGTAACTTAGCACATAACTCCCTGAAAACCCTATGCAGAACCTCATCATTCATCCTACCACAACCTCTGGCTGTTCACCCTCCCACTTTTAAGAATGCTGAGGACTCGATCCGAGATGTCCCGGGCCCTGGCAGCAGGGAGGCAACATATCATCCAGAAATCCAATTCTCACTCACAGAACCTCCTGTCCGTTCTTCTAACTAACAAATCCCCTATTAACTAATGTGCCTTATCTCCTCCCGCCTCCCCCCTCCCCTTTCCTTCAGAGTCACAGAGCCAGACTCGGTGCTAGAGACCCAATCACTGTGACTTTCTTCTGTTAGGTCAATCCCCACACCCCAACAGTATCCAAAGTGATGTATCTGTTGCTGAGGGGGGATGGCCACAGACGTATTCTGTACTGGCTCCTTAACCCCTTTCCCCTTCCTGATATTTTAGATTATGAAGACACGCAGTCCTCGTTTATTGTCATTTAGTAATGCATGCATTAAGAAATGATACAATATTTCCTCCAGTGTGATATCACAAAATACAGGACAGACCAAGACTGAAAAAAACTAACAAAACCACATAATTATAACATATAGTTACAACAGTGCAACAATACCATAACTTGTCCATGAACACAGTAAAAGTTTAAGGTCTCTCAAATATCCCACATCTCACGCAGACGGGAGAAGGAAGGAAAACTCTCCCTGCCATGCCGACCACGGTCCGACTGAGTCATCCACAAACTTCGAGCTCTGATCAGCTCTCCAACACTGAGTACTGAGCGCCATCTCTATCCGAACGATTCGACCTCCATCTCGGTCGCCAACAGCAGGCAAAGCCGGGGATTTTGAGACCTTCCCTCCGAAAGATTCCCGACCACGCAGTAACGACAGCAGCGAACAAGCGTTTCAGAAATTTTTCCAGATGTTCCTCTGTGCTTTCACATCCATCTCCATCAAATCAGAATTGTCCATGGCCCCTATTTAACGGATACGATATCATTTTTCACCGGAGGGCTGTGCACGCTGCTTCTCTCTCCTCCCGCCGAGGAGAGAAAATGCAGGGACCAACTTTGTCAAGTTTTTACATCAATAGAACCAAAATTCACTCGCGTTTTGTGTTATAATCTCATTGTTGACAAAACTAATACCTTATGCTGATAGTTATTCGAGAGAATATGCTCCCTTTCTTGTCAGGCCACCCGATCTCCACCCAGCTAACAGGAGTCACAAGCCATTCGTTTCCAATTCATCATGTGCAGCCTATTTAAATCCAAATCTCAAGCACAATCCTTTGTTCATCCATTGAACCAGCTAGCCTAAACCAGTTGCTCCTAGCCTTCAGTTATCATGTTGGCTTGTTGTGTCAAGTAGCTGTTCTCTCTTGTTTTGTGGCCCCCTCGTGGCTTATTGTTTTGCAGTATATTAGTAAACATTGCTTATTGCAACACTGTCTCCACTACTTTGCTTTTGGGTCAAGTTTCCTCTACATTTCCTGGCAGGATAGCTGAACCCACAATTGATCCGACAGAGTACATTCACCTAAAGGAAGTCATCTGTCATCAGGAGCACACAATCCCAAGGCAGCAGGAAACGAATAACCATCTGCTCAGCACTCAACCAACTCTCTGCACCAGTCAACCTTCTCCATCTCAGCCTTGGATTCCGGTGCCTGAATGCTTCGGTGGATCCCTAACACGACACCACAACCCTCTGTCCCTGCACTTCTTACACTTCAAGTTCCAGCCATCTCTGTATTCTATGGACGGAGCCATGACTGTCGTTGACATCTCTCCTGACTGGGCGAGCTCTGAACTGAGCAGCCACGAACTGGGGGAATAAAACCATCGTTTCAAGAAAATATGAGGAATACCCCACTGAGATATGTCAGGTCTTTGCCCATCAGGAAGCGGAACAAATGTGATCACCCACCTGATCTTCTCCAAGGACCTCCTAAGACCATGTCTATCTCATCCGTTCAGTCCTTCAGCTTCTTCTCGAAAACTAACTTTACTGCAAGTTAGAGAAATGCCAGTTCCACATCCCATTCATTTCCTTCCCGGGCTACATCCTTTCACCCCAAAGCATAACCTGAGATCCAGAGAAAGTGTGCACTGTTGTTGAATGGCCCAACTGCACTCCCTCAAATAGCTACAGTGTTTCTTGGGCTTCTTCAGCTTCTTCTGTCAGTTCATCAGGAACTATAGCTAAATTACCACTCCTCTCACCTCCCTCACCAAATCACCTACCTCATGGATAACCTGGTCTGCTGTCATGCAGCAAGCTTTTGAGAAGTCTTGGTTCACTGATGCTGGAATGCTTGGAATAGGGTACAGAGGGCCATTCTAGCTGATAACCATGCTTACTGCTGCCAGGCTAACTTCAGTTGGCGCCCAGCAGAAGACTCCAGCCTGGGGACCGTATCTGGCTGACCACCTAAGATCTGCCCCTGCGCGTCAACTCCCACAAGCTCTCGCCCTGGTTCATCCATTCCTTTAAAATTACCCATCACATCATCCCAGTCACTTATGGTCTCCAGCTGCCACCATCCCTCAGGATGGCAACTACCTTCCAGATGTCCTGCCTCAAACCTGTTGTCCTTGGACCACTCAACCCGCCTGAGCCTGCACCTCCAGAACCAAAGATGGTGGAAGGTATGGTTCATTGGTTGATGGATTCATGTGATCGTGGATAGGGTGTGCAGTATCTGGTTGACTGGGATGTGTACTGACATACTGTCCAGTTTCATCCTGGATCAATCGTTCATCAAGGAGTTTTACTAGGCTCATTTGGATCATCCTATCACCCAGGGCCATCGGGTGCTGGCCGTTGTGTGGGGTGGGGGGGGGGGGGTGGTCATGCCAGGTAGGTACCACCCAGTCTCCACCAAGCTAATGGGACTCACTCATTTCCAACCTATCACCTGCACTCTATTTAAACCCAGCTCTCATTCACGATCCTTTGTTCACCAACCTCAACCAGTTACTCCTAGCCTTCAGTTACCTTGTCATATTAAGTACCTGTTCTCTTTTTGTTTTGTGGCCTCTTGTGGCTTGTTATTTTGCAATTTATTAGTAAAATATCATTTACTGCAAAATCTTCCTCGCTGCTTAGCTTTTGGGTCAATCTTCTACATTTTGTGACAATCCTGGCCACTGAGGTTTGTGATTTTATTTTTCACTTTGGTTGCTCCTTTGGTGCCTAATTCACAATTAGGTTTTCTGAGGCTTAAAGAAATTCTTTCTCCCGAAAGTTTTGGTATGAAATCACATTGTGGGAGGCTCAAAATGATGTTACTTACGTGAATGTGATTTGGATAACATGAATGATAAAGTATATTTAGGGTTCAAGTCAATCTTGCTGTTGAACTTAGTGATATTATCTTCTTAAACCATACTTTGGTGACAGATCTGGAACTTTCAACAACTGTATTTAATTATATGCATCAAGAATACTGTGCATACTAACCGTGAATTTAAAAATGTGAACTCTGCATTCTGTTCTTTAGGTTCCGAAAGGATACTTGTGATAAATCATTAGACTTTGCTCAAAGCTTTCTTTAAGAAGTGCAGCATCTCCACTAAACTTTGGGAATTTCTGGTCCATGACTGCTCAAGATACAGAAGGAGCATTTGGGGTAAAACTGAAAGCCTTGAAAATACTCATCAGAAGCACAAAGATACCTTGCAAAAGTAGTAAAGGAGCACAACACCCACCTGTCCTGACAGCTGCCATCTGCCTCATCTGTAAAAGAATATGTGGTTCCCTTGTTGGCTTCATTAGTCATTTCAAAACCTATTAAGCAAGTAAAACCTGGAGTAAATAGAGTTATAAACTTCTCTACTTGAGATACTTACATACCATCATAAAATGTGCCTCTATATTATTCATCCAATTTTTATTTTAGACTATACTCAGCATAATATTTTTCTGCATACTCAATGCTCTTTGGAAATGTTAAAATACTACATGACGATAAGGGTGAGCATCTGCAAAAGTAACTTTTATAATGTTAGGTACTGTACATAAAAGTACAGAGTTATAAAAATCGTTTGATGGTGCTTTTAATAACACAACAAATCGTGGTATAATAGTATGCCTTATCTATGGTAATTATCATGGTTTGATTGTCTAAAAAGTAATAACTGTGGTGGTATTAAGTTAACTAAAAATGCAGCCAAACATGGTAGTACGTGAACTGTATGTGATTTTTGTTTTAAAAAGCAGGGGTGTAGGGGAATACTTGGGGGGGTGGGGGGGGGGGGGAAGCTAACGATCTAAAGTGTCTTTGAAGGCCTCTGATTGTCAAGAAGAGAACACTAATTGCTACATTTGTCTCCTTTAAAATGAAAGCCCATACACAGTTCTGGTCTAAATGGCACGCCAGCTTCCTTCCAACTTATCGAATTGTAAATTGCCCATTGGAGTGCCCTGGCAACTCACTCAATTACATCTAACTATAAAGAAGTTTTGTGATTTAAGAAGACCCTTCACAATCTGGAGACTGGAATTAGCTGTCTGAATTCTTCAAACACCCTGAACAATGGAGCATATATATTGGATCATATTTCCTACACTTTTTCTGTGATACTGGGTTTTCGTTCAACTTGAATTTATTTTGAACCTTTTTTGATATTAATCATCTTCTTTCAAATTTAATTCAAGACAATTGTCTCTGGAATTAAGAAACGTATGGCCATTATTTTGTTTTATTTTTGCCAATTAGCTATTTCATTGTCTTCTGTCTCAGCTAAAAATTAACCAGACTAAGTAGGGCACATTACCATTTTCACAGTGCATGTTTTATTTGGTCTGGGTAGGTTGTCAAAATTAAAAACTGACACGGAAGTACACTGACAGAGAAGTACACTGTGCTACATCATACAAATAAAATGAAAATTAGAAAGGAGTGCAGTATCTAATCTCTGATGCCCTTCTTCTTTTGTGTCAACTTCCACCTTAATTTCAAACTTGATTAAATAGGCTCAAATCCAGACGCCATATCTGTCTTGCAGTTCTTTCTGTTTGGTGTAAAAGTAACTCTTTCCTTGTAAAGAAAATAAGTAATGTCAAAATACAGAGGAGGGTTTCTCACATGTAATACATCTACAATATATCTGAATATTGTTTTGTGATTTGTTTAATGTTTTATTTCTGTGCTTGATGGACATCATGATTCTTGGTTCATCTGTTTCAACCAAGAGGGAAGATAAAAAGTTCTGGTATGACATTGTATAGAAGAGAGTATTGTGTAATCTTCTGCATTTTATTTGGATTACACAACACCATGCACAAATTTACATTAGATAAGCCTATCTGAAAATCTCAACATACCACAAACACATTTTAAATGTATTATTTAGCTGTACTGCTATCACTTTTCAAGTGACTTACACTGCCAGATTTCCAAAGTTCAATAATGTGAAGCATTTAAGTCGCCCTGAAATTCTTCAAGGGTAGGGCAACAGTGACCCAGGGTACTCTTGAACGTATTTTAAAATAGATCACATTTTCCAGCATGTCTCAAAGCCTTTTGTTGCTAATGAATTACTTTACAAAGCCTACTCAATGCTGCACTGCTGGCATTGGCAGCCAATTTTCATATTGTAAAGCCCCAGAAGCAGCAAGTTAGAAGAATAACCAGTCAATTTGCTTATGGTGTTCTTTGTGCAGAAAGAAATACAAGTCAAAACATCAAGGGAACTTGATGCTTTTTCTTAAGTTCCTTGAATAGTGCCACAGGATCTTTTATTTTCATCTCTGCAAGTAAATAGGGCTCTTCTTTGACATCTGATCATAAAGAAAGTATTTCCAACTATTGAAAAATCCCACAGTGCAGCATTTTTGTCTTGACCATATTACTTGCTTATGTCCTGATTCTAATGGCCATTTTATACTCTCTATCTTATAGATTGCCTTAGATTAACATCATGAGATTCAGTTTCATAGTGGATGGAGACATTTCAAGCTAACTTGCACTTCTTAAGACAATTGGAACCTAGGAAAGGAGTGCTTCACTGTGGCTGAAGAATTTGGTGCAAATCATTCTAGAAGAAACTGCTGTCTGCTCAAAGTAATATCATAACATGCTTTAAATATCCACCTCCCACACCAAAACACCATGATTTGCCTTCGACAATTTCTATTAATCCTATTTGGACCAATATTTCCATTTCCCTTGCTTCAAATGGTGACAAGCATCCAAACCTCATAACCTTATGCATATTATTATTAATTCAAACATGAGAGACATACCATCCAAGTGCATTCAATGAACTCAAATCACATTTCCCCCACTGGCATTCATTCAGTGCCAGCAGCAACTGACTGCTGGAGGTTCTATCTAATCTTAATATTGGAAAGAATACAAGCTACAATAAGCAATGTCATTTGAGTAACCAGAAGTACTGCTGAAATGATAGAATAGGAGGGTAAGGTCATGCTGGAGCTTCCTTTGCACATTCTTCTTCTCCATTCTCTTAAAATCAACTCTGATTTACAAGTGAATAATGGCATTTGCTTCTTATTTCAAGATACATCCATCCTTGCCACAATCTTCATATTTTTGCTCTTCTTTTTTCAGGTACTCAGAACTGTCAAGTTGATCAACTAATTGTTGAACAAAAAGCAAATGAAGATGAAGGATGCTGTCACTTAGTCTGACACTACCACCAGGCCACATACATACAGTATATCTTAATATAAAAACTAAAGGAAATACAAACAACCTCCCAAAAATGTTAGGAAATTAAGGATCTTGTGAAAGGAAGAAATGAAGGCATTAGTATTAACAGCAAAATATTTGGGACCATGAAGGCCGATAAATCCCTAGAGCCCAATAATATGCTTCATAAAGTAATTAAGGAGGAAAGTCAAAGTATGGAGGCATTGATAATCATTTTCCTATACTGTTTAGTCTCTACATCAATTCCTGTGGATTAGAGGTTGGTTAATGTAATTATGGTATTTTAAAAGGGGAGCAAAAATGCAGAATTATAGATAGATTCACTGAAAAATTCTGGAGTCCAGTTTAAAGATGTAAAAGTAGAGCATTGAAAAGTATGTGACAGATCGATGAAAAAGAGGTCATGCTTGACAAATTTAACATTTGTTTTTGAAGATGTATGTAAATGTTGGAGAACTAGAGGATGGGAGATATTTGGACTATTAGAAAGATTTTAGCAAGGCATAAGAGGTTAGTCTGCAAAATTTCAAGACATAGGAGAGGAGATAATGTACTGACATGGATAAGGAACTGGAATAATTGAGTCACAAGAGACTGTAGATGCTGAAATCTGGAATGAAAGACAATCTGCTAGATGAACTCAACAGGTCAAACAGCATCTGTGAGAAGAAAGGAATTGCTGACATTTGGGTTGAAACACTTTTTCAGCATTCTTCATTATGAATCCATCTTTATTCCATCATGAATAATTGACTAGCAGGCAGTGACTAATTAGGATTCAGTTAGAGTCATTGAATCATATGTAAGATGACGACTTGGTCCAGCATGTCTACCATTCTCTGAGTAAAAAACATACCTCTCACATCCCCTTTGAGCCTACTCCCTCTCACCTTCAATGCATGCCCTCTGGTATTAGACATCTCTACCCTGAGGAAAGGATTCTTTATGTCTACTCTTATCTATGCCTCTCATAATCTTATAAACATCTATCAGATCTCCCCTCAGTCTCCGCTACTCCAAAGAAAACAACCCAAATTTGTCCAGCTTCTCATGATAGCACATGCTCTCTGAAGTGGGCAGCATCCTGGTAAACTTCTTCTGCATCCTCTCCAAAGCCTCATTAATCTTCCTATAGTGGGGCGACCAGAACCGTATGCAATATTCCGGATGTGGCCTACCTAGAGTTTTATAAATTTGCAACATAACCTCTTGACTTTTCAACTCAATATCTCAGTTAATAAAAACAAGTATTCCATAATCCTTCTTAACCACCCTTTCAACCTGTGCAGCCACTTTCATGGAGCTATGAACTTGGACCCCAAGATTTCTCTGTTCAGCAACACTGTTAAGGATCTTGCCCTTAAAAGTCTTCTGTCTCCTTGCATTTGCACTATCAAGATGTAACACCTCACATTTATCTGGGTTAAAATCCATCTGCCATTTCCCTGCCCATATCTGCAACTGATCTATGTGTTCTTTACCAGTCTTCTATATTATCCACAACTCCATCAATCTTGGTATCATCTGCAAACTTTCTAACCCACCCTTCTACATTTTCATCCAGGTCATTTATATGCATCACAAACAGCAGAGGTCCCAACACAGATCCCTGCGGAACACCACTAATTATAGACTTCCAGCTCAAATAAGTCCTTTGGAGCACTATCCTCTGTCTTCTCTGTGCAAGCCAGTTTTGAATTGAAACCTCCTATTTGCCACGGACCCCATGCATCTTAATCTTCTGGATTAGCCTCTATTGAGGGATTTTGTCAAAAGCATTACTAAAATCCATGTAGACAACATTCACTGCCCTACTTTCATCAATCTCTCTCATCACCTTGTCAACAAACTCCTTCTTTTTCAATCTTTTTATTAGGTTTCAAAATTAAACATAACAATAATAGCAATGATACGTAGAGATCGGGATTACAATAATAACAGTTAACATGTACAAGCACAAATTCCAAGTAGCAAATATAGTTGAGCCTCCCAATCTTATAGTAATTGACTGTAAAAATGATATTAATAAAGAGAGAAAAATAAAACCCCCTAAACTAAAAAGAAACTAAACTAAAAAAAAACAAACAAAGCTTGGGCTGTCATATTACCTCAGCTAAAATTATTTGTCATTAACTCCGCTCCTCTATACATGGAAAAAAAATTATCACAAAGGATTCAGAAAGGGTCAACTTACATCATATGAAAATATTGAATAAATAGCCTCCAATTTTCTTCAGATTTAACCGAAGGATCCATAGTACCACTCCTAATTTTTTCCAAGTTTAGGTATGCTATCGTTTGGGAAAACCATTGAAATGTAGTAGGGAAATTAGAATCTTTCCATTTAAATAAAATGGATCTTCTGGCTATTAATGTAACAAATGCAATTAGATGACAAGCTGACTTGGATAAACGACTAGAGTCTATCACTGGTAGTCCAAAAATTGCAGTAATAGGATGAGGTTGTAAATCAATAAGCAGAACTACTGAAATAATATCAAAAATATCTTTCCAATATTTTTCTAAAAGAGGACAAGACCAGAACATATGAGTCAAGGAAGTAACCTCAGAATTACATCTATCACAAACAGGATTTATATGGCAATAAAAATGAGCTAACTTATCCTTGGATATATGAGCCCTGTGAACCACCTTAAACTGTATCAAGGCGTGTCTGGCACACATTGAAGAAGTATTGACCAATTGAAGAATTTTTTCCCATTTCTCTGTAAGGTAAAGATGTTTGAAGTTCTCTTTCCCACTCATACTTAATTTTTCGTAATCAGATCATAAATAATTGCTATTAAACTCTTCTGAAAGGGGTTTAAACCTATATTTTTTTCTGTAACTTCCAATTGATGTGATATCTGAAAGGTAGATAAAGTAGTGTTCAAAAAGTTTCTAATCTGTAAATATCTGAAAAAGTGTGATCTAGGCAAATTATACTTATTAGGCAACTATTCAAAAGACATAAACAGTCATCCATGAATAAATCACGAAAACATGTTATTCCCTTTGTTTTCCATAGAAAAAAAGCTTGGTCAATTCTAGATGGTTGAAAGAAAAAATTAGATATAATAGAACTTGACAGGATAAATTTGTTCAATCCAAAAAATTTATGAAATTGAAACCATATTCGTATTGTATGTTTAATCATTGGATTTATTATTTGTTTATTTAATTTAGTAAGTGCAAAGGGAAGTGCAGCTCCTAGAATAGAAGTCAGCGAAAAACCTTGTACAGACTCCCGCTCGAGGTTCATCCATCGTGGACTTTGAGTTTCATCCAATTCTTGTGTCCAAAACATTAAATATCGAATGTTAATTTCCCAGTAGTAAGATCTAAGATTCGGCAAAGCCAAACCACCTTCTTTTTTTGATTTCTGTAAATATTTCTTACTTAACCTGGGATTTCTATTCTGCCATATTTATGAAGAAATTTTAGAATCAATAATATCAAAAAAAAAGATTTAGGGATAAAAATTGATACCGCCTGAAACAGATACAAAAATTTAGGTAAAATAATCATCTTAATAGTATTAATTCGACCAATCAAAGATAAAGACAAAGGGGACCATTTAGTAAACAGTTGTTTAACATGATCGATTAAGGTTAAAAAATTAATTTTAAATAGATCCTTCTGCTTCTTAGTAATTTTAACACCCAAATAAGTAAAATAATCAGTAACTAATCTAAATGGTGATTGTCTATAAATTGGAACTTGCATATTTAATGGGAAAAGCACACTCTTATTAAGATTCAATTTATAACCAGAAAAACTACTAAACTGAGCAAATAATGTTATTACTGCAGGGATGGATTTCTCTGGGTTAGAGATATATAGTAACAGAATATCTGCATATAGTGATACTTTATGCGTCCCATTCCCACGAATAATGCCAAATATATTACCTTGTCAACAAACTCAATCAAGTCGGCAAGACACGACCTGTCCTGCACAAAGTCCTGGTGGCTCTCCCTAACTAGGCCATGCTCATACATCCTATCCCTAAGAATTTTCTCCAGCAATTTCCCTACAACTGATGTGAGACTCACCAATCTGAAGTACCCAGGACTTTCCCTTGTTCCATTCTTAAATAGAGGTACAACATTAGCCATCTGCCAGTCCTCCGGAACCTCATCTGTACGCCGAGAGTGGTCAAGGCTCCAGCAATTTTGTCTCTTGCCTCCTTCCATAACCTGGGATAAATCCCACCAGGTCCTGTGGACATACCCACCTTAATACTCATTAGGAGACCCAACACTTCCTCCTCCATGACTTCTAAACACCAGAACAAAATTATATACTCAGCACTAATATTCTGGTCCTCCATGTCCTTTTTCTTAGTGAATACTGAAGCAAAGTACTCATTAAGTACCTCACTCACATTCTTCTCATGCAAGAGAATGTTTCCCTCTATATTCTTGAGTGGTTCTACCCTCTCCCTAGTTATCCTCTTGCTCTTGATAGAATGTCTTGGGATTCACCTTAATCCTACTTGCTAAGGACTTTCCATGGCCCCTCCTGACTTTCCTACTTTCCTTCTTTAGTTCTTTTCTGGCTTCCTTATAATCCTTGTGTGCTCTGTTTGATCCTAACTTCCTAAACTGTACATACTTTTCATTTTTCTACTTGACTAAATTCATCACATCTCTGCACATCCAAGGTTCTCTTATCTTCCATCCCCATTCTTCTTTCTAAGAGGAATGTGCCTTTCCAGTACTCTGTACAATTGATATTTAACCACCCTCCACATGTTTGATGTGGACTTGCCAAAAAGAAGGTTTTCCCAATCAACTCTTCTTAGTTCCTGTCTTATGCCCTCGAAATTGCCCTACTCCAATTTAAAACTCTCTTGCAAGGACCATACCTATCCTTAGCTGTAACTATCCTGAAAGTTAAGGAGTTGTGGTCACTGGTCCCTAACTGCTCAGCAATTGAAAGATCAGTAGTTACCTGACCAGGCTTATTACCCAACACCAGGTCCGGTACAGCCCCTCCTCTTATTAGACCGTCTACCTATTAATTTAATAAACCCTCCTGGATACACTTAACAAATTCTGCCTCATCTAAATCCTTTGCACTAAGAAGATCCCTGTTTATATTAGAAAAATTGAAATCCCCCATGACAACAACCCTATTAGTTTTACACATTTCCTAATCTCTTTACATATCTGTTCCTCAATGTCCCAGTGGCTATTGGGGGAGGGGGTTGAAGTACAATCCCATCAGTGTGATTACACTCTTCCTGTTCCTGAGCTCGACCCAAATGGACTCAGTGTCTGACCCTACCGCTACGTCTCCCCTGAGTGCAGCTGTGATATTATCCCTGATTAGTCATGCAAATTCCACCTATCGTTTCTAAAATTTTGAAGATCTGGTACATTAATCACCCATTCTCTCTCAACCAATAAATATTCTGTAATGGCCACAACATCATAGTTCCATGCACTGATCTATGCTCTAAGTTCATCATCTTTACCCATAATACTCCTAACATTAAAATACATACACTTCAATCTATCCAACCCAGCCTAACTGTTATTTCAATATTGCTTTTCAATACCTTCCCTGACATCTACCTTCCTGTCTGATCCTTCAATTACTGACCAGGTGGTCTGGTTCCAAAGCCCCCAGAAAACCAGTTTAAACCCTCCCAAGTAGCAACAGCAAACCTCCTGGCCAAAATATTGGTTCCCCTTTATTTCAGGTGCAACCTGTCCCTCTTGTACAGGTCACACATTCCCCATACTTTCCAATGATCCAAGAACTTGAAGCCCTGACCCCTGCACCATCTCCTCGGCCATTCTATCTGTGCTATCATCCCATTCCTACCTGCACTAGCCCATTGTATCAGGAGTATTCCGGACATTACTACCTTGGAGGTCCTTCTCTTCATCCTCTTTCCTAACTCTATTTACTCATGGCATAGGACCTCTTCTCCTTTTCATTGCTGCCACTATGCACCACAACCTCAGGCTATTCACCCTCCCCCTGGAGAATATCCTGCAGCCACCCCGATACATCCTGGAACCTAGCAGCTGGGAGGCAAGATGATCTCGGTATCTCTTTTGCAGCTGCATAATTCCTGTCTGTCCCCTAACTATCAAGTCCCCTATCTCTGCTGCATGGCTGACTTTACCCTTCCCTGCAAGATAGGCCACAGTGCCACTAACCTGGCTGCTGCTGCTGTTCCCTGATGGGTCATCTCCCCCAGCAGTATCCAAAGAGATATACTTGATTCAGTTTGCTATGGATCTTATGAGCCGTAATCTTTTGTATCATTCTCCCATACAGAGCTTTTTCAAAGTATTTACTGCAGTCTGTGAAATTCTGAATTCCCTTCACCTGCTCCCAATTTCAATGCTTCTGCACTGTAGAATTTTGAGACAAAGTCTGTTCATTTCTCTGGCCATCAGTCATGTGGAGGTAGGATAGGGAAAAGAATAATCCAGGTGCCAGTCTGTCAGAGGGCAAAGGTCATGAGTGAGCTCTGTCAAAGAGGCCTTGATGGAAGGTATACTAGAGGAGAAGGTTGATGAGAACGCAATGAAATGTTTGTGAATCGTCAGGTGGGTACAAAGGTGAAGCATGCCAGGTGGGTACAAAGGAATTCAGCAACAAATTTGCACAAGGGTTTGCATTGAGACTGGAGTACATCATGATCAACGGGTCAATTTCAATACTGACCAGGGCAACCAAAATATAACATTTGATGACCAACAGCTAAATTTCCATTTTCAGGACAAACAGATGCCTTGGAGTGACTGTGCAGCAGCAAATGCTTAGACTTACAGCAATGCAAGCTCAGACTATTGACTGGTGCCTCTGGATACCAGTGTTCAAAGGGGTATACAGTAGTCTGTCTTCCTAGATTAGTAAGATTGCAGAAATTCTGTCATCTCCTAGAATGGTGGAGATGTGATTGCACCATTTCTGTTAAAGCTAACTAACTAATCACTCACTAAAGATGGCCATCATTTTTTCTTATTCACCAGAGAGTAATCATTGTGCTTTATCTTGCCACTGTTGTATCATTACGAATATTAGGAATATTAACAATTACACCAATCTATTGCATAGATCTCCATCTTTATGGCATCAAAAGCATTGTACTATCTTAACAGTTTCATGTCCTTTTAGAAGATATTAAAATTTCTTTTAATTTAGTTGCTACGTAGGCCATTTTCTGCCATAATATTTAGTAATTATGAATAGATAATGGTCACTGGAAGAATGCTCAAAAGACAAATGATCATCATTACTGCAAATCAACAGGGACCATACTACTTAAACTCAGGCAGTATATTGGTGTATTGTAAACACAAAATAATCTGCAGATGCTAGGGTCGAAGCAACACTCACAGCACGCTGGAGGATCTCAGCAGGTCGGGCAGCATCCTTGGAAAAGATTGATCGACGTTTCGGGCCAGAATCCTGACGAAGGGTTCCGGCCCGAAACGTCGACCGATCTTTTCCACGGATGCTGCCTGACCTGCTGAATTCCTCCAGTGTGTTGTGAGTGTTGATACTGGTGTATTGTTGTACATGGTATTTGACATTACTTTCTCTTGATTTTGATGGAAATTTGACAAGCGGTAAAATGAATTGCCAGCTCAGACCTGCAGGTTAACAACAAGCAAGCTGTCTTAAAGTTGCCTTCTAACAATTAATATGGGGAATTTTAACTACCATACCTTGCTCTTGTTATATTGTTTAAAGTGATATTTCAGGCTGATGCTGTTATTTGGCGTGATAGGATATACGCGTGTAACTACTCAATAGCTCGAGCACCATCTGCAGACAGAGAAACAATGTTTCAGTACAGTTAATTTTTCACAAAACTGGGGGGAATCAAGCAGTGTAATTTATCAAGGGCTGCCATGGAAGGACAGGGAGAACCAAAGATCAAGTTCCATAATTGGCTAAAAGTCAGAAAAGTCTAAATGATACAGGAAAATATAGTAAAGTGGAAATGAGTATTGAAATGGGACAAGAAGATGGGTTCAGAATTAGAAATGGAAATGGCATAAATTATACCTATCTAAATGTATGAATATTGGAAATTATCTTAGGTGTGAACATTCAGTTGAGATTATTATGTGTCTAATTAAGTTAAGAAGTGCTAAATTACTAACTTGAGCTATTCGGCTCCACTGGGAAAATAAGAGGCTCAGAATGAGAAATTGGTTTGTGGGCGCTGTTAGGGCATATTCTGGGGTTAGGGTATATACCAAATATTAACTTCACCAGCAGTCAATTTTCAGATATGAACCTTGTTGAATCCTGCTGAAGGATCTTGGCCCAAAACATCGACTACTGCTTTCCATAGATGCTGCCTGGCCTGCTGAGTTCCTCCAGCATTTTGTATGTTTTGCTTCAGGTATGAATGTGGATTGTAAATTTAAAATGTAGCCCAAAACAATAGTTTTTTTTTCCTGGAGCTGTGGACTGAAGTTGAATGCAAACCAGACAAGGCTGATTAACATTCATTTTGGGTGTCTGGAGTCCAGGCGCAAAGAAGGAGGTGAATGAAAACTGTGTGCAATTCCAAAGGAAGCACTGTAGAAGCATTTCAACTATAGAATTGTCCTGCTGTTACCTTTGATCTTTAGCATATAAAAATGTCATGTAATATTGGGTTGGGAGGCCTCTTCCTCCAAGAGTGTCTCAATGTGATGCCTGCTGCTCACTTTTGTGAATAAAACACACTTTTCTATTCACTAGTTTCAGTGGCTCTCCGGTGACTTTGATCACGTTACAACATTTGGGGGCTTATCCAGGATATCTTTATAACTTATCCTGTGGACAGTAATCTCAGCAGCTTAAGTGGGTTTTAAAATTAGCACTCACACTCTGACCTGTTCAGGTCAGTGACTACAGGACCATGAGGTACAAAACCACAGTGGAGAACTGTGCTGGCAGATATAAAAGTAGGGTGGTGTGTGTGCATGTATGTATGTTTATGGAAGAGACGAGATATTTTTGTGCAACCTGGGCGAGACAGGGCCTCCAGTTGCAAAGGGTGGCTACTGACGGTTCAGAATGCCAGTGTGTACTTGTTTGGGGGTGTGGGCACGTGGCCAAGTGGTTAAGGCATTCGACTAGCAATATGAAGGTTGTGAGTTCGAGCCCCAGCCGAGGCAGCGTGTTGTGTCCTTGAGCAAGGCACTTAATCACACAGTGCTCTGCGGCGATACTAGTGCCAAGCTGTATGGGTCCTAATGCCCTTCCCTTGGACAACATTGGTGTCGTGGAGAGGAGAGACTTGCAGCATGGACAACTGTCGGTCTTCCATACAACCTTGCCCAGGCCTGTGCCCTGGAGAGTGAAGACTTTCCAGGCGCAGATCCATGGTCTTGCCAGACTGACGGATGCCTCTATTTACTTGTTTGGGGAAACTGTATAGCAGCAGACTCATTTGCAAATGTGGTTGTGTGTCTTAAGAATAAGTCTGTAACTTTGGTGCAATACCTTTTAAATGCAAAGGAATACAACAGGCACACATAAGTGACAGATTGCAGAGTGCATACTCTGTGGTTTTAAATATATACTGTTTAATTTTTATCCTATGTTTATATTTTGTGTGTGAAAAATATGGTGGAAATTAGTGTGGAGATATATGATGGAGAGGTTATACCCTGATATATCTGTTGGGATGGCACTGATTGAGGTTAGACAATGTCAGGTTGAGAACCCTGACCACATGAGCCAGCCCTTGACTTTGAATACGACCATCAGCAAGTCCTTCTCCTCTGGGGAGAAGCAGAGCATTTTGTCAGAGTTGCCTTCACTTAAAGTCATCAGCCAGAATGTAGAATTCTGGCGTAAGCTCGAGGAAATGATTGAAATTCACCAGCTGCACCCTAAAGATATACTGCGCATGTGTTGGCAAAAGTGAAGTGCCCGAGGAATATGTGGGACAGTATGGCCTGGGGGTGAAGGATGGTATATGGGCAACTACTGGGAATGCCAGCAATGAAGAGAGATATCATTTCTTTCAGGGGGAGGTGAGGCAGCGACTGGAGAGAGGTGAGAGTAACTGGGGAACAATAATGTAAGTGGTTTAGAGATCTAATGAGCTGCCCTTGGATTATGCAGAATGTAAATATCAAACATATGAGGAGTATTCAGGGTTGGATAATCCAAGGAGGGATGACCCAGATTTCCTGAAAATGCTGAAGGAAGGCCTGAGGTCAGCCCACCAGGAAGTTTTAGTTTTGGGGATAGCAGTGCGATCGATCTACTCCGTGATAGTATCATGGGCTGCTGAGATCGATCAGGGGAGGGGGAAGAGAAGTCATAAAGTGGCTGTAGTGATTGTAGCTGTTGTGATGTCAGAGAACTTGCTTTTTGTGCCAGCAACTGGGGCATATAGCAAGGAACTGCTGGATTAGATGTGGGAAGGTAAAGGAGATGATTTGTTACCACTGCGGTTTCTCAGGCTATGGTTAGAGGCAGTGTCCTGAAATGAGAGCCAAGTATGACGATCACTCGCCAAAGCATGCAGAATCCACAGCAGTGCCCTTTGTTTCTGATTTGACCACTGACCAGATTATGGAGCTGGTGAGGTCAGACAAACAGTTGACGTCACCCTCTATTGCCTGTGGTAGTCATTCACAGACATACACAAGAGGTTTATTTGGGGGGCCAGCAATGTGAAGTGTTAGTAGACATGGTATTGTCAGTATTGATAACTGATCTACTCTTGCCCACGACTGGAGAGGCAATTTACATTACCACTGCAGAAGGTGAAATAATGAGGGTGGAGAGAAGTCAGCCCCAGGTACTTGAGATTGAGGATTGCAGCTTCCTGTCAATTTTTGGGTGTGCCCAAACAATGAAGGCACTGTCCTGCGGATAGACAAACTGAGTAAGGCAGGTGCTATCATAGACTCAGGAAAAGGAGAAATAACATGGACACAACAGGGACAGCGAACATGTGTGACCACAAAGTAGCTAACATGGCCCACAGAGAGACAGTAGCCCCAAGCAGGGAGGAGAGACAGGACGATGTGTGGAAATCATGTCAAGCGGGCAGGAGGTCCCAAGGAGAGGGACCAAGCAGAGTCAGGAGCTGTTAAAAGTAGTGCTGCTCCCTGAAGAGGTAGAAGTGATTGAAATAAAGGCTCACCAGAAAGGAGATAGTAAGGAACAGAAAGGGAATGAGAGGGCAGATATCAGTGCGAGGAGGACAATGGAAGAGGAAGCAACAGAAATTACAAGTGTACAGGAAGAAACTACAGCTGCCAATTTAGCAAGATTAAATGGAGATGTGAAGGACCGCTGGGACTAGGGTAACACAGCAGCAGTGATATATTGCAGATCAGAGTGAGCCCGAGGGAGAAGATAGCTCTCCCAAGCCAGGTGACCAAGTCGTAGTAAGGGAGCTGGCTGAAAAGACAGGTTTTGCTCCCAGATGGATAGAACCACAGGTGATGCTTTGGACAAATGACGCCTGTGTTGGTGCGTAGTCCTGGCAAGGCAGCCAGTAGCAAAACTGGACTCAGGTTAAACCGCATGACTCTCCTTCTTGTCACCCCGCCCCCAACAAAGCGAGGGGTCAAGTGTACCCCATAACAGTCTCTTTGCAGAAAACCTAAGTGATGAACAGCAGCCGGCTGCATCCGATCTGACCACACCTGATGGCAGCAGACCCACAACAAACACAAATGCAGAAGACACCAAGAGTGTGCCAGCAAGTGTGAACAGCATGTTAAAGTATAATGGTAACTGTACTCTGTAATGAAGACCGGTTGCTGAAACTAGATGACTAGTTGTACAGTTCAGAATAGAAAAAGTATTGGGGAAAAGAGATGGGAAGGGATCTGAGTAACAGTAGAGTCATCAGGTTCTACAACTTCAATGGTGTGGCAGACTGAGAAAGAAAATACACACAGCATCTGAAAGCAGTCACACCAGCCTGAATGGGGAGTGAATACAAATGAGCTGAACCCTTTTAGTGGTTGGGCCAGTGATCGAATGGACAGTTTGGAAGGGGATGCCTCTAGGGTGACGTCCTTGTAGTCATTCTAATAGAAACCCCTCATGTACATCAATGAGAGGGCCTGTGAGTCTGATACATTTACCTTGCTGGTACCCCTGACCAATCAGCAACCTCTGATAGCCACTGCAGAATTTTAGCTGTCAGAGAATGAAAGGGTGAAGATAAAGAATGTGATGAAACTACAATTAGCCATCAGGGAAGGAGGTGATGGGCATACAAATGACGAAGATGCATTTTAAGGATTGTTGGTCAAATTTCTGGAATAATCTTTGCTTAGAGTCTTGTAGATAGCTATTAGGGATGATAGCGTAAATGTAGATGCACATAGGGTAATTGGGAAGGGGTTCCAAAGTACAGGGTATTTTTGCTGCCTTATTTGATTAGATCCTCTTGAAAGTTTGGTCTCCCCTGGAACAAATTTATTTTTGTCCAGGAGGGACATGAGGAGGGGCTGTTAGGGCATATTCTGAAGTTAGGGTACATAGCAAATATTAACTTCATCAGCAGCCAATCTTCAGACTCAAATGTGGATGGTAGATTTAATTTAAAATGTAGCCCCGAACAATAGTTTTCCTGGAGCTGTGGACAGGCGTTAATTACAAACCAGACAATGCTGATTAACATTCATTTTGGGTGCAAAAGAGGTGTGTGGAAACTCTATGTAATTCAAAGGAAGCATTGTAAGTACATTGTAACTAAAGAATTGTCTTGCTGTTACCTTTGATCATTAGCATATAAAAATGTTATGTAATATTGGGCCGGGAGGCTTCTTCCTCCAAGAGTGTCTCATTAAGATGCCTGGTGCTTGTTTTCGTTGAATAAAACACACTTCTATATCCATTAGCTTCAGTGTCTCTCCGATGACTTTGTTCATGTTACAACAGGTACAATGGAGGATTATAATACTTGTAAAGCTATCGTCCACTCTTTTTGTGGTTTCCCCAGTCTATGGTGAATGGCAAGTGTATTTAAGTGCTGTTGGCGCATGGTCAGTGGGAACGGAAGAATTAAGGGAAAGTACTTGGGAAGAGATGAAGTGTTAGATAAGTAGATCACCTGCAATGCTAAAAGCTGTGGAAATAAACTTGTGTGGTGCTTGCATTGTGCTGTCAGTGGTAGAGCATCATAGTTAGAGGGGAAGGGAACGATGAGGATTTTATCATTATTCCAGTTATGAACAGAGTGAATAAAGAGTGAAAAATGGAACAGACACAGCTGAGAGCTCTCTCAAGTACAGCGGAGGGGAATAATCCTCAAATTAAAGGAAAGAAAAATAGCTCTGGAGAATTGTTGGGGAAAGAGGAATTGCCAGAACATATGAAAAGGTCAAGAGTATCTAGAAAAAAGTTAATAAATATAGAAGTGACATAGCTGAGGAGTTGATGGTTAATAATACATAATAGTTAAAAGTCTCTCCTAAAGATCATCTAATGGCAAGAGAGGATTGAAAATTCGAATAAAATTTCTTCAATCTTCTGAGAACAGGTCAAATGTGGAAAACAGCATCAATCAATTGGTAGTGTGGAGGAGCAGAGGGATCTCGGGTACATGTCCACAGATCCCTGAAAGTTACCTCACAGGTGGATAGGGTAGTTAAGAAAGCTTATGGGATGTTAGCTTTCATAAGTCGAGGGATAGAGTTTAAGAGTCGCGATGTAATGATGCAGCTCTATAAAACTCTGGTTAGGCCACACTTGGGGTACTGTGTCCAGTTCTGGTCACCTCACTATAGGAAAGATGTGGAAGCATGGGAAAGGGTACAGAGGAGATTTACCAGGATGCTGCCTGGTTTAGAGAGTATGCATTATGATCAGAGATTAAGGGAGCTAGGGCTTTACTCTTTGGAGAGAAGGAGAATGAGAGGAGACATGATAGAGGTGTACAAGATAATAAGAGGAATAGATAGAGTGGATAGCCAGTGCCTCTTCCCCAGGGCACCACTGCTCAATACAAGAGGACATGGCTTTAAGGTAAGGGGTGGGAAGTTCAAGGGGGATATTAGAGGAAGGTTTTTCACTCAGAGAGTGGTTGGTGCGTGGAATGCACTGCCTGAGTCAGTGGTGGAGGCAGATACACTAGTGAAGTTTAAGAGACTACTAGACAGGTATATGGAGGAATCTAAGGTGGGGGCTTATATGGGAGGCAGGGTTTGAGGGTCAGCACAACACTGTGGGCCGAAGGGCCTGTACTGTGCTGTACTATTCTATGTTCTAGTCCATCAACATATATAACAAGGACAAGAAAGAGGTCCTAAACAAAAAATAAAAACTCTACATATTCTGCCAAAATATTTGTAGAAATATGTGGCAACTAATAAAAAGTTGTTCAATATCAAAACAAGATCAGAAGCAGTTTTTAAACTTTCTCTCCAATGGCATTATTTGGGCTTTTACATCCATTATTTATGTTCACACTTTATCTCCAGTAAGCACTTCTCTGGTATTCCTTGGACAAGGCTTTGTTTTTCCCATAGCTGTTTTGGTTCCTCGGTCCCCACTTCAATACTGTGCTGCCAAGTCTGGGCAAAATTCTGTAGCCTTGTGCATTAATATGGGTACTATCATTAACACGAATAAAGAATCTAAGTAAAGGAATCCAGAATATGACACTAATCTAGTTATTCCTTCGGCCTTTCAGCAGGAGTTTGAGTTTACCTTTCTACTCCTTGAATAACCAAACATTCCCTTTGTACTTTATATAGTAAACAAAAGTTATTTCCTTCTCCAACATACATGTGTTGAATTCAACTTCCAGCTTTTACAGTCGTCGCATTTCCCTGTAAAATAATTTTAAAGCGGGAACTGAATCAAAATATTGCATTAACTTCTTTAGCAATGCAAATACTCAGCATACCTCCGATTGTATTAGTACACAACTATGTTGAAACTAGATAAGAATCGAAAATAGAAATCAGGCTAAATATATGTTAGTTCGCTTCCTTAAAAATAACAAACGTGCATTCTGGAAATCTGAAACGAAACAAAAAATGCTGGAAACGTTCAAAAGATGAGGCAACATTCTCTGGAGGGAGAAACAGGAGTTACTGTGCCAGAACTCCGGTTTTCAGCTGCTATGTTTGACTGATCCAGCCTACGGACTCAACATTTTCATTTAATGCTTCACAAACTCACTGGCTATGGAAAAAAAAAACGTCCCGAGATCGGAAAAGGAACATTATAATTCTACATTTTTAACATCCACAAGGTATATAGTTTTTAAATTTTCTCCTCGTATCCGTCGACTGCTTATTACCATGGACGTTTGCTAGCGCGTCTCCAAGGCTACTGCGTGATTGACCAATGATAGCGCTGTTTGCTTTTTAGTGCTTGAGGTTAGCTGCGATTTTGTAGCCAATCAGAAGTTGTGTTGCTGTTGTCCCGTGGAAGATTCGGTCTTCCGCGGCGGGAAAGTTTTGAGCCGAAGCCGGGCCTGTGTTGGTTTGATAGATTCAGACGGTGTTAGGTTCGCTGCTGGGATGATCCTTAGTAAGGCGGAGTATGCTGAGATAGCCAAGTATCTGGAACGGCTGCGGCCCAACAGGCAGAGCTTGAAAATGTTGACGAAACAGTTCCCCAGGTAAGAGGTAGAGACAAGTAACATAACTGAAAGCTCGGAGAAAAGGGCTTAGAATTCTCATAGATGCATCACATTGCAACGGGGTGTCTATGAGTACGATCAGTTTCTACACACAGCAAACTACATTACAGGTTGAGTACCCCTTATCCGAAATGCTTTGGGCTGGAGGTATTTCGGATTTTGGAATGTAGTATAGACAGCGTGGGATCACCATAATTTCCGACTTTGAATTTACATGCTACTGGTCAACAATCTTTGTCTTACTCTTTTTCATGTATTGCTGTAGCTGTTCATTTGTATTGGGTTTACAGCAGTGACGACCTTGGCCCTCATTCCACATTTCTCTGCTGCTTTGTGATCAGCAGATTCTTTATCACCACAAATCTTTAAAACAATGCCATGCCTTAAATTTTTGCAACAGGTCTGCTAAATATTCACAATCACTCTCAATTTTCAGTTTGTTGTGATAGATCTTTACTTGTTTCATGATCAGCGTACCAGTAAGTGGCATGTGTTCACCTGGATGCTGATGAACCCACTTTTTCAAGATATGATTGAGATCTTCATTCTTTTGCTTTATGAAATGTTTTTCTATTTTTCATTAACTTCCATTCAATACGTATGTGAGGTCACTTCTCAGAACTGTCTGGTGCGCAGAGAACTGTGCATCGCTTTGAAAGTTTCCTGGTGCCTTGTGGAATTTTTCATTTGTGATGTTATGTCAGTTCTCAAAACATTTCATATAAAGGGTACTCAACCTGTATGAGCAAAGGGGTAACGCACAAAAATACTGGAAGAACTCAGCAATTCAGCTAGCATCTATGGACAGGAGTAAACAGTCAACATTGTGAGCTGAGACCTTTCTTCAGGACTGTAAAGGAAGGAGTCAGAGCCCTTGAAAGAATAAAAGCTAAGCAAATGTAATCCTTTCCCTCCCCCACATTCTTGTTCTGGCTTCTGCTCCCATCCTTTCCAGTCCCGATGAAGGGTCTCAGCCCAAAATGTCACTATTTACTCCTTCAGCATTTTATGCATGCTGCTCAAGAGTTCTAGCATCTACAGAATTTCTGGTGTTTATGATACACATAGAGATGATCTCTTTTAGGTTATTGAGCTGAATTTCTACTTTTCTTCAGTGAAGGAAGAGCGGAATCCTTTAACTTCTCTCTGACAGTTCAGAATTCCATCAGTCCTGCACTGGTAGACTTAGCAGAAGAGAGAAGTAGAAAGGAAATGGAGAAAATCTTAACAGAACAAACAGTTAATGACGAAAAAGTTAGTGAAAGCTAGCACACTAAAGTGCTTGGAAGACACCTCTGGCCCAGGGAATAGGTTTTTTTTTAAAAAAGGAATAATTCACTTGAAATGGAGAAGAAACAATTTTGCCAGGTAGTTGATAGGTGTAACCAGATTGGGGGGGAGGGGTGTAGAATGGAGGAGAGATGGAACCACACAGAGGAGAGGTGAACAAAAGAAGAATAAACATTTGAGGATAAATGACTCCGCGTTTGAGGAGAACACCAGTGGTGTTGTTTTATTCAAATTTTTGTTCCAAGCATGCCATTGTTCCATGCCATTCCACCCTCCCCCCCCCCCCACACTGAATTCTTTCTCTACTATATCAATAACTGCATAAGTTGTGCTTTCTCCACTTGTGGAACAAATCAGCTTAACACTTTTATTACTAATGTAACTCTCGGTTTGGCTAGAGGCTTAATCTAGTGGAAGACAGCCCTCGGCCTGGCCAAACTTAAGAAACCTTGTTTTGGTGGATGTTGCGTGATGTGTCCTCTGTTACAAATCAGTACCCCAAAATAACAAACAGTACACAATATGTGATTAAACTATTTAGCTTTATATGGTTAGTAAAGAAACAAAAACAAGAAAAGGGCCCATTCTCATGAAACAGTCTAATGCGCAATGTTGGAGCTCACGGTTCAGTCCACTGGTTTCCCGTCGACCTCCTCCGAGCGTAGTCGACCCTTGGACTCTCGCTCCAAGTCCACTCTGTCCAGCAGTCTACCAACTCTCTCCATTCCCGTCCTCTCTCCTTATCTCTCCCTGACAAAAGATGTGAAATCCCTGCTCCCAGATCCACAAGAAAGAACAATAACCCTCTCACTGGATAGCCGCACATTCCAAAACCCCATTATATCTCGTCATAACCCAAACATTGCTGCTACAGAGAAACCATTACGTTAGCAGTGAAACCTTACAGCGTGTTACACTCTTCCCCCATCAAATTTATTCATGTCCTCATGACATTGAGCTAATTCGCCAACCCTTCCTGCAAAACATAAAGTCCAATCCAGGTGTAAAAGGCAGTAACGTAGCTCCCCAACATGGTAGGGGTCACACTCTGTTCCCCTGGTGCTACGTAGGCCTTCCTATCCGGTGGTCTCCCAATTCTCTGAGACCTCCGTACCCCCTCACCTAACTCTTCAGGTTCAGACACTACTGGGGATACTTCTGGTCTACCTGGCGAGGCCTCCCCCAACCTACCACTCGTGCCCACCTGCAACTCGGACCTCTTGGTCCCGTGGCCAAGCCCCCCCCCCCCCCATTTCATCCCTTGCAGGGTCCCACTGCAAACAACACTGTCCACGTATAGCTCCCTCCCTTCACCTGACTCCGCGGGAGAAGGGCTGGAAGTCTCTTCCTCAATCAATGGGGAGTTAGCAAAAGGCAGCATATACCACTCATCCTCCGAATCAGTATCCCTCACAGGGGTGGGGGCTGGCCTAACCTCTCCTGCTGTGGGTCCTGCAGTTGCCCTGCATTTCTACAGAGTCCTCGTACTAGGTGTAGTCTCCAAGTTGGGCTCTGGGTCTATCTGCACCTCTTGTCCCAGGGGCAGCTGGTGATTCTGGTGGAGAATCTTGACAGGCCCATTCCCATCCTCTGGTTTCACCCAGAAAACTTGTAGGTTTGGCATTTGACTCTCCACCACATAGGGCTTAGCAGCCCAATGGTCCACTAACGTATGTTTCCTAGGTAGCCCCAAATTCCTTATGAGGACAAGGTCTCCTAGCAGGAGTTGGGAGAACATCATCTTTTGATCATACCTCCTCTTATTTCCTTGATTCTGCTTGGCAGCCGCAACCCCAACTAATTCATAAGCCCTTTACAGCTCTCTACTCATGTCAGACACATACTTCAGATAAGTCTTCGGTGGTAAGTCGCCCTCGTCAGTTCCAAAGCAAAGGTCAATGGGTAACCTCGCGCCTTAACATCAGATAGTATGGCGAGTACCTGATAGCTTCATTTCGGGTACAGTTGTAACTGTGGACCAGATGTCAAATGTGTTGACTCCACCTGCTCTTCTTGCTGATCTCCAAGGTCCTGAGCATGTCTAGCAAAGTCCGATTAAACCTCTCAGGCTGGAGGTCACCCTGTGGATGATAGGGCGTGGTCCTCGACTCCAAGCATGTCCAGTAACTCATTGTTGAGTCTGTTCTCGAAATCCCATCCCTGACTATGTATCCGCCTGGGAAGGCCATAATAAATGAAATACTTCTCCCATAACACTTTGGCCACTGTGGACGCCCTCGGGTCCTTGGTAGGAAAAGCCTGTTCATATCTGGGGTGGTAGTCCGTGATGACTGGCATCGGGTTCTATTGACAGGAAATCCATACACACCAGGTCCAGGGACCCTGCATTCTGCAAGTGGGACAAGGGAGCTGCCGGCATAGGCAGTGTCTTCCGTCGTATGCATCAAATGCATGACTTGCGGTATTCTTCGACCTTCGACTTCATTCAGGGCCAGTAAAATCATCATGAAGTGACTTCAGCACATTTCTCCGATACTTCTCCGGCAGAACCAGATGGTAGCGCTGAGGTCGGTCCGGGGGTGATGTGACCCAGTATAGGATATGGTTTCGCAACTCCAACTGAGGTCATTCTCTCAGTAATGGAGGCATCGCTATGTGTTTCGTCTTCTCTGCCTGACCCATGTCTTTTCAACCGCTGACCAAATGATACTGATGCCTGGGTCATCTCGCTGAGCAGCTGCCACTTCCCCAGACCTCAATTCTGGCAGCTGATTTGTCTTCAGAGCAGTCAGGTTACAGTAAACTTGGGGAATGGCGTCATCAGAAGCTCCCAGTTGATCCACAGCTCGATCCTGCCCCTCCTTTCCCTCTGCCTTCATGGTGATGGCAAACTGACAGATGGCTTTTACCCCTGGGGCAGGAACACTTTCCCACTCCTCGTCCCTGTCCAGTCTCTCATGCGCCCGTCGGGACAAAGCATCCGCATCAATGTTCCTGCTTCCTGGCTGATACCTCAGGCTGAAATCATAGGCAGACAACGCTGCCAACCACCGATGGCCTGTGGCATCCAGTTTTGCTGAGGTCAGGATATAAGTTAAGGGGTTGTTGTCTGTTCTCACCTCAAGCTTGGCCCTGTAGAGGTAGTCACTCAGCTTATCCACCACTGCCCATTTCAATGCCAGAAATTTCAACTTGTGCGTGGGATAGTTTTTCGCAGAGGGCGACAGACTCTGGCTGACAGAAGCAACGGGCCTCAACCCGGTGCCCTGATCCTGATACAGGACGCCCCCTAAGCCCTCTCAGCTGGCATCTGTGTGCAGTATATACGGCAATTGGGGATCCGCAAGAGCCAGCACCGACAACTCTGTCAGCGACTGAAAGGCCTCCTCACATTTTTCATCCCACCTTGGTCCAAAGGGCCGACATATTTCTAGCGGCTTATTCTAGGGGAAGACAGCCTTGGCCTGGCCAACCTTAAGAAATCTTGTTTGGGTGGTTGCTGCACGATGTGTCCCCCAATCAGTACCCCAAAATAACAAACATTACACAATATGCGATTAAACAATTTAGCTTTATAATTCTTAATTTGACTATATGGTTAGTAAAGAAACAATAAAAAAAGAAAAGGGACCATTCTCATGAAACAGCCTAACGTGCAACTTTGGAGCTCACGGTTCAGTCCACTGGTTTCCTGTTGACTTCCTCCGAGCATAGCCGACCCTCAGACCCTCGCTCCAAGTCCACTCTGGAGTTGGTGGTCTACCAACTCTCTCCATTCGCGTCTTGTCTCATCTCTCCCCGGCAAAAGAATGCGAAATCCCTGCACTCAGGCACACAAGAAAGAAAAATGTCCCTCTCATTGGATCGCTCCACATTCCAAAGCCCAGTTATCTCTAGTCATAACCCAAACTTTGCTGCGACAGATAAACCATTACATTAGCAGTGAAACCTTACAGCGCATTACACTAACTAACAATCTATTCTCTAATTTATCTGGACTATCTCTGACACTTCTTTTTCTGTAAAGACCGACTAGTCACTGACATCTTCTGCAAACCCACTGACTCCCACAGCTAATCTCATCCTGTTTCCTGAAAGGATACCAATATTTTTTCCCCAATTCTTTTTCTCAGTTCTGCATCTGTTCTCAAGATTTTGACTTCTGAAATGTCCTGCTTCCTCTTTATACATGGCTTCTCTGCCACAAATGATGGAACCCTCACATGCGTTTCCTTCATTCCTCACACATCAGTTCTCATCTCACCCCACTTCCCTGGACAGAACTGTGACAGAATTTCCTTGCTTCTACTCTCACCACACCAGCCTCTGCATCCAACATATCGTTCTTTGCTATATCTGTCAGCTACAATATGATCATACCAGTCTGTAACTTCTCTCTCGCCCTCTTTCTGGTGACTCCACTTTCTTCTAGTTGCATGTCATTTTACTCTCCAACGTGAACCTGCTGTCCTCAAACTTTGTCCATTGCTGTGGTGATTATTACAATATCTCATATTCTGCACCGATAACTTCCAACTCAGTGGTGTGAACATTGAATTTTCCAATTTGACATTTTAAGGAAAGGATACGAAAGTGAAGAGACTGACAGTGTCAGATGTGGGTTCACTGAAGTACATTAGGAAAAGCAGCTGAACCAAATGATGCTCCAAAATGTTAATAGTTATCTCAGACAAATATACACAGTTTGAAGAAACTGGTTATGATGAGGTGTAGGCCCTCTTGATCGGGGTCTACCATGGATGTTGGTTATTCGCTGTCTCTGCAAGCCAGTAAAGTACAATATGAAGAGCCCAAACAGCAGGCTTCTCTCCACACAGCTGATGAATCCAAAGGAACAGCAAAGACTGATGCAGTTGACACCCATGGCATCGCAGGAATTGCCAGTCATCATTGAACTCAATGTAGAGCTGCCTTAGGGACTCCAGCTCTGGATTTTTTCCTCAGGTTTATTCTCGAAACTTTCCCAATGAATGGATACAGCCACAAGGCAGCAGAGGTTTGAGATCAGAATTTCCTTCTCCAGATGGGCTGCCACCTACAGCTGACAAGGCCCATCTGCCTGATGAGGAGACCTGCCTAGGTATGCATGGGAACAATGGGAATCCGTATATTAGAACATAAAAATAGAAGCCGAAATAAATCATTTGATCCCTTTTGCCTGCTCTACCATTCAAAAAAATTGGAGCTAAATTACTTCCAAGTCATTTTTTCCACTTACCCCCTACCTCTTGATTCTATTAATATTCAAAATTCTAATAATCTGTTATAAATATCCTCATCCCTCTTGAGAGATTTGTAATTCTTTGGGTGAAGAAGTTTGTTCTCATTTCTATCCTGAATGGCTGATACTTTATTTTGAGACTGTGGCACCTGGTTTTAGACAATCTAGGCAAGGTAAGCATCATCCCTGTTTATGTTGAGCCTTGTGCAAATGTTGTATGTTATAATGAGATCACCTCTTGTTTTCTGAACCCAAGAGTGTAGGCTAAGTCTGTTTAATCTCTTAGGCTCTCAGGAACATGGAATAAGCATAAATAAAGCATTTGGGCCCAGAGCCTATTCCTTGTGAGGCAAACTATTCAACCCCTCACCTGTCCCTCTCCATCCTAAAAATAAATATAGTGAACTTCTGTTGCCGTCCCTCTGTCACCTGCATATCCTTCCTAAGGCAGGGACCAAAACTGCACACAATATATCTGGTGTATGTTCAGTAAGAAATTTTTGCTCTTGTAAAGCAAGTCACACAGATGGGCAACAAAAACAGTAAACCTATCACTAAATAGATGGAAGAAGTCGAAAGGTGGAAAGAATCTATCAAACACTTTAAAAAAAAAACTTTGAGCCAATGAATGGAAAGCAAATAAGATAGCAGTGGGAAAAAGGTAACAATGTAAAAAGGAGGAAGACAAAATAGAACAAATGAGAGATGTCAAATAGAATGAAGAGACCATGCTGGATAAAAATAGGTCACTTCTCTGTTTGTAGAATTTGGCCAGTGAAAATAGCCCAGTTATGCCACATAATAAAATACGTAGCTGTAGAAGTGACAAGATATATATGGAAATTAAATCAGTCACTATTTACTTAGCAGAATCAGGTTTAATATCACTAGCATATGTTGGAAAATCGTTATGCTTCGCTCAGCAGTACGTTAAAAAAACTAAATTACTGTGTGTTTGTGTATGTATGTGTGTGTGTGTGTATATATATATATATATACACACACACACAAAATAAGTGGTACAAAAAGAGAGGAAGAATAGTGGTGTTCATGGGTTCACTGTCCATGCAGAGGGGAAGAAGCTGTTCCTGAAACATTGAGTGTGTGTCTTCAGACTCCTGTACCACCTTGATGGTGGCAGTGAGAGGAGGGCATGTCCTGGGTATTAGGGTCTTTAATGATGGATGCTGCCTTTTCCAAACATTGTGTTTTGAAGGTGTTCTCGATGCTGGGGAGGCTAGTGCCTATGATGGAGCTGGCTGAGTTTACAACTTTCTGCAGCTTTTTCTGATCTTGTGCCATGGCCCCTCCATACCAGACAGTGATGCAACCAGTAAGAATGCTCTCCACAGTACATTTGTCGAAATCTGTGAGTGTCATTGGTGACATACTAAGTCTCCTCAAACTCCTAATGAATTATAACCGTTGTTGTGCCTTCTTTCTAATTCATCAATATGCTGGGCCTAGGTTAGATCTTCAGAGATACTGACATATCAACATCTTCAGAGATGTTGATTATGGAGTTTAGCTCCTCAAGTGCCTGCCTGACGTTGGTCTGTGGTGGAATGTGCACTGCTACCAAGATGATGGCGGAAAACTCTCCAGGTGAAAAAAAGGATGATGTTTAACTGCTAGGTGTTCCAGATCGGGCGCGCAGGGTTGAGACCAAATCGTCAAGTCTGTGAACCATGTTCATCATAAACATACTCCAACTCCTCTGACTTTAAAAGAGTGAGCAGTCCTGTCTTTGCAGAGAATGGTGAAGTCATCGAGTTGCAGTGCTGTGTCCGAAGTGGTGAGGGATAGCCATATTTCTGTGAAGCAAAGTGGACAGCAGCACAGAATTCATTGTGAAAAGCTGTTTCTCCCCCCTCCTGCCATCAATTTAAAGTACAAGTTGGAAGAATGCTACATCTGCTTCACATTAGACATACACAATTAAAACTGAGTGGATAAACTGAACTAGAATTTCAAGTATTGTATATCCAGTAGCATTTAAATCCACAGTGATGAAGTGTTTTGAGAGGTTGGTGATGAAACATATCAACTCCTGCCTGAAAAGTGACTTGAATCCACTCTACAATTTGCCTACTGGCACAACAGGTCCACAGCGAATGCCATAACATTGGCTCTTCACTCAACCCTGGAACAGCTGGATAGCAAAGATGCATACATCAGTATAGTTGTTGTAGACTGTAGATCATCATTCAATACTATCATTCCCTCAAAACTAATCAGTAAGCTTCAAGATCTCGGCCTGATTTTCTCTGTGCAGTTGGGTCCTCGACTTCTTCACTTGCAGACCCCAGCCAATTTGGATTGGCAACAACATCTCCTCCACAATCGCCCATCAGGACAGATGCAGCTCAAGATTATGTGCTGAACCCGCTGCTCTATTCGCTTTACGTTGATGACTGTATGGCTTAGCATAGTGCCAATGCCATATTTAAGTTTGCTGATGGCACCACAGTTGTAGGCTGAATCAAAGGTAGTTACAAATCAGCATATGGGAGGAAGATTGAAAATCTGGCTGAGTGGTGCCGCAACAACCACCCTCTTACTCAATATCAGCAATGATCAGCTGCCTGGTCTTGACTTCAGAAAGAGGAAACCAGAGGTCCATGGTAGGAGACTAGAGGTGGAAAGGAACAGCAACTTTAAATTCCTTGGTGTTATTATTTTGAAGGACTTGTCCTGAGCCCAGCACAAAAGTGCAATTACGAGGAAAGCATGGCAGCACTTCTGACTCTCTTAGAAGTTTGTGAAGATTTGGCATGACGTCTAAAACTTTGGCAACCTTCTATAGATGTGTGGTGGAGAGTATATTGACTGGCTACATCACAGTTTGCTATGGAAACACCAATACCTTTAAATGGAAAACCCTACAAAAAATAGTGGATAGGGCCCTGTCCATCTTGGATGAAGCCCTCCCAACTATTGAGCACGTCTACACGAAGCGTTGTCCCAGGAAAGCAGCATCCATGATTAGTGACCCCCATCACCCAGGACATGCACTCTTCTAGCTGCATCAGGACCTGCAGCACCAGGTTCAGGAACAGTTAGTACCCCTCAGCCATCAGGCTCTTCAACCAGAGAGGATAATTTCACTCAACTTCACTCGCTCCATCACTGAACTGTTCCCACAAACTTTCAACGACTCTTCATCTTGTGTTCTTGATATTTATTGCTTATTTATTATTATATAATTATTTCTTTATTTTCTTTCTTGTTGTATTTGCAGTTTGTTGTCTTTTGCACATTAGTTGTCTGCCCTGTTGATTTGATCTTTCATTGATTCTTTTATGGTTGTTGGATTCATTGAGTATGCCTGCAATTAAATGAATCTCAGGCTTCTATATGGTGACATATATGTACTTTGATAATGAAATTGCTTTGAACTTTATATTACAAAATTGTGAAGAACTTCAATAACCAATCTGGACTCGTGCACTAACACTTATACATTCATTGTTTGCTTTTAAAACCAGAGAGCTAGAGTTGTATTTGTTCTGTTTAGTACTTTTTCAGTGTGAAGAAGACTAGCCAAAAATAAAACTTCAAATCTTTTTTTCAGATTTATATACTTTTATACCAAAGTAATGTGTGTCTGGATTGTAGTTGGACAACACAATAGGAGGTCTCAGGTTCAGATTCACTTACTATCACGTGTACAATAAAACACGCAACGAAATGTTTCGTTTATGTTAACAACCAACGCAACCTAAGGATATGCTGAGAGCAGCCCACAAGTGTCAACACACGTTCTGGTGTCAACATAGCAAGCCCACAATGTTCAGCAAATCAACAGCAACAGAATAAGTCCCTTGACTCTCTCTTCCACCAGCAGATTCACACAGGCAGGCCTCCAACCCCAGGAAAGGCCGCCACCAGGCCTTGCACCTCCAGTCTCACAGATGTTGAGCCAGTTACTTCCAGACCCACCAGTTTGGGTCAATTCACCAACCTGGCTGAGGGAGAGGGGTCATCCCGGCTCATACTGGAAAACTCACAGATGTCAGGCTTCTTGACTTAAAGAAGACACATCGACCCAGGTGCTTTGAACATAGGGCCTCAACTTCTGGACTCACCAACTTAGGTCTTTGACCTTTGGCATTGAGCTGGGGACTCGCTGATCACATGACTTAGAAATCCAGGCATTGAACTCAGGACTTGCATGAACCTCCAACTCTGGGACTCAGCAACCTGAGGAGTCACCAGTCTTCATCCAATGGGCCCGCTGATCTGGCATCTGTCCATGGAATCACTGGCCTTCTACCATGGAGCACTCCGACCTGTACTCTAGCTCATGCCCTTGTCTTTTCATTTACTGACCCTGATCCTTTAACCTCTAATTCCCTTCGTCCATGTCCCTAAAACCTAGGTTTGAGTCAGTCCTGACGAAGGGTTCTGGCCCGAAACGTTAAGTGATCATTTCCACGGATGCTGCCCGACCTGCTGAGTTCCTCCAGCGTGTTGTGAGTGTTCCCTAAAACCTAACTCCCCATGCTCCAAAACCATATCTACAAACCTAAAAAAAAACTACTGTTTGAGCCACAGACTAGACGGACAACAACAGGAATTCTGCAGATGCTGGAAATTCAAGCAACACACATCAAAGTTGCTGGTGAACACAGCAGCAACTTTGATGTGTGACTAGACGGACAATGCAGCTCAGCACTATCTTGATGGTTCCTGTACTGGTGTTTCGAAAAGGCTTTCCATCAGTTGTAGAGATGTACAGCACAGAAACGGGTCCTTGGGCTCTTGTGTCCACTCCCAACCTTTTACCTTTCCCCCCCATTGTGCCAAGATTCAGTGAAAAGTGTGTTTTGCACACTGTTTATGCAGATTATATCATTGCACAGCACATTGAGCTAGAAGAAAGTAAAACAATAACAATGCTAAATAATGTGTAAAAGCTACCAAAAAAGTGCAGTGCAGGTAAACGAAAAGTGCAAGATCATTATAAAGTAGATTGTGAGGCAAACAGTTCATCTGATCATGCAAGAAGTCCATTCAAGAGTCTGATAATGGTGGTATAGAAACTGTCCCTGAGCCTGGTGGTACATGCTTTCAGACTTTAGTATCTACCCGATGGGAGAAGAGAGTATGTCTGGGGTGGGTGGGGTCTTTGATTATGCTGGCTGTTTTACTGAGGCAATGAGAAATATAGACAGAGTCCATAAAGGGGAGGTTGATCCTCATGGCAGTTAACTCCTCCTTCTTAATACTGACTTTTACCTCTCCATGAAATCACTGTCTTCCATATTCACCTTAGTCAATACTGATGGTAAGGTCATTTAGGACCTTCCCATATAGTCTAATTTTACTCCTAGATTAACTGTTTGGTATTCAAGGGAACCACTCTTTCCCTGGGTAACCTCTTTCTCCTGATATACCTACAGAATTTATTGGGATTCTCCTTACTGTAGGTTATCAAGAATATTTCATGGCTCATTTTTGCTGTACAAAATCGTGTACATTGCCGCCTTTTTTATGTTCTCCCCTGTAAGCAGATTCTTCAAAAGACTTTCTGGAATCCATTTTCCTTTTCTTGTCATATGTTTCCCATTTCATGATCATATCTGAAGAAGATGGTGCCAGCAAACAATGCTACCGTGGGCAGCATTGTGTAGATGGCCCATGAAACTTTTCCTTTCACTTCTTTTACTTGTTTTTCTTTTAAATGTGGTTCTGGTATTGTTGGAGCCTGTGATCGTGTTTTTGAGCTGACTGAGCAAACTGGTGTTTTGCTGTCTCTGAGAAGGTTCCAGGATGCAAGCGGCCTCAAGGCCAAGAAGCGAGCCCATGATCGAATCCATTTCTTGCCAATCTCACTGATAAAAGCATCACAGAAAATTGAAAACATCAAGGCAGTTGCGTAAGGTGAACAAGTGTTCAGTGCAGTCTACTAGCTTCTCGCTTGCTGCTGCCAGAGGAAGATGTCTGTGTGTGACGATCTATCTCTTTCCCTCGATGCTGTCTGAGGATTTTACCAAAGTTCTGGGCCTGTCCTTTGGAGTTTGGTTTGTAGTTCCTGGTTGCTCTTTTTTCTGTTGCTATTTTGAGCGACTTTGAATCAGGGCAGCAAGCAGATAATGAACACTGAGCTGAACTGAATATAGATGCTTTCGATTTTGTGTTTTCTGCGTTTTTGCTTGTTCTCTCTTGTTGCCATTTGCGCGATTTGTGGGTTTTTTTGCGGATGAGGGAGGGGTGATGCTTTTTTTTCTTTGAAGAGGGTCCAAGCTTTTCATTGTTTCTTGGCTGTCTGTGGAGGAGGCGAATTTCAGGGTTGTATACTGCATGCATACTTTGGTAATAATGCACTTTGAATCCTTTGGATTTTAAACATCCTTTGTCATCCAAGGTTCCCTAATTGTGCCAGCTTTGCCTTTCACTCTTACCAGAATGCACTGGTAGTAAACTCTTACTAATTCACTTCTTAAAAAATCTCCCACAGAGAGTAATCCTGACATCATGACCCTTGGTGCTTTTTAACCTGCTGCCTAATTTTCTGAACTCACTTTGCAGGACATCATTCATCTTTCCAACTGCAAAATTTTCCTTTTCAATATGCATCCTCACATTTAAAGCTAATAATGATTTTCATAATCCTTTCAAACAGAGTACTCAGGATAACAACTGCATATTATTTTGTGGGGAAAACACACATTTTTGCTTCTGATCTTAAATCTGAATCAAGTTATTATCAACCTTCATAGCAGTGAAAGCCAATTTTCCTAATTTACTAATCAAATCTTTTATTCTTAATACTTAATCCCTCTGCAACTTTCCCTAGGAACAATCTTACTTTCCTCACCATATATGTGAAGTTCTTCTTCATCCAAAATCCTTATGAATTGTTGTGCACTGTCAACTTGAAATGATGCCCAATTGTCGATCTATTGCTTGGAAGGAAATGAAGCCTTTAAAGAGAGAGCAGTTGTGATTTCTCTGACACTGAGTCTGGTGCTGTGGCTGAGAAGAGCAGAGAGCTGAAGAGGAGTGCATTGTTGATAAATTCTTTAGTCAGAGGAACAGAGATGAGGTTCTGTGGGCGTGATAAAGAACCCGGCTGGTATGTTTGCTCCCTGGTGCCAGGATCGAGGATGTCTCAGATTGCGTACATGGCATTCTTAAGGGTGTGGGTGAGCAGCTGGAAGTCTTGGTACATATTGGCACTGATGACATAGGTAGACAAGGTAAGGGGGTGCTGAAGAGTGATTGTAGGGAGCTAGATAGAAAGCTGAGAAACAAGATCTCCAGGGCAGTAATCTCTGGATTACTGCCTGTGCCATGTGCCATGAGAATAGGATGACTTGGCAGATGAATGCGTGGCTGGGCAACTGATGCAGGGGGCAGGGGTTCAGATTTATGGATCATTTGGATGTCTTCTGGGGAAGGTATTGCCAATGCAAAAAGGATGGGTTACACCTGAACCCAGAGGGGTCCAATATCCTTTCAGGCAGGTTGGCTGAGTTGCTCAGGTGGGATTAAGTTTATTTGGCAGGGGGCTGGGAACTGGAGTGATAGTGCTGAAGATGAAATAGTTGGTTTACAAACAGAGGCAATGTGTAGTAAGACTCCTAGCAAGAGAGGCTGATGGCTGGGCAAAATTGCAGCACCAGGATGAGTTGCAATGTAAAAGGTGGACAAAATCACAAAAGGTGAATACAGGCCTAAAGGTGTTGTATTTGAATGCACGCCGTATTCGGAATAAGATTGATGAACTTGTAATAAGATTGGCATGTTCGATGTTGTAGGCATCAGTGAATCATGGCTGAAAAATGTAATAGCTGGGAGTTTAATGTCCAAGGATACGCATTGTATCAAAAGGATAGGCAGGAAAGCAGAGGGGGTGCCATGGCTCTGTTGGTAAAAATGAAATTAAATCTTTAGAAAGAGGTGACATAGGGTCAAAAAGTGTTGAATCGTTGTGAATAGAGCTAAGGAACTGCAAGGGTAAAAAGACCCTGATGGGAGTTGTATACAAACCCCCAAACAGTAGTAAGAATGTGATTTACAAGATACAATAGGAAATAGTAAATGCATGCCAAAAGAGTAATGTTACAGTAGTCACGGGGGATTTCAATATGCAGGTAGATTGGGAAAATCAAGTTGGTGCGGGATTTCAAGAGAGAGAATTTCTAGGATGCCTATGTGATGGCTTGTTAGAGCAGCTCGTGGTTGACACCACTTAGGGATCAGCTATTCTGGATTGACTATTGTGCAATGAAGAGGAATTGATTAGACAGCTTAAGATAAAAGAATCCTATCCTGAAAATTCGAAGACCTGATAGAACCGAAACGGTAGATCCTTGTGAAATTAATAAGGTATTTATGGATTTCTACTCTAACCTTTCTAAACCTGAATTTTCAGACAATATTACTTCTATGAATAGATTTTTGCAAGAATTGAATATACAGGTGTCCCCGGCTTTTCGAACGTTCGTTTTACGAAACCTCACTGTTACGAAAGACCTACATTAGTTCCCTGTTTTTGCTAACAGAAGGTGTTTTCACTGATATGAAAAAAATCAGTGTGCAATAAAAAATTAGTGCGCGAAAAAATCAGTGTGTGATAAAGGCAGCGTGTGCTCCGAGCAGCTACTCTCCCCCGGATTCGGAACGGCGTTCTCGCCGGCATTGCTTAAACAAGTGCCTGTGAGCAGCCGTTTGCAAGATGAGTTCTAAGGTATCGGCAAAGCCTAAAAGAGCTCGTAAGGGTGTTACACAGCATAAAACTAGACGTAATTAAGCGTTTCGATCATGGTGAACGAATTAAGGACAACGTGAGTTTGGCTTGTGGAAGCTGATGAAGATAATGTTGAAGAGGTTTTGGCATCTCATGACCAAGAACTGATAGATGAAGAGCTGATGCAGTTGGAAGAGGAAAGGATAACAATCGAAACCGAATGCAGTAGCAAACTGAACGTGAAGCAACTGTGTGAGATTTTCGCTGCAATGATAAAGTACGACTTTAATTTTGAAAGGGTATGTAGGTTTGGGGGATATTTGCAGGATGGTTTGAGTCCTTACAAAGAACTGTATGATAGAAAAATGCGCGAGGCTCAGCAGTCAAGCAAGCCTTCCACATCAGCCACAGCAGACAACGAACCTCGACCTTCGACATCGAGGCGGGCAGTCATAGGAGAAGATGACCTGCCTGCCCTAATGGAAACAGATGACGACGAGATGACACCCCAGTGTCCCACCACCCCAACCCCCAGGCCGTGGACAGATACCGATTCGCGGAGAATGCAGCGGTAGCCGGGAGGCCCACAGCACATCTTTAAGAAAAAAGCCGAAATAAACATGCTAATTAATTAGGTGCCGACTGACACATAATTGTCAGCCCAGATCAGAGGCGATGCAATCTGCAATCCCTTCTGATCTGGGCCGACAGTTACGTGCCAGGCGGCACCTAATTAATTAGCATGTTTATTTTGGCTTTCTTCTTAAAGACGTGCTGTGTGCCTCCCGACTACCGCTGCACCGCTGCGTTCTTCGTGGATCGGTATCGGTTCACTGCCTGGAGGATAGGGACCACTGCACCACCCAAACTCCAACGACTCAGTCTAACACACCATCATCAGTGTGCTCGGCAAGCTGTCTCCCGATTCCCGTAAGTGATACTACACTGTACATACATTATTTCTACTTTATATAGGCTGTGTATTTTTACGTGTTATTTGGTATGATTTGGCAGCTTCATAGCTTAAAGGTTACTGGAGAGAGTGTTTTTGCCAACAGCGCTTGCGTGAGATTTTCTGCCAAGAGCACTTGCGCCGTGTTTTTACCGACGGCGCTTGTGTCAGATTTTTGCTACAGACAACAGTGCAGGTAATGATTGTGGAAAAGTATTTCTACTTTATATAGGCTCTGTACTTATAATATCATTCCTGCTCTTACTATATGTTACTGTTATTTTAGGTTTTATGTGTTATTTGGCATGATTTGGTTGGTTATTTTTGGGGTCTGCAAACGCTCACAAAATTTTCCCATATAAATAAATGGTAATTGCTTCTTCGCTTTACGACATTCTGGCTTACAAACCGTTTCATAGGAACGCTCTACCTTCAGATGGCGGGGGAAACCTGTACCTAAAATTTCTATGCAAGATATGAACACATTAGACATGCCTTTTAAATAAGAGGAAATAGCAAGGGCTATATCCTCTTCCCAACCAGGTAAGGCTCCGGGACCGGTTGGATATACAGTGGGATTTTATAAGACTTTCACTGAAATACTTACACCTTATTTATGTCAAGTTTTCACTGATTCTATATCCTCTGGCAATCTCCCGAAAACTTTTTATGAAGCATCAATCTCACTAATTCCTAAAAAAGAAAAAAGATGTATCTGAATGTGCTTCCTATAGGCCAATCTCTTAAGTGAATGTGGATTTTAAAATTCTTTCTAAGATTTTGGCGAATAGACTTGAAAGTATCTTACCTAGTGTTATTTCCAATGATCAAACTGGATTTATTAAAAATAGGTATTCACATTTTAACATTTGAAGATTATTAAATATTATTCACTCCTCTCCATCTAAAGAATCTGAATGTGTTGTTTCTCTTGATGCGGAGAAAGCTTTTGATAGGGTGGAGTGGTTTTACTTATTTGAGGTTCTGGAAAGATTTAATTTTGGTCTCCGATTTAGTTCCTGGATCAAATTAATCTATCAAGCAACTATGGCTGCGGTTATAACTAATAATCAAAAGTCTTCTTACTTTAGATTATACAGAGATATTCGGCAGGGATGTCCTCTTAGCCTTTTATTATTTAACTTGGCTTTAGAACCCCTTGCTATTGCTCTTAGCGATTCCAATACTGTTCAGGGTATTAAGAGAGGGGACAAAGTGTTTGTACACAAGGTTTCATTGTATGCAGATGACCTGTTAGTTTATATTTCAGATCCTAGGAAATCTATTCCTTCTATGCTATCTGCATTTTCTGAATTCAGTAGTTTTTCTGGATATAAATTAAATTTATATAAAAGTGAGTTATTTCCCATTAATAATTACTCGGATCAATATCATCAATTAGCTTTTAGTATTGCTAAAAATTACCTTACTTATCTTGGTATCAAAATTACTAAAAATTAAGGACCTGTATCAATATAATTTTTTCCATTAATTGATTACACCCAACAAATGCTTTCTAAATGGTCACCTATGACGTTATCATTAATAGGTCAAATTAATGCTATTAAAATGATAGTTTTACCAAAATTCTTATATACATTTCAGGCAGTTCCTACCTTTGTTCCTAAGACGTTTTTTGATAGAATAGATTCTATAATCTTATCTTATATTTGGAATAATGAAAATCTTAGATTGAGTAAAACTTTATTACAGAAATTAAAAAAGGATGGTAGTATGGCATTGCCAAATTTTAAAATGTATTATTGGGCAATTAATATTCGATATATTACTTTTTGGACTCATTACTCAGACATACATGAATGTCCTTCATGGTTGGATTTGGAGGAAAACTCGGTGAAGGGGTTCTTTTTGGCCTCTTTACTGGGAGCTCCTCTTCCTTTTTTGTTCTCTAAGATTAGTAGACAAGATTTTAATCCTATTAATAAACACACTTTAAGAATTTGGTTTCAGTTCTGTAGATTTTTTGAGTTAAATAATTTAGTTCTTTCTAGTAACATCCATTTTAATTATTTTTTTAAACCATCAATTTTGGATACGACCTTTTTAATTTGGAAAACCAAGGGAATAACAACTTTTTCAGATTTGTTTTTGCGGGACTGTTTAATGTCTTTTTCTCAGTGAATAAATATGGTTTACCTAATGTATATTTCTTCAGATATTTACAAATTAGGAATTTTTGAAGTGGTTTGCTGCCAAATTACCCTTCTGCTTATCCACCTAATATGACAGATGCTCTTTTTCAGCTTAAACCACTTCAAAAAGGGTTGATAGCTATAATTTATAAACGGATATTGAACTTACGAATGATGTCTAACGATAAAATTAAATGTGCTTGGGAATTGGAAGTTCAAGAGTCATTTTCAGATAGTCAATAGAGTGAAATTCTTCATTTGGTTAATAACTCATCTATTTGTGCCCATCATTCCTTGATACAGTTCAAGGTAGTGCGTCGGGCACATATGTCAAAGGATAAACTAGCACGTGTTTTTTCCAACATCAATCCTATTTGTGACAGATGTAATAATGAGGTGGCCACTTTAACTCATGTGTTTTGGTCTTGTATAAAGCTAGACAATTTTTAGAGAGATGTTTTTAAAACATTATCAAAAGTCTTGGATCTGGACCTACAACCTAATTTACTTCCAGCAATATTTGGGATTACCCCATCAAAACCAGGAAATATTCCTGTTTCTGCTCAACGTATGATAGCCTTTTCAACTTTATTGGCTAGGAGAGCCATCTTACTGAAGTGGAAGGATTCTAATCCACCTACTGTCTTTTATTGGCTTTCCTCCATTAAGTCCTGTTTAAGTTTAGAGAAAATAAGTCGGACATTTGATACATCCTTTAAATTTGAGCAAATCTGGCGACCTTTTGTTCAATATTTTCATTTGATGTGATTTATTACTCTAACAATTTTTTTCGAAGTTTTAGATTTGATCAGAAAGTCTTTCTTTTTTTTGGTCGTATCCTCAGAATGGACTGCCCAGTCCCCCTTTTTTTTGTATAGTGTAGTGGGTTTTTTTTTCTTCATTTAAAACTCAAAGTTTTTTCTTTCCTCTTCATGAACTGATAAGAGGAGAATTAGCTGTTTTCTTTTTTATTGTATATTACATACTAGCTTAACACTATGTTTGATTTTGATAATGTCTATTTCAATCTCTGTATTGTTATTGATATATATTTGAGATAATTCTCCTCTTGTTTGTATTTATGTTCCTTCCAAATCAATCAATAAAAAGATTAATAAAGAAAGAAGGTAAAAGAATCCTAAAGTAAGAGTGATCATAATACGATTGAATTCGCCCTGAATTTGGAGAAGGAGAAGCTAAAATCAAATGTGTCAGTATTACAGTAGAGTAAAGGAAATTACAGAGGCATGAGAGTTACAGTAATTGGAAAAGGAACACTGGCAGGGATGATAGCAGAATTTCTGGAAGTAATTTGGATGACACAGGATATATGTATATCCCACAGAGGAGGAAGTATTCCAAAGGCAAGATGACATGACCATGGCTAACAAGAGAAGTCAAAGTCAACATAAAAACCAAAGGGAGAGCATATAATAGAGCAAAATTTAGTGGGAAGTTAGAGGATAAGGAAGCTTTTAAAAACCAATAGAAGGCAATTTAAAAAAAGTCATCAAGAAGGTAAAGATGGAATATGAAAGTAAGCTAGCCAATAATATTAAACGAGATACCAAAAGTTTCTTCAGATACATAAAAGTGTAAAAGAGAGGTGGGAGTGGATATTGGACTGCTGGAAAATGATGCTGGAGTGGTAGTAATGGGGAACAAAAAATGGTGGACGAACTAAAAAAGTACTTTGCATCAGTCTTCACTGTGGAAGACACTAGCAGGAAGTGGAAGTTCCAGGTGTCAGGGGCCGTGAAGTGTGTGAAGTTACCATTACTTGAGAGAAGGTTTTTGGAAAACTGAAACGTCTGAAGATAGATAAGTCACCTGGACGGGATGGTGTATAACCCAGAGTTCTGAAAGATGTGGCTGAAGAGATTGTTGAGGCATTAGTAATGATCTTTCAAGAATCACTAGATTCTGGAATGGTTCCAGAATACTGGAAAATTGCAAATATCAGTCCATTCTTCAAGAAGGGACAGAGGCAGAAGAAAGGAAATTATATTAAGGGATTGGACACACTAGAGGTAGGAAGCATGTTCCTGCTGATGGGTGAGTCCAGAACCAGAGGGCACAGTTTAAGAATAAGGGGTAGGCCATTTAGAATGGAGTTGAGGAAAAACTTTTTCACCCAGAGAGTGGTGGATATATGGAATGCTCTGCCCCAGAAGGCTGTGGAGGCCAAGTCTCTGGCTGCTTTCAAGAAAGAGATGGATAGAGCTCTTAAAGACAGCGGAATCAAAGGTTATGGGGATAAGGCAGGAACTGGATACTGATTGTGGATGATCAGCCATGATCACAGTGAATGGCGGTGCTGGCTCAAAGGGCCGAATGGCCTACTCCTGCACCTATTGTCTATTGTCTATATAGGCCAGTTGGTCTCTCTGACCTCAGTGGTGGTAGATGTTGGAGACAATTGTTAAGGATGTGGTTTTGTGGTACTTGGAGGCACCATGATAAAATAGGCCATAGCCAGCATGGTTTCCTTAAGGGAAAATCTTGCCTGACAAATCTGTTGGAATTCTTTGAAGAGATAACAAACAGGATAGACAAAGGAGAATCAGTTGATGTTGTGTATTTGGATTTTCAGAAGGCCTTTGACAAAGTGCCACATATGAGGCTGCTTAACAAGCAATGAGCCCATGGTATTACAGGAAAGATTCTAGCATGGCTCGTTGGCTGGAGGCAAACAGCAGGAATAAAGGGAGCATTTTCTGGCTGATTGCTGGTGATTTCTGGTGTTACACAGAGGGCTGTGTGAGGACTGATTCTTTTTGAGTTATATGCCAATGATTTAATTGATGGCTTTGTTCTAAAGTTTGCAGACGATACAAAGATAGGTGGGAGGTCAGGTAGTTTTGAGGACATGGAGAGGCTACAGTAGGACTTAGATTAGGAGAATGGGCAAAGGAATGGCAGATGAAATGTATAGTGTCTGTACACTTTGGTACAAGAAATGAAAAGGTTGACTATTTTCTAAATGGAGAGAAAATACAAAAATTTGAGGCACAAGGGGACGGGAGAATTCTTGTGCAGGGTTCCCTAAAAGTTAATTTGCAGATTAAGGCCGTGGTGAGGAATGCAAATGTGATGTTAGTATTCATTTCAAGAGGTTTAGAATGTTGAGATTTTATAAAACACTGGTCAGGCCTCACTTTGAGTATTATGAACAGTTTTGGGTCCCTTGCCTTAGAAAGGATGTGCTGAAATGGGTTCAGAAGAGGTTCACAAAAATAATTCCAGGATTATGCGGCTTGTCCTATGAAGAGCATTTGATGGCTCTTGCCTGTATTCCCTAGAATTCAGAAGAATGAGTGGTGACATAATTGAGACCTATCGAATGGTGAAAGGCCTTGGTAGAGTGGATGTGGAGAGATGTTTCCTAATTTGTGAGAGTCAAAGACCAGATGGCACAGCCTCAGAATAGAGGGACGACCTTCTAGAATGGAGGAATTTCTTTAGCCAGCGAGTAGTGAATTTGTGGAATTCTTTGCCGCAGGAAACTGTAGAGGCCAAGTCTTTATGTATATTTAAGGCAAAGGTTGATGGGTTTTGATTGGTCAGGGCGTGAAGGGATATTGGGCAGGGGGTGGGGGGAGACGGGAGATTGGGGTAGAGAGAAAAATGGATTAGCCCTGATGGAATGGTGGAAATGGTGGGCCAAGTAGCCTAATTCTGCTCCTGTATCTTATGGTCTTTTGGTCTTGGAATGAAATGTCCCACATTTCACATCAGAATTGTCGTAACTTGAATGGAGATAATATTTATGTTTATTGATTAGTTGAAAAAAGTACTTGGTTGTATATAATTCTAGTCTTAATGTGCAAATTGTGGCAAAATAATTAAAATTAATTTATTTAAAACTTTAGGAAAGAATGAAATCCACTACTGAACAAGAATCTATTTGTTGATGATACAATTTAGCAGCCAGTCAATTGTGTTTGAATGTTTATGTTAATCCAATTTGTTAGATCCTTTCGATTAATCTTATTCAAAATATTCATCCGTTTCTATCTCTATATCAGTATGTTGTCTACTTGCAGTGAATTTGGTTTACTATGTAAATAATCTGAAACTAGAATCTCCTCCCTCCCCCATTTAATTTCTGTCCCTCTGTCTTGGAACTGCAGACGCCCATTCTTTTGTGTATTTTTGTGTGTCACCTCACTACCAAAATTTTCCTGTAAATTGCTCCTATGCATGCTCCTCCCATTTCTAATTGATGCTTAATTCACTTTTTCCACTCAAGATGCTGCTTAACATTGTTTAGGCAGATATGGTTATCCTAATGCATTTTATTCTGCAAAGCTTTTCTGAAAAGATCATTTTCAGACAATTGTGATCACTGAATGATGGACAAAACAACAGCTTTCTAACAGCTTGGGGACAGCAGTTAGTAAATTTATTGTACCATGGAGATTCAGGCAATGCATTCCCTCTAGATACTCAACTAGCCAATATTTAAATTATTATTTTTTAGCATATTGCTAGACTTGTTAAGAATACTGTGGTAGCATAATGCTGCACTCGTTATTTCTGGGAACTTCACTGAGTAGCTGAACTAAAGCATGAACATTTTCAATCTGTGTAAATCTCTTACCTGTTCGTTTACAACCAAGATTGAGACTTCACTTCTGCTTAGGACATAATGTATTAAAAAATATATAAAATGAGTGTTTTCTTATACAGTATAGTAAAGTCCGGTTAATTGGGTCACATCCGGACCAGTATTATTTGGCCCAATTAACCCGACTGCCCCAATTATCTGAAGTTTCATGGAAATAGTTAAGCAGGTAGAAAAGAAAGACTAACTATAATTTAACTGAGTAACAAATTATGTATTTAAATAAAATACGAAACAAATTAGAACACTACCAATATTACTGCAGTACCTAGTGCATTAGTTTGTAATGGTTACTGACAGAGGAATTCATTTAGTGTACGCTGGCACAGTTTACTTGGTAAACTATCCATTCTTAGCCCCTTAAAGCATTGAGGTTTAACACTTTTCCCAATAACCAACAATTTCATTTTATTAGATCATGACATATTTGAACAAAACAACAGTTAATGTGATCCATTGCTTTCTTTGAACCTGGTAGTATTGTATAAAGTAAAGTATAAAGTATTGTTTATGTTGTCACAAAAGGAACTATCCAGCCTAGCACAATAAAAAAGGCCTGTTTCATTAACATTGTAGATAAATTCTGCATGAATTTTTGAAGCAAATTTGGGAGTTTTGTAGATTTCTGTGCTTCTCCCCTTCAGCATCAGCGTTACCTTTCTGGCCATCTGCATTCTTGAATTTAATGTGGTGTCTACATTTCCATTGAGACAACCAACCATCTGCTGCTTTAAAACCTTCTTGACACAGCTTCTTAGCTTGCTCATTTGGCTTTTTTTTTAACATTGATCCACTAGCACACATGCCTCATCCAGTTACAATGGAAATCCATTGATTGAGGGTCTCTTAAATCTGGATCCTTGCCTTCATGCTTTTGTTTTTAGGAAGTTTCTTGTTGATCTCACGTAATGCCCATTCTTCTTGCAGATGTATCAAGTGTGGAATTGTAGATTTCAGCATTCCGGTTATCTCTGTCAGCTGACAATGTGTAGTGTTAGGTGGAAGCCTTTTTAATTTGGTCCAGTAGGATGATTTTTTTCGACTAGTGTCAAATCTTTTTGTGGCAAGGGTCTCAAAATACTTTTCAAGTTTTAAAAAAAATTATCCAAGGTCTCTGCTTTTTGAATTTGCGTCTGCTGGCACAAATATATAACGGAACACAAACACACACAACTACTCACTCTAAGCCCGATGTAGTGTCTAATGGACACACAAGTGCACGTGACTAGCCAGCTCCTACCCCAATAAAACTGCATAATGTCCCAAATAAACAAAGTGGATCCCAGCTATTTTCTCGATTTTGTTTTTGTTCTTTAAGAGTTGTCCCAAATAAGTGGCTGCCCTGATTAACTGGCACAATTAACTGGAATCCACTGTATGTAGATTGACTTTCTTGCTTTGTCAATTATACCCCTAGACTTAAAAACACTTTTTATTAATGAGTATTAATTTAAACAGGAATATATTTATAGATTATATATTTGTTAATTCTATGTATGCCTGGTTTAGTAGAAAATAGAAGAGAATTCCACTTCCTGATGTTGCAGAAACACATTATATAACCTATGTATCTTTCATGAAAAGGCTTCCTGGAATGCAGTCACCCTATCATGAAAGTAATGGGCTTGTTCCATGAGAATATGTAACATATTCCCTTTTCTACCTTTGTCTCCGTTAAGCCACACCTCTACTTCGGTTTAAGCTAAGTTTTTACTTCCAAGTATACATGGAACAAAAACAGCTAATGCCCAATGGAATGCATCAATGACATTGAGACTGTAATGAAGCCTCTTGTGTTCTACACAGAATAGTTTGGAAACTTTCATTGGGAAAAAATAGTATGAGAGGAAAGTTGTTCTATATGACAAATTCACCAATGCCAAAGTTTGCTTATAATATTTTTGTTTGCCTCAATGTACTAGACTGCTGAATTGCTGAATGATCTTTTACCATTACACACTATATTGAATGTATGTTTACAACTCTTATTTATGCCCCATAGGAGCTTCCTCCTGTTTTTTCATCTAACCTCCATCAGAGTCTGTTTCTCATTCATGCTAATTCAGCAATGTAGCTCTGTAGTTCAGCACAACTGCTTCTTGCGGTAGACAATTACTCATTCTCATAAGGAAAGGTGTTTCTCTTGAATTAAGTAAGCAATCCATTAAGACTGAATATTGTTTTATTTCCCTTCCCAGCATTTAATCTCCTTAACTGCCTTTCAAAATGTATCGGTGAACTACTTTCTTGTACTGCTTTTGTTCTTCTCGCTATTTTCTGGCAAAGATAGTCCCACAGTGTTATTGAGTAGGGAGTTGATGGATTTAGATTAGTTGGCAATGACAAATGACATATATTTCCAAGTCAGAATGGTGTGTAACCTATTGGGAGCTAGCAGTTGATGATATTCCTAATTATTTGCTTTTCTGAATCATTTTTGGTGATAGGGTCACAGATCAGGGTGGTGTTGCTGGTAGTAGTTCAGGTGAGTAACTGTTGTGTATTTTGTGGATGACACACACAGCAACAATGATGTGCTGCTGATAAATAAATAGTGATATTTTTAAGGTACCAATTAAGAGGGCTGCTTTTCTCGGGGTGGTGTTAAGCTTTAGTGTTGAAGCTTTATAAGACATTGGTCAGACCACTTTTGAAGTATTTTGAGCAGTTATGGACCCCAGGAAGGATGTGTTAGCATTGGAGCGTGTCCAGAGGAGGTGAGCAAGAATGATCCTGGGAATGAAGAGCTATGAGGAGTGTTTGATGGGTATACTCTAGGCAAATAGTCTGTGTTCTATCACACCTCTGACACCTTGTAGGAATGGTAGTTTTGGAATGTGGGAAACCATCACTTACCACAGGGTGCCCAACTCCTGACCAACTGTTGCAGACACAGTATCGATACAGGTTGTTCAATTGAAGTGCAGGTCAGTGATGATCATTGGGTATTGACTGTGGGCTAAAGCCATTGACTATAAAGGTTTTCTCTTGCTGATTGTTGCTTGGCAACTTTGCCACCCTTTTGAATAACACTTGCCACCTATTGATCCATGCCTTCATGATGACTAGATCTTTCTAAGTGTAGACATTTGCCGAGGAGTTGCAAATTTAATTCAGTCTTACACATTGAATTCACTTCTGACATGATGGAAGAGATCCATTTATGCGACTGAAGATGGGCAGACTAAGGATACTGCCCAGAGAAACTCCTACTTTAATGATTGACTTTCAGCATTCATAACCAATTTCTGAAGATGAAAAAGATGCCAAAATGTAGAACAAAAATCAGAATGCTGTAAGAACTCAGTGGGTGAAGCAGCATTTATGTAAGCAAAAAGAGTAAGAATATTTTGCGTTGAGATGTTGCATCAGGAAAGAGGGAATGGGAAAGGTAGCCAGCATGCAACAAAATAAAGTTGAAGGGGAGAATAAAAGGACAGGTGACCGGAGACCACTGGGCTGTGAGTTACTGAAACTAGAAAATTCAGTGTTCAGACAATTTGATTGTAAGCTAGGCAAGTGAAATATGAGGTGTTGTTAAGAAAGGCCTTCCTGGTGGGATGGACGAGTATAAAGTCTGGGGATTCATGGGTATAGATGAGCTGGTTGGCATCAGGGAACTGGAAGATCTCAAAATGCTGAGAAATATGAGAATCATTCTGGAGGTAAGTGGGAAGGGACTGGACAAGGCGAGATAGAATATAGCCCGGATATGAAAAAAATGAATTCAGTCGGCAAGAGCAGACAGAAACAATAAGTCTATCAGGGCAGTACTGTTTGAGGATTCTGGGTAAACAGACATTCTAGGTTGGGACTCTATAAGGTTGGAGGCTGTGAATGTGAGATCTTGATCTTTCCTGATCTGATGCGATTGGTAACATCTGGGAGATAATGGCCTGGGTTTCCACGATAGGCTCATGGTCCAGAGCACGTAACCTGTTGTTCATTGGTAGGATCATGGTCCAGATGAAGGTATGAAGAGGTGCTAGAAAACTGACATCTGGCCATTGCAAAGTTAAGTGGTACTGGTAAAGTGAATATTGAGTAATAGTGTACAGATCATTAGAGATTAAGTGCTGCTTGATTTGCTGTTTAATATATGTACCTTTCATTTCTTGGTGACGATTGGGAGAGTAACTGTGAGAAGTAATAAGTAAGATTAGATATGTCTTGTTTTAGTGAACAGGTCATACTTGTCCAATTTTTCCACAATGTTAGGTAAATGCGAATAATGCAACTGTAATGGAACAGCTTGAGTTAAGATGTGGTTCATTCTGAAAACAAGTTTCAAGTGTTATAGCCAAGATATTTACTGATTCCATAACTTATGTTGCTGTATTCATTATTCTCCAGTATTTTCTTAATATAACTGTGAAACAAGTTGGCTGAAAATTGGCTTCTGTAGCGATGGAGATCTCAGGAGGATGCTATTGTGCATCAACCAGTCAGAACTTCTGACTGAACATGATCTTCTGTCTTTTCTCTAACATTCAAATACATTGCCTAACAGGAGTGTGAAAGAATAGATGTTCTTTTATTTTGGTAACATGATTTCTGCAGAAGCATGGAAAGTGAGACAGGTTCTCACAGGTAGGGGTAGGAGTGAAATATTGTCTTGATGTTTGATTGCTGCTGTTAGTTAATAATAAGTGTAAGTGAATTATAATTATCAGTAAATCATAGATAATTGGAGTTTTCAAATCTGCCAATATGCTTATTTTAAAAACTATGAGGAAAGACACTGTCCTGAGAACTCTTGTTTACCAATTGTTTTACGAATTACAATGTTGGTGCTCAGAAAGAAGAAAAATAAATTAAAGTTCAAGCAATGTTGTTACATGAATAAATAAATCAGTTGGAGAAAATCTATTGTTATCTATCATCAGGAAAAGATTGAGTATAATCAAGGATCAAAAGTCGACTCGGGTTTTGTGAAAGGTAGATCATATATAACTATAATGATGTAGTCTTTTACTAGAAGCATTGAGGTGGTGGATGGATGGGGATCAATGAATTTTGCTAATTTTCGATATTTCATCGGTCCCACATAAGAGATGATAACGTGAATAGATAATTGGTTTGCAGATACGAGGCAGAGAGTTGTACTAATACATGTATATTCATGTTTTTGAAATCATTGATGTAATATTTTCTGAAAATGTTGCAGTGACATCAATTGATAACTAATGCCAGCTTTGAAAATATGGAAGCAAAAAAATAGTCTGAGGTTTCTGAATTATGTAAGGAAATTTGCAAGGTTGATGAGAAGTATCTCTTCTGGGAAGACATCCCAAAGCAAAGCACTTATGATTAGGTAAGTGATCTATGCCATATCCAGGAAAAATCTTTCAAGTGAATGTAGAATATGTGTCCATCACATGTAAATTTATTTGAGACGTCCAAAGGAAAGTAGAATTTCAGATTTTAAAAAAAGGGGAGCTAGTATGCAAATAAAGAACTGATATTAAAAGACAGGGTTGCATGGCTAATGCAATATCAGAAGAGCTGATAGAGCTACTGCTTCACAGCCCCAGCAACCTGGGTTCAATCCTCATTTTCAGTTTGAATGGAGTTTCAATGTTTTCTCCTATTGCTGTGGTTTCCTTGCACTTTACAAAAATGTGTGGGTTGATAAGTGAATTGGCCAATGTAAATTACCCCTAATTTTGTAGGTGGTTAGAATCCAGAGAGGGCAGGGGTTTCAGGGAGTTGGAGTTGATGGAAATGTGTGACAAATAAAATGGCATAGGTAGGTTTAGTATAAAATTGGGTACACCAAGGTTGAAGTTATCTTAATGGATCAAAGGCTGTGTGACTGAACATAGCCAAAATTCTCCAACTTCTACAATGGACATGCCTTTAAGAATAATCTTCTAAAAGTGACTTAGAGAATGTGAAGTCAAAATCTGTCGTACAATTAGTCTCTTTTGGTTTTGACAAGCAGTAGGCAGCCAAGCATTCTTTACACAGTTCTGTTTTTACGTCTTTTCACAAGAACAGAAATTATTGTGAATATTATTGTCCACAACAAGCTAATACTGAAGCTTTTTCCAGCTATACATCCTAATTTGGTTTAATTTTGTCTTTAATTTTAAAGTTCAGTTGAATATTTGTGCTGAAGAGATTGGCATCCTTTTGCAAGTTTTGCCTCATGTTGCCAATTTTAAGTATTCACAAATCAAGTATTATAGCCAATTACCATGAGGACCTTCATTATTCTCCCCAGAAGTATCATTCAGCTTTAAAGTGTCAAATAATTTTGTGTTCAACATCAGTATGAGAAAGCTACAGGCTCACACCAAGTTGAAGATGTAGACTGAAATATCTCAAATTTATTTTGCGTGAGCCAGAACAAATGTGTATTAACTGACTTCAGTTGATCAGAGATAATTTGAGTCATTGCAACAGCCTAATGACCCCTTGGACTATACGAAATGGCATATCTGATGGGAAAGCTAGGAAAAAAAGGACATTTTATTTAAGGCCCTCCATTGGTCAGGATCGCCCATGGATGTTGTGTCTTTGCTCTCTGCGTCGAAGTTGAAATGCAAGCCAGGGCAGTACGATATGGAGAGCAGGCAGTACTCATGCAGCATCCTCCCCCTTTCCACGCAGCTGAAGAATCCAAAGGAACGGCAGAGACTGATACAGTTTGACACCAACAGCAACAGAGGAGTGGCCAGTCAGCATTGAACTTAGGGGCTCCACCACTAGATGTTTACTCCCAAAGCCTTCCCCGTGAGTGGGTATAGCCGCAAGGCAGCATAGGTTTGAGATCAAAGTTTTCCCTCTAGATGAGCTGTCAACTCTGCTGGATGAGCCTGATCTGCCTGAAGCGACTGGTTTTAAGTCCTAAGGTGCTAGTAACTCACCTTTGTGAAGACTAGGAGCAGAACTTGGTGTTAGAAGCTATTTGAGTAGCATACCATAGGGAGCATTTAATAGGCAGTGGGAGCTTCTCCCCACTACACCGCCCTCCCACCCCGTTCCCACTTAGGAACTGTATAGCATATGACTAGAAATTGATTAATATTGTGAATTTAGAAGTTAAATCTCTGCATAATCATTTCTAAATAGGAATAGAGACAAACAGTTTGAATTTACTGACTTGTGTAGATTATAGTTCCTCCTTCCACTTGAATTATCAGCTGAAAATAGTAGAAGTAGTCATAGACTTTTTATTGTATATAATTATCTCTGCAATTAGTGTTTAAGCCAAAGGAACAACTTGTAATGATATTGAAATTGAGAGATCATGATAAAAATTGCGAGAGAATGTAATGGGTGGCATATGAGCTGGTGATCGAAGAAACACTTCATACGAGGTTAAGATTTGGGATGTAAATCTGCAGGAGTGGGGACATTGGCTTCCACAGGAGCTGTTAATTGTAGCAATAGTGGGAAAAGAAAGAGAGTGTGGGGACCAATTTGCCCTTTTGAATATGTGCCTGCATTGTGACCAGCCTAATGATGGCAATTCATTGCATTAGATACTATGAATGTGTGCTGCATCATTAGCAAAATTTAAGACATAACAGCAAAATTAGGCCATTTGGCCCATCGTGTTTGATCCACCATTCAATCAGGCTGATTCTATTTTCATTCTCAGCCCCATTCTCTAGCCTTCTTCCACTAAGCTTTGACCCCCTTACGAATCAAGAACTTATCATCTCCATTTTGAACATATCCAGTGACTTGGCCTCCATAGCCTTCCGTGGGAATGAAATCCACAGATTCACCAACCTCTGGCTAAAGAAGCTCTTCCTCATTTCTATTCAAGATGGAAGTCCTTCTTTTCTGAGGATATTCCCTCTCACTATTGGAAACCATCCTTTCCATGTTCATTCTACCAGGCCTTTCAATACTCAGCAGGATTCAGTGAGATTTTGCTCTCATTCGTCTAAATTTCAGCAAGTACAGGCCCAGAACAATCAAATGCTTGCTCCTCATACCCCTTCATTCCTGTGGTTATGTTTGTCAACCTCCTCTGTTCACCTCCCCTCTCCAATGCCAACACATCCTTCCTTGAATCCGGGACCCAAAGCTGCTGACAATGCTCCAAAAGTGATCTGAACAATGCCTTTTAAAACTTCAGCAGTACATTCTTGCCTCTATATTTCAATCTTCTCGAAATGAATGCTAACATTGCATTTGGTTTCCTTACTTTTACTTAACTGCAAGGTAACTTCTAGGGAATCCTGCACTAGGACTCGCAAATCCCTTTGTACCTCTAATTTTTGAATTTGCACCCCATTTAGAAAATAGTCCATGCTTTTATTCCTTCTAGTAAAATGCATGACCATTCAGTTTTCTTCACTGCATTGCATATGCCACTTCTTTGTCCATTCTCTTAATCTGTCATTCATTCTGCAGACTTCCTCCTCAACCCTACCTGATTCTCCACCTACCTTTATATCATCCGTACACTTATCCACAAAGCCATCAGTTCCATCATTCAGATGATTAACATATGATATGAAAAGTAGTGGACCCAACATCAGCCACTGTGGAACATCACTAGACACTGGCAAAAAATCAGGAAATGATCCCTTTATTTCCATTCTTTGCCATTTACTAGTCACCCAGTCTCCTTTCCACGCTAACACCTTTCCTGTAATGTCATGGGCTCCTATCTTGTTTAGCAGCCTTGTGTGGCACCTTGTCTGAGGCCTTCTGAAAATCCAAGTAAGCAACATCCACTGACTCTTGTTTGTCTATCTTACCTGTTATTTCCCCAAAGAATTCCAGCAGATTTGTTGGGTTAGATTTCCCCTTAAGAAAACCATGCTGACTTTGACGTGTTTTAACATGTGCCTCCAAGTACAGTCAGCCCTCCTTATCCGCGAGTTCCGCATGCGCAAATTCAACCAACCGCGAAACAAGAAAACCTGGAAGTGCTCTTCCAGCACTTGCTGTTCGAGCATGTACAGACTTTTTTTTCTTGTCATTATTCCCTAAGCAATACAGTATAACAACTATTTTACATAGCATTTACATTGTATTAGGTATTATAAGTAATCTAGAGATGATTTAAAGTATACGGGAGGATGTGCGTAGGTTATCGTGGATTGGGATTGAAAAAAAACCGGATGTTTTCTTACTAAGTAAGTCGGAACAGGTACATCCGGTATTATTTAGCGTCAGTTAGTCAAATGGTTGTCGTAGTGTATAGTATATATTTTACCTTTCTATACATATAAAATACTTAAGAAACGCATGTTTCAGCGCCAGACTCGGGAACAGGAGTTCCCGAGTTCAATCCAGTGACAGATCGCTCTCGAGCACACTTTCCATCTGTGCTGCGTTGATGTGGAGGATCAAAAACGCAATAATTAAACCACTGCGTTGCTTAGTAATGATTGTAGCTTTAATCAGGCAGGGCCTTTCTCATCTTATCCTTTAAAATTGTTCCGATCATTGACCGACTGTAGCCTACCGCTTTTCCAATGACCGATAGCGTTTCACATCTTTCTGATCGCTTTATTATTTCCACTTTATTTTAAATCGCGATCGTGATCATTTTCGTGAAAGAAACACTGCGGATTCAGAGCTCCGCCGCCAGGTCCTAATGCCCACCGCACTAAGACAGGTTAAATAAGGTCCGGGGTTCCACTGGGTCCTAAGATCCACCACATTGAGACAAGTTGAATAAGGGACTTGAGCATCCGAGTTTTTTGGCATCCGCGAGAGGTCCCAGAACCAGTCCCTCGCGGATAAGGAGGGCCGACTGTACTCTGAGACCTCATTCTTAATAATGGACTCTAAAATCTGAAGTCAAGGCTAACTGGCCTATTATTTCTTGTTTTTTGGCTTCCCTCCCTTCTTAACGAGTGGAGTGACATTTGTGATATTTCTAGTCCTCTGAAACTATTCCAGAATCAAGTTCTTCTTGAATTATCATCACTAATGCCTCCACAATCTGTTCAGCTACGTCCTTCAGAAACCTAGACAGTAGTCCATTTGGTCCAGGTGACTTAACCACCTTCAGACCTTTCAGCTTCCCAAGCACCTTCTGCTTTGTAATGGAAACTGCACTTACTTATGCATACTGTCTCTCTCAATTTTTTGGCTTGTTGCTGGTGTCTTCCACAGTGAAGCTTGATACAAAATACTTAGTTTGTCCACCATTTTTTTCCCCATTACTGTACTAGATCTCTGGTGTCGTTTTCCAGTGGACAAATGTCTACTGTTGCTTCTCTTTTACTCTTGTATATCTGAAAAAACTTTTACATTATTGCCCAGTTTACTTTCATATTTCATCTTTACTCTCCTTTTTGTTTTTTTTTAAGTTACCTTCTGTTGGTTTTTAAAAGCATCTCAATCCTCTAGCTTCCCACTAATTTTTCTTAAATGCCCTCTTTTTTGCTTTTATGCAGTCTTGACTTTCCTTGTCTGTCATGGCTACCTTCGTTGAAAACTTAGCACAATCATTGCTAATTTTCTGCTAGAAGTGATATTTCTCTGCAGTTTTTTAATTGAAAAGATTAACTTTGTCATTTGTATATTGAAACATACAGTGAAGTATGAAGTCTTTGATCCCAAAGACTAATAGTCTATGTACTGGTGGCTCCCCGCCAGTGTTGCCATGCTTCCTGTGTCAACGTAGCACGTTCACAATTTACTAATCCTAACCTGTACTACTTTTGAATATGAGAGGAAGCTGTAGCACTTGGAAGAAACCCACATGGTTACAAAGAGGATGTACAAGCTCCAGCAATGGGAATCAAACCCTGATTACTGCTGCTGTAATAGTACCATGCTAACCGCTATGATACCCTATTGCCCTCTAGCTCTATCATACACATTTAAGGTATCTTAATATCTACTCAAACTAATACTTTAATATTTTTTTAAAATCTCTGTCATGTCGTTATAAATGGCTCTGCCAGTTTTCTCCATTTGAGGTCTACTAACTGGAGACGTTGGCTTTCACTGCACCATCTGTCAAACCTCAGCGTCGATGACCACTTGCTGCAAACAAAACTAGTTGCTTTGCTATGGCTGATCCAAATATTTTCATGAAACAAATGCTCATAGTTGTGTACTTCATTGAGCTAACAATATTATTAACGAATCTTTATGAATTGTTTTAAGTTTTTGGCTGCCTATTTGAGTGGCCAGTAACTATTGGCATGCTCCTATTTTTCATGGTAACTGTGCGGGAGAAGACTTGGCTACAATTTGCCAAAACTCACACCTACATTAAACTTGTTTATATTCTGCTGAATTTTAAAACTCTAATAAGTTTATAAATTTTTGTTTCATGGTCTTTTAGCATGAACTGTTTCCAATTTTGTTTTTTTTCTGGAATTTTCCTTTTACTTGTCCAAATAGTTTCTTTTACTTGTTCATCTCTGCCTTTCAAAACCACTATTCTGATAGTCTGATTTCAGGCTATCAGAAATTATATTTCCAAATACTGCCTGAAACTTCTGTTTTAGTTACATTTCTGTTGTGGTAACGTTTGCTTGTCATGCATCGTGCATTTCTTCCCAGTGGAGAATGTAACATGGCATAAGTTTTAATGCAGATTATTTAGGAGTCTTAGAAGTATTTCATTGTTTCAATACCATTATGAATAAAGAACAGATTATTTTCTGAAAAGTGATAGGAATTGAACAAAAATATTCAAAAATCTCAAAGGGCAGAGGTGAAATAAAAAGTTGGATAAGATCCAGTTTAAAGTATTGACCTCTTTCCTTTTTGGTTACTGACCAATGTGCCATCAGTTTTAGCAATTCCTGTTTTATTTCATCTTTTATCTATTACCTTTCCAATTGGAATATGGTGTGAGGTTGATTTCTCCAAACCTTACTTGGCAACAAGCAATTGAACGAAGTTTCCAATCTCTCTTTTTAAAAAAAAAAATCTCCTAATTTAGCAAACATGTATTATAATGGAATGAATCTTTTTCAAATCCTCCTGAAATTATAGCATTAAACATTTGGTTTATGTTGCTGAGAGGAAAATTCATCTGTATTTGCTGAATTTTGAAAATACTCTATTGTCACTTAATATTTTAAATCCATTTCTATTGAGGGGATATATGTATATTGACTATATACTTGATGTTGGATATTGGCGTAGTTTTATTTTATGCTAAAATGTTCTTGCTCTTAACAGTAGATTTGTAACATTTACCAAAAATTGCAAATTGTGCCCGACTTTTTGCAGTTGACCAAAAGGGTTTGCGCATTCATTATTTTTTAATTAATGATTTTCTCTGTTATGTATAATTAATGTCTTCTGTACATCTTAGCATTTCTTTTATTACTTTATCAGGTTTCTGGAACCTCGCAAAAACTAATACAGTTTTAAGGCCCTGATGGGAAGAACTCCTGCCACTCTTTACAGTGCCTGCAAAATATATTTTCTGTGTCCGATCAGTGTGCTATACTCTGGGGGCTTTGTGATAGGAATGGCAGGAAATCACGCTTCAAGACATAGCGGATTGACTAGGCCATCCATCATTTGTTAGCATGCGTTGAGCTGCTTGGTTTCTGTGCAGGGGCTTGTGATTTAGTAAATACTTCAGAGATGAATAGAGCTGCTCACATGGGAAGCTATCACTGTCCTTCAGTGGGCTAAGACACAGATTCATGCTGAGAAGGACGTCCAGCGGCAGCTCATCAGTAACTGGTCTGTCACAGTTGGTGGTGCCCACCAACCATTCACAGTATATTAAATGCATCTTTAATATCTGCTTGAGTAGATTTAATGAAGAAAATTCTGTTTCTATACACTAACTACAGTTTTCTCTTGTGTTTTATGCATGGAAATGCAGTTAGCATTGTGGCACTGCAACACAAATGCATTGCAGTAGCTTCAGGACAAAAATATATTTTTATGGTTCTATCTTCCATACAGGAATAGCTCTGTCATGCTAAATATTTCCATGGGTAATTTGAAGATTTTTTTTTTGTTTTCTGGAATAAGAAAATTGGAAATTCAGAAGTAAATTGCATTATATGATATGCGCAATGGCCAATAATTGTATCTTTTTAAGTGATAATTTGTGTGTCTGAAATACTCTTGCAAATCTTTTCCACTGCATTTTATTTTGGTGAAATAAAGCTTTTTTATTATTTAGTGATATCTAAATCATTGAAAAATTAACATTGATCCTTGAAAGCTTGGCTTTTTGGAAACTGATTAATTTCTTTGTGAATTGATATGTTTGCCACTTTACTGTTTTTTGTCAACGATAAATTTTAAAGTCTATGTTAAATGAATAATGTACTTCAAGATTAATCTGAATGCGTGATCTCAATAGGTCAGATTAATTCTGCAAAGTTACATTTGGAGGCTAGTTTGTGTATATTTTTGTTTATTGTGATATTTAGAAATAAACAATACTTGACGTAATAATATTTTCCAAAACTGAGAACTCAACACTTTATACTCAATTATGTATATGATCTAATTTTTAAAACAGTGAACTCCAATGTAAAGTACTTTACAATCAATTTAAAATAGGAAGAACATTTATAGAGATAATGGTGTATTAAAAGTGAACCTTGAAATGCAAATAATTTTCCATACTTCAATAGCTTTGTCTAGTTTTTCCAGAATAACTTATGAAATGTAAATTTATTTCTACCATATAATTTTAGGTAAGGTCATGTGCCAGCACATACAACTGAAAGCCAATGTTCCTCAGCTGTGAAGTATACGTAACACAGATGTTGGGGTGTCATCTGTCAACTATGCTACCCTACGGAGTTAAAAGTTCCAGAGGGAAAAGAATTCGACACAGTGCTGTCACTGTTACCCTTTCGCATTTCGACAGCATGCAAATTGTGCACCTCCTGCTTAGCTGCACCATCCTGTCTAGTGTCTACAGAGCTGGAATGGAAAGAGCGCATCTAGGACTCTGAGTAGTGACAAGGGTACTGATATACTGGAGATTTGAATTGGAGATTGTCTGTAGTCAGATTTGGTAAAGCTCCCAGTGGTGTTGCACAAATTCCCGCAGGTTTCTGTCCCAGACGAGGCCTGTTCAGTCCTTTTCAGCCCCTTGAATGAAGTTTGATCTGAAGATACCCTGCCTGTAAAACTGCATTCAGTTCATTTTGCATACATCCCCTGAGTCCAACTGGCAGATGCTTTACTCTTCGAAATATTTAAAAGGAAGTGTGGAGCAAGAGATAGCAGGAGCTCTGTGTACAGTCCCAGAACATTTTGGAAATGGCTAATATGCAGTTTTCATCAGTGCTTAGGCGGGGCACAATATGGTACCTGTGGTTCACTGGGGAATATGAATGTTGATTAAGCATGCTTTCAGGCTTTGAAATTCTGAAGTAGTGTCAGAATAATGGATGTTGAGCAAATGTCAAGCATTTGTTAATTTCTCTGTTATTTGGGGTTTATCTACCATGATCAATCAAATAAACTAGTGCTTTTCTGTTGTGGCATGTGCCATTGATATGGTGATCAGCTAGCTGTAAAGGCCATTGTTTTCCTTGCTGCAGAAAAGGCAATGTATATTCAGACTGAAGATGATAACATTTTTTAAAAGCAGAAATAGTCTATTAATGCATTTAATTTTCAGTGCAGTGAAGCTATTTGCAAAAGTGTTCTTTCAAATTTTTACCATGTAATTTCATTTATATTTTTTAAACAATTCAGCAATTCGTAATTTGTGTTTAATTTCAAATGTGTTATTTCACAGTAATCATTAGAAATTGATGTGAAATGTTAAATGAACAATTTAATCATACAGATAAAATATAACCACTGTGTTGAAGAAGTCTTGGATTTTACTTTTGACTTGAACATTCAAGCTTGTATTTCTCTATATTCATGCCCATTTGTGGTTTAACCATCAATTTAAAATATTTTCCCTTCAAATTCAAACCAAATTTGAAAGAAGCATGAAGATAATTTTCAATGAAATGTGAACCCAGTTATCTTTATTAGACCCTTTGTTGTTCAGTTAGTCATGATAGGGCACTCACAGTTTGTGGCTGGGATATCAAAAGGAGTGAAAGCCTTTCTTCGTGATGAAGAGGCTCATGTATTTTTTGTGGATATTTCTTATTAGTCATTTTGACTAATAGCCTGCCTAATTAAGAACTGAATCTTAAAGACCTAGGAGCTACATTCCCTGTTCCGTAGTGATTTAGTTGGACTCAGCCCATTCATTGATAACAGTTCTTTGGGAAAGACGATAAATCAATCAGGAATCCCATTATTCATTGACTTTTGTTAGAAACACCCAGTTTTAGGTGTAGATATGGATATTCTTTCTGGGCATATTACAATTCTTGGGATACACTGAATTGAATAATTTCAGTTAGCCACCTTCTTGATCCCTTCTTTTGCTTTATCTCTGCATATGTGGTTGTTCCTCTATATTTTCCTGTCTTTCACTGTTCCCTGACAGTTTTGGTCTTTATCCTATCATAAGCATCCTCTCTGGTCCCTCTGCCACTTCCTGTCCCTGCAACAGCTAGTTTTCTCAATTTCCAATTTTGGTGAGGGTTCCTGATATGAAACATTGGAACTATTTCTTTTCTCAGCAATTATTGCTGGACCTGAAGAATGCTTTCAGCACCACCTGTTTTGTTTTAGATTTCCAACATCTCTGTTGCAAGGATCAGGGTGTCGGGTGCAGATACATTTGGACAAGAATAAAATTAATTTCACACATAGCCCCATTCAACTATCTCCATTGGAATAGTTTGTATAGGTGTGAGGAAAGGATGCAAATAGGCTGCAGGGAAGTGTATGGGGTAGGTAATGTGTCCTGTAGTGAACTTGTGCTTTTACAAAGGAAAGAAAAACATTGAGGTAGGAGATCAATGCAATGTGAGCACAACTATAAATATTTTATAATCCTAACTGATTGTCTTGCATGTAATATAATCTTTAAGAAAATCTTCAGACAATGAGAACTCCTAATATTGGCGTATAAAACATGTCTCTGTAGAACCTGAAAGGGAACAAAAGGAAAATTTTAACTTTGTAGTCGCTTCAGGTGAATAAACTTATCGCTGTCTTCAAGAATTACTATTTTTATGTTATGTGAGATGACAATAGTTTCCAATCTTTGCGTTATTGAGATCAAGAAGGTAAAGTGGTTCCTTGGTAACATTACTGTAGATATGTATTAGAGCCATCTCTGAATCAATTCATAATTTCCCCTTCAAGAGCATAGTTAAGCACAGCCATTTGCATTAAATGCACCCAAATGCAAAATGCATACTTAGAGTAGCAGCAGGAGCCTCATTTTCTCAGCAATAATTTACTCCATGTAGATAGCCCAGTGGTGTTTTCATAATAAATTGCTTGTGAGTCATAGAGTTTTCAATGAAGCAGGTTTTAAGTACAGGAAAGCTGCTATTAACCTTCCTTTTGGGTGAAGCATCATTTATAAATTTTAGTTTAACTTTTACAAATGCATTTATGGAGTACATGTAATTGAAGTAAATTTGTTTTTTAAATTATTTGCAAATATTTCTCTTGTTTTGCATTATTTCCAGATCCGAATCTCTTGTACATTAAAGCTGCAAACACTACCATAGTATGAAATAGGCTTTAAGGGATGGAGCAATATAATTATTTGGGGTGAAGTATATTTATGCCATTAAACTAGTGATCGTTTCTTGGCTTGAGTTTTACTACATGATTTTACTTTATGTTGCAGAACATTAAATAGAAGGGTGCAACTTTTATATCCCACAAATGATATAGTAACTTAAATTGCATTCAGTATAGTGGGTGGAGAGCTTTGTTCCAAACCGGCAAGCATTGATTTTAGAATTGTTAATTCTCTTGTGTGACCACTGCCGTTACTAAGAAAATAGAACTTATAAAACGTGGTTGAACTAAACCCATCTCTAATGTCTTTGTTCTCTTCATTATATTTAGAATTAGGCCTAGGTGTCTCAGCCCTTCAAATGTATTCTGTTATTCAATGATATCTTGGCTTAACTGCATCCACCTTCTTTTGTTCCCAACCTTTTCCCTTGCAAAGTATGTGGATCTGATTATGAAATGACTCAGCATCTGCTTTTTGGAGGGTATGACTTCAACACAAATGCCATTCCTTGCAAGAAGATACATATTTGAAATTCTCTTCTGGATGGCCTAGCTTTGATAAAAAGTTTGCTTTTTTTGTATTTGTACAGTGTATTCCATTCAAAATTTTAGAAGCTTTAATCAAATTCTTAGAGAACAGAATCTGTTTTAACTTATTTTAAAATCTGAAAGGGCCTACATGGAGGAAGGAAATATATTTTCACTAATAAAATCCAGTTTTGCAATTACCAAATGTTAATTAGTGTGTTTATTACTGAAATTCTGATCAAACAAGTTAATTAAAAGTAGCAGGGCAAGGGATGTTGTGAAATTAGGCCTAAACAAAAAAAAATCAGTTTTTGCTGGAGATCAATTTAACCTGTAAACATAATGAGTATTGATTTTCAAAAATGTTTGTATTGGTCAAATGGAAACTGGATGTGCCACACCCCTAAGCTTGCAAACTGTCAAACAGTTAGAGTGTATTCAAGCACTTCAGGTGAACATGTTACTTAAAAAAAACTGTAAAGGTTAGAATTTAAAGAAAACACTCAAGCACTTGGAAGTACTTAAAATGATTAAATTGCTTTAAATTTACCTCTTTACCTTACACCCATTCATCTTCATTGAAACGAACAGAATGACTGAATCTGCGTTAGGTCAAACCTGGCACAGGTTCAATAGATATATTATGCAATGTAATTGCTGGGAAACTGCAGGAAGCTGGCACTTAATGTCAAAATGGTTGGGAGAATAGGAGTGAAAACTTGTTGGGCAGTTAGAAAGCCGGCACTTCCACTTCATCTTCTGGCATTTTTCGGAAAAACTTAGACCATTGTATGCAAACTTCTAGATTATTTCACAAATTAAAAATAGTGGAACATAATTTTTAATACTAAGAATAACCTGCCTCTATCAAAGTTCTGAGAAACAAAAATGTACATGAATGTCGGTAAAAAAAGAGATTTCTAAAGCAATGAAGTATCAAGATTAATATTGTGACCCACTTTACATCAGAAATTGTGTTGAGCTACACCAGTAGAATGGTGATTTATCTTTGTAGTCATTTGTGGTATGATGCTCAAACATTAATCCTCTAATTTAGTTAGCTAGGGCACAGCATCTTTGTTAATAATGTTTTGAAACCAAATAGTGACGCATCATCTGAACACAAGACAAAACTGCAGATGCTAGAAAAGCAAAATAAAAATGCTGGAAAATCTCTGCATATCAGACAATATCTGTGGAAAGAGGTGCTTATATTTTCCACCATTTTCTGGTTTTATTTATCATCGAAACACCAGTTTATCCAGGGACGTCTCAGCCGATAATGATATGTTTGAGTACTTGCAAAAACAGAGGTGAACTGTGGCAGCACTTTCTTTAACAAATATATTATAGAATATGATGCTAGATAAAACCTGAATATTGGCTGAATTATTGTTGCTGGCATTATGGTCCCTGAAGATTTAAATTGCAGGATAGGCATTCTTGGAAGTAACCCTCTCTCATTACTCCCCCTCTGTGCCTCATCTTTTTTTTCTCCAGTCCTGCTGAATGGTCTCAGTCTGAAATGTCGACTGAGTCCATAGATGCTGCCTGGCCTGCTGAGTTCCTCCAGCATTTTGTGTTTGTTATTTTTGGCTAAAACTTATCTGGTGCATTGATGCCCTTCAAAGAAGCAAAATCAATCATTCTTGCCCAGTCTGGTTGTGCATGCTTCCATTCCTGCTGAAGTGTTTCATTCTCATTTGCCTCATTTCAAATTGCAAGAGATGTCCTCATCACATGAGGTAATGTGTATTAAATAATAGTTTTTATAGTTGCAGCCTTGGCCAACTAACACAGTTACCTGAAGATTTTTTTTCTCCGAGAGTATTTACCAAGCAGCAGAAAATTGCTGGAAGTGCTCAATGGGTCAACCAGCATCTGTGAAGCTTAAAGGGACATGTCAATATTTTCTTCTTCTTCTCTGTCTTGTTTTACGGCAGTTGGCACCCAGCTTAACGGTGCATTACTGCCACCTTCTGCTCCGGCGTGTGCAATAGACTTGCACTCTAAATCCCTTTACCCAATCACACATACACACATATCCTAACCTACACTTTATTCTCCCATTTTTGGCTATCCTAGTACCCTATTCCTGCTTATCCATCATATCCTATAAAAAAACCCCTGTACCCCTTAAGAAAGCTAAAAATACCCCGACCTGTGCTCTCTCACCCATGCCCAGCAACCCTTTTAATGTGAATTCCTGCACCCCCAATTCCCTTAGATTAATTCTCATCATCTTTGTCATATCCCATATGTCCTGCAACTCCGAACTACATGTCAATATTTTGATCTTGGTATTGGTTTATGATTATACCAAAATACAGTGAACAGCTTTTGTTTATCATGCCATATATATCTACGTTTAAGTAATAAAAGACAAGCAGAATGTAGAATATGGTATCGAAGTTGGAGAAAATGCATTGCAGGTAGATAAAGTACAAAGGCCATGATGTGGTAAATTGGGAGATCAAGCATTTATCTTTAAGCATATGGAAAGTCCATTCAAGAGCCTGATAACAGCAGGCTAAAGCTGCCCTTGAGCTTTTCCATCTCTCACCTGATGGGATAGAGAAAAGAGACAATGACCAGGGTGGAAAGTGCATCAAAGGCTATTGCGGATGGCATCATTTCATTAGCTTCTGTTCAAAGCATACATTCAGGACAAGGTCCTGTATCTGAGTGTTTTTTTCCTGCTTAGCCTACCCAGCATCATTGGAGCAAACCACAATTAATTTAATATTGGTCTAATAGTTACCACATTCACAACAGCCTCAGGCACAGACAAAGATGCAACCAAAACCACACTCTTGTTGAGGATTCTTACTGGGCACCAGTAACATGTCACAAAAGTTGAATGATGCTGTCCAGAGGCATGTACTTCTCCCAGTAAGGATTTAATTGTTTTGTAGGCAGCAAACGTTACAAACTAATTAGCAAAAATATTATTTGTTGAAATAAAAAGAAATAACATAATTTTTTTTTAACAATCAGGAACTCGTGAGAAACTTGACTGGAAACAAAATAATACTTGAAAGGGTCTGTACTTCTGAATTTGTACTTCTGATTATTTTTTTTTAAACTCCTGTTCACTTTTTAAACCAATTCAGATATTTGGTCAGCATTTGAACCTGACATGTGATGGTATTATACCATGATGGTATATAATCCTACTGTTGAGGACTCAGTTTTCAACACAACCTTGCTTAAGCTCTAAGTAAAACAAAATTCCCTTCCTTACTTAAACCATTTTTTGTTCATTGTTTGGATCATATGTTCTAATATGTGGTTTTAGCATTACTGTTTGGTTGGTAATAGCCTTGTTAAAGGTTTGGGGATATATTGCTGCTTTCCTTCATATAATATATTGAGCTGTGTGTTACTTGTATAGAGGACCAAAATGTGCAAGGGGAACAGAATTGTAGATTTCAGCAGAATTAATTAACATAGACAGTGGACTGGATAGATACTTGTGTTCATGCATTGATTTCTCATTATCTTTAAATTTTGATCCTGACTAGCTCAGCCAGGGTACAACAAACAGGAATATGTTGTTTAATATATTTAAGAAAAGTTGTAAAGCAGCTGGACCTAGGATGTTTTTTTTATTTGAATCTTACCAAAGTTTCTGACCTGAGTGTACAGAGCTGCAAGGTAGGGTGACTGATGTTTGATGACTCTAGGCCTGTTCCCTCTGGAGTTTCGAAGAATAACAAGAGATCTCATTGAAACCTATTGCATTTGGAAAGGCTGAGATGGAATGGACATGGAGAGGATGTTTCCTATAGTTGGGGATTTAGGAGCAGAGGGCACAGAATACAGGGAAATCACTTTAGAGCAGAAAAAAGGATGAATTTCTTTAGCCAGTGAGTGGTGAATCTGTGGAATTCAGTGTCAAGGACACCTGTGGAGGCCAAGTTTTTGGGTATATTTAAAGTGGCGATTAATAGGTTCTTGATTACTGAGGGTGTCAAAGGTTATGGGGACAGGGCAGGAGAATGGGACTGAGAGGGGTAATAAATCAGCCGCGATGGAATGGCGGAGCAGACTCAGTGGGCCAAATGGCGTAATCCTGCTCCCATGTCTTATGATCTTAAGCTAGGAAATAGCAGGATTAATTTAATATTTATAGTACAGTCTACAAATATTAAAAAGTGATCTGAAGATAAAAATTGCTGGTTTAGAGTGGTTTTGCGCAATAGTTTGTTGTGAATTTTACTTAACCCTGCAAGCAGAAGTGTTTGATATCCTTTATATGTCTATTTTTGAACAAGTTTCATGAAATTGAATGCATTGTTGAGCTATGACAAACAAATGTTTGGAGTGTCCCTAGACACCTTTTGCTTACTGTGGAGTTTTTTAAGGTTTGTGTTAGCAGTTGTTTTCAAAGCTCAGCAACAAGCCGATGACCAGTTCAGAAAAGGATATCATTACCAGCTCTACTAGTTAAGATATTCCCTTGCTTCAGATGGAATGTAAAGTGTGAATATTTCATTGAAGTAAGTGCTTTAATCAATAAATTCAAAGAAAATAAAATAGAATTTATCAAAGAATGAAATGTTATTTGAACCATTTAATCAATAATGCACTGCTGAGTGGGATGAAGTAAATGTATTTTATAGTTGAATGCCATTGGCTAATTCATGTAGAATGACAAGGTATTCATAAATGCAAGCAGCATTTTGAATATTTGTGCCTTTTAATAACTTCTGAAGATTTCAATTTCAATTATTAATTTATAAACATATACAGGAGTTACTAGATTGGAATCCAGAAGCCTAGACAATTAATATGCAGATGTGTGTCTGAATCCCACTGTTATATCCGGATAATCCAATTTTCATGAAAGGGGATTGTCCCAAAGAGTGACCATGAAACTACTGGATTGTTTGTAAAAGTTATATCTTTCATGACTTTCCTTCAGGGAGGTAATACACCATTCTTGGACCTTCTAGTAGATTATATGTGACTCCAGACTTGCCGACTTCTTCGCTGTCCACTGATGTGACTGAAACAATCATTTCACTTGATCACAAATCATGACCTTACTGGCAATATCCATGTCCCACAGAACAAAAAATAAAACTCTGAAAATATCAATGAGGAAATCAGTGCTGACATTTATGCTCAGTGCAAGAAAAATATTTGTGACCAATTTAGCCATTTGATTTCTTGACCTTCCAATCCTTTGCAGTATCAAAGTTTGATTTTGTTAATTAAACCTCAGCCATAACCTCAAAGAACATCTCATTTTCTGGTTTTCTTATCAATGTCTTATATTGACTAATGGGCAAAACAAAGTTTATTGAAAGGATTTGATTATCTTACTTTGTCAATACTTCCTTTGAAATTAAAAATATACAGTTTTACCACATTTTTTTGTAATTTTATTTGTCAGATTAAGCAGCGCCCTTGTGCATCTTTGAAACACTCAGAATTCTATCTAAGCTACACTGTTTATTCCTGCATGGGGTATGGAATCATAGGAATTTATGGTGCAGAACAAGGGATTTTGTCTTGCGTACTGTTCTATTCTGGCTGCAAATTTGTGTTCAATCTGGCCTATTGCAGGTAATAATATAGCCAGAGGGCAACAGTCAGCCTTAAAAATAAGAGTTCGAGCACAGGCATCTTCCATTCCTGAGAAAGAAGTCTGGAATTTAGAAAATAAAGATCTATCATATCAGTTGTACCACCATCATAGCCACAAAATTCAGCTGCTTTTACATTGCTGTTTGCTGAAGGAGAAAGCCTAAACAAAGAACAAGATGGCATCTAAATTTTCTTGAAGGAAATACTAGATAAAAAAACACAAGCATCATTTGGATGGTTTTTACTAGCCTGGCATCTTGGTGACTTGCTGTGTTGGACAAATGATTGCTTCAGCTCACTTTGAAGTGGAACCACTGTGCTACAATCATCAAACTGCATGTGCCAAGCTTTTTGTTTGTTTTTTGGGATTTCTGCATCACTGGCAAGGCCAATTTTACTTGCCCCCTGCTAATTGATCTTAAGAAAATAGTTGTAAGCTGTTTTCTTCAACCACTACAATCTTTTTGATGGAGTACTTCTACGGTGCTATTGGGGTGGAGTTCCAGGTTGTAGAGAAGTAGCTGAGAATTGAGAATATATTTCTAAGACAGGGTGGTTTTGATTTGGGGCAGAACCTGCAGGTGAAGGTGTTAGAATGCACCAAGATAGACAAGGGCAGCTGGTGCAACAGCTCATAGGTTTTCAGGTGTGGTCAGAAGATTAATTGCAGTGCATTTCTAGCTGGTACCAACTGTAGCCACTATGAGCTGCTGGTGTAGTGAATGTAGATTTAATGGTGGTAGATAAGTGTCAGCACCGTGGACGCAACAGGTAAGATGGAAGTGGAATTCTACCCTGGCCATGAGAATTTCCTGGCTGGAGTAAAATGATGATGTATGACTTCAATGGAAAAATCCCTGCGGATACAAACTTCTGAGGTGCAAATAGAAAGGAAGTAGGAGAGAAAGCTGATTCCATCAGAATCATCCCCCTGGTAAAATGCTAAACCACAGGCATCCTGGAACCAGCAATCTCTTTTTATCAGAGAAACAAGTTCAAGGATTTGGCAGCTCTCTTACGTCCAAGAATTGTGGCATTTATTAGATTACATCTGTGCAATAGTCTGCATTATTGTACCTGGCACTGCACTGATCACTGCCTAATTTGGCATGTTAATTGCATTAGCCTGATCCTGAGTGTGACTTTATGACTTTACCCAATGACTTGGCCTCCACAGCCATCTGTGGCAATGAATTCTATAGATTCCCCACCCTCTGGCTAAAGAAATTACACCTCATCTCTGTTGTAAGGGGATGTTCTTCTATTCTGAGGCAGTGGTCAGTGGTCTTCTATTCTGGTCCTAGACTCCTTCAATATAGGAAACATCCTTCCCACATCCACGCTGTGTGGGCCTTTCAATATTTGATAGGTTTCAATGAGATAGATTTTCTTCCCTCCCTCCCCTCCCCCCCCATTCTTCTAAACTCCAGCGACCAGAGACCCAGAGCCATCAAACAGTTCTCATATGTAAACTCTTTCATTCTGGGATCATACTTGTGAACTTCCTCTGGACCCTCTCTAATGCCAGGACCATTCCTAGATCAGGGGCTCATAACTGCTCATGTTACGGTGTGATCAGTGCCTTATAAAGCCTCAGCATTACATCCTTGTTTTTATATTTCAGTCCTCTATGAATTGCTTTGAGAGACTGGTTATGGCTAGAATTAACTCCTGCCTGAGCAAGGATCTGGACCCACAGTAATTTGCCTTTAGCCACAATAGATGTACAACAGGTGGAATCTCAGTGGCTCTAAACTCTGCATTGGAGCACCTAGAAAACAGGCTTCAACACCATCAGCCCTTCTGTTTTAATTACTGAGCTTCTAACCCTGACCTCTATACGTTCCTCTGCAACTGGATCCTGTACCACAATCAGTGTAGATCAGTGGACATCTCCTCACTGACAACCAACAAAGACGCACCTCAAGGATTCATGCTTGGCCTACTGCACTACTTTCTCTACACTCATGACTGTATGGCTGGACACAGCTCAAGTGCCATTTATAAATTCACAGAGGACACCATTGTTGTTGGTAAAGTCTCACATGGCAACAAGGAGAGTTACAAGAGTAAGATTGGTTAGTTGAGTGGTGTCACACCAACAACCCCGCACTCAATGTCAGCAAGACCATGAAATTGATTGTGAACTTCAGGAAGCGGAAGTTGGGAGAACACATACCAGTCTTCATTGAGGGATTAGCAATGGAAAGGATAAGAGGCTTTAAGTTCTTTGGTTTCAACGGCTCAGATTATCTATACTGGACTCAACTCATTGATGCAGTTATAAAGACACATCAGCAGCTCTACTTCATTAGGAGTTTGAGAGACTCCTTGCACATTTTATATGGATGTATGGAAGAGAGCATTCAGCCTGGTCTGGAGCCTCCAATGCTCAGGCTTGCAAGAGGCTACAGAAGTTGTTGACTCAGCCAGCTCCATCAGGAACACAACCCTTTCCACTAACGTGAACATCTTCAAGAGGTTGTGCCTTAAGAAGGCAGCACCCATCATTAAGGACCTTTGTCATCTTGGACATGCCTCTTATTGTTACCTCTGGCAGGGAGGAGATACAGGAAGACCCGCTCAATCATTCAGGAGTATTTTCCTCCCTTCCCCTTCTCTCTTTCCATTTCGCATTCTGGTTCGCATCTCATTCTTTTCTTCACATGCACATCACCTCCCTCTGTTGCCCTCCTTCCCTTTCTCCCATGCTACTCAGTCCTATCAGATTCCTTCTTCTTGAGCCCTTTACCTCTTCTACCTGTTACCTCCCTTCTTTCTTCATTCCCCTCCCCCACCCAACCACCTTCCCTCTTAACTGGTTTCACCTTCCCCCTTACCCAGTTTCTCTTTCCCCCTTACCTAGTTTCACCTTTCATCAGCCAGCTTGTACTCCTTCCTTTCCCCTGCCTCCATCTTTTTATTCTGGCCTCTTTCCCCCATTTTTCCAGTTCTGATGGAGGGTTTTAGCTCACAAGTTCGACTGTTATCCCCTCCATAGAAGCTATATGACCTTCCGAGTTCCTCCAGTACTTCGTGTGTTGCTCAAGATTTCCAGCATCTGCAGAATCTCGTGATTATAATGTGATGCTAATATTGTTTTTCTTCCATTCTCTCATACCCTGTGAAGACTACAATTCCATAATTCTTTTTTTTTAATTGGGCTTATCAGCCTGATATGCAGAGTTTATCATCCTGAAGTCCTTTGCCACTCTTTTTTAAAATAGCATTATGCTTTTTTCTTTTTACTACTTTTATTAAAAATCATAGGTACCACTGAATTCTGTCTGCTAATTTTCATCTCATCCATGCATTTCATTAGTGTCCTGTCATAATTGCTACTGCATTTCTAAATTCTTTATTTTGCTTTTTCAATATCGGTGGAAACATCATCACTGTTCTCTCTTGGCTTAGCTGAATCATTAGTTGACCAAATGTGTAGAAGTAGAACCAGAAGTTACCTTTGTTCAACTACAGCTTACTTTTTAATTCAATTTTTTTTGGAACTAGGCATTGCTAGCAAGGCCATAATTTATTGCCAGTCCTTTGTTTTCTTGACAATCCAGTGGTGAGATACTACCTCTGAGTGAGAGTGCTGCACAGCTCTGTCGTGTACAAAGTTGCAGTATTATGGATAAGGAAGGTTTAAGGGGATATGGGCCAAACAGGCAAGTGGAACTAGCTCAGGTAGGTACTTTTGTCGGCATGGACAAGTGGGAATGAAAGGTCCGTTTGCATGCTGCATGCTTTATGACTTAGACAGAGCAACCACACAGGACTGACTGTATATTTCCAAATCAGGATGTTGAGTGAAGACCTGCAGGTAGCAGTGTTCCCATGTGCCAGCTGCTTTTGTCTTTTTTGACAGAAGAGGTTACAGATTTGCGATCTGCCCTCAGAATAGCATAGTTAGTAACCATAGTGCATTTTGTCGATGCTGCATACTGCAACTGTTGTGCCCTCATGCCCAAAGGGAATTGACATCCAAGGGATTGAAGGAGTTCCAATCAAGCATGCTGCTCTGTGTTGGAAAAATTTTGGAGCTAAGTGATGAATGTTCCATCACAAATGTGATGGAGCTTTGTAAGTGATAGGAAGTCTTTGTAGTGCGGTGTCAGGAGGTAAGTACTCTGGACCACTGCTCAAACTATGCTGTTTTTCTCCATACTATTCATTTGTTGATCCAGTTTGCCATCTGCTTCATACTCTGCACACTTTGAGTATCTTTAATAACATTAACCTTGCCAAAGGTTTAGTTCATGTCCATGTATACAATATCTATCGCAGTCCTCCCACCTTCAATATCTGGAATTTTCTCAATGACTGCTTTGAAAGTTTAAAAAAAAATTGAAGCAGGGAATATTAAACTCTTTGTCTTGATGCTTATTTGACCCTTAACCTGGTGCTGAAATGTTCCCAATTGTAGATGAAAGTTAACTGGCCTTTAATTGCCTTGATTAACGTGGTCCCTTTAATTTAAAAGAGAAAAGATGTACATTGGCCTTTCTCTGGCTCTCTTGAGCTGGAACATTCATTGGGGGATGGAGTGGAGGGAGATGCATGTTTCTTTTCCAGTGCCTCTACAGTTTTGTTCCATGTCTCCATTGCATTTGTTCTGCATATCCCTTCCTTGCTCTGGAACAACTTTTTTTTTAGCTTAACTAATTCAGCTAAAATTGGTTTCTTTGTTCATTCTTATTCGTGTTTTGGTTTCAAGCTTATGAAGGTTTCCTTCCTTAATAAATGGCCCAAATAAAATCCAGTGTTGGGCATATTTTCACTATCTGCGTCATTTTCTGATCTGAAGCTTGAAATTCCACTCTCTGGAGGCTTCATTTCTCTTTTAACTAAATTTACAAATATCTTGTTCTCATTCAAATGATTCCTTATGCTCTCCAAAGCTTCTTTTATCTGCTCTTAATATTTTCTCTTCCTTTTTCTTGGATCAGTTTTCCTGTATTCATCCTGTTCAGTTTGCACGTCTACCATGTATTTTGTTTAAAAAAAAGCTCCATGCTCTTCTTTCACAGTCTGATAATTTTATAGCTCAGTTGGAATGCTTGATTTTGAATGCACCATTTAAGTTTGTTCTGTAATTAGTATTTATTGAAATAGTATTATTAATCTTTAAGATCTGGATTCTAGAAGCTAGGAATCTTGCTGCGAATAACTCACCATCTAGCTCCCCAAAGCCTACAGCATATCACAAAGCTTGTGTCAGAAATGTGATGGAATACTCTCCATTTCAAAGTTCATATATACAACCCTGAGATTCATTTTCTTGCAGGCATACTTAGTAAATCCATAATAGAATAATAACCATAATAGAATCAATGAAATACCACACCACCTTGGGAGTTCAACCAATATGCAAACTGTGCAACTACAAAAAGAAAGTAATAATAATAAATAAATAAGCAAGAAGAATCAAGAACATGGAATGAAGAGTCCTTGAAAATGAGTTCATTGGTTGTGGGAACACTTCATTGATGGGGCAAGTGAAATTGAGTGGTTATCCCCTTTTGTTCAAGAGCCTGGTGGTTAAGGGATAACTGAACCTGGTAGTGAGAGTCTTGAGGCTCCTGTAGCACCTTCCTGATGGCAGTGTCAAGAAGAGAGCATGTCCTGGGTGGTGGGGTCTCTGATGATACAGCTGTCCTGTGACAATGCTTCATTTAGATGTGCTCAGTGGTGGGGAGGGCTTTACCCATGATGAAGTGGGTCATTGCTTTTTGTAGGATTTTCCATTCAAGGGCTTTGGTGTTTTCATACCAGCTGTAATACAGCCAATCAATATGCTCTTCACCACATCTATAGAAGTTTTTCGAAGTTCTAGATGTAATGCCAAATCTATGCAAACTCCCAAGGAAGTAGAGATGCTCCCATGCTTCCTTCATAACTGTGCTTGCGTGCTGGGCCCAGGATAGGTCCTTTGAAATGATAACACCAAGGAATTTAAAGTTGCTGACCCTCTTCACCTCTGATCCTCCGATGAGGACTGGCTCGTGGATCTCTGGTTTCCTCCTCCTGAAGTCAATAATCAGCTCCTTGGTCTTGCTGACATTGAATGAGGTTGTTGTTATGGCATCATTTAGACATCTCCCTCCTATATGCTGATTCATTACCACCTTTGATTCGGCCTATGACAGTGATGTCATCACCACCACTGTCATAGTGTTGAGTCCAGCTTCAATAACACTGAATCAATTTGACACTATACCGGACATGGTAGCCTACTTGAAAGGCACCCCATCCACATCCATTCACTGACTCCAATACCAATGCACAATTGCAATGGTTTGTACTATCTGCAGCATGCATCACAGCAACTCACCAGGACTCCTTACACAACACATTCAAAGCCTACAAGCCCAATTGTTGAGATGAACAAAGACGGCAAAAGCAGGCAAGCACTTCCATTTGGCCATTGCCCTCCAAGCCACACACCTTCCTGAATTGGAAATTTATCTCCGTTCTTTCACTGGCATTGGGTCAAGATCCTGGAATTAACTCCTGGCCAGCATTGTGGTTATACCTACGCCTTAAGAATTGTAATGGTAAAATAAGGCAGCTAATCTCCACCTTACCAAGGGTAATTAGGTGCTGTGGCCTCTCGGGGGCTGACTAAAGGTGCTTTTTCCCTTTGTAGAATTTTTTTTTAAGATCCAAAGACAATTCTACTCCAAGAACACAGTGTACTGTCAGTGAGCTGCTGGTTGATCAGAGTAGCTGGAGTGGTATTGGCAGCAGAGCTCGCCGGGATGCTGGAGAAGGAGCCGTACTAGGGGGCTGGCCAGGATGTTAGAGAAGGGGCAGTTTAAGGTGTTGAAAGGGTCGGCCGGGATGTCATAGGAGCCAGTTTGGGTTTAAAGGAGCTGACCTGGTTGCAGGCTGTGGTTGCTGGCCACTACTAGGAAGCATTGAAGTTGGTGCAATATAACCATGGGAGATAGTCTCGGACATTCACTTGCGATCGTAAGACTCTGTTTGACAGTGATAGTGTAAGTTTCTGCAACCCTGTTACTCTTGTCTGGTGGTGGAACAGACAACACGGGAGTTGCGTAGCCTTGGTTGTAATGAAGACTAGGCCTCAAGTCTTGGGCTTGCCTGCTCATTGTTACCGTCAGGATGGAGGTACAGAAGCTTGAACGCATACACTCAGTGATTCAGAAATAGCTTCTCCCCCTCTGCCATCCGACTCCTAAATGGTCATTGAATCCATCAACATTACCCCACCTTTCTTTATGCTATTTCTGTTTTGCACTGTTTTAATTAACTATTTAATATACATGTGTACTTACTGTAATTGATTTACTTGTTTTTCTCTTTCTCTACGAGGGGTGATTGATAAATTCGTAGCCTAAGGTAGAAGGAGTCAATTTTAGAAAACCTAGCACATTTATTTTTCAACTTAGTCCCCTCCTACATTTTAAAAAACGCAAACAACAGGAATTCTGCAGATGCTGGAAATTCAAGCAACACACATCAAAGTTGCTGGTGAACGCAGCAGGCCAGGCAGCATCTCTAGGAAGAGGTACAGTCGACGTTTCAGGCCGAGACCCTTAGTCCTGACGAAGGGTCTCGGCCTGAAACGTCGACTGTACCTCTTCCTAGAGATGCTGCCTGGCCTACTGCATTCACCAGCAACTTTGATGTGTGTTCCCCGCCTACCTTTACACACTTAGTCCAGCAGTCGTGGAGCATTCAGATCCCTTCTTTGTAGAAGTCAGCGTCTTGGACCTCCAGAAGTGATCCACAGCAGGGGTGATTGATAAGTTCGTGGCCCAAGGTAGAAGGAGATGAGTTATTAACTTCAAACTTTCTGCATAATCACTCAAAGAGTTGAACTGCATGTGCATGTAACGAGAGCTGTATAACTCATCTCCTTCTACCTTAGGCCATGAACTTAATGATCACCCCTGCTGTGGACCACTTCTGGAGGTCCAAGATGCTGACTTCTACAAAGAAGGGATTCGTAAGCTCCATGACCGCTGGACTAAGTGTGTAAATGTAGGGGGGGACTATGTTGAAAAATAAATGTGCTGGGTTTTCTAAAATTGACTCCTTCTACCTTAGGCCACGAACTTATCAATCACCCACGTATTATATATTGCATTGTACCACTGCTGCTAAGTTAATGAATTTCACGACACATGCCAGTGAAAATAAACCTGATTTTGATTCTGCTCCAGACCAGATGAGAAGACGCAGAAGTGTTACAGCGTGGCGCGTAAGCTTGGCTGGAGCCTGGCCTCTCCCGTCAGTGCTGCCCTTTTGTGTTCGAGTGATGAAATCACAGGCTGGATTGCGTGCGGTGTGCACGCTGCCAGGAGACTGTACCATCGATTGCCAGATATTGTCATTCAGGGTCTTGGTCTCTATGTGTGTTTTTTTTGAGTGAATATGTTTCTTTGCTCACTATTTTGAATTATGTTAGTTGCTATTTTTGAATGTTTTGCACCTTGGCTCCAGAGAAATACTGTCTCATTCAACTGTATCTATGTATGGCTTGAATGATAATTAAACTTGATTTTTGATTTGATCTCTTAAAGGAGTAAGATAAAGCAGCCTTAAAGTAGTCATTGGTATAAACAGAATAGTTAGTTGAGGTAAGGGGCCAGGGCAGTTCCATATTTCCTACAAAAAAACAGGTACAGCTTACTGCTTTTGAGTTTCTGGTGGTAAATCTTTGACTTGGAGAAAGTGAATTGAGTAGAAGTTAAGGTTATTCAATACAAGATTTTGTTCAACCAGTCAGAGAGTAGTGGTGCAAGGCACTGCTTGACTCAGTGTTTAAGGAAGAAGTCACGCAGGATGGAGGTATTGAATGTCCATTGTGAAGGTGAGCAGGTTGTGATTGGAAAACCGGAAACTGGCGAAGGGTATCAAAGGTTTAAAGAATTAGGTAGGAATGGACTGGACAAGAGGGGAAAGAGTAAAATTTGATGTAGGAAGAAGCAAATTAATTTAGAACAAAAGTTGGCAGGAATAATTAGTATCCCAAGCCAATCCAACATGTTGATCTCAAGGAGCAAATAGAAGCAAGTTCTGCAGTGTTACAGGACTGATGTTTGTGGAAGTAAGGTTGTCTGAGAAAAGTAACTCAATGAATAACGAGATTTATTGCTCCATCCTCTCACAGTTGCAGCAACTTTGCTTTAATTAATTTTTCAATTGTTTATCATTTTGTTTCAAAGTTGGCTTGCATAATATCCACAGTACCTTTGTTGATTCCACCTCACACTCCCACCCCTGCAACTTAAGTTCTCATTGTTTCAGTTCGGTTTTTTCCTCCATTAACTCTGCTTGTCTTGCTGAGTCATTCTAGCATTCTTTGTTGCTTCAGCAGTGTTATGCATTCAACCAAAATTAAAATGTCTTGGATCTGCTTCTGGTTCAGTGCTTCAGGTGGATGGACAGTTTAGCAATTTCACAGCAAAGAAAAACCAGTCCTTACGGTCCATCATATCTATGTTGACCATCAAGTACCTACTGTATCACTAAGTCTCCTTTATTAGCATTTTTTTTCTGTAGTCTTTTGTGCTTTGGCAATTCAAGTGTTTTTTTACATATTACATGTGAAAGAGCCTGCCTCCACCACTCACATTCACATTATGATACAGTTTACTTCCAGTTTGGGATTACATATACTGTATAGCTTTCTCTTTAAAACAAACATTGTTGAAGTAATAAATAATACAAATGTTTATGTAAAGGAGTTTGTTTAAATGGAGTTAATGATTTTCTAGCTATTTAAAAACACTGAATTCTAATAATCAACTGCCATCAAAAATAAAGCAGTATGCACTGTTATGTAACTGCTAATTTCCTATTGAGTGTGAGAAAAGTATCTGCTTTGTTAGTAGCAAATTATGCTACTACTACCATTATGGTTTTAAATTTTTACTTCACTGTTTTGCCCCTGTGCTAAAGAATCACATGTCACTGAACCCTAGCGCTGATGAAGTTATTCAACAAATATTAATTCTAAATCAACGAGAATTACCTGCATGCAAGTTTTTTTTATATTTCTCATTGTAAAACTTTCATATAATAAATTCAACACATGAGAGGCTATTTTTTTAAGTGTGCTGTTGTCAAAGCAAACTGAAATATATTCCTCAAGGAATATGAGAAGGATTCATTTTAATTTTGAAGTAAAATCATTGATGAAGAAGGGGATCTATTTTTAACAAAGCAGAATGGAAATACAAACTTGTCCTGGCTTTCAAACTCATGTTAAGAATCAAAGACTTTATTTTCTTTCTGTTCTGAATTGTTTCAGATTTAATCATAGTGCAAAACTTCCACAATATTGGCCATTTGCTATTTTCCCAACTATTCAGTTACTAACCATCTTGGACACTTTTGATGCTTTAATTCCATTAATTCAGCTCTGATCAAAATCAGATCATGATTCAAATCTTAGTCCCAGTCATCATACAGCTTTCTGAAGCCAAGGAAAAACAACATAATTTGGATTAAATCAAATTTTTGCTGTCAGTGTTAACAAGCCTATTGATTGCCCTGGTTCTTTTTGCAAACTTCTGGTCAGAAGTCAATTAAAATTTAAATATATAAATTTAATCTCCTGTAAAATATTTTCTAAAGCTATTGTCATTATATATTTAATTATTTGCTATCAAATAACGTTTTCCAAATGCACTGCCCTTGTGATTTTATGTGCTACCACACACATCTCAGCACAATTGCCATCTGGTGTCTTCCTAGGACCAGAGACTAATGAGAAGAATACCAAATGCTGTCTTCAATAGCAAAGGAGTTAATTTTAAAGACCGACTACAGAGTCCTTCTGCCTTTAGTCAATTGAACTATGTGTGTTTGTATAAACTGTCTGTTTATGTCATTAAAGTGATCATATGAATTGTTGATAAATCTACAGTGGCTATGACAGCACAAAGACAATTTGGTTGAAGTGATGTGCCCTAGTGATGGCACGTGTCTGACTTTATCAGCCAACAGAATTGGCTACTGTTCTGACTTCATAAAAACCAAGTAGCCGCAGAAATCTAACAAAACGTTAAGATTTGGATTGTTGATATTTACTTTTTCTTCTGTGGCAGATACTAAGCTAGTTGTGTTTTGTAGGGTAGTTAGATGCCTTCAAAATGTTGCATATGGTGAAATTGCCTGTGGAGCTCTAGCTCTGGTCAAATGATTTTTATTATATCGCAGACAAATTCAAATGTGAAATTACTCATTTTTCCCAGTAAATTACTGTTTCGAATAAGCATGGAACATGGTGATCAATGGAACAACAGGAATTATTATGATAAACTTGTCAATTGTGTTTTTAAACCAATTTTAGTACCTATTAAAATTGTACCATAAGTACTTACATTTTTTGCAACCACCCTTCCTCATATTCTGATTATCAAATTATTTTTTTGGCCTTTTCACTAAACAATCTCTTTGCTATTTATAGCAAGTCAGAAACAATTTAAACTACTTTTATGCTTGACGGTTTTGCTGCTTGCAGTTAATCTTTTTATATGTTTAATTGCTCTGTTCTAATTATTGGTCCTGAATCTTAGTTGTGTATATGTGTGATGTACTCCTTCATGACAATTGTGGGAACCTCAGTTAACACCCCCCACCACTACTACCACCACCATAAAGTATTTTATCCATAGCTTGAATAATTACGACTTCTAGGTCGCTGTTGGGTATATCTGATGTCAATTAGAAAATCTACCTCAGGTTTACATGTTAGAAATTCATAGCAGAAAAGCCCCTCCCATTATAGAAGAATATTTTCCAAGTTGCCATAATGCCAGGTGTTTGACATTGAGTGGAGTAAGAGATGAATGAAATTTATGGCAGCCCATGGATTTGACTGACTCCAGGGAATCTCAGCTTCCTGCCGTGAAAGTTTACATTTTCAAAGCACATCAGTTTCAGTGGGAATGTTGCAGTAGTCCCATATGCTACATCTGACAGAGTAAAGTTTCTACCATGAATATGAGACAACTGAAAAGATTCTCACTCAGAACAGCACATGCTACCAAATGAATTTCAACGTGTTATCAATGAACAAGCTGTGTGTTACCAACTGCTAATGACATTGAACTCCATCAATTATTAATGACAATTTGCTTTGTTTTCAGTCTCAAGCTGCCTTTTACTCAGTACATGGCAATGATATGGTTTTGTGGCTTTTTTTAAGCCTAAAAACCCACCCAAACAAAGACCCGCTTGCTCTCAAACTTTTTCTGTTTTACTGTTAATCTTTCCTTGACCTAGCAGCAGGAAGCCTTTGTCCGAGGTGTTCATCTGGAACAACTTTTCCACACTTGTTTTCATGTTCTGTTAGATTACAGGGCAGCAGGCCTACCTTTGAAGCTCCCCTTTCTTTGTTTCTTTGCAATACACTCCAGTAATTAACTTTGTCCTTCTTTTATTTGTTCCAGTCAATCGCAGTCCACTCTGCTGAGCATCTTCTCCCTGGAGTATCAGGTTAGAAGTTTTCTCCTTTGTGAAGGCTGACAGGTGCCTAATTGAATGATGAATGTCCCTTTATTTCTTTGTAATTGAACTGCCAGCTTTCTGATTGGTTTGGAGGATGTTCCCCTCCACATCAAGTACCGCCTGAGTCTCGGTGGATGGCTGCCAAACCTTCCCATCCATCTGTCTAATAACATCTAGCCTCTGCTTATTTGGTGGACCTGTAATAAATTATGCTAAACCATTATTATTCTGACAATAATAATTTCCCCGTGTTGCATGGTTCCATGTGCTAAATGTTTGCTGACTTGCACTGTCACTGCTGCTTTCCATTGCTGACAGAGATGATGATAAATGACCATTGCTGGAGTGGCAGAAGGCAAGGGAGGCGGAAAATGGAGTCATTTATCATAAGATGACAGGTGTCAGTCAAGTGGCACGTCTCAGCGGAATTACTTTTTGTAGTTTTTAAATAAGTTATATTTAAGCAATGCTCGTTTGATTTGAAAAAAAAGCAATTGAATTGCAAAGCTAAGAGCCAGGTAAAAGATTGCAGGAGAATTGAGAAAAATTAATACCAAGTTCAAGAAAGAAATTGGATCCTGCTGCTGTCACCTTGCCCTCTACTTGCTACCTCCAGCCTTTGTAACCCTGAGCAAATTTATTTAGATTCACTGGCTATGACCTACTGGTTTCTTTGTGTATGTTAGATAGCATCCTTTTATTAATGTCAGAGAATCCCAGGGATGACTTGTATAATGCTATTGAAATTATTGAAATAACTTGTATGGTACAGTTCTAAAATATGAAATGCTTTGCCCATTACAAATGTCAAAATCATTACATGGAACCTTTAGTTGTAATTTTAAGCAGTAAGTATTTTAACCTATTTTATTGACATTGCCATAGAAACGAATGAAAAGGACACATGCGAAACATCACACGGCTGAGGCTTGTGAAACTTATTACCAAAGGTATGACCTATCTATCCCACTAGAGGGTACCACAGTACTAATTGAACCAGGAAAGTAAAATAATCCATTAGAGTATTTTTATTATAGAACCATATTTTAATATTATAGTATTTTTTTTACATCTTTAAATAATTAAAGTGGTATTTAAGGGTCAGTATTTAAGTGAATCCTGGAGCAGTGCATTCCTGACAATGAATAGGGAATAAGTATTGAATTTCTGCTTCCAAAAGCAATAAGGTAATTAAGGTAATAAATTTTTAATTTTTATTTATATAAAATAAAAATGTATCTTGTAACAGAATTGTGGGTTATTAGTATTATTTTCAAATTATGTTCTGAATTGGGTATCTGTTTGTTGATAAGGCTTGATATAGGTTATTATGGGACTGATTAAGCTGTGGAGTGAATAATAGAGAATTAATCTATTTATATGAAAATATATCCAGATTTGCTGCAGTGAAAGTAACCCCATAACATAACAGCTGCTTTGGAGGGAGGAAGAGAGAGTGAGATAGATAAATTTTGCTGATGAGTGAAGTGGCTAGCCCAGGAGAGTTAGTTAGTGTCAGTCTGAACTAAGTAGCTCCAAAAGCTTCCCTCAGCAGCTGCATTCTGCAGCCAAGTTCAGCATGTCATCTTCCCTGTAGGACCTTCTCTCAAGGGACACTTACAAGTCTAGGCTAGCCTGTTCTTGTCATTTTTACGTTACCTGGTTTTGTCGTCTTTAGGTACCTGAGTGGTGTGAAGAACAATGCAGCTGCCCCTGTTCTCTTTGAGCTGGCCAATGAGGTAATGAGATTCCTCTTTCTGGTTTAGGGCTATGAGGCAATATCTTAAACCACTGACTAATTCATAATCAATTTTATTAAAGAAAACATATTCTACTACCACAAGAGACTGTAATTGTAATATGTATTGATTTTGACTATGGATATGATCGACTTGTACCATATCCTGAACAGATATTCAGCAAATTATTATTGGTGGTCTTGTATAAACCTGTTTGATTATTGTTTTATTTCTTTCCATATTGCTTTCTCTATTCATTACTTACCAAAAATCTTCAGATCCCCTTGATGAGACTGTGAATTGTAACAATACTTGTATTTATAAAAATATATATATATAATTGACTGTTTCAGGTTTATCAGCTAAATTTTTTATATTGCTTGCAGCTTTTAAAAGTTTGGGTTAAAAGAAAGGCTTTAATTTTAGCTTTTTATAAAATTCAATATCTTTATGTAAAGTTGTAATGCTGAGCAAATTGTGCATTTCTGTGCATTTATAACAAAATATTTTGTGTATGTTATTTTTTTCTGTTATAAGCACTCGCTTGATTTCCAATATGTTATTAAAAATAAGCTTATCTGTCAACAGATGCTTTGCTACATATTTTAAGGAATAATGTCATCACGTTGCTAAACTTGCACTGCATTTGACTCTGGAAGAACCTAATAATTCAGTGTAGTCATATAAGCCTTTCATTTGCATGGTAATACTGGACTACAGTAATGAGATATTGCTTATTGTAAAGCTGCACAAGAAAAGGAGTAAACATTACTGAGGTGGATGTTAGCGCTATGCACATTGATATATTATTCAGAATAAGCTATTGCATCAAGCTGCCACAAATGTTGTCTCCATGAAATTATCCTTTAAGATCAATATGGGAATTTATTATATCTCCTCAAATAAATAAAATATTTTAAATGATATCATTAAATAAGTTAACTTGGAAAGATGTCCTGGTTTTAAAATTATATTTTAATTAATACCGAGCAACATATTAAAACCTTTGAACTTTATTAAAATGTAATTTTAAAAGAAAACATTTTAATACAATAAATGCCATAGAATGTATTCAATAATAATACATAATTTGATCACTGGTAACCTGAAAATAATAAACAAAAATACCATTTGGATCCAGTGTGTTTTCACTAATTTATCTTCTGCTAGATATTGCAGGATTGTAGCCTTAACATTTTTTAGCTTGAATTAGAGCTTGATTTAATATTTTCTTTGCATTGCAATTAATTAATAAAAATTGTATGATAAAGTGGATGCCTGATATAAAATTGGCTTGATGTGATAAATAACTGGTATGGGCATCAAATGATGCAACAGCAGCAGTTCTAGATGTTATGCTAGAAGAGAAGGATGGTTTCAGTCACATTTAAAGTCTCCTGTGCATTTTTGCAGTCAGCCAATGAACAATTACCTTTCAGTTACTATGAGACTTTAATGGTCTAAGAACAGCCTGGAAATCTTGACAACTCCTCCAATGTACTAAAGGGAGTTTACTTCAGACTGGCAAATGATGCGGAGTTTAGAAAAACAAAATGAAATCAAGCGGAGTTTTAATTTTTTCCCCATTATTTCAAAGAAATATATGAGACATTGAATTGAAAACATTTAGCCTCTGGATTGCTACTTCTAAGCCATTTGATTGTCATTTTTATATGCTACTTATCATTTAAATAAGGTACTTGTGTGTCACTTGACAGTTAATTGATATAGTGGAGTCTTTTTATGAGTCAATATATTTCAGCTTCTAGAAACTATGAAAGTTGATGAGAAATCTTAACAGTTTCTTTATGTTATTTTGCTATTTAATTAAATGTCATCAGTGCAAAAAGGCTAACAGAGAACAAAAAGAATACCTTTGTTAATTGCCGCTTAAATCCTGACACATGTGCCAAAAATGTTTTTTTGAAAGTTTAATCTGTATGCATAAAAAGTACAAAAGGTGCTGAAAAATTAGTTTACTTTCTGTTTGGAGTGATTTTAAAAGCACATATGAAGTGCATTTGCCCAGTTATTTTCAGGAAGAATTAGATAAGAAAAAAGGTCCAAATTTAACTTCTGCCATGCATTTTCCATCTGACAAATAGTTTGTTTTCTTGAAAGGTGGGTGTTTGATTAATAGGAAAATTTAAGTATGTCCAACTACCTGAACTAATAAGGTAGTCCTTATTCAGTCTCGATTACCTTTAGTAATTTCACCATTTTTCATATGTCAATTCTGATGCAGGTTACTGAGATAAGCAGTTCTGTAAAGCCATATTTCCTTACTACAAGAGATCCCAAGGATAGGACTCAAACATAAAACATTGAATATGTTTATAAATTCTATTGATTAATTTACTCTGTAATAAGTTACAATGTTCTGTAAATTTGAAATTGTTGACAGTTCTCTATTTTAAGGTCATTTAACAGATCTTTTTGTCTTCTAATCTGTATTCTTGCATAAAGATGGATCTGGCTCCTTCACTGATGGCAAGAATTGTACTTGAAAAATACTTGCAGAATCATGACCTGACCACACGTAAGTAACTTCTAACCTTGGTGTCACCATTGCATGATATAGTTAACCTTTTCCATTCCTGACCCTAGGGATTTTAAAATAGTTAGAGAAGTATCCTCTATCGTTTACTAATTTGAGAATAATAAAAATGCAATTTGTATGTCCATTATTTCCAATATGGAAATGTAATGTATATATAGTTATCTAGGAGTTGGAAAGATTAAAACACAACTTTTAACGAAGCAGAAAGCTGCAGATAATTAATAACTCTTAAAAACCACTAGTATTTAATTTCATTTTATCTGAAGGGTTTACATACAAATTATATTTTTGATTTTTTGGACATTGTTCCTCTTCATAGTGACAATTGAAACTTGCCTACATGCCAAGGATGATAATATAACTTGAGAGAATTGCCTATATTTAAATCCAGCCAAAAGAATTTACATCATTGAATGTTCCAAACCAACTTAAAATAGATGACTTACCTGCTTGAAATGCCAACGAGGGCCTAATGGGAAGCAACTCAGTATTATGTAGTTATAAGTGCCCAGGAAAAGGAGTTTAAAAAAAAGCGAAGGGTAGTCCTACAAGAGATTCAAGCTTAAATTAATTTGCTACTGAAAAAATACATTTTGTTATTTTTCCTGTGTCAACTGCATGATTAAAACTGGCTGTTAAGTGAGCTCTGGGGACACGCTTGTAAAAGATTTATGAGTAATATTCAATGTGATATTCAAAGTGAGTCATGAATATCAGGGTAATTGCTCTCAGTGCTGGCTCTTTTAGTGGGCAGGAGTTTGTCAACTGCCCATAAATATTTGCCTAGTCTCATGTAAAAGAAAGAATTCATATTCTGCTTTTTTATATCACCATGTGTAATGTTTACCTTCCCTGTCTGACAATGGTAGTATGAATATGAAGCACTGGACTATATTCCCTGCAATAAACCCTGTTCATCATTTTAATAGGAGAGGAAAGAATGTGATTAGATATTGTTCAATAGTGCAAAACAGTTTGTATGGTGGTAGAAGAATTTTATTCAAAATTGTTCTGGTCTGTCTAGATAAGTTCTGTAGTACCAGTGCAAAGGTTCATCTAAATGAATTAACCTTCTCTCCTGCACTGCCCCCTCCCCCTTTTAGTTCAATATCATTCCAATGGGCATAGCCTCTAAAGTAACCTGCAGTGATGTTTTTTTGAGCAAATCACATGATGTCAGAATCGTATGGTTTCGATTTAATCAAGAAAGAGATTAAAGTAGATGTGTGTTATTTTCAACTTCGCCGCAGCTCCGCCATTTGTCAAAGTCAACCTTCTGATTGCTTTGGACCTACTGCTATCCCATACTTGTCAAAATAGTAGTCGGTATGGGCTAAGGCAGGTAACCTTCCACATAGAGGAAAGCAGGATCTAGCCTAATTCTTGAAATATATTGCAAACTTGTCTTTTAATAGCAAATTAATTAAACCATTGATTATTTAACTGAAAGGTTTTGAGGATTCCAAAATCATACCAATAATGCCATAACTGTACATATATGCACAGCTTGTAATTACAGTAATGATTACAGAATGTGATTTTATTACAGATTTAAATAATATTGTTTTATTTTCTTCTAAAACTGATTGCTTTTCACTATGATTATAGTTTAAGTTTTGATCTCCCTACAGTTAATTTAGAGGAACACAATGGTGTGTAATAAAATTGCCATTTCATATTATACTAGTTGCTATTTACTGTAAGAATTAAACTTCTTTTAATATGTCTCTAGAACTGCTAAGAAAAGCTGCAGGCTAGAATGACTTATATTCTGACACACACTTCCCTTTCACAGCAGCGACCTGGCTGGCCTTTGGCAATGAAATTCAATGCACATGGCTCCGCAGTCAAATCATCAAATTTCCCTGTGTGTATATTAGAGTTTTGTAATGTGTTTCCATTATGAAACAATGCTGGGATAATTGTCTTTGGTGGCAATTAGCTAACAGGTTTGTTCAGTGCTATTGGCAGGAGCATCCATCATCCTTTCCCTGACCACACTTATTTCATCTGCTGCAGACTGCAAAGATCAATAGAATTCTATGTAGGGGAAATCATCCCCACTTTAATGGGCTGCAACAATGTCATTTCCATGTATTATTATTTTTCTCTTTGTTTGTCAAGTAATTGTCAACCTGCATGTTTTTTTTAGAGAGTGCTTTATGTAATCTGGTGCTTCTAAGAAATAGTGTCTTGGATAGACTGTGCAGCTTTTAGTTAATTAAATTTTGTTTTTTTAATGTGAGAAAGAATCAATACATTATAAGTGACTTAAAAATATCAAATTTTACATACTAATGTGAATATGACATGAACTGGCTTCATGTTGACAATTTTGTAAAATAGAAATGGAAAGTGCATGCAAGGTAGATTGCTACAATTCCAGTTGTATGTGGTGGACTCTATCAGTTTGAGATCTGGAACAAACATTAATGTTTTTGATTTTAGTTTCATAGACAATGAAACCCATCACCACTAACAATATGGAAAACGCATATGTCCATGCTGCATTTAAAAGTGGGTTAAAATTAGTCACTAAAATGAAGTGAATGACAACATGTAGTAAATATCTTTCCAGTGAGTTGATACTGATAATACAGAACAGATACTTGGTGTAAAATGAAAGACGTGCATTCAGTAATGTGAAGGTCATGTTATCTGGAGCACAGAAGAGGGATAATATTTCAATATAGAATGGATTTCTAAAATGATTGCTAGTTTATGATCAGGTTGTTTTTTCTTGGGGGGGGCGGGTGTGGAATAAACAGAGAGAAACTCACTATACCCAATATTACAAATCGCTTTCTTGGAATAAAAATGATTTAGTTTTTCCAAACTTTTATCCCTAAATAGCCGATGTCAAAGATAAGAAATTACCAAGAAACTATGAAGTTTTCAATTTCATTTGAAAGCAAATATTCATTTGATTTGTTTTAAAAAATGACGATTTAGAGTGATTTATTAAAGTAACTGATGATTTATTGCATTTTTATTCATTAGATATTTCCGAATATCTTCATAGTATATAAAATAAAGTCTATCCTGATTAGTATTACTTCAGACAAGCACATTCTTTATTCAGATTATATTATAGCAATAAATTTAAATATTTTAATTGTATAAATCAATATTTGATCAATCATTAGGAAGGCTCACTCATTCAGAGAGCAAACTTTTTATATCTGGGACCTGGCTTGAATCCATCTTAGGAAGCTGATTTGTTAAGGTGTCTGCTAATAGACAACTGTTAAACCAAATGAGTTTGGCAGTCTCAGTCCAGTTCAAAGTAAACATGATCCATGTGCCACAGTTCAGTGGCAATTATACAGTCTTTCTCAGGAAGGCCAGATGGATGGATGTTATATGAATCAAAAAAAATTCATTCAAACACACTCAAATCTTTTTGAAGAAATACTATAGATGCTTCAACCTCATAATCTTGAATGTTTTAAATGGTATATCTTTAGATTTTCTAGTGCATTTTGTCAAATCATGCCCGTGTGTTTTATGTTTTAAAGTAATTTGTAAGAAGCAACTTATTGTTGAAGATTATAGAACTGAAAAACTTACTGATTTAATCAATGACATTTATGAGACCGGAATAATACCAGAAGAAATGAAAAAATCAGTATTTATCACTCTTCCTAAGAAAGCTGGAGCAATAGAATGTGAATTACATAGGACCATAAGTTTAATGAGTCATATCACCAAGATACTTCGAAGAATTTTGATGCCAAGAGCTTGTAAGATACAAGCTGAAATAGGCAAAGGACAATGTGGTTTTGTGAAAGACAAAGGTACAAGAAACGCAATATTGATGTTAAGGATACTATCAGAACGAGCTATTCAAGTGCAAAAAGACTTGTTTGTTTGTCATATCGACTACACAAAAGCATTTGATAAAGTGAAGCACAATAAGTTATCTGAAATATTACAGAAAACTCTAGATCTAGATTCGAAAGACCTCCGCCTAAGCAGAAATCTGTACTGGGAACAAACTGCTGCTGTAAGAATAGATGGAGAAGTGAGTCAGTTTACGAAAATCAAGGGAGGCGTTAGACAAGGATGTGCTTTCTCCCCTGATTTATTTAATGTGTACGGTGAAACAATATTACAAAAAATAAGAGACATCTTGGGAATCAAAGTTGGCAGTGAAAATATCAATAATTTCAGATGTGCGGATGACACTGTGTTAATTGCAAGTACGGAGGAAGAGCTACAAAACTTAATTGATATAATTGTTGAAGAAAGTGCAAAAATGGTCCTGTCTATCAGAAGATATGGTGATATCCAAAAAGAAGGAGAATCCTATCTGCAGGCTGAGAATAAATGGGGAAGACATAAAACAAGTACAGAACTTTTGCTACTTAGGAAGCTGGGTGACATCTGATGGCAGGTGCGACTTGGACATCAAAAGAAGAATAGGGATGGCAAAAGACACCTTTACGAGAATGAAGAGTATACTGACTAATACGAAACTAGCCATAACAACCCACCTCAGTACTGAAATGTTATGTTTATCCAGTTATCTTATATGGCTCCGAATGTTGGACAATATCTAGTAACATGAGGAAATGAATTGTAGCAGCAGAGATGTGGTTTTTGAGGAAGATGCAAAGAATATCATGGACGAAACAAATATCTAACGAAGATGTCATGAACAGAGCAAACACAAAAGGAGAAATAATGTATGAGATCATGAAAAGGCACCGTAACTTCATTGGACATGATTAAGAAAGAGGAGTTAGAATGCACGGTAATTATGGGAAAGATTGAAGGGAAGAAAGCAAGAGGAAGACAAAGACAAATGATGATGGAGACAGCACCAGAGAAATGGAAATGTATACCAATGAACTGATCCACTTGACCGAAACAGGAGTGTGTTGGCCATGGCAGTCAAAGCTCAAACTGGGCATGGCACCTGATGATGATGATGATGAAGAAGCAACTAGGGAATGGGCATTTTATCTGGGTATTTTGCTTGTTGTGATATCATGATATTCCATTCTAGAGACAGTGAATGGACAATTGACTTTAGCTAAGAAGAATTGGGCTATAATGGGCACCAAATTAGTACAGGTTATAAATGTATTTTAGAGCACAACACATACTTACTAATGTTGAATTATTTTACATATGTGAAAATCGATATTTAAGTTGTTGGGAAATCAATTTGCTAATTGGATCCATCCTCTAGAAAGGATCTCATGAAAACTTGCAGATCTCCAAGTCCAAGGGAAATAATAGCTGTCTAGTGCATTAAAATGTATCTTCAGTTCTAATGTTAAACTTGGTAAGATAAGGTACAGAAATAATAAAATTTAAAAAATTACTATTTAAGAATGCAAGTTGCTGGGAGTATGACTATACTGTTATAATTTTATCCTATTATAATGAAGACATTTTTAGCATAATCCTCTGCCTTTACTAAGGACATGAGTTTATGACTAATATCATATCTGAACTTTAACAGTTTGCTTCAAATACAATTTCAGCTTCAATTTTATTCAGTTGCTAAAGGTGGATATATATTTTCATTTTCAGTAGCTTGTTATACCTGTGCCAAACATCAAGTACTCCCTCAATGATGGCTTTCTGTTCCATTTTTAGGGGACCACCAATATAAAATGACTTTATTCAATTCTAGAGGTTGGGTTTATTAAATTGCTATTGATAACTTGACATAGAGTTTATACTATATGCCAGTTTGATATTGGTGTTTTCCTGATGAAAAAGTAACATTAACAAAATTGTTCATATAAAGCAAAATGAAGCAGGAATAAGCCCTTCAAGCCTGATCTGTTGTTCAATATTCAATACCATTTTATCTGTTTACACTATTTTCCTATCACCTGTTTCCTTTCAAGCCTACATATCTATTGATATGTAATGTATTCAATTGCTGAATGTATCTTGCTCTCTGTACCAGGGAATTCCAAACGGTTGTAGCTGTCCATGTGGACTTATTCTGACTATGACCACCTCATCCTTTTTCTCCACTCCCTCTTCAATTTTGTATGCTTCTTCTAAATTGTTTGCACATTTGATCTACCCAATCTCGCCTCATCGGATAATTCCTTTAACCCAGTAGTATGTCTAATAAGCAGTAATTGCACACTATGTAAAGCATATATATCCTTCCTTAAATAAGGAAACTACATGCTCCAGGTCTGGTGGCATCTGAGTCCCAATATCATATAACATCACAGTTTAAATATATCCTGCTCTTCTGTATTTTTGTAACAAAATATTTACCTTGCATTCCTAGATTCTGTTCCATCTAGAACATTCTTGTCTTATTGTTGTGTTGCAACGTACTTTTCCACTTAGTTATTGATGATCGAACCAGGCAATTGATAGCACTGTACAGCAGATGAAGTCAAAGGATTGTCTATTTGCTGTAATCCAATATTGAATGTTCTTGTTCTCTCTTAACCTCTCAGTAAATGCTACTGAATAGCTCTGGTTCCATAAAATGTGATTTTAATTATCCTTGTTGCATTTTGTCTAATGCTTATTGAAAATCTAAGTACCTTATATCAATTAGTTGCCCCATACTTGACTGACCAATTACAAAACTCATAAATATGAATAAACGCAGGAGCAGAATTAAGCCATTTGCCCCTTTGAGTCTGCCTTACAATTCCATCGTGGCTGGTATATTATCCCTCTCAACTCCATTCTCCTTCCTTCCTCCCCATAACCTTTGACGCCCTGACTCATGAAGAACCTATCAACCACCGCTTTAACTATTCTCAATGATTTGGCCACAGTCGTCTGTGGCTATGAATTCCATTGATTCACCGCCTTCTGGCAAAAGAAATTCCTCTTTGTAACTTTGAGGTTTATATAGCTGCATCCTGAAAAAATAAAATTTAATTTCACTATAAAATAATACTTCCTGCATGCTAACTGCCCTATGATTATTTTAAATCCCATCTTGTTTTTTTTTAAATTAATAGTATTGTTATATTTGTTTTTCACTCTGGAAGAAGAAATCCCAAATCTAGAATGGAAGATCAAACAAAAGCATAGTGTACTATAAATCTCATAATGGCCTTGCCATATCTGCTGCCACCTTTTTCTCCTTATAGCATCACTGGCTTCACATTCTCTTTACTATATTATTGGTGGTTGCTCTTGATTCCATACCAAATCCTTGAACCTTATTGCAAGGTCTGCTGAAGATGCATTTCTTCCTGTTTTCTGAATGCTGTCTTTTAAACATTTTATTCTTGTTATTCCCATAGTTACATTCTCTTTTATCTTAAAGAAGCAAGTTAATTTTATGTTGTTGCTTTAATATACACATGAAAGTTTTGTCTTGAAGCACAGTGCACTTACAGCTTGGTTGAACCTTTTAAGAGGAGCTTTTTTTTGTATCCAGTATTTTGCCCCTTGTGGCCCCATTGCCATTACTGACGCAAAAGTAAAAGACCAGAATTAGAGGAATGGTGATGTCCTTGTATGGTAAGAGAATATATGAGTAGCCTCAGGAAAATAAGGTTGAGGAAAGGGCAGCAGGTGTTAATTGCTAAATATAGTAGTGCAAGGCTATTTGGGTTTTGTGGACAGAACATGAAATGTGGGTAATTGGACATGCAAGTCTCTTGACTATTTTTCTAAAGTGCATCTTGTCCTCCTTCTCCCAACCAACTATCATGATCTTCAACTTAAGTCGCTCACATGACATTAACCTCTTATGCATCATATGTGAATTCAAGAGAAAGTGTTATCTGTTTATCAACCATTTCTGCTTGCTTTTTCCCCCACTAAACCTTTCTTCTGATCTTAAATGCTAGTGTACATACAGCTTCTTTTCCCCTCATGGTTTAGTCTCTCTCCACCAACATGTCCTTGCCCACCCTTCCCCAGATCTGTAATTTCTCTGACACTTTGCACTTTTAACGAATACAAGTTTTCCATTCCAAGATGTCTGTTTCACTGATTGTTTGTCACTTATCCTCACCGTTTCTTACTGTTCCTATTATAAGCAATTGCTCAACTAATTCTCAAACCTGCCTGGTTTAAATTATTCTCATTGAATATCAATATTTACTTTCTCCAAGTGATCATTGTTGCTGTGCGAACCCACACAGGCTCAAAATACAGTGCCTATATAAAGTAATCACCCCCCCCCCCCAAAAGTGTTCATGTTTTATTGTCTTACAACATTAAATTAAAGTGGATTTAATTTGGCTTTTTTGACACTGATCAATAGAAAAAGATTCTTTCGAGTCAAAGTAAAAACAGATCTCCACAAAGTGATCTAAATTAATTACAAATATAAACACAAAACAATGGATTGTATAAGTATTCACCCCCTTCAAGTCTATATTTAGTAGATGCACCTTTGGCAGCAATTACAGTCTTGAGTCTGTGTGGATAGGTCTCTGTCAGCTTTACACATCTGGACACTGCAATTTTTCCTCGTTCTTCTTTACAAAACTGCTCAAGCTTTGTCAGATTGCATGGGGATGGTATGTTAACAGCCCTTTTCAAGTCCAGCCACAAATTCACAAATGGATTGAGGTCTAGACTCTGACTTGGCCGCTCCAGGACATTAACTTTGTTGTTTTTAAGCCATTCTTGTACAGTTTTGGCATTACGCTTGGGGTCATTGTCCTGCTGGAAAACAAATCTCCTAAGTAGCAGTACTCTTACAGACCGCGTCAGGTTTTCCTCCAGGATTTCCCTGTATTTTGCTGCATTCATTTTACCCTCTACCTTCACAAGCCTTCCAGGGCTTGCTGCAGTGAAGCGTCCCCACGATTCAGCCACCACCTTGTGTGTGTTTGTGCAGTGATTGGCTTATGCCAAACATGGTGTTTAGTTTAATGGCCAAAAAGCTCAACTTTGGTTTCATCAGACCATAGAACCTTCTTCCAGCTGACTTTAGGGTCTCCCACATGCTTTCTGGCAAACTCTAGCTGAGATTTCATGTGAGTTTTATTGAACAGTGACTTTGTCTTTGCCACTCTCCCATAAAGCTGCAATTGGTAATCAGCCGGGCAATAGTTGTTGTATGCACAGTCTCTCCCATCTCAGCTATTGAAGCTTGTAACTTCTCCCGAGTTGTCATAAGTCTCTTGATGGCCTCACTCATTAGTCCCCTTCTTGCACGGTCACTTGGTTTTTGATGGCCTGCACTTGGGAGATTTACAGCTGTGCCATATTCATTCCTTTCTTGATGATTGACTTAACTGTATTCCAAGGGATATTCATTGACTTGGAAATTTTCTTGTATCCATCTCCTGACTTGTGCTTTTCAATAACCTTTCCGTAGAGTTGTTTGGAATTTTTTTTTTTGTCTTCATGGTATAGTTTTTGCCAGCAGTTGGTTCCATGCACACTTGGTTTTAGTTTTTTCCTGATTTGTTTCTTTCTCATCTATGATACATTCCATTTCTTAGTTCTTGAAATATTAATTTCAGGTTTTTTTTTTACATATACTGTTGACCTGTGGTCATTTTCCAGATATTGGTGTTAACATCCGACAGTAAACATACTGAAAAGCCTGAATTGTTGTAAATATCCACTTGATGAAGTCTGAGTCATTGGAGGCTGGAGAAAGCACCTTGGAAGCTGACTGAAATAAATTACCCACAATGCCTGAAAATCTAAAATATTTATTCTGAGACATCAGAATACATGTGTGTGCAGTTTTGGTCCCCTAATCTGAGGAAAGACATCCTTGCCATAGAGGGAGTACAAAGGTTCACCAGATTGATTCCTGGGATGGCAGGACTTTTATATGATGAAAGACTGGATGAACTAGGCTTATACTTGTTGGAATTTAGAAGATTGAGGGGGGATCTTATTGAAACGTATAAAATCCTAAAGGGATTGGACAGGCTAGATGCAGGAAGATTGTTCCCGATGTTGGGAAGTCCAGAACAAGGGGTCACAGTTTGAGGATAAAGGATCGAGATTAGGGAAAAGCTTCTTCACACAGAGAGTGGTGAATCTGTGGAATTCTCTGCCACAGGAAACAGTTGAGGCCAGTTCATTGGCTATATTTAAGAGGGAGTTAGATATGGCCCTTGTGGCTAAAGGGATCAGGGGGTATGGAGGGAAGGCTGGTACAGGGTTCTGAGTTGGATGATCAGCCATGATCATACTGAATGGCGGTGCAGGCTCGAAGGGCCGAATGGCCTACTCCTGCACCTATTTTCTATGTTTCTATGAGGAAAAAGTGATAACTGAATGAAGTTGGAATGGGGTGATATGTGTTGTAGTGTAGTTCAGAGAAGTAATTTTTTTTTAAAAAAAAGATCACAATCTAAGCATGCCCAATTTTATTATGGAAACCTATCCAAATAAGCAATTTAAAAGAAGCAATAAAAGGGAGCAAACATGTTTATTGAAGAATTGTAAATGATAAAAATATAAGTTAATTTTTTTTTGAAGTCCATGTCCATAGATCCCTCAAAGTTGTGTAAGTTGATAGGGTGGTGAAGACGATGTATGGTGTGGTGACCTTCATTAATTGGGGGGGTTTCAATTTAAGAGCCACAAGGTAATTTTGCAGCTCCATAAAACTCTGGTTAGGTCACACTTGGAGTATTGTGTTCAGTTCTGATTGCCTCATTATTGGAAGGATGTGGAAACTTTAGACAGAGTGCAGAGGAAATTTACCAGGATGCTGCTTGGATTTGAGATTATACCTTATGACGATGGGTTGAGTAAAGTAGGGTTTTTCTCTTTGGAACGAAGAAGGATAAGAGGTGACTTTCAAGAGATAAATATAAAATTAAAATAAAATATAAAATTAAAATATAATTTTATTTTTTAAGTGTAAAAGATCAAGTGTAAAATCAGTGTTTTTTTTCCCCCAGTGTATAGTTGGTTAAATCAAGTTGGCATCATTTTGAGATGAATGGAGGAAAATGTATGGAAGATATCAGAAATAGGATTTTTATCCAGAGCATGGTAGTTACATGGAACACACTGGTGATAGAGGCAGATACATTAGGGATATTTAAGAGACTCTTAAGTAGACACATGGATAAAAGAAAAATGGAGATCTTTGTGAAAGAGAGAGAGAGAAATGTTTGTTCTTGTAGGTTAAAAAGTCAACAAAACATCATTGGCCGAAATACTGTAATATGTTCTAAAGTCAGAATCAAAAAGGTAAGTAGTATTGCTATATAATTTGTCGTGCATCCCCAGTGCACATTTTCTCTGTTGGAGACAGGTGAGTTGTGAGATGTTGGTTTACTATTGAAGAAACTAGTCCAGGTTGTGTGGTGCTATTTGCCAGCAACACCATGAAAGATCTTGGAGTATTTGCATACAAAGTGAATTTCTTGATCTTTCCCAAATAACTATTGTATTCGTCATATTAGCTTCAGCCTCACTTCTGCATTTTGTATAGTATTTGGGAAAGCTAACAAGAGTCTTCCATTAGAAGGAATAAACACATTCATATCAATTGTAGAATAATAAAAGCTGGCAACATCAATTTGTGTCTTCTGTTGCGCTGATGATGAGAAATCTATTAGTGGAGGAAATCTGAAATCAGTGCATCATTCAGTATCTGAAAGTGAAAGCTGATTACTGTTTTAGCCACCTTAATAAACGGCTTAACTTTGTATCTCATGTTAGCACATTAGCCCACTTTCCTCATTCACAACTTTCTTAATTTTTGGGTGTTTTATGAGTTACCAGTGATGTAATTATGTTATTAACTCCTTCCATTATTGTTTTTAAACAAAATGATCTGGCTAATTCGTCTCTTCCACCTAACATCCTACTACCTGCTTAAGTCCAACCCCTCACCAATTTAGAAAGATTTACTTGTTAAACAAAAGAAAAATGTTCCAATTTCTATCTGCTCATAATATTATTAAAAGGGTATGTTGATGATCAGTGTACAGTAGATTGCAGTTAATTGGGATACATCAGGACCAATACATTTTGGCTCAATTAAGCAGCTACCCCAATTATCTGAAGTTTCATAGAAATAGTTAACAAGGTATAAAAAGACAAACTACCATTTAACTGAGCAACAAACTAGGTATTTAAATGAAATACAGAATAAACTTGATCACTACCAAAACTACTACATTACTATAAAACTATTAGTTCCTAATAGTTATCAATGGAGGAATTCATTCAGTGTTCTTTTGACTGACTGTATATGAACAAAATCAGTGCACATCTAGTGCAGATAGTGGACCACCTACAAATAGTGCTTTTAACAATTGCATCCTCCAAATCTTCATTTTAATTGTAACATTCAAGATGATTGTTGATACCTTCAGATTCTTCATAGTACCTATCTTTTTGAAATAGTGAAATTTGTTTCATTTTCGCTCCCGGCCATTACGTGAAACTAGCGAGCAAAACAGTTCTGAATTGTTTTACTGTTTACTTCTCACCAACTACCAGTGACAAAAATCACTGCTTTTTGAATGCAAGCACACAAGTAGCATTATTTAAAAACTGTTCACCCTAAGCGTGGTGTGGTGTCTAATGACCACTGATGCTAGTTAGAAAATATTTGACAACAGTTACCTGCCTCAATTAGGTGGAATAGTGTCCTAAATAAACGTGGAGGTGTATCCCGGCTATTTTCTCAATTTGTTTTCGTTCTTTGAGTTGTCCAAAATAAGCAGCTGGCCCAATTAACCAGAATCCATTGTATTTGTGTGATGGTTGTTTTTTTTATCCCGTTCTAT